>NC_134246.1:35394650-36046801 GCF_965152275.1 Natator depressus
CTTATTGGCAGATTTGCTCACTTCAGAGATTCATGGCAGCCCTCAGTTTGGCCACTTTTTGGCAGTGGCTCAGACCTGCTGTTCACTCAGATAACCTCATCACTTGCCAGCATGGGGAAAAGGACGAGAACAATCCCTGCAGTCTCTTCTGACCCACCTAGTGGGTCTGGGAACAGGCCAGAGACCTTCCCCTCTGGTGGGACTCACAGTCCAGGCCAACTCCTCTTATATCAAATAGGGAGTTGGGGGGATGAGGGGAACCTGGGCCCGCCCTCTACTCCGGGTTCCAGCCCAGGGCCCTGTGGATTGCAGCTGTCTACAGTGGCTCCTGTAACAGCTGTGTGACAGCTACAACTCCCTGGGCTATTTCCCCATGGCCTCCTCCCAACACCTTCTTTATCCTCAACACAGGACCTTCCTCCTGATATCTGATAATGCATGTACTCCTCAGTCCTCCAGCAGTACGCCTTCTCACTCTCAGCTTCTTGTGCGCCTCTTGCTCCCAGCTCCTCGCACACACCTCACTAACTGAAGTGAGGTCCTTTTTAAAATCAGGTGCCCTGATTAGCCTGCCTGTCCTAATTGATTCTAGTGGCTTCCTGATTGTTCTGGAACAGCCCATTATCTTACTCATGGAAAAGGGACCTGCTTAATCTGGGGCTAATATATCTATCTTCTGTCACTCTCCTGTAGCCATCTGCCCTGACCCTGTCACAGAGCTTATTTCTTATTGGGATCATGGAAGAATCTCCAAATCTCGAAACAAGCAACTTTCGTGATGAAGCTCAGTAAATGTCTTTTCTCTTAGTCCCAGTCTTATTTGGGGTCAATAATCATATGAGGGGAAGTTTTATGCTGCTCTCTTCTCTTTGGAACCATGTCTGCTGTCCCTACCTGTCAGCACAGAAAAGCTCAGCTCTGATATGTGACTTCCCCAGGGTTTCACCTGTCGTTTGGAGGCAGCTGGATCTGAGATCACAGCCGAACCAGGCTGGGTGAGGTATTCTTTCCTGATGCTTAAAACATGGAATGTAATTTAAAAAAAGGCTAATGGAAAAAGGCTAATGTAGTGCCCATCTTTAAAAAAGGGAAGAACTAGGACCCTGGGAACTACAGGCCAGTCAGCCTCACCTCAGTCCCCGGAAAAATCATGGAGCAGGTCCTCAAGGAATAAATCCTGAAGCACTTACACGAGAGGAAAGTGATCAGGAACAGTCAGCATGGATTCACCAAGGGAAGGTCATGCCTGACTAATCTAATCGCCTTCTATGATGAGATTACTGGTTCTGTGGATGAAGGGAAAGCAGTGGATGTATTGTTTCTTGACTTTAGCAAAGCTTTTGACACGGTCTCCCACAGTATTCTTGTCAGCAAGTTAAGGAAGTATGGGCTGGATGAATGCACTATAAGGTGGGTAGAAAGTTGGCTAGATTGTTGGGCTCAACGGGTAGTGATCAATGGCTCCATGTCTAGTTGGCAGCCAGTATCAAGTGGAGTGCCCCAAGGGTCGGTCCTCGGGCCAGTTTTGTTCAATATCTTCATCAATGATCTGGAGGATGGTGGGGATTGCACTCTCAGCAAATTTGCGGATGATACTAAACTAGGAGGAGTGGTAGATACGGTGGCAGGTAGGGTTAGGATACAGAGGGACCTAGACAAATTGGAGGACTGGGCCAAAAGAAATCTGATGAGGTTCAACAAGGATAAGTGCAGGGTCCTGCACTTAGGACGGAAGAATCCAATGCACCGCTACAGACTAGGGACCGAATGGCTAGGCAGCAGTTCTGCGGAAAGGGACCTAGGGGTTACAGTGGACAAGAAGCTGGATATGAGTCAGCAGTGTGCCCTTGTTGCCAAGAAGGCCAATGGCATTTTGGGATGTATAAGTAGGGGCATAGCCAGCAGATCGAGGGACGTGATCGTTCCCCTCTATTCGACATTGGTGAGGTCTCATCTGGAGTACTGTGTCCAGTTTTGGGCCCCACACTACAAGAAGGATGTGGAAAAATTGGAGAAAGTCCAGCAAAGGGCAACAAAAATGATTAGGGGACTGAAACACATGACT
Organism: Natator depressus; assembly: GCF_965152275.1. NCBI lineage: Eukaryota > Metazoa > Chordata > Testudines > Cheloniidae > Natator > Natator depressus. The sequence continues at coordinate 35,396,716 of NC_134246.1, forward strand.
TATGAGGAGAGGCTGAGGGAACTGGGATTGTTTAGTCTGCGGAAGAGAAGAATGAGGGGGGATTTGATAGCTGCTTTCAACTACCTGAGAGGTGGTTCCAAAGAGGATGGTTCTAGACTATTCTCAGTGGTAGAAGATGACAGGACAAGGAGAAATGGTCTCAAGTTGCAGTGGGGGAGGTTTAGGTTGGATATTAGGAAAAACTTTTTCACTAGGAGGGTGGTGAAACATTGGAATGCGTTACCTAGGAAGGTGGTAGAATCTCGTTCCTTAGAAGTTTTTAAGGTCAGGCTTGACAAAGCCCTGGCTGGGATGATTTAATTGGGTATTGGTCCTGCTTTGAGCAGGGGGTTGGACTAGATGACCTCCTGAGGTCCCTTCCAACCCTGATATTCTATGATTCTATGATTCTAATACTAGCAATAGGCACTCTCTTTGCAGGTGGGGGCTGGGAGATTCTCCCTGTGAGGAAAGGGAGACCAGGTTGGAGGTAGAGAAGTTAGCTCTTAAAAAGTGATGTCTTTTTTAAAGTGTTTTTGGAGGAGCTTTCATGATTTAGGAGGAGAACAGCTCACAGAACCTTTGTTGCCATGGCCATTTTAGCCCTTCCTGTCACTAGCTCACTCAGAATTTGTTTCTTCTATGTGGAAGCTCTATGGTGCTCTGATCTCAGAGACATGTCTCCAGAGCAGGGTGCAGGTGGGAAATAAAAAACAGAAATAGCCCAGGGAAGTGCTCAGAGTGAGATTCCTAGGCTTTCTTTCTTTCTATTAGAATATTATACATTTTGTAGCCCGTTAATAGCAGTGGAATTGGAATTTTCAGAGGAGACCTGTTTCAGAATTTCACTGAGAGTTGTGCATCTAGCTCTTTTGAAAATCCCAGTTTAAGAATTGAGAGCACCTTATGTTCTCCTTATTTACGTTAATTGCCTGAAATGTTCAAAAGTCCCTATTCTGACCAGGATCAAGGTGTAGCCAATGCTAATGCAGTGTGTCTCCCTGTTCCCCTTTCCTGACTAGAGCACGTACAGTGGTTTATGGGACTCCTACAACCTTTGAGCTAGCAGGGCTGAGTGTTTATCTCGACTAATACAAGCTCATGTTTTCCAGCCATGAGTTCAGTTCTCATGGACATGCCACTCAAACATCCATGTTGTTAGAACTGGACTGGACAAGGCAGTCTCTGAGGGCTCCAGGCAATGGATGCCATCTGTATTGGCTTCCCCTCAAGCTGTCCACCTAATCACCATTGTACCTGAGTGCCTCACAGCAAAAGAGGGGGACAGTAATATTATCCCCATGTCTGTAAGGGGAACTGAGGGACATGGAAATTTTTGTGTTCACAGTTTCAAATGGTGGGATTTAAAGGCAAGCACCACAAGCCATAGGCACTAAGATAAAATATACAGTGACCAGAGGTAGGGTGCACCTGCTCTTCGCACTTCACTCAATGAGGCTCAAACTTCTTCTGTGGAGGAGCCACTAGAGAGGGCAAAGTTGCTTGCTGTGTTATTGCGGAATGCAGGTGCTCAGTAGCTCTGATAGTGAGTCCATAAATTCAGCATCTGAATCCCCTAAATCAGTGGCTCTCAAGCTTGTCCATTCCATATCCCCTCTCATCTAGCAGGGATCTCCCTGCCATTGAACAATATGTGTACATCAGTCTGCTCACTGTGACCACCTGAAACGTGTTTGTGACCCTCATGTTGAGAATCCCTGGACTCTGAGAACTTCTGAATAAGTGCAACCCACTCCTTCCCAGGACAGGGCCTCTCGATACCAAGAGGACTCTGTAGAACATGGAAGGGGTGCAAGGTCATGACTGAATTCTGTGATTTGCTAGGGCCTGTTTGGTGAGCAGACCACTCGTCCTCACCCCCAACTACCCCATGATTGCAAATCCCTCCTAGAGTCTGTTAAAGCAGGGTTCCCCTACAGTGGGGCTGAGGACAAAGTGTTAAATTTAGGAAAATTAGGAAACTCACAAACACAACATTGGTCTTAAGGTGAAGTTAATATTGAAAATATAGTATAAAGGGAGAAAAAAACAAGAACTTTTTAATCACTATTATAACTATTATTTACTATTTTTTTCATTTTTCAGGTACAATTTAAAGACACAGAATGGAGCAAGAGAACCTCCCTACCACAGTGACAGAATTTGTCCTCTTGGGCCTCACCCAAACTCCTGAGGTGCAGTGATTCCTCTTTGTCATCTTCTTAATAGTTTATCTGACAACCTGGCTGGGAAACTTCACCATCATCACCACTGTGATCGCCAGCCACCAGCTCCACACCCCATGTACTTCCTGCTGGCCAGCTTGCCTTTCCTAGATGTCAGATACTCATCAGTTAATGCTCCCAAATTGCTGTTGGGTCTCCTCTCCCAGTGCAGAACCATCTTGTTCAACGAGTGCACCCTCCAGATGCTCTTCTTCCACTTCATCGCTGGTGCGATGGTTGGAGTCTTCATGGTGATGGCTGCTGATCGATATGTGGCCATCTATAAACCACTGCGTTACTTGATTATCATGAACCATGGTGTCTGCATGGGGCTGTTGGCAAGGGCATGGCTGGGTAGATTGGCTCACTCTGCTGTTCAGATTGGACTGATCCTCCAGTTTCCATTCTGTGGTCCAAACATCCTGAAAAATTTCTACCGTCATGTCCCTCAAGTCATCAAACTGGCCTGCATGGACATGGTTGATGGGTTTCAGAGTAGCAGCCGTGTTAGTCTGTATCCGCAAAAAGAAAAGGAGTACTTGTGGCACCTTAGAGACTAACAAATTTATTTGAGCATAAGCTTTTGTGAGCTACAGCTCACTTCATCTGATGGATGCAGTGGAAAATACAGTAGGGGAATTTTATATACACAGAGAACATGAAACAATAGGTGTTACCATATACACTGTAACGAGAGTGATCAGGTAAGGTGAGCTATTACCAGCAGGAGAGAAAACAAAACTTTTGTAGTGATAATCAAGGTGGGCCATTTCCAGCAGTTGACAAGAATGTGTGAGGAACAGTAGGTGGAAAAATAAACATGGGGAAATAGTTCTACTTGGTTGAGTTGCTGATGGTCTCTAATGGCAGAGGGCTTGTCATAATAATATTTATCCTCCTGCTCATTTCCTACACTGTCATCTTAGTAAAGATAAGAACAAACGTCACAAGAAGGGAAGCACAAGGCTCTGTCCATCTGCGGAGCCCAGGTCATGGTTGTGAGCTTAATATTCATACCTTGCATCTTCATCTATGCTTGGCCCCGTCTGTCGGCCCCACCTTGCAGGGTCCTAGAGCCTAAGCTCCTGCCTGAGCCCAGACATCCATATGGCAATTAAACTGCTTGTTAGCCCGAGCCCAGTGAGCTCACATCAGTTGGCGTGGGCCAGTGGCAGGTTTTTAATTGCAGTGCAGACATACTATAAGAGGTAACCAGAGGCAAAGGCTGAAAACTAAGGGCCAGGTCCTGAGCTTGTGTAAACTGACACAGTTCAACTGATTCCAGAGTAGCTAGGGCTATTTGTGCCAACTCAGGATCTGGTTCTTCAATTTCAGTGGAACTACAATGATTTAAACCACCTGGGGATCTGTCCCATTGACTTCCACGGAGCTGTGGTTGATTTACTCCCACTCGGGATCCAGTCTATTACACAGTTTCAGATCCATAATCTTTGCCTGTCATTCTGAAAGAAAGATGAGTCAAAAGTTCTTAACCCATCTGCCCTTCTGTCAAGGTTCCTTCCCCACTCTGAACTCTACGGTACATATGTGGGGACCCTCATGAAAACCTCCTAAGCTTACTTTTACCAGCTTAGGTTAAAACTTCCCCAAGGTACAAACTATTTTACCCTTTGCCTTGGACTTCCACTGCCACCACCAAACTTTATCTGGGTTCCTGAGAAAACATTGTTTGGAAACGTCTTTCCCCCCCAAATCCTCCCAACTCTTGCACCCCACTTCCTGGGGAAGGTTTGGTAAAAATCCTCACCAATTTGCATAGGTGACCACAGACCCAAACCCTTGGATCTTAGAACAATGAAAAAAACATTCAGTTCTTGAAAAGAAACACTTTAATAGAAGAAACAGTAAAAAGAATCACCTCTGTAAAATCAGGATGGTAAATACCTTACAGAGTAACTAGATTCAAAACATAGAGAATCCCTCTAGGCAAAACCTTAAGTTACAAAAAGATACACAGACAGGAATATTCATTCTATTCAGCACAACTTAATTTTCTCAGCCATTTAAAGAAATCATAATCTAACGCATAACTAGCTAGATTACTTACTAAATTCTAAGATTCCATTCCTGTTCTGTCCCTGGCAAAAGCATCACACAGACAGACACAGACCCTTTGTTTTTTTCCCTCCTTCCACCTTTTGAAAGTATCTTGTCTCCTCATTGGTCATTTTGGTCAGGTGCCAGCGAGGTTATCCTAGCTTCTTAACCCTTTACAGGTGAAAGGATTTTTCCTCTGGCCAGGAGGGATTTTAAAGGTGTTTACCCTTCCCTTTATATTTATGACACCTTCCATGGCTCTTTGTCCCATGGGATTATTTACAAGAGTGGAACTTTTAATGGCTACACAGTGATTCAGTCCCACTGGGTCAGAACATTGGAGGAATTCAGTGTTGCAGAGATTTTTTATATCTGATTTTCAACTTCTGCTGGGATGGATGGCCCGACCTTCCTTTCTTTCTTTCTTTCTTTCTTTCTTTCTTTCTTTCTTTCTTTCTTTCTTTCTTTCTTTCTTTCTTTCTTTCTTTCTTTCTTTCTCAGCAATTACTATTTTTACCTTTACTCAGATGACACTAAAACAAAACACTGTTAGGCTGCAAGTGCAATGGTGCATGGCATTTTAAAAACATTTAACTCATATGGGTTGTAGTTATCTCAGAGAGAGTGAACAGTTATAAAGGACCAGAAGTCCAGCTGGTGTTAACCAGTGTAGCTCCATTGGAGTCAATGGGTCCATCCATAGCTCCACTGGATTAAATGGGTCAGTTCCCCCCTTTTGTAAATGGATGCAGTTCCATTGAAATCAATGGGGCCAGATTCCTAGCTGCTGTAAACCAGACATAACCCCAGTATAGTCAATTCTGCCATTTCCAAAGATGGGATGAATTAGTTTAGTGCTATGGAGTTATGGTAATTTACATGAGCTAAATATCCTTCCTGTAATGCCTAATTTTGTCTATCTTTGTGTCTGAGATTCTTATTTCTTAACACCACTATCCCATATTAAACCTCATGGAAGATTCCAAGATCACGGTTAATAGACATATGGAGAGACTGCCGAGACTCATCAAGCCCTCGGATCGCTACCCCTTCCTGCTTCTCCACGTGGGTACCAATGATACTGCCAAGAAATACCTTGAGCGGATCACTGCAGACTACGTGGCTCTGGGAAGAAGGATAAAGGAGTTTGAGGCGCAAGTGGTGTTCTCGTCCATCCTCCCCGTGGAAGGAAAAGGACTGGGTAGAGACCGTCGAATCGTGGAAGTCAACGAATGGCTACGCAGGTGGTGTCGGAGAGAAGGCTTTGGATTCTTTGAACATGGGATGGTGTTCCAAGAAGGAGGAGTGTTAGGCAGAGATGGGCTCCACCTAACAAAGAGAGGGAAGAGCATCTTCGCAAGCAGGCTGGCTAACGTAGTGAGGAGGGCTTTAAACTAGGTTCACTGGGGGAAGGAGACCAAAGCCCTGAGGTAAGTGGGAAAGTGGGATACCAGGAGGAAGCACGAGCAGGAGCGCGTGAGAGGGGAGGGCTCCTGCCCCATACTGAGAAAGAGGGGCGATCAGCGGGTTATCTCAATTGCCTATACACAAATGCATGAAGCCTGGGAAACAAGCAGGGAGAACTGGAAGTCCTGGCACAGTCAAGTAATTATGATGTGATTGGAATAACAGAGACTTGGTGGGATAACTCACGTGACTGGAGTACTGTCATGGATGGATATAAGCTGTTCAGGAAGGACAGGAAGGGAAGAAAAGGTGAGGGAGTTGCACTGTATGTAAGAGAGCAGTGTGACTGCTCAGAGCTCAAGTATGAAGCTGCAGAAAAACCTGAGAGTCTCTGGATTAAGTTTAGAAGTGTGAGCAACAAGAGTGATGTCGTGGTGGGAGTATGCTATAGACCACCGGACCAGGGGGATGAGGTGGACGAGGCTTTCTTCTGGCAACTCGCTGAAGTTACTAGATCGCACGCCCTGGTTCTCATGGGAGACTTCAATCACCCTGATATCTGCTGGGAGAGCAATATAGCAGTGCACAGGCAATCCAGGAAGTTTTTGGAAAGGGTAGCGGACAATTTCCTGGTGCAAGTGCTGGAGGAACCAACTAGGGGCAGAGCTCTTCTTGACCTGCTGCTCACAAACCTGGAAGAATTAGTAGGGGAAGCAAAAGTGGATGGGAACCTGGGAGGCAGTGACCATGAGATGGTCAAGTTCAGGATCCTGACACAAGGAAGAAAGGAAAGCAGCAGAATATGGACCCTGGACTTCAGAAAAGCAGACTTTGACTCCCTCAGGGAACTGATGGGCAAGATCCCCTGGGAGAATAACATGAGGGGGAAAGGAGTCCAGGAGAGCTGGCTGTATTTTAAAGAATCCTTATTGAGGTTACGGGGACAAACCATCCCGATGTGTAGAAAGAATAGTAAATATGGCAGGCGACCAGCTTGGCTTAACAGTGAAATCCTTGCTGATCTTAAATACAAAAAAGAAGCTTACAAGAAGTGGAAGATTGGACAAATGACCGGGGAAGAGTATAAAGATATTGCTCGGGCATGCAGGAGTGAAATCAGGAAGGCCAAATCACACCTGGAGTTGCAGCTAGCAAGAGATGTTAAGAGTAACAAGAAGGGGTTCTTCAGGTATGTTAGCAACAAGAAGAAAGTCAACTTTGATTACATCCCCCCAAAATGAAACCGCCACCCAGAACTCACAAATTCACAGCCAGCAATCTCAGTGAGGTCCGTGATTCCTCCAGTCATTAGTAACTCTCAGTTTAACTGTACGAGGCAGCAGAACAAAACCATTTTGGGTGGGGTGTAACTTGTGAACCCCATGGTCACATGACCCAAATCTGGAACATTAACAGGACCTTGTGCCCCAATGAGACACACTAAATTTCAGATCAAACCAAGTAACCATTTGGATTTTTAGAGCACTTAAAAGAGTTGAGCTTTAAAACATATCAAATGGGGCTCATGGAAACCATATATCTGTGTTTCTGTATTGGCATGTACACACTGTAAAAGAGAACAACTTCTTAAATACTATTCTCAGTTTGGGTTCCCCAAAGATTTAGTAGGTGCCATGCACTATCCTAGGTTAAAAGTTGGCAGACAGAGACCATTTTGACCTTCATCACATCAACAGTTTGATCCCCAGGTCTGTGAAAAAATAAATAAATAAAATACAATAACAAGGCCATTTTCTTAGGACTTACATATCCGGAACCTCTGGCTCAATTGACCCCAAATTTGGGTTGCTAACTTACCCTGCACTATCCAGAGTCACATCATATTTCAAAAGAATGCAACTAAACCGCTTCCCCACTACAGCATTTTGTTAATGGCTGGGTACACATCTCTCAGATTTTTGTCATAGAATCATAGAATCATAGAATATCAGGGTTGGAAGGGACCTCAGGAGGTCATCTAGTCCAACTCCCTGCTCAAAGCAGGACCAATCCCCAACTAAATCATCCCAGCCAGGGCTTTGTCAAGACTGACCTTAAAACCCTCTAAGGAAGGAGATTCCACCACCTCCCTAGGTAACCCCTTCCAGTGTTTCACCACCCTCCTAGTGAAAAAGTTTTTCCTAATATCCAACCTAAACTTCCCCCACTGCAACTTGAGACCATCACTCCTTGTTCTGTCATCAGCTACCACTGAGAACAGTCTAGATCCACCCTCTTTGGAACCCCCTTTCAGGTAGTTGAAAGCAGCTATCAAAAACCCCCTCATTCTTCTCTTCCGCAGACTAAACAATCCCAGTTCCCTCAGCCTCTCCTCATAAGTCATGTGTTCCAGTCCCCTAATCATTTTTGTTGCCCGCCACTGGACTCTTTCCAATTTTTCCACCTCCTTCTTGTAGTGTGGGGCCCAAAACTGGACACAGTACTCCAGATGAGGCCTCACCGATGTCGAATAGAGGGGAACGATCACATCCCTCGATCTGCTGGCAATGCCCCTACATATACATCCCGAAATGCCATTGGCCTTCTTGGCAACAAGGGCACACTGTTGACTCATATCCAGCTTCTCGTCCACTGTAACCCCTAGGTCCTTTTCTGCAGAACTGCTGCCGAGACATTCGGTCCCTAGTCTGTAGTGGTGCATGGGATTCTTGCGTCCGAAGTGCAGGACTCTGCACTTGTCCTTGTTGAACCTCATCAGATTTCTTTTGGCCCAATCCTCCAATTTGTCTAGGGCCCTCTCTATCCTATCCCTACCCTCCAGCATATCTACCTCTCCTCCCAGTTTAGTGTCATCTGCAAACTTGCTGAGGGTGCAATCCACACCATCCTCCAGATCATTAATGAAGATATTGAACAAAAGTGGCCCGAGGACCGACTCTTGGGGCACTCCACTTGATCCACTTGAGAAGTGAATGGCAATTGCACTGTGGAAACATGCAAAACTATTGCTACCGGTCAGTCGGGAATCATTCTGGAGTCAGGAAATCCATTTCAGGGACCGCTGTCATGCGAGTGTATGGGGCCATTAATTGACTCCTGCTATGCAGGACTGTGACTCTAGGCAATGTGCAGGACATAGTGGATGGATTTGCAGCAATTCCCGAACTGCTATGGGTCCATAGATGGCACACGTGTCCCTAATTTAGCATCAGACCTGCCACAAAGTACATCAATAGAAAGGGTTACTTTTCTATGGCTATGCAAGTGCTGGTGGATCATCAGGCATGCTTCACCAACATCAGTGTTGGCTGGTCAGAGAAGATGCATGATGCTCACATATTTAAGAACACAGGCCCATTCAAAAAGCTGCAAGCAGGGACTTTTTTACCCGAGCAGCTGATTGCCTTTGGGAATGTTGAAATGCCAATAGTGATCCTTGGCAACCCAGACTACCCCTTGCTCTCATGGCTCATGAAGCCATACACCGGCCACCTTGACAGCACCAAGGACTGCTTCAGCTACAGGCACAGAAAGACAGATGAATGTGCCTTTGGTCATATGAAGGGACACTGGTGTTGTGTACTTACAAGATTGGAACTCAGTGAGAAAAATATCCCAATGGTTATAGCTTCCTCCTGTGTCCTTCATAACATCTGTGAAGCGAAGGGGGAGACGTTTCCATTGGGGTGGAGTGGCTTTCTGCTGAATTTGAACAGCCAGAGCAAGGGCTATAAAAAAGCTCAACCCAGAGCTAGATGACTGAGGGAGGCTTTGTAGATGTTCACATTTCTATGGCTGGATCAGAGCTGTGCTTGCGCAGCCTCTTCTCCCCACAGGCCCAAGAAATCCAGTATCTCCTGCATACTACAGGCAGGAGCACGTCTCCAACATGTAGCCAGTATGGTCAACAGGGCAGTTACACTCAACAAAGGAGAGCTGCTGGGTGGGCTCGCCATGTTGGGCAACCAAGGAAAAGAATTTCAAAAATTTGCAGGGCTTTAAAGAGGAGGAGGGGCTTCCTGTCCACCTGAACCCTGGGCAGCTGAATTCACAATGGTGACCAGAATGATCAGTGTGGGGCATCGTGGATCAGCTCCTGGGGGCTAATAACAGTTGACGTTTAAGTGTCTAGAATGCATCAGTTACATCGACCATGACTCTATGCCACTCAGGGAGGTGGTGTTATTAAATCAGTGTGGTGGGGCACTTATGTTGGCAGGAGCCAAATTTAAGTGAAGAGACTTTGACAGTTAAGTCAACGTAAGCAGCCTCTGTACCCCATAGAGCCTCTTTGTCTCAAGCTCAGTCAATCTGGTAAATTTCCAAAGCCTGTTCAGCATGAGTGGCTAAAAAGAAACATAAACAAAATGAAAAACTCATTTCTCAAATCTCTGAAGCAGGAACTCTCTCAATCTGGCTCAGTAGAGCTCAGGGGATTTGAGAGAGTCTTTGATTCTAGCACCAGTCTTGGTGCATGGGTCAGATGGGATATAAAGGGTAGATTTCTACCATTCTCTCCTGTTTGGAACCAGGTCCCCTGCTCCAGCCAGTCAGAAGAGCGAGGTTCAGCTGTGAGATGTGACTTCCCCAGATCATCCTCAGTTGTTTGGAGGTGGCCGGTGTGACATTGCACCCCATAAGGCTTTATGGAAATGTGCTTATGAATGTATATTTGACATAACTGGAACATGTTTTATGCGACATATGCCATGTAACATATCTCTGTAAAGGTTATGATCTACTGAATCTATTCATCCTATTGTATGCATGTATCATTTTTGTGTTCTAAGTTGTGAATCTTGGTTGTGTACTTGCTTGATTTCTAAGCAGCCTTAATAAAGCATTTGGTCAGCTTCTTGAGAAAGGAATGTACAAGTTAAGTGCCCAATCAAGAAACATTTAATGAACAATGGGTCTTGGGAGGCTCCAATCCACATAAGAAGTCTACCTGAGGATGTTCAAGGTAGCAAGTGAACAATAGCTGCTACCTGTAAGTTCTGAGTCATGCATGGCCATGTGACTTGCCCATGTGACTCCAAATCTCCATTTTATAGCTGGATTCTACACACGAGGAGGAAGGGGTGTCCACCCACAAGAGAAAATATATTTAAACCCCTGGAAGACCCCTCCATTTTGTCTAGCTCTCCTGTTCATCACTCTCTCATAGTGCAGTGGTTGGCAGATGGTGACATATCGATCATACGCCATGACAGTCAGGATGCTAATATCAGCTGAACCAAGGAACATGAAGAGAAAGACTTGGGTGACACATCCAGGGTAAGAAATCACCCTGGTGTTCATGAGGGAATTGGCCATGGATTTGGGGATGGTGACGGAGATGAATCCAAGGTCCAGGATGGCCAGATTCACCAGGAAGAAGTACATGGGGGTGTGAAGGTGGTGGTTGAGAGCTATAGCTGTGATGATGAGAAGATTCCCCATCAGGCCTGCCACGTAAATCTTTAGAAACACCACAAAGTGCAAAATCTGCAGCTCCTGAACATCAGAGAGTCCCAGGAACTCGGTCAGGACGGTTTGGTTGGACATTTTCTTCCTCAGCACATTGTGTGATGGTGGTGGAGGGAAGGAGAAGGGCAATGGTCAGGATTAGAGTGTCAGAGGGAATTACCCTTATTGCCTTCTGAGTAATACCTCATGATCTACTGTTAAATGTGCACAGTACTCCTCTCATCCTTGCATTGATTAGGAGCAGTGTGTGTTCCTCACTGCTGACAATCAGAACACTAGAGAGACAAGTTGAGTGAAGTAATATCCGTTATTGGACCAACTTCTGTTCGTGAGAGAGACAAGATTTTGAACCACACAGACTACCTCACCCATCTTGTGTCTTTAATATTCTGGGACCAACACAGCTACAGCTACTGCATGCAATCAGACCACTACTCAGACCACTAGTGTCAATTGACATAACTGTCTAACAGTCCACGGGGCAGCATCAATTTACACTAGGGTTACCAGATGTCCTGATTTTATAGGGACAGTCCCAATACTCGGGGTTTTGTATTATATAGGCTCCTATTACCCCCCACCATCTGTCCCAATTTTTCACACTTGCTATCTGGTCACCCTAGTTCTACACCATCTGAGTATCTGACCCAAGATGTCACTTGAACAAATGCATTAAAGACTGGAACAAATTACAATCCAAGCCCACAGATCTAGCAAAGATGGTCCCTCAGCTCTGTGAAACAACAGAGGTAAAAATTGGGCATGAAACTAAAGTATTAGAACTCCAAGACCACCAGATTCCCACTAGGGAGATATGACAGACTTTCTGAGCATCCAAATTGTAAGCTTGTCTGTAATGATTCCTTCTCAAGCTCTGTATATAGATGACCTGATACCTGGTTACAAATTGATTGACGGCACCAATCCCAGCTCCACTCCCATCTCTGGGTGTTGATGGGCTAGTAGCATCGTTCAGTGACTTTATGTCTGGTCTGAGCGTGGCAGCGACCGTCAAGAGACTTGGGTTCTGTTCTTGTCTCTGCCAGTGGCTTGCTGTGTGACCTTGGGCCGGTCACTTCTCCTCCCCGAGCCTCTGTTTCCCTTCTTCCCTTTGTCTGCCTGGTCTTTTATGAGGTCTGTGGGGGATGGGCTGTGTCTTATCATGTGTCTGCTCAGTGCACCCATTTACAGCCTTTGTTCTCAGCTGGCAGCAGTGTTGCACATGGGATATGGTAATTGACGGGGAGGTCTGTATTGCTCTCCCATTGACCTCCTGGGCGTCCATCTATGCTGCAGCGGGGAGCATCTTCCCAGCTCCAGCAAACAGACATGGGGTAGCTCTGCCAAAGTTACTGCAGAAAAAAAAAGCCAAGTAGCCAGAGGTAGCCTGGGCACCAGCTCAAGCTCTATCCAACTACGTACCCACGGAGCTCAGCCGGGTTTGTACTGAGGTTAGAAAAAAACTAGATAAATTTATGGAGGACAGGTCCATCAATGGCTATTAGCCAAGATGGACAGGGATGGCGTCCGTAGCCTCTGTTGCCAGAAGTGGGAATGGGCGACAGGGGATGGATCACTTGATGACTACCTTGTCTGTTCATTCCCTCTGGGGCACCTGGCACTGGCCACTGTTGGAAGACAGGATACTTGGTGAGATGGATCTTTGGTCTGACCCAGCAAGGCCATTCTTATGCTCTTATGAGGTGGCTAGACTGAGCCACTCCCTGTGCTGCCGGCATTTACTCTGTTATTTTTACAGCATAGCTAGTGAAATCTGCCTACCTGAGTTGGGAAGCACATTCCTAGCTGCAGTGTAGATGTGCCCTTAATGTCCTTGGGCAGGGTCCAGACAGATAGGCTGCAATCCCAACTCTGAGTTTCAAGGTGCTAGTATGCCTGTTAGGTCCAGCCCATATTCCCTGGGCTGTCAGCTCTGCTGTTTACTCGGTTCTGCCATCCTGCTGCTATATCTTTGACACAGAAATAAAAATGGATAGGACAGGATGATGGCATTTGAAATTATGGTATCATTGGACAATATTAGTGCTTCCTACCCTGCCTGAAAGACAATTTCCAAATATGGCTGGTGAAAAATGTACTTGTTAAACTGTTTTAAAAGAAAAATTTGGTTTTCAGTTAAACCTATCTATCTATCTATCTAAAGGCCATTTTTTTTCCTTTTGTGTGGTGGGGGGCTTTGGTTGGACTTTTCCAGTTTTCAGCAGAAAATGTTTGGTTCTCTGTTGCCAAAGCCCCAAAATTTGGTGATTTGGGGAACTTGTATGAAAAGACAATATTTATTAATAAAAAGGAAAGAAAAAATCAGACTGTCCCTACTTGTTTGATTGAATAGATAGCAAAAGTCATAAAGAGTTAAAATTGGAAGTCAGATTTAGGTTCTTAAATTTGCCCTGTACATTAATACTCTAACATATTTAGTTGAAATAGCAAATTTACTGTGTTGGTCTTTGAATAATTTTTCCCAATTTGTGGTACATTTGATCCTCCAGTGGTAGAAAACATTGGCCACTATCTATCCATATATGTCCATTCACAACAGTCTATTACCTTATCTCTCTCATGTAAGCATCACTACATTATCCAGCAGCGGTTTCCATGTCCCATGGATGGATTTCCTGAGTCGCTGGGTCTCTCTGCAGTTCCTAGCAGACAGGGAGCCCCTCCACAGATGGGCGCTCCCTGCTCCCCTCCTCAGGCAGGCTTTGCCAAGAGGTGATTCACTAAACTGGATGAGGGACTGAAAACCCCTGAAAATCTAGAACTGCTCCTGGGTTGTGCAGGCATCAAACACCATCACAGCCAGTATGTCCTTCCTCTGGGGCTAAATAGCTGAGTCCAGTCTCCAGGGCTGTGAGCCCAGCTCTGATGTGACCTCAGGAACAAACCACCCGGACAACCTGTCCCAGCCAACCCTAACCCCACAGAGGGGGAACAGACCTGTCCTGGATCTCACATGACGGCAACATCCCTGAAAGGACCCTTGGCTAAAATCAAGGCAGATTTGGCTAAGTTATTTGACAAGTCAAATGTATATTTATAGCACAGGCATGTGACATACAAGAGCTAAGAGACTAGAAGCACCAGAAGCTCAGCTAGCCTGGAATAACCTGTTCCTTCATTAATTCCACATGATTGCTACTGGGGCAGCAGAGAATTTTTTCTCCTGCATTGCATCAGCAGCTCTTGGGAGGCAACCACCAGAGGAACCCAGAGGTCAGGCTGCCTGGGGTGTTCAAAACTGGCCACTAAGAGGTACCCAGAGGCAAGCATTAAAAATGAAAGGTCATGTCCTGAGCTGGTGTAAATTGATGCAGTTCCATTGATTACAAAGTAGCTAGGGCTATTTACACCAACTGATGACCTGGCCCTTTGATTTCAATCAAGGTGTGGCCAATTTACACCAGCTGAGGGCCTAGCCTGTCAGAGTTTGTTTTGTTTATTTTGGATTGGGGGTATCTCTTGAAAGCCCTTTATGTTTGTGGATGGGGATAGGGAATTGCTGTAGACTGAAGATCCAACAGTTTCCCCGGAATACCACTGCCCTCTCCTCTAAGCTCTGTCTAGGGCTCATCACCCTGTCTTCCAAGGTGGCCTGTTGGAGAATCCAACTCAAGCATTTGTGAAGCAGCTTCTCCAAAATGGCTTCCCCGCTAAGGCTGCAGGGTTTGCTCAGCAAAACCCCCTCTGGTGACTCAGGGGGGATATGATAAAGGTTTATAAAATCAGGACTGGGGTGGAGAAAGTAAATAAGGAAGTGTTATTTACTCTTTCCCATAACACAAGAACTAGGGGTCACAAAATGAAATTAATAGGCAGCAGATTTCAAACGAACAAAAGGAACTATTTTTTCACACAATGCACAGTGAACCTGTGGAACTCCTTGCCAGAGGATGTTGCAAAGGCCAAGATTATAACAGGGTTCAAAAAAGTACTAGATAAGATCAAGAATGATAGGTCCATCAATGGTTATTAGCAGAATGGGCAGGGATGGTGTGCCTAGCCTCTGCCAGAAACTGGGAATGGGCGATGGGATGGATCACGTGATGATAACTTGTCTGTTCATTCCCTCTGGGGCACCTGGCATTGGCCACTGTTGGAAGACAGGATACTGGGCTAGATGGACCTTTGGTCTGACAAAGTATGGCCGTTCTTATGTTCTTACGTTCTTATGTTCAGTGCACAGAACTCTGCCTAACAAGGCTTTTGTTCTGTCCGCTGACAAAGACCATGTGATCTGGGACACACTGTCCTGCACTGAGGAACCAGAGAGCTTTCTCTGCAGACTTCAGGGATCTGGAAACATTTTTCAGCCCCTGCTGCTGTTCTACATTGGAGAAGGTGTGTTTGTTTGGGGCTGAATTTGGGGTGCCAGGGCCAGATCCTGCAGCCTTTACTCAGCATTCTGGCAGCAGTCAGTGGCAGTGCAATCTGAGCAATGGCTGCAGGGATGGGCCACATCCGACTGGGTGATCTCTTACATAGACATAGCCTTGTGGCCTGAGCCACAGAATCAAGTGACTGCAATATTTGTATTACTTATCCATTTTGAATGAAAAGAGAGCCCAAACTGTAGGTCTGTGCCCAGGGCGGTACGAACACATGTAAAATACATTGACTTTGTCCACCAAATACTCAGCAATTTATCCAGCATAACATCCTCCTTCCCTCAGCAAATAATTTTCCCATTAATTAACTTTTAACTAACTTTTAATTAACTGTAATTTTTCCCCATTAAGCAAATGGCAATTTTTTTTTCCATCAATGAGCTACAACATTCTCCTTCTTCAACCAGCCATAGTTTTCTCTGCCCTTCACTACCCCACACTTCTCCACCTTCCAAAAATCACAGACTTTCCCTCTTCCACCTATCTTCCCCCCTACCCATTTACAATCTATACAATTCCCCCAACCAACACTAGCCTTCTTCCCTTTTCAATGATAATGAGAACATGCCCCACTCACCAACCATAACATTCTCCCTCCTCATCCAACAAAATCTCCATATAATTCTTCCCAGTCGTATCATGCCGTGTATTCATGTCTTCAAGGAAAGCTTTGGAGAATAGGTAGGCCATAGGGCACATCCTGAAGTTTAACAGACTTGGGCTGTGGGTTCAGAAAGCATTCCACTACCAATGGACCAGCACTCGTTTGCTCAGTTGTCCCAGCAGATTATGGTTCTCCTGGTGTCTAAATGAAGATAGCAGAGGAAAGGAGAGATGCCGCACTTTCATGTTTCTAATGATCGCAGCTTCTGGAAATGTTAACAGTGTGTGGCCAGGTGGTGACAGGTGGTGTTGCTCTGACAGGTGGTGAATGAACATGAGTATTTACTGAAATATATAGCACAACATTACAACAAACAAAGCTTGTAAGTAGAGCTGGCTAAAAGGCAGGATTTCTGCTTCATGTGAAATATTGCTATTTCAAAATTTCCCTCTAACCAGAAACTCTAAACAAAAAAAACATGTATTTTTTTTAGAAATATCAACACATGGTGTCTCAGAAACAAAATTTGCTTCCCAGGACTCAGGCATCTACTGAGTGAAACTGACAATCTTGTCAGTTTCAGAGCTGCTATTAGCCTATCAGCAGATGTGACTGACAAGATTGTCAGTTTCACTCAGCAGCTGCATGGGTCTTATGGACTGCTGCTCAGGGACAGGCCAACCATGGAACTGTTCCAGACTTGGGAGTCTGGAAGCCCTCAGGTTCCTGGCCCAGGACAGTCTGCATGGCAAGGTTACCCCAGAGTCTGTCTGTCTACTTATAGACAGACATGAAGAGAAAATGAGTCACAATAATTGGGTTTATCTATCCATTGATCGATCTATCGATCTATCTCTTGAATCACATACTATACTTTTGTCCCTCATATATGAATTGTATATATCCATGCACAAAGATGGGTATTCTAATACTAATAATAGGCCTACTTCGTGAAATCCTTTTTTAGCTTGGATGTGACTAGATTTAGAATGGATGATGCATGAAATGCCAGGTCAGTGCATGTGCTGGTACTTTTACACTTACACCAATATTATAATGATATGACACCAGGCAAAGGACTCCTCGTTGTTTTCGCTGATACAGACTAACACAGCTACCCCTCTGAAACCTGAGATGGGGAATTTACCCATGCCTTTATGTTGCACTCACTTTCTCCCAGCCACCATTGCCCATTCTTGGATCTTTGTGTGTATTGGCCATTGGCCAAATCCTGATCCATTTGAAGTGAGTGGCTAAATCCCTGTGATTTAAAAGGGATCAAAATTGGCCTCATTATCATGTCTGACTGTCTTTAAGAAATACTCCACAGCTTTCTCTTCAACAGACAGACAAACAAACAAACAAACAACCCTTTCCCACCATAGCACAAATTGATTTATTTATTTGGGATTACAATAATGAAAAGATGTCTACCTAAGGCTCTTGGTTCCCCAACCCATCAAAAATAAACTAAAAAAACAGAGACAGAGGCAAAAAACATACAGCTACTGCACTGATACTGCAATCCAATTTTTACTCCAAAAAAGAAGAGACAGACACTCCCTGAGGTTCACTAAGGACTTTGATATGGCTAATGATTTTATATAGAAGGTGCTAACAGCATGGTGATGGGTAGCAGTACACAATCCTGTGAGAGATAGATAGACAAGCAAACAGATAGATGATGATATTTTTTACATTGGTATGCATTTACATTAGATCCATTGACTTGAGTGGTGTTTTCAAATATGTCAAGGAAGCACAGAAAGAAACTAAAATCAAAAGAGAAAGATAGACTTTTTATTGGTTGTAAATAACCTCCTTCTAATCAGTTTCCTCAGGGAAGCTTTGATCTCCTTGTTCCTCATGCTGTAGATGATCGGATTCAGCATTGCAGGTACCATGGAATAGAAAACATCCACCATGAGATCCAGGCGTGATATGGACCTGGAGCTGGGTTTCAGGTAGGCAATGATGCCAGTGAAAACAAACAAAGAGACAACAGTGAGGTGAGGCAGGCAGGTGGAGAAGGCTTTATGCCTGCCCTGTGGAGAGGGGATTCTTAGAACGGATCTGAAGATCTGAACATATGACACAATTATTAAAACAAAACAGCTTACGGCTAAGCATGCACTGAAGACAATAATCCAACTTTCACTGAGGTCTGAAGTCAGGCAAGCTTGAGTAACTGGGGGATGTCACAGAAGAACTGATCCACCACATTTCCTCCACAGAAGGATAATGCAAATGTGTTTCCAGTATGCAGGGCAGAGTAAAGAATACCACTGATCCAGGCACTCTTGTAGTGCAATGGTTGGCAGGTGGCAACATATTGATCATATGCCATGACAGTCAGGATGCCAATATTAGCTGCACCAAAGAACATGAAGAGAAAGACTTGGGCGACACATCCAGAATAAGAAATCACCCTGGTGTTCATGAGGGAATTGGCCATGGATTTGGGGATGGTGACGGAAATGAATCCAAGGTCCAGGATGGCCAGATTCACCAGTACATGGTGTTGGAGACCTCAGGGCATGGCCACTAGTTAAGTCGAGGGGATGGAAGGCCAGAAGGGTCGAGGAAGTCTCCCTGCTGAAGGCCTAAGGGCTTCTTCTCAACCCCCCCTTTATAGAATTCAGGCTTGGCTGGTTTAAGTAAGCTCTTTTGCTCTTAAAACAATGTTGCAGCTGCAGATAATGCCTTATAGTGCAAGGTGTGCTGACGCCAAGTTAAAGATAATAGGAGAGAGAGCTACAAGGCCAGACAGAATGTGCTGGTTGTTTAAATTGCTAGGAATGCTTGTTAGAGGTTGCAGGAAATAAATATTGTTGTAACCCATATAAGGAAGGCAGAGTATTTGTGCAAAGTTTTAATTGGCTGATGTGTAGTGCAGTAGTATTAAGGAATATAAAAGTGTGTGTGATGACCTGCTCTGGTGTGCAGGATTTGAGATTCTATTCTCCCTGTACCTTGTTTGCAGCTGCAAATAAACTTTTCTGCTTCTCCACCCCATTGTGATTATTGAGTGAAGCACACCGGGTAATGAACCCCTGCTGTTGTTTTGCCTCTCAGCACTGGGTGCTGGCAACATGGGGGTGTGAAGATGGTGGTTGAGGGCTATAGCTGTGATGATGAGAAGATTCCCCATCAGGCCTGCCAGGTAAATCTTTAGAAACACCAAAAAGTGCAAAATCTGCAGATCCCGAATGTCAGAGAATGCCAGGAGAAGGAACTTGGTCATGGTGGTTCGGTTGTACATTTTCTTCCTCAGCACATGGTGTGATGGCTGTGGAGGGAAGAAGAAGGTCCATACTCAGGATTCAAGTGTCAGAGGGAATTACCTTGATTCCTTCTCAGTAATGTCTCATGATCTACTGTTAAATGTGCACAGCACTC
The DNA here is from genome assembly GCF_965152275.1 of Natator depressus. Taxonomy (NCBI): domain Eukaryota; kingdom Metazoa; phylum Chordata; order Testudines; family Cheloniidae; genus Natator; species Natator depressus. Next base: position 35,416,245 of record NC_134246.1, read on the forward strand.
CTCCGATCCTTCCATTGACTAGGAGCAGCGAGTGTTCTTCACTGCTGACAATCAGAGCACTAGAGAGATAAGGTGTCATAAATATAAAGGGAAGGGTAACCACCTTTTTTTATACAGAACTATAAAATCCCTCCTGGACAGAGGCAAAACACTTTCACTGATAAAGGGTTAAGAAGCTAAGATAACCTCGCTGGCACCTGACCAAAATGACCAATGAGGAGACAAGATACTTTCAAAGCTGGAGGGGCGGGGGGGAACAAAGGGTCTGTCTGTCTGTGTGATGCTTTTGCTGGGAAAAGAACAGGAATGGAGTATTAGAACTTGTTAGCAAGTAATCTAGCTACAAATACGTTAGATTCCCTTTTGTTTAAATGGCTGGTAAATAAGCTGTGCTGAATGGAATGTATATTCCTGTTCTTGTGTCTTTTTGTAACTTAAGGTTTTGTCTAGAGGTATTCTCTATGTTTTGAATCTGATTACCCTGTAAGGTATTTACCATCCTGATTTTACAGAGGTGATTCTTTTACTGTTTCTTTAATTAAAATTCTTCTTTTAAGATCCTGATTGCTTGTTCATTGTTCTTAAGATCCAAGGGTTTGGGTCTGTGTTCACTTATGCAAATTGGTGAGGATTTTTATCAAGCCTTCCCCAGGAAAGGGGGTGTAGGGCTTGGGGGATATTAGGGGGGGAAGACGTCTCGAAGTGGTCTCTTTCCCTGTTCTTTGTTTAAGACGCTTGGTGGTGGCAAGTTCAAGGACAAGGCAAAGTTTGTACCTTGAGGAAGTTTTTAACCTAATCTGGTAAGAATAAGCTTAGGGGGTCTTTCATGGAGGTCCCCACATCTGTACCCTAGAGTTCAGATTGGGGAAGGAACCTTGACATGGTGGCAGAGCGGTGGGATCATTTTGAGATTTGTGTGGGACCATTTTGCGATTTATTTTTTTTAGATTATTTTGAAGCAGAAGCACAGTAGGATTTTAAAAGGACATATTTTTCCTTTGGGCTGCTTGGAAGCAGGTTTTAAGCTGAAAGCAATTAGAGTTTTTCTGTCTCTGCCTGGGGGCCAGAGTAGCAAGTATAACAAAAGGGATTTGTCTTTTTGAGCTGGAGTTTTCTCTACCTCAAGGCAGGGTAGTTAACCTCCTGCAGGGAAAATCACAAGTTTTTCACAGACCTGAAGAGGTTGTTTTTTTTTAGCTAAGAGCAACTAGAGGGTTCTTCTGTCTATTTACCTGGAGACAAAGGATTTTTCTGTAGGCTGAGAATAGCTATCAGAGAACATAGGAATCACATTACAGCACAAAAATTTTACAAGCCAGTTTTTTTTTTAACTCTTGGGTGTAAAGTTAGTTAAAAACAGAGAGGCTAAGATGACAGAACCCAAGGCAAAAAAAGCCAAAGAGGCTGTCCACAGGAGAGAAATGGAGGCAAAGGAAAAAGAAATGGAGGAGAGGGAAAAAGAGAGGAAGCATGCACTGGACATGGAGAAAGCAAAGGCTCAGCAGAATATACCGGATAATCCTAACAATCCTTACCCAATAATCCACAAATGGGAGCGACTATGTCCACAGTATGATGAATCCAGTGATATTGCTGAATATTTTCTCACCTTTGAGAGACTCTGCACACTCCATTAAATTCCTGAAGCTCACAAGATGACCACATTGGTCACAAAATTGACTGGAAGAGCTCTGGACATATTCAATAAGATGCCTATTGAGGAGGCCTCTGACTATAATAAATTCAAGGATTTGATTTTAAAGCAATTTCAAGTTACACCTGAAACTTACAGAGTAAAATTTAGAGCCCTTAAGAGAGGGCCTGGACTAAGTAATGTGGCTTACGTAAACCAGATAAAGGGTCTGTTAGATAAATGGGTCAAAGGAAGGGGTGTAACTAGCTTTGAAGGAATGTGTGATTTGATGGCTCAGGAGCAGTTCCTGAATATGTCCAAGGAGGAAATAAAACATTGTTTATGGGATAAGAAAATGGACTCAGCAGGAAGTCTTGCTTCTTATGCTGATCAATATGAGCAGTCCCAGACCACCAGAAGGGCAGGGCAAACTGGAACAAAACGGGTGGAGGGAGGAGAGAGAAACAACCCTGGTCACAGTTGGAGCGGATATCAGAAGGGACACCCTCAGACCACACCCTACTACCGGGGGCAGCCCAAGGCCCCAACTACACCCCAAGGAACACTCCAGACACCTTATCATCCCGTCACACTGTTCTCCAGCAACCCACCTCGCCTCAGTGACCCGTCAGCTGGACGATATTTTAAATGTAATGAGCAGGGTCCTGTAAAGGCCAACTGCCCCAAGATCCCCAACAGAATACAGTTCATTGCACTGGAATCACACCAGAGGTCCGCAGGCCCAGATACCTCCCAGATACCCTCAGAGCGGAGGGAAGCTGTGAGTGTGGGTGGGAAGAAGGTCACCGTGTGGAGGGACACTGGAGCACAGCTGTCGGCTATCCATGCTTCCTTAGTGGACCCCAACTTAATCAACCCAGAGGCCCAAGTGACAATTCAACTCTTCAAGTCAAACTCTTTCAATTTGCCCACAGCCAAGTTGCCTGTCCAGTACCAGGGCTGGTCAGGAATGTGGACTTTTGCAGTCTATGATGATTATCCCATCCCCATGCTGTTGGGGGAAGACTTGGCCAATCATGTGAAGCTAGCCAAGAGGGTGGGAATGGTCACCCACAGCCAGGCTAAGCAAGCTGTTACGCCTAGCTCTGTTCCAAAAACTTCTACCAGGATCCAGTCAGAGGTGATGGACCCGGACCCCATGCCAATGTCTGCAACAGCAGTAGTGGATCCAGTCTCAGAGACCCAGACAGAGCCAGTCTCAGAACTGGAACGAGCGGAACAACCAACACCAGACCCACTGCCAGCACTGAATCCAGTACTTGCAACGTCAACACCAGCGGGCCCCACCGAACCTGCACTGGCAGCAGCAGATAACCCTACACAAGAGGCTCAGCTGGAGCTTGAACCCCAACATAGTGCACCAGCGGAGAGCGGTTCACAGTCAACGGAAACAGCCCCATCCCCTACATCGCTTCCAGAGGGACCAAGCATAGGTCCACAATCCAATGAGGAACTGATGTCTCCAGCATCAAGGGAACAGTTCCAGATTGAACAGGAAGCAGATGAAAGCCTCCAGAGAGCTTGGACGGCAGCACAGAGCAACCCACCGCCTCTCAGCTCTTCTAATTGATCCAGGTTTGTTATAGAAAGATGATTTTTATACAAGGAAACTCTTTCTGGTAGACACCAGGAAGACTGGCATCCTTAGAGACAGTTGGTAGTTCCAACTAAGTACCGGGTAAAGCTCTTGAGCTTAGCCCACGATCATCCTAGTGGCCATGCTGGGGTGAACAGGACGAAAGATCATTTGGGAAAGTCGTTCCACTGGGAGGGAATGGGCAAGGATATTTCTACCTATGTCTGGTCTTGTGAGGTGTGCCAAAGAATGGGAAAACCCCAAGACCAGATCAAAGCCTCTCTCCAGCCACTCCCCGTCATTGAGGTCCCATTTCAGCGAGTAGCTGTGGATATTCTGGGTCCTTTTCCAAAAAAGACACCCAGAGGGAAGCAGTACATATTGACTTTCATGAATTTTGCCACCCGATGGCCGGAAGCAGTATCTCTAAGCAACACAAGAGCTTTTTAGCCAGGCACTAACAGACATTTTTGCCAGGGTAGGTTGGCCCTCTGACATCCTTATGGATTTGGGAACTAATTTCCTGGCAGGGACCATGTAAAGCCTGTGGGAAGCTCATGGGGTGAACCACTTGGTTTCCACCCCTTACCACCTGTCAAGGTTCCTTCCCTACTCTGAATTCTAGGGTACAGATGTGGGGACCTGCATGAAAACCTCCTAAGCTTACTTTTACCAGCTTAGGTTAAAACTTCCCCAAGGTACAAACTATTTTACCCTTGGACTTCCACTGCCACCACCAAACTTTATCTGGGTTCCTGAGAAAACGTAGTTTGGAAACGTCTTTCCCCCCAAAATCCTCCCAACCCTTGCACCCCACTTCCTGGGGAAGGTTTGGTAAAAATCCTCACCAATTTGCATAGGTGACCACAGACCCAAACCCTTGGATCTTAGAACAATGAAAGAGCATTCATTTTCCTTACAAGAAGCCTTTTAATAGAAGTAAAAAAGAATCACCTCTCTAAAATCAGGATGGTGAATACCTTACAGGGTAATTAGATTCAAAACATAGAGAATCCCTCTAGGCAAAACCTTAAGTTACAAAAATGACACACAGACAGAAATATTCATTCTATTCAGCAGAGCTATTTTCTCAGCCATTTAAAGAAATCATAATCTAACACATACCTAGCTAGATTACTTACTAAAAGTTCTAAGACTCCATTCCTTTTCTGTCCCCGGCAAAAGCATCACACAGACAGCCCCAGACCCTTTGTTTTTCTCCCTCCTCCCAGCTTTTGAAAGTATCTTGTCTCCTCATTGGTCATTTTGGTCAGGTGCCAGCGAGGTTACCTTTAGCTTCTTAACCCTTTTCAGGTGAGAGGATTTTTCCTTTGGTCAGGAGGGATTTTAAAGGTGTTTACCCTTCACTTTATATTTATGACACGCCCCCCAAATCTCAGCTAGGGTGAAACACTGGCTGGGATTTCTTCCTGGAGCTCTAGGGAAAAACAGAGTTAATAAGACACATGCACCTCTAAATATACTACCAAGTACATAAAGACTAACAATATTTTCCACATCTCAAGGACGATTTTAACCAGTTGATTCTTGGAAATTTTCATGGGAGAGTGCATCAGCCACTTTGTTAGAAGCTCCTGAGATGAGTTGGATGTCGAAATCAAAATCTTGGAGAGCTAAACTCCACCAAATAAGTTTTTTGTTATTTCCCATGGCAGTATGAAGCCACTGTAGTGCAGCATGGTCGGTTTGCAGGTGGAAACGCCGTCCCCAAACATATGGGTGTAGCTTTTCCAGGGCGTAGACAATGGCGTAACATTCTTTTTCACTGACTGACCAGTTGCTTTCCCTCTCAGACAGTTTTTTGCTGAGAAACACTACAGGGTGGAATTCTTGATCAGGTCCTTTCTGCATTAAAACTGCTCCCACACCACGCTCGGACGCATCTGTGGTTACTAGGAACGGTTTGTCAAAGTCTGGGGCCCTTAGTACAGGGTCAGACATGAGTGTTGCTTTAAGCTGGTTAAAGGCCTTCTGACACTTTTCGGTCCACTGAACGGCATTTGGCTGTTTCTTTTTGGTTAGATCTGTCAGTGGGGCGGTGATTTGGCTGTATTGAGGTACAAATCATCTGTAATAACCGGCCAAGCCTAAGAAGGATTGGACCTGTTTCTTTGATTTTTGGACAGGCTACTTTTGGATAGCATCCACTTTGGCCTGTAGGGGGCTGATAGTTCCTTGACCCACCTGGTGTCCAAGGTAGGTCACTCTGTTTAGGCCTATTTGACACTTCTTAGCCTTAACAGTTAGTCCTGCCTCCCTTATGAGCTCAAAGACTTTTTGTAGATGTTCCAGGTGTTCTGGCCAGGAATCCGAAAATATGGCCACATTGTCAAGGTAGATGACTGCATATTCTCCTAATCCCGCTAGGAGACCATCTACAAGTCTTTGGAAGGTGGCGGGTGCATTCTGCAGCCCGAAAGGGAGTACATTAAATTCATACAGCACGACATGTGTGGTGAAGGCTGACCTTTCCTTGGCGGATTCATCTAGCGGTACCTGCCAATACCCCTTGGTAAAGTCCAAGGTAGAGATGAACTGGGCCCGTCCCAGTTTCTCTAATAGTTCATCTGAGCATGGCATTGGATAGTTGTCTGGGCGAGTTACAGCATTTAGCTTACGGAAGTCCACGCAAAAACGTATCTCCCCATCTGGTTTGGGAACTAGAACCACTGGAGATGCCCATGAGCACTGCCAGAGTTGTGGATTACACCCATCTGTAACATATCTTGGATCTCCCGGTCTATAGCAGTTTTAGCTTGAGGAGACACCCGGTAAGTTTGGACTTTAATTGGCTGAGCATTACCTGTGTCAATGGAGTGGTATGCTCGTTCAGTCAGTCCTGGGGTGGCTGAGAATGTTGGCACGTAGCTAGTGCACAGCTCCTTGATCTGCTGTCGCTGCATACGCCCAAGGGCCATGGAGAGGTTCACCTCTTCCACACCAGCAGCACTTTTCCCTTCGTCGTAGACACCTTCAGACCACTCAGCGTCGTCTCCTTCCTGGGCTGTAAACTGACAAACCTTGAATTCTCTGGAATAAAAGGGCTTTAAAGAATTAATATGGTACACCTTAAACTTTTGGTTGGAGGTGGGGGATGCTATGAGAGAATTAACAGCTCCCAGGTGCTCATGGACCGTGAATGGCCCTTCCCACGATGCTTCCATTTTATGGGCCTGGAGCACCTTTAAGACCATGACCTGGTCCCTTACCTTGAAGGAACGCTCTCTGGCCTGTTTATCATACCAGGCTTTTTGCTCTTTTTGAGCATCCTGTAAGTTTTCTTTAGCAAGGGCTAAAGAGGTTCGGAGGGTGTTTTCTAGGTTGGTTACAAAGTCCAGAATGTTAGTTCCTGGAGAAGGTGTAAATCCCTCCCATTGCTGCTTCACCAACTGTAATGGCCCCTTAACCGCACAGCCATATACAAGTTCAAATGGTGAAAACCCTAAACTGGGATGTGGTACAGCTCTGTAGGCAAAGAGCAACTGCTGCAACACTAGGTTCCAATCATTGGAGTGCTCATTTACGAATTTACGTATCATGGCCCCCAAAGTTCCATTAAACTTCTCCACCATGCCATTTGTTTGATGGTGGTAAGGAGTGGCAACCAAGTGATTTACCCCATGAGCTTCCCAGAGGTTTTCCATAGTTCCTGCCAGGAAATTAGTCCTTGCATCTGTGAGGATGTCGGAGGGCCAACCTACCCTGGCAAAAATGTCTGCTAGTGCTTGGCACACACTTTTAGCCCTGGTGCTGCTTAGAGCTCCTGCTTCCGGCCATCGGGTAGCAAAATCCATAAAAGTCAGTATGCACTGCTTTCCTCTGGGTGTCTTTTTCGGAAAAGGACCCAGAATATCCACAGCTACTCGCTGAAATGGAACTTCAATGATGGGGAGTGGCTGGAGAGGGGCTTTGACCTGGTCTTGGGCTTTTCCCACTCCTTGGCATACTTCACAAGACCGGACATAGGTAGAAATATCCTTGCCCATTCCCTCCCAGTGGAATGACCCCCCCAAAAGGTCTTTGGTCCTGTTCACCCCAGCATGGCCACTAGGGTGATCGTGGGCTAAGCTCAAGAGCTTGGCCCAGTATTTAGTTGGAACTACCAAGTGTATCTGAGGATGCCAGTCTTCCTGGTGTCCACCAGAAAGAGTTTCCTTGTATAAAAGTCCTCTTTCTACAACAAACCTGGATCGATTAGAAGAGCTGAGAGGTGGTGGGTTGCTCTGTGCCGCCGTCCAAGCTCTCTGGAGGCTTTCATCTGCTTCCTGTTCAATCTGGAACTGTTCCCTTGATGCTGGAGACTTCAGTTCCTCATTGGATTGTGGACCTATGCTTGGTCCCTCTGGAAGTGATGTACGGGATGGGGCTGTTTCCGTTGACTGTGAACCGCTCTCCGCTGGGACACTATGTTGGGGTTCAGGCTCTGGCTGAGCCTCTTGTGTAGGGTTATGGGCTGCTGCCGGTTCAGGTTCGGTGGGGCCCTCTGCTGTTGAGGTTGCAAGTACTGGATTCAGTGCTGGCAATGGGTTTGGTGTTGGTTGTTTCGCTGGTTCCGGTTCTGGGACTGGTTCCGTCTGGGTCTCTGGGACTGGATCCACTACTGCTGTTGCAGACATTGGCCTGGGATCCGGGTCCATCACCTCTGACTGGGTCCTGATAGAAGTTTCCCGAACAGAGCTAGGCCTCACGGCTTCTTTAGCCTGGCTGCGGGTGACCATTCCCACCCTCTTGGCCCGCTTCACATGATTGGCCAAGTCTTCTCCCAACAGCATGGGGATGGGATCATCACCATAGATGGCAAAAGTCCACGTTCCTGACCAGCCCTTGTACTGGACAGGCAACTTGGCTGTAGGCAAATTGAAATGGTTGGACTTGAAGAGTTGAATCGTCACTTGGATCTCTGGGTTGATTAAACTGGGGTCCACTAAGGAAGCATGGATAGCTGACACTTGTGCTCCGGTGTCCCTCCACGCGGTGACTTTCTTCCCACCCACACTCACAGTTTCCCTCCACTCTGAGGGTATCTGGGAGGTATCTGGGCCTGCAGATCTCTGGTGTGATTCCGGTGCAATGAACTGTAATCTGTTGGGGTTCTTGGGCCAGTTGGCCTTTACATACCCCAGCTTGTTACATTTAAAACATTGTCCAGCTGACGGGTCACTGGGGCCAGGCGGGTTGCTGGAGAACGGGGTGGTGGGATGCTAAGGTGTCTGGAGGGTTCTTTGGGAGGTAGGTGGGGCCTTGGGTGGCCCCCGGTAATAGGGTGTTGTCTGGGTTGTCCCTTCTGGTCTCTGCTCCAACTGCGACCAGTTTTCTTCTTCTCTGCCACCTCTACCCATCTGGCTCCAATCTCTCCTGCCTCGATTACAGTTTTGGGCTTCCCATCTAGGATGTATCTTTCTATTTCCTCAGGAACACCCTCTAGAATCATAGAATCATAGAATATCAGGGTTGGAAGGGACCTCAGGAGGTCATCTAGTCCAACCCCCTGCTCAAAGCAGGATCGATCCCCGACTAAATCATTCCAGCCAGGGCTTTGTCAAGCCTGACCTTAAAAACTTCTAGGGAAGGAGATTCCACCACCTCTGTAGGTAACGCATTCCAGTGTTTCACCACCCTCCTAGTGAAAAAGGTTTTCCTAATATCCAACCTAAATCTCCCCCACTGCAACTTGAGACCATTACTCCTTGTTCTGTCATCTGCTACCACTGAGAACAGTCTAGAGCCATCCTCTCTGGAACCCCCTTTCAGGTAGTTGAAAGCAGCTATCAAATCCCCCCTCATTCTTCTCTTTGAAGACTAAACACCCGCAGTTCCCTCAGCCTCTCCTCATAAGTCATGTGTTCCAGTCCCCTAATCATTTTTGTTGCCCTCCGCTGGACTCTTTCCAATTTTTCCACCTCCTTCTTGTAGTGTGGGGCCCAAAACTGGACACAGTACTCCAGATGAGGCCTCACCAATGTCGAATAGAGGGGAACAATCATGTCCCTCAATCTGATGGCAATGTCCCTACTTATAGAGCCCAAACTGCCATTGGCCTTCTTGGCAACAAGGGCACACTGTTGACTCATATCCAGCTTCTCGTCCATTGTAACCCCTAGGCCCTTTTCTGCAGAACTGCTGCCGAGCCATTCGGTCCCTAGTCTGTAGCAGTGCATTGGATTCTTGCGTCCTAAGTGCAGGACTCTGCACTTGTCCTTGTTGAACCTCATCAGATTTCTTTTGGCCCAATCCTCCAATTTGTCTAGGGCCCTCTCTATCCTATCCCTACCCTCCAGCGTATCTACCTCTCCTCCCAGTTTAGTGTCATCTGCAAACTTGCTGAGGGTGCAATCCACACCATCCTCCAGATCATTTATGAAGATATTGAACAAAACCAGCCCCAGGGCCGACCCCTGCGGCACTCCGCTTGATACTGGCTGCCAATTAGACGTGGAGCCATTGATCACTACCCATTGAGCCCGACAATCTAGCCAGCTTTCTATCCACTTTATAGTCCATTCATCCAGCCCATACTTCTTTAACTTGCTGGCAAGAATACTGTGGGAGACTGTGTCAAAAGCTTTGCTAAAGTCAAGGAACAACAGGTCCACTGCTTTCCCTTCATCCACAGAGCCAGTTATCTCGTCATAGAAGGCAATTAGATTAGTCAGGCATGACTTGCCCTTGGTGAATCCATGCTGACTGTTCCTGATCACTTTCCTCTCCTCTAAGTGCTTCAGAATTGATTCCTTGAGGACCTGCTCCATGATTTTTCCAGGGACTGAGGTGAGGCTGACTGGCCTGTAGTTCCCCGGATCCTAGTTCTTCCCTTTTTTAAAGATGGGCACTACATTAGCCTTTTTCCAGTCATCCGGGACCTCTCCTGATGGCCATGAGTTTTCAAAGATAATGGCCAATGGCTCTGCAATCACATCCGCCAACTCCTTTAGCACTCTCGGATGCAACGCATCCGGCCCCATGGACTTGTGCTCATCCAGCTTTTCTAAATAGTCCCGAACCACTTCTTTCTCCACAGAGGGCTGGTCACCTCCTCCCCATGCTGCGCTGCCCAGTGAAGTAGTCTGGGTGCCCTCCGCTGGACTCTGTAGTCATGACCTTGTTCATGAAGACAGAGGCAAAAAAATCATTGAGTACATTGAGTACTCTAAGAATTGTTCCATTTGCATTAGGAAAGGCAAATTTACTGGAGATTCAACACTTGCTCCTGATATCCAGGCATCCCAATGTTTCACAGTGTGGTAGGCATGTCTGGTAAATGACACGTCTGGTTTCCACGTTAGGGCTCTGAATCTCCGACGAGAATGCTCGGGTGTTATCCCCATTTTGACTCTCGCCTTGGATTTAAACAGTTTGTACTTGTTCATGTGTTCTTTAGGCATTTCAGCTGCCACCTCAGCTAAGGGTCCACTGAGCTGCGGCCTCAGCTCTACCATGTATTGGTCGGTAGAGATGCTGTACTCAAGGCAGGCCCTTTCGAAGTTTTCTAAGAAGGCCTCAGTATCATCGTCTGCCTTGTAGGTGGAGAACTTTCTGGGATGGGAAGTGGTACCTGGAGAAGGATTGCTAGGGTTTGTTGGTATATTCTGCTGAGCCTTTACCTTCTCCATCTCCAGTTCATGCTTCCTCTCTTTTTCCTTCTCCTCCTCCACATGCTTCCTTGCCTCCATTTCCCTCCTGTGGGCAGCCTCCTGTACCTCCTTCTCCAGCCGCATGAGTTCTATCTGTCTTTCATGTTCCTTTTGTTTTTCCTCAGCCTGAAATCTGGCTAATTCCAGCTCTTGTTGAGCCATGGAGTCTGTTATCCTAACCTCTCTGTTTTTAACTAACTTTACACCCGAGGTTTAGATCTAAAACAAACAAAACTTGGCTTGTAAAATTTTGTTGTGCTGGAATAGGATACCTGTTCTCTGGTAGTGATTGTCAGCCTACAGAAAAAGACAATTCCATTTTGTCTCTCTTCTGGCCCCAAATCAAAGCAAAAAACCTCCAGCTACTTGGAAACCTGCTTACCAGCAGCCCAAAGGAAAAAAAAATTCCTTTTCAAATCTGTGCTCCTTGTAAAAAAAAAATCAAAATCCTAAAAAAAACACTAAAACCCTACCACTTTTGTTTCCAGGCAAATGTGTAGAACACCCCCCTATTTACTTTTAGGGGGAGAAAAACCTCAGGTTTGTGAAGACTGTGAATTTCCCTGCAGGAGGTTAACTACTCTGCCTCCAGGCAAAGAAAACCTGCAATTCACAAAGATAATCCCCTTTTGCCTCTGCTCTGGCCCCAAAGCAGAGAAAAAAACTAGCTGCTTTCAGTTGGACCTCCTTTCCAGCAGCCCCAAAGGAAAAAAAAAATCCTTTTTAAAATCTGTTTTTCTGGTTCAAAAAATCTCAAATTGATCTCAAAAGGATTTCAGGTTAATCCCACCACTCTGCCACCATGTCAAGGTTCCTTCCCCACTCTGAACTCTAGGGTACAGATGTGGGTACCTTCATGAAAACCTCCTAAGCTTACTTTTACCAGCTTAGGTTAAAACTTCCCAAAGGTACAAACTATTTTACTCTTGGACTTCCACTGCCACCACAAAAGTTTATCTGGGTTCCTGAGAAAACGTAGTTTGGAAACGTCTTTCCCCCCAAAATCCTCCCAACCCTTGCACCCCACTTCCTGGGGAAGGTTTGGTAAAAATCCTCACCAATTTGCATAGGTGACCACAGACCCAAACCCTTGGATCTTAGAACAATGAAAGAGCATTCATTTTCCTTACAAGAAGCCTTTTAATAGAAGTAAAAAAGAATCACCTCTCTAAAATCAGGATGGTGAATACCTTACAGGGTAATTAGATTCAAAACATAGAGAATCCCTCTAGGCAAAACCTTAAGTTACAAAAACGACACACAGACAGAAATATTCATTCTATTCAGCAGAGCTATTTTCTCAGCCATTTAAAGAAATCATAATCTAACACATACCTAGCTAGATTTCTTACTAAGTTCTAAGACTCCATTCCTGTTCTGTCCCCGGCAAAAACATCATACAGACAGACCCAGACCCTTTGTTTTTCTCCCTCCTCCCAGTTTTTGAAAGTATCTTGTCTCCTCATTGGTCATTTTGGTCAGGTGCCAGCGAGGTTACCTTTAGCTTCTTAACCCTTTACAGGTGAGAGGATTTTTCCTCTGGTCAGGAGGGATTTTAAAGGGGTTTACCCTTCCCTTTATATTTATGACACCACCATCAAACAAATGGCCTGGTGGATAAGTTTAATGGAACTTTGGAGGCCATGATACGTAGATTTGTAAATGAGCACTCCAATGATTGGGACCTAGTGCTACAGCAGTTGCTCTTTGCCTACAGAGTTGTAACCCATCCCAGTCTAGGGTTTTCACCATTTGAACTTGTGTATGGCCATGAGATTAAGGGGCTATTACAGCTGGTGAGGCAGCAATGGGAGGGATTTACACCTTCTCGAGGAAATAACAGTCTGGACTTTGTAAACAACTTACAAAACACCCTCCGTACCTCGTTAGCCCTTGCTAGAGAAAACCTAAAAGATGTTCAGGAAGAGCAAAAAGCCTGGTATGATAAACATGCCAGAGAGCGTTCCTTCAAAGTAGGGGAACCAGGTTGTGGTCTTGAAGGCGCTCCAGGCCCATAAAATGGAAGCGTCGTGGGATTGGACATTTACGGTCCAAGAGCGCATGGGAGCTATTAACTATCTCACAGCATCCCCCACCTCAAACCTAAATCCGAAGATGTACCATGTTAATTCTCTAAAGCCCTTTTATTCCAGAGAATTCAAGGTTTGTCAGTTTACAGCCCAGGAAGGAGACGACGCTGAGTGGCCTGAAGGTGTCTACAACGAAGGGAAAAGTGCTGCTGGTGTGGAAGAGGTGAACCTCGCCATGACCCTTGGGCGTATGCAGCGACAGCAGATCAAGGAGCTGTGCCTTAGCTATGCACCAATGTTCTCAGCCACCCCAGGACGGAACGAACGGGCATACCACTCCATTGACACAGGTAATGCTCACCCAATTAGAGCCCAACCTTACCGGGTGTCTCCTCAAGCCAAAACTGCTATAGAATGGGAGATCCAGGATATGCTACAGATGGGTGTAATTCGCCCCTCTGGCAGTGCATGCGCCTCTCCAGTGGTTCTAGTTCCCAAACCGGAAGGGAAGATCTGCTTTTGCATGGACTACTGTAAGCTAAATGCTGTAACTCACCCAGTCAACTCTCTAATGCCACGAAAAGATGAACTATTGGAGAAACTGGGACGGGCCCAGTTCATCTCTACCTTGAATTAACCAAGGGGTACTGGCAAGTACCACTGGATTAATCCACCAAGGAAAGGTCAGCCTTCATCACCCATGTATGGCTGTATGAATTTAATGTGTTCCCTTTCGGCCTGCGAAATGCACCCACCACTTTCCAAAAACTTGTAGATAGTCTCCTTGCAGGATTGGGAGTCACCTACGTTGATGATGTGGCCATCTTTTCTGATTCATGGGCAGAACACCTGGAGCATCTGCAAAAAGTCTTCAAGAGCATAAGGGAGTCAGGCTAACTGTGAAGGCCAAAAAGTGTCAAATAGGCCTAAACAGAGTGACTTACCTTGGACACCAGGTGGGTCAAGGAACTATCAACCCCCTACAAGCCAAAGTGACTGCTCTGCAAAAGTGGCCTGTTCCAAAGTCAAAGAAACAGGTCCAATCCTTCTTTGACTTGGCTGGATATTACAGGTGATTTGTAACGCAATACAGCCAAATCGCCGCCCCACTGACAGACCTAACCAAAAAGAAACAGCCAAATGCAGTTCAGTGGACTGAACAGTGTTAGAAGGCCTTTAACTGGCTTAAAGCAACACTCATGTCTGACCCTGTGCTAAGAGCCCCAGACTTTGACAAACCGTTCCTAGTAACCACAAATGTGTCCGAGCATGGTGTGAGAGCAGTATTAATGCAGGAACGACCACATCAAGAATTCTATCCTGTCATGTTTCTGAGCAAGAAACTGTCTGGGAGGGAAAGTCACTGGTAAATCAGCAAAAAGGGATGCTACACCATTGTGTAAGCTCTGGAAAAGCTACGCCCATATGTTTGGCGACGGCGTTTCCACCTGCAAACAGACTATGCTGCGCTGAAGTGGCTTCATACCGTCAAGGACAATAACAAAAAAATTCTTCAGTGGCGTTTAGCTCTCCAACATTTTGATTTCGACATCCAACACATCTCAGGAGCTTCTAACAAAGTGGCTGATGCACTCTCTCGTGAAAGTTTCCCAGAATCAACTGGTTAAAATTGTTGTTGAAATGTGGAACATATTGTTAGTTTTTATATAATCAGTAGTATCTCGAGAGGTGCATGTGTCTTATTAACTCTGTTTTCTCCTCAAGCTCCAGGAAGAAATCACAGCAGTGTGGTACAGGTTGTCCGACACCGTCTGTGATTTGGGGTGTGTGTCATAACCATAGGGGTAGCCTAAATTCCTCCTTACCTGTAAGGGGTTAAGAAGCTCAAGTAACCTGATTGGCACCAGACCAAAGGAACCAGTGGGGACAACAGATACTTTCATGTCTAGTGGGGTGAAGAGGTTTTGTGTTGGGTTCTTTGTGTCTGTGGCCATTCGCTCTTGGGACTAAGAGGGACTGGATATCAATCCATGTTCTCCAAATCTTTCTAAACATGTCTCTCATATTTCAGACTTGTAAGTAACAGCCAGTCAAGACATATTAGTTTATCTTTGTTTTCTCAACTTGTGAATTTTCCCTTTGCTAGAGGGAGGTTTATCTCTGTTTTGTTGTAACTTTGAAACAAAGGCTAGAGGGGGTTCCTCTGTGCTCTTTGAATTTTCTGATACTCTGTAAGGTTAACTACCAGCCTAAGTTTACAGAGGTGATTCTTTTACCTTTTTCTCTTTAAATAAAATCCTTCTTTTTAAGAACCTGACTGATTTTTCCATTGTTCTAAGACCCAGAGGTTTGGGTCTGTAGTCCCTTTGTAACCTATTGATGAGGATATATGCTCAAGCCTTCCCCAGAAAAGGGTGTGTAGGCTTGGGGAAATATTTTGGGGGAATAGGACTCCAAGTGTTCCTTTCCCTGTTTGTTTGTTAAATTACTTGGTGGTGGCAGCGATCCCACGGCAAGAAAGGAATCTGTGCCTTGGGGAAGTTTTAATCTAAGCTGGTAAGAATAAGCTTAGGGGGTCTTTCATGAGGGTCCCCACATCTGTACCCCAGAGTTCAGAGTGGGAAAGGAACCCTGACACAGCTAGTGAAGTCTGCCTACCTGAGTTTGGAAGCATGCTCCCAGCTGTGGTGTAGATATGCCCTTAATGTCCTTGGGCAAGGTCCACATAAACAGGCTGCTTGATTGAATCCAGACTCTGAGTTTCAAGGTTCTAGCATGTCTATTAGGTATAGCCCATATTCCCTGGACTGTCAGCTCTGCTCTTCACTCTATTCTGCCATCCTTCAGCTTTGTCTTTGAAACAGAAATAAAAATGGATGTAACAGAATGACAGCGTTTGAAATTACGGTATCATTGGACAATATTAGTGCTTCCCACCCTGGTCAATAATGTTCTGCTTTAACTCTTTTTAAAGAAAATTTATGTTTTCAGTTAAACAAATTTTCATGGAAAGCCTTTATCTATCTATCTATCTATCTATCTATCTATCTATCTATCTATCTATCTATCTATCTAAAAGCTGGGTATTTTTTCTTTTGGGGAGGGGGATTTTTTGGTTGGAATTTTTCAGTTTTCAGCAGTTTTTAGCAGAGAACGATTGTTTCTCTGTTGCAAAAATCCCAAAGTTTGGAAATTTGGGGGACTTCTATGAAAAGAGAACATTTTCCAATAAAGAAAAAAAGACAATAGCAAACTTACTGTGTTCGTCTTTGGATAGTTCTTCCCAACTTGCAAAGCATTTGATCCTGCAGTGCTCAAATTATTGGCCATTATCTATCAATATATTTCCATGCACAACAATCTCTTTATCTCTCTCATTAATCCATCACTGCATTATCCAGCACCGATTTTCATGTTCCGTCATTGGATTTCTGAGTTGCTGGGTCTCTCTGCAGTTCCAAGAAGACAGGGTACATTCCACAGATGGGCACTTTCTGCTCCACTCCTGGGGCAGGCTTGGCTGAGAGGTGAAGGATTAAATGGGATCATTGACTGAAGCCCCTCCCCGCTCTACAGCTTGACATGACTACAGCCCAGTAAGCACCTCCTTTGGGGCTAAATAGTTGAATCAGGTCTCCAGCATTGTGAGCCTAGCAATGATCTCACCTGTGAATAAACCACCCTGACAATATACTCTAACTGACCCCACAGAGGGAGAACACAACCCAGCCTGGATCTTACAAAATGGGAACATCTCTGGAAGGGTCTTTGGCTTAAAAGAAGGCAGGGCTGAGGCCCAAAGAGTGTCCCAAGATATTTGCCAAATCAAATATATATTTATAACACAGACATGTGACCTATAATAGCTATGAGCCCAGTGTCACCAGAAACTCAGCTGGCCTGGAATAGCCTGTTCTTTCACTCACACCACATAATTACTTCTAGGAGAACAGAGTTTTTTTCCCCGTATTTCATCAGCAGCTCTTGGGATGCAGCCACCAGAGGAACCCAGAGCTCAGACTGCCCTGAGTGTTTGATGAAGGTCACTTAGAGGTACCCAGAGGCAAACACGAAAAAAGAAGGATCATGTCCTGAGCTGGTGCAAATTAATACAGTTCCATTGATTTCAGAGTAGCTAGGGCTAGTTATGCCGACTGATGGCCTGGCCCTTTGATTTCAATTGTGCTATGGCCGATTTACATCAGCTGACAGTTTGGCCTGTCAGAATTTAGTTTGTTTAGTTGGGATTAGGGGTGTCTTTTGAAAGACCATTTTGTGTGTCGAGGGGGATAGGGCGGGATTGGAGACTGAAGTTCCAACAATTTCTCTTGAGGACCACCACCCTCTCCTCTCCTTCTATGGCCTGGCTAGGGCTCATCATCCATCCAGGAGGTGGACATTGGATGGGAGCTGTTGGATGGTGCTCAGTGTGCCATGTCCTCATGTAGGTGATGGAGCTATGTCACAGAGATGGCCAACAGCAGATGCACCACACATGGCCAGGAATGGGCTAAACAGCCGATAGGCCTGGGTAAAGAGGACTCTGATTGCAACTCTGTTCTGGTTCTAAGTCCTGTGTTTGGACCACGCTCCAGTTAAACCTTCCATAAATTACAGCAAAAGCTGAACAACAACCAGCCACAACTGCTACCTCCTGGCATGGGGCAGGAAACTGAGGATCTCACTGGAGACCTCAGGTCAGTGTCCACCAAGGCTGGTGTCCTGTTGGAGAGTCCAACTCAAGCATTTGGGAAGCAGCTTCTTAGAAATTGCTGCTACACCTAAGGGCAGGTTGTGGGGGGGGGTTGGGTGCTGGTGGGGTGTTGCTCAGCAAACATGCCTGCAGGGCACAGAGCTCTGTCTAACAAGGCTTGTGTTGTGCCCCTAGAGTCCTGTTGACAAAGACCATGTGATCTGCGACACAGTGTCCTGCACTGAGGACCCAGAGCCCTTTCTCTGCACATTGCAGGGATATGAAATCATTTTTCAGCCCCTACTGTTGCTCCATCTTGGAGAAGCTGGCCTTGTTCAGGGCTGAATTTTGGATGCCAGGGCGAGATCCTGCAGCCATTGCTCAGTATTCTGGCAGCAGTCATTGGCAGTGCGGTCTGATCAATGGCTATATGAATGGTCCTAGGGAATGGGCTTAGGGACTGCTGCTCAGGGTCTGGCCAGCCATGCAACTGTCCCAGACTGGTTACCCAACGGCTTCCAATCTCTTGGGACCACTGGCTCCCCAGGCTTCCCGTCTCAGTGTTGGTTCCAAGGAGCCAGTTGGCCTGGGAATCTGGAAGGCCTCAGGTTCCTAGCCAGGACAGTCTGCATGGCAAGGTTACCTCAGAGCCATGGACCCTGGGATTCCAGGCTCCCAGCTCCATGGCATGGAATCTGGAAGCCCTCAGAGCCCTGTCTTGAGCCAGGGTTCTTGGGGCTTCCAGGCTGAAGAGCAGAGAGATCCCATTCAAGCCAGGGACACCCAGCTTTGATCTCTGATCCAGAGATAAAGAGTAGAAGAAAGTCAGGGAGAAGGGAGCCTCCTGCAGGAGATGCAGAGAGGAGACCCAGGACCAGAGAGAACTTTTGAAGAAGCTCTCTAGAGCAGCCAGAGGGGAAACCTTGCTGGAGCGACCTGCACTGCAGAGCAGGAACAGACCCCATCAGAGGGAATAGGGAGCAGAGGAGGGGCATAACAGCCTGGTGAGTTTGGGTCAAGCCAACCCAGAGATTCTAGCTTTGAGACAACTCTTATTCTGTGTTTATAAACCAGTCCCCAGAAGGGGTGAGTAATTCAAATGCCTCAATTGTAGAAGATGGATTAACAGGGGAAGGAGAAATATTCAGGAGGTGACAGGTCTGACACCAGTTTAGACCTAGCCCTAACCCTAATCCAAAAAAGGATGAGTTTTTAACTGTAAATCACCAGTGGAACAACTCACGTGTTTAAAGTTAAGCACTTTCTAAAGGGGTATGCTGAATCAGGGCCTTAGTGCAAAACATTCAGAGGAAGTGAGCGATGGATTAATAATCATGAGTGTTGACAGCAGATTCTCAGCTGGTGTAAATTCCCAAGCTCAACTGATGTCAGCTTTTGTCCCTCATATATGCATTGTATATATCCATGCACAAAGATGGGTATCCTAATACTAATAATAGGCCTGCTTTGTGAGATTCTTTCTTAGCTAGGATGTGACTAGTTTTACAATGGATGATGCATAAAATGCCAGCTCAGTGCATGTGATGACACTTTTCCATTTACACCAATATTATAATGATATGACACCAGGCAAATTACTCATGCTGGTATTTCTTAGAGAGAGAAGGTGTACCTTATGGAGAGCTCATCTCCAGACCTGAAGAAGAGCTCTGTATACGTTTGAAAGCTTGTCTCTCTCCCCTGCAGAACTTGGTCAAATAAACGATATTCACCTACCGTGTCTCTCTAATATTCGGTGACCAGCATGGCTGCAACAACACTGCATACACCAGTGTTTATGTCACTACTGAACTTAGCCTTGTGTCTTTGGGCCAGTATCAAACCAGCAATATTGATGGAGATACTCTGCATTAGCACAGGATTAGATGAGATGGGGAAAACACTGAGGAGTCCTTGTGGCACCTTAGAGACTAACAAATTTATTTGGGCATAAGCTTTCATGGGCTAAAACCCACTTCATCAGATGCATGAGTGAAGAATACAGTAGGCAGTTATAAATATACAGAAGGTATAAATATACAGCCTACTGTATTTTTCACTGCATGCATCTGATGAAGTGAGTTATAGCCCATGAAAGCTTATGCCCAAATAAATCTGTTAGTCACTAAGGTGCCACAAGGAATCCTTGTTGTTTTCGCTGATACAGACTAACATGGCTACCCCTCTGAAACCTGAGCTGAGGAATTTACCCATGCGTCTCTGTTGCACTCACTTTCTCCTGGCCACGATTACCCATTCTTGGATCTTTGTGTGTATTGGCCATTGGCCAAATCCTGATCCATTTGAAGTGAGTGGCTATATCCCAGTTA
The DNA here is from genome assembly GCF_965152275.1 of Natator depressus. Classification (NCBI taxonomy): domain Eukaryota; kingdom Metazoa; phylum Chordata; order Testudines; family Cheloniidae; genus Natator; species Natator depressus. The sequence continues at coordinate 35,436,141 of NC_134246.1, forward strand.
TTTAAAAGGGATCAAAATTGGCCTCATTATCATGTCTGACTGTCTTTAAGAAACGTACACAGAGCTGCAACAAACAAACAAACAAACAAACAAACAAACAAACAAACAAACAAACAAACAAACAAATTCTTTCCTACCATAGCACAAATAACACAGCATTGATTTATTTATTTAGGTTACAATAATAAAAAGATGTCTACCTAAGGCTCTTTGTTCCCTAACACATCATTAATAACACAGTAATACCCCAGCTCTAGTCATATAATTATTTCAATAGGAACTCAACCATGCAGACACTTGTCACAGCTTTATCACTGTAGAAAGAAAATTTGCAGCTCGCGCAGAAAACCCCATCAAAGAGATGACATATGGGCACCCCGAATGGGTAACAAAACATTGACAATGCTGTATCAATTAACACTTACCATATCCCCAGACATTCACACCTTAAAAACAATGGAACAATGAAAGAAATAAACCCACCTACCGATTAGGTAAAAACAAACAAAAACAAACAAAAAAACCCTCAAAATTGGAGACAGAAGCAAAAAACCAACAGCTACTGCACTGATACTGCAATACAATTTTTTACCCCCAAAAAGAAGTGTCAGGGACTCCATGAAGTCCACTAAGGACTTTGATATGGCTACTGACTTTAGCAGATAGCATGGTGATGGGTGACAGTATACAATCCTGTGATAGATAGACAGACAAATAGATTCTGATATTATTCTCACTGGTATAAATTTACAGTAGCTCCACTGACTTGAGTGGTGTTCTCATTTTTGCCCATGCACATTCCCCTTTTTGTATAACGAGATGGCAAACCATGTGTTCATGGAGACAAAAACGTCATCAGTTGATTTATCTGTGAAGAAACACACATGGGTGGTGGAACTGGGAGTGTGGGGAGTGCTGCAGCACCCCCTGGCTTGAAGTAGTTTCTATTCTATGCAGGGTTTACAAAGTTTGGTTCAATGGCTCTCAGCACCCCCACTATAAAATTGTAACAACACCCCTGGATGCACAGAAGGAAATTAAAATCAAAGGAGAAAGATGGACATTTTATTGATCATGAATAACCTCTGACCAATGAGTTTCCTCAGGGAAGCTTTGATCTCCTTGTTCCTCATGCTGTAGATGATGGGATTCATCATAGGAGGCACCACAGAATAGAAAACATCCACCATGAGATCCAGACATGATGTGGAGCTGGAGGTGGGCTTCAGGTAGGTAAAGATGCCAGAGAAAATAAACAAAGAGACGACTGTAATGTGAGGAAAGCAGGTGGAGAAGGCTTTATGCCGGCCCTGCTCAGAAGGGATTCTCAGCACAGTTTTGAAGATCTGAACATATGACATAATTATGAAAACAAAGCAGCTTAAGACTAAGCATGCACTAAAGGCAATAACCCCACTTTCACTGAGGTGTGAGTCAGAGCAGGCGAGCTTGAGTAGCTGGGGGATGTCACAGAAGAACTGATCCACTCTGTTACCTCCACAGAAGGATATGACAAATGTGTTCCCAGTGTGCAGAGCAGAGTAAAGAATACCACTGATCCAGGCACTAGCTGCCATTTGGACACAAGCTCTCCTGTTCATCACTCTCTCATAGTGCAGTGGTTGGCAGATGGCGATGTATCGGTCGTACGCCATGACAGTCAGGATGCCGAGATCAGCTGAACCAAGGAACATGAATAGAAAGACTTGGGCGACACATCCAGAATAAGAAATCACCCTGGTGTTCATGAGGGAATTGGCCATGGGTTTGGGGATGGTGACAGAGATGGAGCCAAGGTCTAGGATGGACAGATTCTCCAGGAAGAAGTACATGGGGGTGTGAAGATGGTGGTCAAAGGCTATGGCTGTGATTATGAGAAGACTCCCCAGCAGGACTGCCAGGTAAATCATTAGAAACACCACAAAGTGCAAAATCTGGAGCTCCCTAACGTCAGAAAACGCCAGGAGAAGGAACTCAGTCACGGTGGTTCGGTTGGACATTTTCTTCCTCAGCATGTTGTGTGATGGCTGTGGAGGGAAGGAGAAGGGCAATGGTTAGGATTAGAGTGACAGAGGAAATTACCCTTATTTCCTTCTGAGTAATACCTCATGATCTGAATGTCAAAGGTGCACAACTCTTGTCACTTCAATTATTAGGAGCAGTGAGTGCCCCACACCTCTGACAATCAGAGCACTGGTGAGACAAGGAGGGTGAGGTAATATCTGTAACTGGACCAACTTCTGTGGGTGAGAGAGACAAGCTTTTGAGCCACACAGACTACCTCACCCATCTTGTCTCTCTAGTAACCTGGGACCAACAGAGCTGCATGCAATCAGACCATAATCCAGGTGTGTTATCCCACTAGTGTCAATTGGTGTAATGCCCTTACAGTCATGGGGCTGCGTCACTTTGCACCATCTGAGGATCTGGCCCAAGTCATCACTTAATCAAATGCATTAAAGACTAGAATAAATTACAACCCAAACTCACAGATCAAGCAAATATGGCCCCTCAACTCTATAAAACAACAGAGGAAAAACTTGGGCACAAAACTAAAGTACTAGAACTCCAAGACAGCCCATTTCCCACATTCTAGGGAAATAGGACAGACTCGCTGAGCACCCTAAATGCCAGAGGTAGCTGGGGCATCCGCTGACTATGAAGCCACAGAATCCAGCCGGGTTTCCACTGAAGTGGTGAGACTGAGCTGCTGCCTGTGCTGCCCTCATCTACTCTGCTGTGTTTAACACAGAGCTGGTGAAGTCTGCCCAGCTGAGCTGGGAAACACGCTCCCAACTGTGGTGTAGATGTGGCCTCAATGTCCTTGGGCAGGGTCCAGACAGACAGGCTACTACTGCCTGATTCAACCAGGACCCTGAGTTTCCAGGTGCTACTATGTCTATTAGGTACAGCCCATATTCCCTGGGCATGAAGGGTGTGGAGCACGAGCGTGTATAGATGTTTCCTTGGAGTGGTTTGGAAGCGTACCGGCTGCAGTTCATGCAGCCAGCTCGCAGTGAAGGGGTGAGGGGGTCGATTGGGTCTGCGGGGCAGGGGTCCAATTAAAAGGTCCGGTGGGCCTGGGGTAGAGGGTGGGTGGGGCATGCCCTCGAGCAGGACCCGGTCGAGGTAAGGTCGAGCAGCGGGCAGCAAAGCGGCCTTCGCCTCCTGAAGTACGCGCCAGGGGGGTGCGAGGTCTGGAGAGCCCCATGCGCTGGGCAAGTGTCAGGGGATCCAGCCAGTCTCCCCAGTCGTAGTCCAGGAGGTCTCCGACTCTCATGACTTCTGCAAGGATCAAGCTCTGGCGCACGGAGCGGGACTCCGCCACCTGCACACGGAGCTGGGGGTTGTGTAGCAGGGGCTCCGCCAGGAGATCTACCCCCTCGGTGGCCGCCACGGACCTGGTTGTTAAAAACAGTTTCCAAGTCCGGAGGAGGTCCTGGTAGAAGACCGGCAGGCCCGAGAGGTCTTGCGGAAGACCTCCCTGACGGAGATAAAAGAGCTGCTGGTCATATTGGAGCCCTCGGATGCGGCGCAGGATGGTGTGCGCCAGTGTGCTCCACGCCGAACTACCTGCACCATAGAGGAGCCTCTGTAGGGCCTGGAGGCGGAAGACACGGACCTGAGTGTGTAGACACTTCAGTCCCTGTCCTTCGTCCTTCAGGGGTAGATGAAGAACCCCTACAGGGGCCCAGTGGTTCCTGACCAAAAGAACCCCAGAATCGATGTCCGGAGGTTGGTCAGGAAACCCGGGGCCGGGACCAGGGTGTTGAGCCGGTACCAGAGCATGGACAGGATTAGTTGATTAAGCACCAGCGCTCTCCCTCAGAGGGAGAGACATCGGAGTAGTCCCGTCCATTTCCGGAGCCACTCTATCACCCCGCCCTCTAAATTTCCCCAGTTTTCCGGTGGAGAGGGATGCGTGGCAGAAAGGTAAATGCCGAGGTAGAGCAGCGGACCTGCGCTCCACCGGATGGTCTGAAGTGTGGGTGGGAGGGAGCTCGACTGCCGCCAGTCTCCTACCGCCAAGCCAGAGCTCTTTACCCAGTTGACCCGGGCGGAGGAAGCTGCCGAATAGATGGCCTGGCAAGCCTCCACCTGCGCCAAGTCGCCGGGGTCCTGGATCACGAGGAGCACGTCATCAGCATACACCAACGGGACCAGCTGCAGCTCCGGCTCCCACAGCACTAACCCTGTCAACCTCCTGCAGAGGAGACAGAGGAAGGGTTCGATCACCAGAGCTTACAGTTGGCCTGAGAGGGGGCACCCCTGCCATACTCCTCGCCCGAAGCTGACCGGTTCGGTCAGGGTCCAGTTGAGCTTAACCAGACACTCTGCGGAAGTGTACAGCACCCGGAGAAAACCCACAAACTGAGGTCTGAAGCCAAATGCCTGCAGAGTGCTCAGGAGGTACCCATGGTCCACCCTATCGAACGCCTTCTCCTGATCTAGGGACAGGAGGGCGAATGACAGACCGTCTCTACGCCCGAGTTCCAAAAGGTCCCGAACCATAAATAGGTTATCAAAGATACTGCGGTACGGGACGGTGTAGGTCTGGTCTGGGTGGATCACGTCCACCAGCACAGACCCTAGCCGCAGCGAGATTGCTTTTGCTACGATTTTGTAGTCCGTGCGGAGGAGCGAGATGGGACACCAATTTCGTAAATCGCGGCGGTCCCCCTTCTTCGGCAATAGGGCGAGCACAGCTCGCCTGCACGAAAGAGGGAGGACCCCACTCTGCAAAGACTCGGCCCAGATGGTGACTAGGTCTGGGCCGAGGACGTCCCAAAACACGCGGTAGAACTCCACCGTCAGCCCGTCCATGCCCGGAGACTTATTAGTGGGCATACGACGAAGGGCTTCCTAGAACTTGGCCAGAGTGAGAGGCAATTCTAGCCGGTCTTGGTCACTCGCGCTGACCGTAGGGAGCTCCTCCCAAAGCACTCTGCAAGCGCTAGGGTTGGTCGGATCCGGGGAGAAAAAACTTGTGTAGAAGGCTCGGGCCCTCCCGCACATCTCCGCCAGTTCCGTGAGGGGGGTGCCGTCTTCTGCCAGGAGGCAGGTGACGTGTTTCTTGGCCCCCCTCATTTTCTCCAGGGCATAGAAGAAGCAGGAGCCGTGATCCATCTCCCGAAGGAGGCGGATGCAGGATCGAACAAAGGCGCCCCGGGCCCGATGGTCCTCGAGGGCCCGGAGCTCCTCCCGCTTCTCCCGGCACGCTCCGCAGAGGAGCGGGTCTTCGGGGCTGGCGGCCAAACGCCTCTCCAGCTCTAAGACCTCCCGTTCCAACAGCTCTATCACCGCATTTCTCCGTCGACTGGAGCCCCGGGTGTAGTCGCGGCAGAAAAGCCAGGCGCGCACCTTCCCCAGGTCCCACCATCGCCGCACTGAGGGAAAGGCACGCCACTGCCCTCACCAGGCCAGCCAGAATTCCCGGAAGGATGTCACAAAACCTTCATCCTCCAACAGGCTGTTGTTAAAATGTCAATAGGCCGGCCCCGGCCTCTCCGCACAGAGGGAGGCTGTCACGGTGGCTAGGTGATGGTCAGAAAATGGGGCCAGCCGAATGCTGGAGGAGTAGGCTCGTGAGAGATGGAAGCGTGATAAATAAATGCGGTCCAACCGGGAGTGGCTCGACGATGGGCTTCCACCCGGACAAAGGTGAACGTGGAAGTGTCATCTGGGTGGTGGTCACGCCAGATGTCCACTAGGGAGTGATGTTTAACTATCTCCCGGAGGGTGTCCGCAGCGGCTGGGCTCTGCTCGGTCCCCGAGCAGTCTCGCTCCTCGAGGGTGGTATTAAAATCCCCTCCCAGGACCAGGCACTCATGAGAATCTAAGGTGCCGAGGAAGGCGGACACATGCTGATAGAATTGCAGCCGCTCTGGGCCCAATGTCGGGGCATAGACGTTAACGAGGTTAACCACGAGCCCCTCTATACGGACCCGGAGATGCAGCAGGCAACCCTGCACGGCCTCGGTTACCCCTAGCACCTCGGGCCATAGGTCGGAGGAGAATAGGGTCATCACTCCAGCCTGCCGAATCGTGGAATGGCTAAAGTAGACCCTGTCCCCCCACTCCAGCCGCCAACTATCTTCAGCGGTCGGATCAGTATGGGTCTCCTGCAGGAAAATCATGGAGTACCCTCCCTCCCGAAGGAAGGAGAGTACCTGGGACCTGCGGAGAGCCATCCTACAACCCCGGGTGTTCAACGTTGCGAGGGTGAGAGATGTCATGGGGAGGGCCGGGGGGGATCCTTACTGGCAGGGACACTCGCATCCCCAAGCGGGCCACGCAACAGTCCTTGACCCATCCCGTAGGTGAGTAACTGGTCACGGAAGACGCGGACCTGCCAGTAGGCCGCGGCTTCCTGCTTCCCTGTCCCTTTACCTTCCCCCATGAGGGCCCTTGTGGCCCGGAGGATTTGAAAAAAATCCCCCCATCGCTGGAGAGCAAGCTGTACCTTGTTGCGGGAGTCACAGACATCCTCTAAAAACTTCCACAGCTCTCCTCGCAGCTCATGGGGGGGGGGGGGGGGTTACGGTTTCCCGGTTGCTCCCCGGCGGGGCCCTTGGTGCAGCCCCGTGGCCCACTAAAACAGGCAAGCAGGGTGCGGACCCCCGAGGGGGTGCCTGATGGGCTGGAGCTTCTAGGCCTGCCTCAAGCCCTGGGGCGATAGGGGGCGATGGAGGGAAAATAGCAGCCCCTAGTGGGTCGGGGCAGGAGAATGCAAAGGCCGCTCCCTGGGGGTCATCAATTGGAAAAGGGAAGGAGACAGCCCCGGGGGCGGCGATAACATCGCAGGAGGTAAACTGGATAGGGGTAGGGGCAGGGGCAGGGGCAGAGGCGACGTTCTGGGTTTCGGGAGGCGAGCAGCTGGATAGTGGTGCCTCCCGATCAGGCTCGAGGGTTAAGGGGGTGGGAAGGGAGCTCTCAGTAATACCAGGTGTGGGCTCCATGGTGGATTTAGCAGCTACAGCATCAGGAGGTGGATTATCTTCTGTTGGGCCCCCGCCCGGGAAGGAAATCAATTGCTCCGCACCAACGGGGGGTGCCCCTGGCGGCTCGTGTCCCGGTCGCTTGGCGCCAGCTGTCACCTGAACAGGCTCGGTGGTTGTCAGCGGGGTGCCATCAGCAGCCGGGTCGATGGAGGAGTCCAGGGGCTCCTCGGAGGTGGGAGCAGAAGCAGCAGTTAGGGGGAGGGAGCATGGGGAAAAGAGGGGTGGAGTGAGGTCGCCCAAATCGAGGTTTGCTGGCAAAAGGTCATCCTCCCCCTGGGCGACCGGGGTCAGATTTAGGGCCTCGAGCTCCTTGAACATGGAGGAGAGGACACTTTTCGTCTCCCCGGGGTTCTCCCCGCTGGCACCCGCCACGAAGGTTGCCTCGGGGTTCACGGGGGCTTCGGGCAGTGTCAGGACAGAAAGGGCTTCCTCGAGGGTCTCGGAGGGGAGGGTCTCCTGTGGAGGGGAGACACTACCTTCCGGTGCTACCACGTCTTTCCCGGCTGACACCGGGGGATGGGACGCACTCGTGGGCAAAGCGGAAGGTTCGGCATTGGTACCCCCCTTCCTGGTCTTCCGGGGGGCCTCCGCCTCGGGTAGATGAGGCGGAGCTCGAGCCTTCCTCTTGCCTCTCTTCCCCTGGGATCTAGGGAAGGTATGCGCCAAGCTCTTCTGCCATGACTACACTCGGGGCACCAGCCGACGGAGAAATGCGGCGATAGAGCAGTTGGAACGGGCGGTCTTAGAGATGGAGAGGCGCCTGGCCGCCAGCCCCGAAGACCCGCTCCTCTGCGGAGCGTGCCGGGAGAAGCAGGAGGAGCTTCGGACCCTTGAGGACCACCGGGCCCGAGGTGCCTTCGTCCGGTCCCGCATCCGCCTCCTTCAGGAGATGGACCGCGGCTCCCGCTTCTTCTATACCCTGGAGAAAACGAGGGGGGCCAAGAAACACGTCATCTGCCTTCTAGCGGAAGACGGCACCCCCCTCACGGATCCGGAGGAGATGTGTGGGAGGGCCCGTGACTTCTACACAAGCCTTTTCTCTCCGGATCCGACCGATCCTGGCACTTGCGGGGTGCTCTGGGAGGAACACCACCAATAAATCTCCGGGCATGGACGGGCTGACTGTGGAGTTTTACCGCGCGTTCTGGGACATCCTCGGCCCAGACCTAGTCACTGTCTGGGCTGAGTCTTTGCAGAGCGGGGTCCTCCCTCTGTCGTGCAGGTGAGCGGTGCTCACCTTGTTGCTGAAGAAGGAGGACCTCCGCGATTTACGAAACTGGCGTCCAGTCTCACTCCTTAGCACGGATTACAAAATCGTAGCGAAAGCAATCTCGCTGCGGCTAGGGTCCATGATGGCGGATGTGATCCACCCAGACCAGACCTATACTGTCCCGGGTCGCAGCATTTTTGACAACCTATTTCTAGTCCGAGACCTTTTGGAACTCGGGCGGAGAGATGGTCTGTCGTTCGCCCTCCTGTCTCTTGATCAGGAGAAGGCGTTTGATAGAGTAGACCATGGGTACCTCCTGAGCTCTCTGCAGGCATTTGGATTCGGACCTCAGTTTGTGAGTTTTCTCCGGGTGCTGTATGCCTCCGCGGAGTTTTTGGTTAGGCTCAACTGGACCCTGACCGAACCGGTCAGCTTCGGGCGAGGAGTGCGGCAGGGGTGCCCCCTCTCGGGCCAGCTGTACGCTCTGGCGATCGAGCCTTTCCTCTGTCTCCTCCGCAGGAGGTTGACAGGGTTGGTGCTGCGGGAGCCGGAGCTGCGGCTGGTCCTGTCGGCGTACGCCGATGATGTACTCCTCGTGGTCCAGGACCCAGGCGACTCGGCGCGAGTGGAGGCATGCCAGGCCATCTATTCGGCAGCCTCCTCCACCCGAGTCAACTGGGTCAAGAGCTCTGGCTTGGCGGTGGGGGACTGGCGGCAGGTAAGCTCCCTCCCACCCGCGCTTCAGACCATCCGGTGGAGCGCGGGTCCACTGCTCTATCTCGGCATTTACCTTTCCGCCACGCACCCTTCCCTGCCGGAGAACTGGCAAAATTTAGAGGGCGGGGTGATAGAGCGGATCCGGAAATGGACGAGGCTACTCCAATGTCTCTCCCTCCGAGGGAGAGCACTGGTGCTTAACCAACTAGTCCTGTCCACGCTCTGGTACCGGCTCAACACCCTGGCCCCGGCCCCGGGTTTCCTGACCCACCTCTGGAGATTGATTCTAGAGTTCTTTTGGTCAGGAATGCACTGGGCCCCTGTTGGAGTTCTTCATTTACCCCTGAAGGAAGGAGGGCAGGGCCTGAAGTGTCTGTACACTCAGGTCCGCGTTTTCCGCCTCCAGGCCCTGCAGAGGCTCCTTTATAGTGCAGGTAGTTCGACGTGAAGCATATTGGCGCACACCTTCCTGCGCCGTTTCCAAGGGCTCCGATACGACCGGCAGCTCTTTTATCTTTGTCCGAGAGGTTTTCCGCGAGACCTCTCCGGGCTGCCGGTCTTCTACCAGGACCTCCTCCAGACCTGGAAACTGTTTCTAACGACCAGGTCCGTGGTGGCCACCGTGGGAGCAGATCTCCTCACGGAGCCCCTGCTACACAATCCCCAACTCCATGTGCAGGTGGCGGAGTCCCACTTGGTGCACCAGAGGTTGGTCCTGGTGGAAGTCACGAGGGTCGGAGACCTCCTGAACTACGACCGGAGAGACTGGCTGGATCCCCTGATGCTCACTCGGCGCATGGGGCTTTCCAGCCCTCATACCCCCCGGCGCGTACTTCAGGAGGTGAAGGCCGCTTTGACCCCCGCTGCTTGGGCTTATGTCAACCGAGCCTTGCGCGAGGGCGCACCCCGTCCATCCTCTACGCCAGGCCCGCCGGACCTTTCCATTGGGCCCCTACCCTGCCGATCCCAACAAACCCCTCACCCTTTCACTGCAGGCCGGCTGCATGAACTGCAGCCAGTCAGTTTTCAAATCGCACCACGGCAATATTTATACACACTCACGCTTCACACCCTTCACGCCCACACCCTGGTGTCCCACCATGATACAAAGTGGCGGGACCTCCTGCCACCTTTGGAGGGTGAGCAACCTCGGTGGGCCAGCCTGTATTCCACCTTGGTCCCGAGGCCCGTCGGGGACATCAGTTGGCGGCTCCTTCACGGAGCTGTGAGCACGGGCGTGTTTTTGACACAGTTTACCCCCATCCCGGATACTTGCCCTTTTTGCAATGTGAGGGAAACCCTGGTGCACGTATATTTAGAGTGTGCCAGATTGCAGCCCCTTTTCCGGCTCCTCACAAATATTCTATTGCGCTTTTGGCTTCATTTTCCCCCTCACCTTTTTATCTATACACTCCCCATCCGTGGCCCCACAAAATCACGGGATCTCCTGGTTAACCTCCTCCTAGCCTTGGCTAAAACAGCCATTTATAAGACCAGACAGGGGAGGTTGGCCCATAAAGCGTCCTGCGATTGTAGGGTCTTTTTCCGATCCTCAGTACATTCACGTATCCGGGCGGAGTTCCTCTGGGCGGCATCCACTGACTCCCTTGACGCCTTCGAGGAGTGGTGGGCGCTGTCCGGGGTTCTCTGCTGGGTGACCCCGTCCAGTTCCCTCCATCTGACCCTTTGATTGAGGGGAAGAGCGAGAGACGCCAGCCCCAGCCGTTTGCCGCTGTGGATACCATCATTACCGTCATCTAGGAGGGGTCCTATAATACATGGGTGTCTACCCCCCCCCACCCCCAAACCGCCCACCCCGCAGCCTTGCCCATCTTGCCGGACACTCTCAGGAGAGGGATAATCGGTGACACTGGGCGCGGCACTAGGTAACTCGAGGGGGTGGAAGACCACGAGGGTCGAGGAAGCCCCCCCACTCTGGGCCCAGGCTAGCCTGAACACTTCTCCCTCCTGAAAGCTGCTGTGTTATACCTTCTGTTTGCATTGTTTTGTTGCATAGTTTGTTTTGTTTTCTTTGGTAATTCTTTGCAAGTGTTACACAATAAAATTCTTTTCTGTTTCAAAAAAAACACAAACCTTCCCTGTTGGGAAACGGGACCTCCCTCGCTTGCTCCTCAGCTATCTGCTTTCTATTCTTTCCTAAAGCCCCCTGGCCTGGATTTTTTCTTACTTTTGACCCTGCCTTAGTTCCCCCTGCCCTGACCAGGCCAGACGCTTTTTTGTTTTGGTTTGTTTCTTTGCTGTTTTTCTTTGCTGCCGTTTGAGTGCTGATCAGCTGCCAGCTTGCCGCCAGCACCCCCCCCCCCCACGCCTGCTCTCGGGCGCAGCTATTTGCCTTAGCTGAAGCCCCCAGAGGAGGGGGGGAAGACTGCCGACCCGCTACCCGGAGGGGGGAGTGGAAGCCCCCAGACCCAGCCGTTTTGCTGTCAGCTTGGAATTTCTTCTTATCTCTGCAACATTCTTGGCCTGTCGAAAGCCTTGGTACACAGCCAACAAGGCTGGAGAAGAAGATTTTAGAAGACAGAGAAATCACCCGGGGAAGCTACAAATCATCGTGGAGGGGGCCGTAAGACTGAGTAATTTTTTGAATTATACTCTCGTGGGGGGGAGTTTGACTGTGGTTTAATTGCATTTGCGGCGGCACAGGGGGTGTGGCATGGAGCTGCCCCCCGATCAATCGGTGCCCCCCCCAACATTATTACAACTGTCACGGCCCCCCCACCGTCCGTCCCTGCTGGCAACCTGCCATCTGCCTTCGGATCCAGCTGTTTGCTTTGAACTTTGCCTTTCGGACCGGACATAACAGCCGACCAAACGAGACTCTTTGGACAAACGTGAGTGGGTCCACACCCCCCCCCAGGACTGTTTACCCCACAGCTTGCCCCTATCACCGGACCCCGATTTCTGTTTTTCCCCCCTTCCAGTCCAACCCATTTGGCACCACCCCCCCTCCTGCACCCGCCTGCAGCCCAGCAGGGAGGAGCGGTTAATCCGCTTCCCCCTCCCCCCTCCTCCTTCCGGTGTCTCCCTGTCTCTCCCTGCTCACAATGGCGGGGAATGAGAGGGGTGAGACCCCTCTAAAAATATCAGTTGTCCCTCCCCCACCTACCCCCCTGCCCAACCCCCAAGCCCGCCCCCCCCACCACTGTCAAAACACCTGCCACCGCCCCTGCTGGGGCACCGGCAGCAGGAGGCTCCGGGGCGATTACTGCCGCTGCTACGTCCACCGCCCCCCCAGATTCTAGGAACCCCCCCAGTTGGTGGGGGTGTTCGTGACCCATCCCGTGGATGAGTAGACCTTTTCGGAAGCCACGGGCCCACTCGTAGGCCGCAGCACCGCGCTTTCCTTGCCCCCTGCCCTCCTGTATAAGGGCCCTTGTGGCCTGAAGGATTTGATCAAAGTCCCCCCATAGCTGAAGAGCCAGCTGTACCCTATTGCGGGCGCCACGGGTGTGTTCTAGGAACTTCCGTACTGCATGCCGCAGCTCATGGGTGGGTGGGGTTACGATTTCCGGGGTATTCCCTGGTGGGGCTCTTAATACAGCCTCGTGGTCCGCTAAGGCGGGTAGGCAGGCTGCGGACCACCGACGGGGCGTCTGACAGGCTGGGGTTATTAAATCCATTTCATGCCTTGGGGTGGAAGGGGATGGCAGGGGAAAGATTGCAACTCCTAATGGGTCGCGACTGGAAAGTGCAAAGACTGCTCCCTGGGGGGAATCTGCGAAAGGCGGGAAAAAAATAACCCCAGGGGCGGCAATAGCATTTCAGGAGGAGGTGAATTGGGCAGGGACAGGGGTGGGGGCAGGGGCAGAGGTAAGGCTCTGGGCTTCAGGAGGCGAGCAGCTAAAAGAAGGTGCCTCCTGAGCAGAGTCAAGGGTTAAGGGGTAAGGGAGGGGGCTCCCAGTGATGCTAGGCGCTGGCTCCATGGTGGTCTTGGCGGCCATGGCATCAGGTGGTGGACCACCTTCTGCAGGGTGCTCGCCCGGGAAGGCAATTAGGAGGAGGGAGCATGGGGAAAGGGGGGCTGGGGTGAGGTTGCCCAGCTCAAGGCCAGCTGGCAGTAGATCATCCTCTCCCTGGGTGACCGGGGTCAAATCTAGGGCCTCAATCTCCACATACACGGAGGAGAGGCCAACTCCTGCTACCCCGGGGGCCTCTCCTCTAGGGCCCGCCTCAACGGTCGCCTTGAGGTTCGCGGGGGGTTCGGGTGGTATCCGGGTAGAAGGGGCGTCCTCAGGGGTCTCGGAGGGCAGGGTCTCCCGTGGAGGGGGGATTCTGCCCTCCAATGCCAGTCTGTCTTCCCCTCCCGACACCAGCAGATGGATCTCACTCGTGGGTGAAGCGGAAGGCTCAAAATCAGCGCCTCCCTTCCTGGTCTTCCGGGGGGCTTCCGCGTCGGATGGATGCAGCGGAGCTCGAGCCTTCCGCTTGCCTCACTTCCCCTGGACTAGGGTCCAGCCCTCCATAGCATCGTCTGGGGGCTGGTTAGCAGGGGTCATGTCGGGGGGCGGAGGTGATGGTCCAGTTGTTCAGGGGGGTAGTGGTGAGGCAGCATGAGGGGCGGGGGGTTCTCCCTGGGGTGGGTCCTCTCCTGTACCCGGTAATATCTTTGCCACACCCTCCTCCATAGGCTCTGCTGAATTGGTAATAGCAAGGGTGGGACTCCCTTGCTCGCCCGGGCGTTGTAGGGAAGGTGTCTCTTGGGCCCGGACGGGAGCAGCAATGGGTTGAGTAGGAGGAGGGTTGGTTTCAGGTCCCGGGCAGCCAGGGGTGTCAGCAACAACGGGGCCGATGTCCTGCTGGGTCTCGGGGGTCTCGGGTGCCCCTCCCCCCCGGGCCAAAGGGCAGTCTCTGCGGACATGCCCTGCTGAGCGGCAGAGGTAGCACCGGGCCTCTCCGGTGGAGTAAAAGACCCGATAGCGGGCTCCCTGGTAGGGGACTAGGAAGGACCCCTTGAGCGCCTCTCCGTCACGTGCCCCTGCTGGCGGTAGAAGCTGCACTTGCCAGTGGAACAAAAGGACGTGACGGAGGGTGGGGTCCTTGCAGCCCAATGGGAGAGGGCTGATGACAGAGGCAAGTTTCCCCAGGGCGGAGAGAGTGGGTAACAGGGCAGCATTGGGTAAAAAGGGAGGAACGGAGGTGAGGACGAGGCGAACGCCCAGGTCTTCTAGCGGCTCTAGGGGAATGAACACCCCCTCCACCACCAGGCCCCTCTCCACCGCCTCCTGGGCGGCAGCCTCCGAAGCTAAGAAAAAAACGACCTTACCATACATCTTGGAGGCCACCACAATAGCCGTAGGTCCTACCATCTTCACCAACGCCTGCACGTATGTCTCCACGTGGGGCGAGGCAGGCACCAGGAGGCAACAGACACCGCGCCTCCTGGTCAAGGTGGGGAAGGGGCCCCGGCCACTGGTGATGGTAGCGGAAGCAGTGGGTGGGCGAGATGACGAGGTGGCAGGCAGGGGGGAGCCTGCCACCGCCCGGGCATACGTCCTGAGGGCTGGGGGAGGGATATTCGCAGAGCTGGTGGAGGGAAACGCAGGGAGGGGCGCCACGGTCGATGATGAGGCCACAGCAGTGGGGGCAGCCCCTGCCATGGAGGGCCTAGATGTTTTAGCGGGGCCCTTTCCTTTCTTCCAGCCCTGGCCTTTCCGGCCAGCTGGGGGGGGTTCCTAGAATCTGGGGGGGCGGTGGGCGCAGCAGTGGCAGTAATCGCCCCGGTGCCTCCTGCTGCCGGTGCCCCAGCGGGGGCGGTGGCAAATATTTTGACAAAAGTGGTGATGGAGGGGCCTTGGGGGTTGGGCAAGGTGGGAGGTGGGGGAGCGACAGCCGATATTGTTAGAGGGGCCTCGCCCCTCTCATTCCCCGCCATTGTGAGCAGGGAGAGACGGGGAGACACCGGAAGGAGGAGGGGGGAGGGGGAAGCAGATTAACCGCTCCTCCCTGCTGGGCTGCAGGCGGGGGGGGAATGCCAAATGGGTTGGACTGGGAGGGGGGGAATAACAGAAATCGGGGTCCGGTGAAAGGGGCAAGCTGTGGAGTAAGCAGTCCGAGGGGGGGGTGTAGACCCACGCACGTTTGTCCAAAGAGTCTCGTTTGGTCGGCTGTTATGTCCGGTCCGAAAGGCAAAGTTCAAAGCAAACAGCTGGATCCGAAGGCAGATGGCAGGTTGCCAGCAGGGACAGATGGCGGGGGGGCCGTGACAGTTGTAGTAATGGTGGGGGGGTGGGGGGCACCGATGGATCGGGGGGCAGCTCCGTGCCACACCCCTTGTGCCACCACAAACGCAGTTAAACCACAGTCAAACTCCCCCCCACGAGAGTATAATTCAAAAAATTACTCAGCCTTACGGCCCCCTTCACAACGATTTGTAGTTTCCCTGGGTGATTTCTTCTCCAGCTTGTTGGCTGTGTACCAAGGCTTCTGGCAGGCCGAGATAAGAAAGGAATTCCAAACAGACAGCAAAACCTCTGGGTCTGGGCATTTCCACTCCCCCCTCCGGATAGCAAAATCAGCAATCTTCCCCCCCCTCCTCCGGGGGGTTCAGCTGAGGCAAATAGCTGCGCCCGAAAGCAGGCATGGGGCGGGGCAGGTGCCGGCGGCAAGCTGGAGGCCGACCAGCACGTACACGGCAAGAAAAAAAAACAACAAAAATTCAAACCAAAACAAAAAAGCATCTGGCCCGGTCGGAGGGCGGGGGGCGCGGGGAGACTAAGGCAGGGTCCAAAAGTAAGAAAAATCCAGGCCAGGGGGCTTTAGGAAAGGATAGAAAGCAGATAGATAAGGAGCAAGCGAGGGACGGTCCCGTTTCCCAACAGGGAAGGTTTTTTTTTTTTTTTTTTTTAAAACAGAAAAGAATTTTATTGTGTAACACTTGCAAGGAGTTACCAAAGAAAACAAACAAACTTTGCAAGAAAACAACGCAAACAGAAGGTATAACACAGCAGCTTTCAGGAGGGAGAAGTGTTCAGGCTAGCCTGGGCCCAGAGCGGGGGGGCTTCCTCGACACTTGTGGTCTTCCACCCTCCTGAGTTACCTGGTGGCCTAGAGCGGGGGGGCTTCCTCGACACTCGTGGTCTTCCACCCCCTTGAGTTACCTAGTGCCGTGCCCAGTGTCACCGATTATCTCTCTCCTGAGAGTGCCCGGCAAGATGGGCAAGGCTGCGGGGTGGGCGGTTTGGGGGTGGGGGGGTAGACACCCATGTATTATAGGACCCCTCCTAGATGACAGTAATGATGGTATCTACAGCGGCAACGGCTGGGGCTGGCGTCTCTCGCTCTTCCCCTCACTCAAAGGGTCAGACGGAGGGAACTGGACGGGGTCACCCAGCAGAGAACCCCGGACAGCGCCCACTGCTCCTCGAAGGCGTCAAGAGAGTCGGTAGACGCCGCCCAGAGGAACTCCGCCCGGATACGTGAATGTACTGAGGATCGGAAAAAGGCCTTACAATCGCAGGACGTTTCATGGGCCAACCTCCTCTCTCTGGTTTTAAAAATGGCTGTTTTAGCCAAGGCTAGGAGGAGGTTAACCAGGAGATCCCGCGATTTTGTGGGGCCATGGATGGGGAGTGTATAGATAAAGAGGTGAGGGGAAAAATGAAGCCAAAAGCACAATAGAATATTTGTGAGGAGCCGGAAAAGGTGCTGCAATCTGGCACACTCTAAATATACATCCTCGGCCCAGACCTAGTCACTGTCTGGGCTGAGTCTTTGCAGAGCGGGGTCCTCCCTCTGTTGTGCAGGCGAGCGGTGCTCGCCTTGTTGCCGAAGAAGGAGGACCTCCACGATTGGCAAGTTGAGATGTGAATCTATACTGCACTATCTAGTGGGCTAACTGTCCATGTGACCCTGCTGATCTTGTCCTGTTTCAAAGAGCACTGTATCAAAGTGCTGTAACCAGCTGTTACTGCATATCAGCAGGGTGCACAGGGACAATTAGTCTGCAGCAGGCTAGAGCAGGGTCCTTTCACTCACCAGCTAGCTGTGAACTCATTGTTCCTACAACGAAGCCCTAAACGGGATCAGGGACTTAAAGCTCCTCCCAGATCTAGAGCTGACACTGGCTTGTGCAGGCTTCAGACAGGGTCACAGTACAAGATGTCCCTGCTCTGTGGCTAAATAGATGAATCTGGTCTCCTGGGCTGTAAGCCCAGCTCTGATCTCACCTCTATAGCAAACCACGCTGACAACCTGCCCCAGCTGATTTTAACCCCATAGAGGGGGAACAGCACCTGCCCTGGATCTCACACGGTGGCAGAGTCCCTGGAAGGACCCTGGGCTATAAATAAGGCTGGGCTGAAGCCCCAGGATGTCCCCAGGTGTTTGCAGAAGAAAATGTATATTTGTAGCAGAGACTTGATCTACAATAGCTCAGAACCCAGTGGCACCAGAGCCCCAGCTGGTATGGAATAGCCTGTTCCTTCATTAGTTCTACATAATTACCTCTGGATGAGCAGAAATTTTGTTTTTTTCTCCTGCGTTGCATCAGTAGCTGTTGGGTTGCAGCCACCAGAGGAACCCACAGCTCAGATTGCCCTGTCTGCTTGAAGTTGGTATGTCTACACTATAATAAGAAACCTGCAACTGGCCCATGCCAGCTGACTCCAGCTCACAGAGCTCAGGCTAAGGAGCTGTTTAATTGTGGTATAGACATTCAGCCTTGGGCTGCAGCCTGAGCTGTGAGACCCTCCCACCACACAGGATCCTAGAACTTGGGCTGCAGCCAGAGCCTGAACGTCTACACCACAGTAAAATTAAACTGGTCTGCAATTCCTTAGCTCTTTATCCCATTTGATTCATTACAAGACTATAACTTTTAATGGTTACGGAACGATTCATTCCCACTAGCTATTGAATTTGCAGGATAGTCATTATTTATTTGCAATTAAAATTGGAAAATGTAAAAAGACTGACACTTTCTGTGATTTTTAAAAATTTTGTCAGCCCTGCAATTTTCTGTTGGGAAAGGTTTTGAGGGAACGTTTTTAGCCCTCCTGGCTCAGATACTGCAGTCGTGGTGTCCCATATAAACACTTTAAATAGGTTGAACAATGACTAATGGGACTTGTTTTTGTGACCAGCTCTGGGGTTTAGTGACGATAGTTCCCTCAGTTAGAGGAGATAATGAGGCTGACTTTGTATTAGATAAAATTCATCCCTGGGCAGTCTTCAAAGGGTGAAGTTGAGTGGGATTTTCAGTGGAGCTTAAAGCAGTAAAAAACCCAACTGTCATGGAAATTCAATGGTATGTCAGCACCTAGCTCCCTTTAATTCCTTTGTTCATCTCATCCTAAATCAGGAGATCTAGGTTCTGTTCCCAGGGCTGCCACAGGCTGAGAGAGTGAGTTTAAACCAGCTATGCAACCTTGGTGTGTCCCAGTTCCCCTGTCACCTCCCAGTCACCAAGACTGGGGTTTTCAAGAGTTGTTCGTTCGGTATAACGATGTCGCTCCGGGGGAGTGGATTTTCCGCCCCTGTCATAAATAGAAAGGGAAGGGTAAACCCCTTTAAAATCCCTCCTGGCCAGAGGAAATCTCCTCTCACCTGTAAAGGGTTAAGAAGCTAAAGGTAACCTCGCTGGCACCTGACCAAAATGACCAATGAGGAGACAAGATACTTTCAAAAGCTGGGAGGAGGGAGAGAAACAAAGGGTTTGTGTGTCTGTCTACATTTTGTCTTTGCCGGAGATAGACCAGGAATGAAGCCTTAGAACTTTTAGTAAGTAATCTAGCTAGGTATGTGTTAGATTATGATTTCTTTAAATGGCTGAGAAAAGAATTGTGCTGAATAGAATAACTATTTCTGTCTGTGTATCTTTTTTGTAACTTAAGGTTTTTGCCTAGAGGGGTTCTCTATGTTTTGAATCTAATTACCCTGTAAGGTATTTACCATCCTGATTTTACAGGGGGGATTTCTTATTTCTAATTACTTCTATTTTTATTAAAAGTCTTCTTGTAAGAAAACTGAGTGCTTTTTCATTGTTCTCAGATCCAGGGGTTTGGGTCTGTGGTCACCTATGCAAATTGGTGAGGCTTTTTATCCAACATTTCCCAGGAAAGGGAGGGTGCAAGTGTTGGGAGGATTGTTCATTGTTCTTAAGATCCAAGGGTCTGGGTCTGTAGTCACCTCGGCAAATTGGTGAGGCTTTTTACCAAACCTTGTCCAGGAAGTAGGGTGCAAGGTTTTTGGGAAGTATTTTGGGGGGGGAAAGACGTGTCCAAACAGCTCTTCCCCAGTAACCAGTATTTGTTTGGTGGTGGTAGCGGCCAATCCAAGGACAAAAGGGTGGAATATTTTGTACCTTGGGGAAGTTTTGACCTAAGCTGGTAAAGATAAGCTTAGGAGGTTTTTCATGCAGGTCCCCACATCTGTACCCTAGAGTTCAGAGTGGGGGAGGAACCTTGACAGCCCCCCTGAGAAGTGTAGTTATACCAACATAAGTTGGTAGTTTAGACCAAGCCTGAGCAGCTCATATACATTGAGGGCCAGATTTCTGAGGGTATTTTGCCAACTAGTGGGATTTTCAAAGGCATCTACACACCTAACACCTAGGTGCTTCAGAAAATCGCAAGAGGGAGAAGTCTACAGTTCGAACACTGCACGGGCACAGTGGATTTTTCACACCCCTGAACAACATTTTTATACCAATATGTCTGTTGTGTAAACCAGACCTAGGTGCTTAAATACCTTTAAAAATCTGGCCCATACCCTTCAAATGCCCTTCTGATGGAGGGATGTCACTTGCGTGTTACATAAGGGGAACTGGGGCATAGGGAGATTAAAATGACTTACTGAAGGTGACACACGCGGGGGGATGGACAGTACATGAATCAAGATTGGCAGAGCCTCAATCCAGTTCCTGGGAGATGGGGATGGAATGCTTTTGAGATTGTCTAAGAAGAGTCTAAAGTTTACATCAGAAAAAACATTTCCAGGTCACTTTCTGAGCAGCACTAGGAGTAAGATAAAATAGAAGAAACTTATCTTTGCTGACACATGGAGAGAAATATAAATGTTGATACATCCTGAATCTAATCTATCTATCTAAAATACCAACCTCAGCTATTTATTTTTTCACCCATTGCTATGGTATCTGGGTACTTTCTGTGATGCTTTTCTGAATTTTATTTAGCAGATCATTGGAAATGTGTGGCCATATTCCACCCCTGCCTTTTCACTTTTCTCAGCGCTGCTTTTATCTCCTTATTCCTGAGGCTGTAGATAACAGGGTTCAGTACCGGTGGTACAACAGCATAGAGCACAGGAACCAACATGTCTTGAGTGGACGGGGACCTCAAGTTTGGCTTCATGTACATGAAAAATCCAGTGCCGATGAACAAGGATACTACAATCAGGTGGGGCAGGCATGTCGAGAAGGCTTTATACCTGCCCTCTGCGGAGGGGATTCTCACTACAGTATTGAAAATGTGAATGTAGGACACAAAGATAAAGGTGAAGCAGATAAA
Organism: Natator depressus; assembly: GCF_965152275.1. Lineage (NCBI taxonomy): Eukaryota > Metazoa > Chordata > Testudines > Cheloniidae > Natator > Natator depressus. The sequence goes on from NC_134246.1 coordinate 35,456,555, forward strand.
GCCATAGCAGAGGGCTAAGATGATGTTGTGGACCTTGTTGGGCTGCGTGTCAGAGCAAGAGAGCTGCAGGAGGGGTGGGATGTCGCAGAAGAACTGGTGGACAAAGTTGGGCCCACAGAAGGGTTAACTGAATGAGTTGCCCACGTGCAACACCGAATACAGCACTCCACTAAGCCAGGACCCTGCAGCCATCTGGATACATGCTCTGCTGTTCATGACTGTCTTGTAACTCAGAGGGCTGCAGATGGCCAGGTAGCGGTCATATGCCATGACCATCAGCAAGGCCAACTCTGCCGTCCCAAATGTGATGAAGAAAAACAACTGCAGGAAGCAGCCGTGGAATCAAATGGAGTGATTGCTGTATGATGGCATTCACCATGGATTTGGGGACGGTGGAAGAGATATAGCAGAGGTCTAAGAACAACATGTTCTTGAGGAAGAAGTACATGGGGCTGTGGAGGTGATGGTCGAGGGTCATGAGGACAATGATGAGGAAATTCCCCACGAGGGCGGCCACGTAAACAAACAGGAACACAAGAAAGTGCAAGATCTGCAGCTCGCGGATGTCAGAAAATCCCAGGAGAAGGAATTCGGTCACAGAGGTTTGGTTGGTCATGTCCTACCTGGAGAGAATGGGAAAGACAAGGAAGAGCCATCAGGAAAATGCAGTTAGAATGAAGAGAGCTGAAACAAACATCTTTTCCCAATGCATATGCCCTACAACCTTTTGTATGCAGAGGAAGGTTGTGACACTGCTGTCTGTTACACATAGGGAAGTTAAATAAAACACATAAAATACTCTTGCTGGAAGGTGGCAATATAACACTACTTCATTTCTGAGAATAACACACAAGAACCTAAAACCTGAGAGAGACAAAGCAGGCTTCTTACTAAGGCAGAGAAGCACAACTCACCCCATTTTGCCCTAGTCTGGCTCTATGTAGGCTGAATGCTGAAGACCCAGAGCACACACTTCCCTACAGATTCCCCTCGCCTGCTATCAGGAGCAGGAAACCCATCACAAACTGAGAATGATAGCTTGTCATGTCAATACACCACACTGGCCATTTGTTACTCATCCTCTGAGTACCCAGGAGACATCCGCATTATCCAACCATATTAATCTGTGTTCTGCCGCCTTTTATTGTAACTTTCAGGTTCTATACAGGTTCTTCCTAGACCTGGTCAGAAAGTGTTTCCTCTTTCCGCCATGAAAAATTTTAATGGCAAAAATGTAGGGTTTTTTTAAAAAAAAATTCAGTGGAAACTTGTGACATTTCATCCAACAAAGCCCCAAAACATTTTGATTTTTGTAAGTGAAATGCTTTTGCTGACACCCTCCCCTCCCAATTGAAATATTTTCAGTTCTTGGCTGAAAGTATTCAGTTTTCCCTTAAAAAACTGAACATTTTTGGGGACAGCTAACAGTTTCCACAAAAAGTTTTGCTATGTAGAAAATTTTCTGCTAAAAGAAGAAAATTGACAGAATTTCTGATCAAGTGTAATTCTTGTACATTTCTGGGAGATCTCAAAAGAAGAATAACTCATGATAACTAATCAACTGAGATTCAAGCTCACAGTTCAGGTTTAGAAGCTTAGTGTTCTAACTGCTGAACTACCTGATCACAAAAAATACTCCCGGTCTGATTTTCAAAAAAGATCAGCACCTGACAGCTCCTGTTTAGACACACAAAGAATGAAACCAGATAGTCAAAGGAATTTACCATTCTCAGGAGGAGGTGCTGACTGCCACCACAAATTTATTCCAAAGGAAAACTGGATTTTAGAATAAATATTTATTTTATTTTTATTTGTTTATTTATTATGTATTTATTGTGCCATGTGACTGCTTTCCAGCAGGCAGTGGTTATTTATTGACCAATTAATTTTTTTGGACAAACCATTTTGAACTTTTTTTTTTGCATTTAAAAGTCAAAATTTGCCAATAACCCCTGAGATGAATGGACTCCTTATCTCCTTTCTACTTTTGTAAACTTCATCATCAGCGCAAGTTTCCATTATATTTACAAGTTCTACTGATTACTGAAGCAAAGTACTGAGGCAAAATCCAGGTCACAATGAGCTATTTACTTGAGCAAGAAAACCCTGGAATCTGGTACAGGAAGAAAAAAATCTTAGCAAATATAATTCATTATAATGATGGCATTTTAAAACTAGATTTTATTCACTTTTTCTCTCTCTAAGCAACACATCATCCATCTATCCATCTATCTATCCAGATCTCTGTGATTAGTTATCCCTTTAATTAAGTAACCTTGCATCCAGGAATATCAACAAGAACCACTTCAATCCATGTTAATATGCAATGAGACTTGGGCTCCAATACCCCTTTGAAAATCCCCCAGAGCCCCTAATATGAAACCATATGAAACCATACCAGGAAAAATAAATGATTTGCTGTTGCTGCGAAGTTCCCGGGGTGTCTGTCCTGCTTTGCAACCCATGAATTATTATAAAATATGTAAAAAATATGAAGTCCCTGAACAGATTCACATGCATCTTCATTTGCTTCTAACAAAGGAGTCATGTCAGTGAGTGATGTAGAAGTGAGAAGAGTGATAAATTGTCTTTGCTCCTATGCAAGGTCCTATATTAATGCCTCTTTACAGTCCTTTGGGATGTAGGTCCCATGAAGCGTCTCATAATTTTATCTGGAAAGAATATTTCTGTTCAGCTGTTTTCTTTGTTGTTAACACTCAGCATAAGAGGATGGATCATCTGTCCTTTCTTTGGGGGCCGCATGGGGGAGAGAGATAGCAAAGACAGTAAATTTCAAAATTAGGCAGAGAGATCACAATGTGAATGTCCTTTCTAGACTGGCTCAATTCAACTTTATTTTTTGTACTACCAGTTATGTGCTAAGGTGCCTTACATGAGCCTCTTTTTCTTATTTCAGTGTAATCTTATGTTAAACAGGTCAAAAATGCCAAAAGTACCGATGTTTTGAAATGTCAGAAATCAGAACATTGCTGAATAAATCTTTCAGTTGGGAATCTGGACATTGTCCATGACATCACTGTTGGGTTTTACTTGGAACAGAGGATCATTGAGCCAATTCCTCCACCCAGAGTTCCTGACCCAGCTTCCTCAGAGATCCCTGCTTAATCCCTCTGACTACTAGTCCCCTCCTCTGCTCAGTCCCACTCCTTTGACCTGGTCCCAGGCCCATGGAACAGGCCACCCACCCCTGCTTCCTTCCCCCCACCCCCATCTCCAAACAAGACTTCTTCTGCCCATTGGCAAGCCCTGGCCTCACTTCCTTCCTCTCTCACTCTCCTCCTCCCTCTGCCTAGCCCAGTCCCCATTCTGAGCAGTGCCTAGGGTTGCCTCTGCCCAGCACAGCTGAGCACACAGTTGAACTGGGGAACTCACTGCCACAAGGTATCGCTTAGACAAAGAGCTCAGCGGTGAGACATTGGCATGGATGATGAGAGCCTCCATGGTTATGTTAGATAAGAGAATGAATTACACCTGCCATGGTGCAGGTCTCCACCCAGCCTCTAGATCACTGGGAAACTCCCTGACATGAAGGTCATTGCAGAATTGTCCATGGGAGAGGGGGTGCTCCCTGCCTCTCCCTCTACAGCAGCTGGGGCCGGTCCCACCAGGAGTCACTGCTCTGAGCAGGGCTGTTCCCAGGAGCCTGGGGAAAGAGGCACATTTAGTCTCATAAATCTCTGCCAACTCTCAAGGCTGGGTTCAGACACTCCAGGGCCATGCTTGGGGCTCTGCCCCTTTGACCCTGGCCCACATGAAATGACAGTGGTGAGGGGCCCTCAAAGAGAGGCTGGGCCAGTGAAATTGGACCCCTTCGCCTTCCTAGAAGAGGTATCAGGTGACTCATAGAGCTAGCTCAAGCATTTTATTTTATTTAGCAGTAACACCAGCAACCGACAGGCCTGTATCCTGCAAAGAATAAGCTTAATCAGTTAGCATAAAGCTACAGAGGCCTATGCATTTTGACATAGATAAATGGCCTAGCAGAGACCCTGAATTACTGGGGAACTGGGAAAAAATATGTTTAGGGTCTATCAGGTAACCATGGGGAATATGAATTGATGCCAACTTTCAGATATTCTAAGATAGGAACATCTGCAGATATCTGACCACAAGAGTCCCATAGCAACAAAGTGATGTATACGATAATAAGTTGAGATCACTGACATACTAAAGTATTATTAGGCTGAGGAAACACAAATAAGGAAGAGGGGGGACCCCCTACTGAATATGCATTAGGCATAGTGGTGTTGGCATAAAATATTATAACAATTGTATCCCAGCCTCTGTGCTGGGGAGAGGCAGAGATGTATCCCTTGGGAGATGCCAGGATGATGGCCAACGGCAATGGTGATGAGGAAAGTGATGGTGGTGAGGAAGATAATAACTAACATTTCAGATTGCTCTGTAAGGCATGGTGTGAGTATATGGATGTCCAGATGTGCATTCTGTATTGTCTCTATCTACCTTTCTGAGTTGGCGTGTTTGGTGACTATGAGAACTGTATTAATAAAATCCTTACCAATAGAGAAGTGTTTTCCTAAGTGTGAGTTTTTCAGCTGTGCACATCGGGGTTCCCAACTGAACAGTGATTTTAATAATACTGCGCCTGATCTTGGGACAAGAACCTAGCAAACCTCAAAACCTTAATTGAGAATTCTTAATAATCAATATAATGAATATACAATCCGTAGATCAGGCAATACTTCCCAACCCTTGGGATCAGCCAGGTGCCGTCAGATAGGCTGGGAGCAGCAGTGGTCCCCCCCAGTCCTCACTTGCCCAGCCAGACAGTATCTGCGTGGGTGAGGGGTTGCGGACAATTGTGCTCTTCCATGACTCCTGCACACAAAACCCTGTGCTGGGGTAGGGTTGGTGGGGTTCTCGAGAGCAGTGGGGCTGGGAGATGAACACCCATGGACAAGCCTGGGGCAGTTCCACTCTGTTGGAGCCATTGTCTCAGGCTCTCTGCAGACTCAGGCAAATGATCCTGCACTGGCTGCACTTAGAGCAGCTCCTCAACACCAACTCCAGCTGTTCTGGGCGGTGCAGCATTTGGCATTGGGCGCAGGGAGACCCCGGGCACTAGACTCTGGTAATTCCTACATTCTTGTGGGAAACAGGCAAATTCTGTTTTGAAAAATAAGGCAACAAATATTTCACCTAGATCTATGAAAATTAATTAAGGGCTTGAACCACACTGAATAGTGGGCCCTAAATAAATGATTCCTTATGAAGTATGCATCCATTCTCAGTGCTTATCCCTCAGGTTACAAGCGGGGAAACTGGGGCATAGAAAGTAACTTAGTTGCATAGCCAGGCTTAGATCACAAGGGTTCCAGGTGTTTTGACCTCCTTTCTCTAGCCCCTGCTGCCAGGCTATACTTATATCACCGTAGGCTGGAGTGTTCCAGGCAGGCCAAGGCAGTTCGTCATCCCAGGTTTGCATACCTTAGTCACCGTTGCAAATCCCAGGCTTAGTATTTCTGAAAAGAAAGAAAAGCCTGGGAAGTTAACAAGTTAGACACAGGGCCAGCTTTATACAGGAGTTTATGCACTTAAACGTGGAGATGGTATCTATGTGGAATTCACAAAAGAACCTGAGCAGGTTAGGGGCCTGACTCCCATTGAATGTCCATGGGATTTAGGAGTTTTGTAAATCCCACTAGTCTTCTCTTTCCATCTTTAGTTGCCTAAATATCTTTGTAAATCTACCTCATGGATAAAACAGAAGCTGGTCTGGAATCAGGGAACCCCGGGGCAGATCCTAGGGCCTGTGCTAGGTAGGGGTCAGAATAGAGCGGCATAGCAGTCCCTTTTGCCTTAATCATCGATGAATCAATGCACTTTTGCCTCTGGGCCACTGCTTCTGAGCAGTGCAGGGCTGCAGGGAGTGAATCCAGCAAGCCCTTAGGAAACAGAAGTGGATAAATTGTCTTCTACAGCATGAGTCTCCTAATGTCTGTGACGATCAGACTCAGCTACACACGGCTCATCTGCAGAGAGCAACAGTTTTGAGTCTAGTTCTGTCAGGTCAGTCTTGAAATGTGCAGGTGAAAGGATTCTTCGAAGTCTGTCCCTCTGACATGTAGATAATACAATGGTAGGGACACTGACATAGATAGATTGATAAGTAGCAGACTCTTGGAGCTGGAGGATCAAACACAAAGCAAGCTGGAGTAAAATCTGCAATGAACAGCATAGTAAGTTATTGTTTCAATTAAATATATTAGGGACTTAACGTACTGACACATTTAAAAATTACAAGTGGAACTCTTTAAAGTTTTTATTATCAATTTATTCAAAGATCTAGAGCCAGCCAGAAAAAAAAAACGAGTAGAAAAGTTTGATTTTGCAGCAGACACCCCCAAATTGAAATGTTTTTCAGGATATGGCAACCAAAAGCTAAACCTGTATCACTAAAAACTACTGAAAACTGAAAATTTAAGTTGAAAAAAAAATAGAGGAGTGGGTTCAGTTTTTCAACAAAATATAGACTCCCCCCCACTCAAGGATATCAGCTACTTTCCCTGAGAATTGCTGTTTGGTTGAGAACCCAATTTTCACATGATAAAACATTCAGATGGACAATTTCTGACTGTCTTAATTGGAAACCATGCTTTCAACAGGGGTGGGAAACACTAATATTCTGAAGTAATACTGTAATTGCAAACCTACTTATCCTACTGCTGCTGTGTTTATTTCTATTTCAAAGGAATAGATGCAGGAAAGTAAAAATTGAATTAACCAGCACAGCTGATAGCCCACAGAATGTGTTTTCTATGCACCAACACCTCTAAACTCAGAGTCAGATTTCTTTGTATAGACAGCCTGCTACGATATTGTTAAATAGGAAAATTGGGTTCTTACTGAACATTTTCCAGGGATAGAATTTGCTACATACAAGCTGCCACAGATGATGCTGGAAGTGTCTAGGTCATATTTCCCTGTGAAGAGGGAGCGTGCCTGTGTTGACATTTTAATATTTTAGCTTCATATCCTAGTTGTGAGCCTGATGTTTGTCACAAGAACAGAGGACATGAGACCAGAAGACATCTCTTGGGTCTTCAGGTCCAATCCACAGCTTTCACTGGCAACCCCATTATATTCCTATCATAAATTTATCAAGCTCCATCTCAAAGCTAGTTAGGTTGTTCCCCGCTACTGCTCTTATAGGGGAGGCTGCTCCAGAACCTCACTCCTCTGATGGTTACAAACCTTCTTCTGATTTCCAGCCTGAATTTACTCATGGCCAGTTTATCTCCATTTTGTGTTGTGCCAACATGGTCTTGTAGCATCTTCTTCCCTCGTGTTTATCCACTTTAAATCTCTCTGCAGTCCATTGTATTAAATGCAAAATGTATGCATTATTGTGGGCCGGGATTGTGTGTAACTTCTCGAGGGGGAAGATTGGATGTGACCACAGCAAAATGCCTTGGTGGCTTTTGAAGGACTTACTCCTACCAGAGCCCTTGGATTGAGTTGCAGGATTATGTCTGGTAAATTTATTATCATGTGTGTAGATTATTTTATTTTTAATACAGTTTCTCTGTAATGCTTTTACCTTCAGAATAAATGTGCTTGCTTCAAAAGGGCTCTGTGGTCTGTACCTGTGGACATTTACACTCTTTATAGTCTCTGTAGAGAAAACAAAGTGTGGATGCAAATTTGTTTAGACAGTCTGGCTTGCTGGGAATAACACACTGTAAGCAGAAGGCTGTGCAGCTCGGAAAAGCCCCGATCAGGAGGGAGTGGAGATGTTGGTCTCTGCCTGAGAGAGGTGAGAACTGAGCAGCCTGTAGCTAGAGTGGGTATCCTTTTTGGAACACTATGGGGAAATAAAGGAGGAGAAGAGGGTCAAGGCATGTCCATGGGACCCCAAAGGAAGAAGAAAATGGTGTGGCTCGTTTGGAACTAGCTGGCAAACAGTTATGGGTATGATGCCTGTAGCCTGAGTTAATATGGACACTGTCAAGGTTCCTTCCCCACTCTGAACTCTAGGGTACAGATGAGGGGACCTGCATGAAAAACCCCCCAAGCTTATTTTTACCAGCTTAGGTTAAAACTACCCCAAGGTACAAACTATTTTACCTTTTGTCCCTGGACTTTATTGCTGCCACCACCAAGAGTCTAACAAAATATAACCGGGAAAGAGCCCACTTGGAAATGTCTTTCCCTCCAAAATCCCCCCCCCCCCCCAAGCCCTACACTCCCTTTCCTGGGGAAGGCTTGATAAAAATCCTCACCAATTTGCATAGGTGAACACAGACCCAAACCCTTGGATCTTAAGAACAATGAAAAAACAATCAGGTTCTTAAAAGAAGAATTTTAATTGAAGAAAAAGTAAAAGAATCACCTCTGTAAAATCAGGGTGGTAAATACCTTTCAGGGTAATCAGATTCAAAACATAGAGAATCCCTCTAGGCAAAACCTTAAGTTACAAAAAGACACAAAAACAGGAATATACATTCTATTCAGCACAACTTATTTTATCAGCCATTTAAACAAAACAGAATCTAACACATATCTAACTAGATTGCTTATTAACCCTTAACAGGAGTTCTGACCTGCATTGCTTCTCTGATCCTGGCAGAAAAACACACACAGACAGGGTGAACCCTTTGTTTCCCCTCTCCAGCTTTGAAAGTATTTTGTCTCCTCATTGGTCATTTTGGTCAGGTGCCAGTGAGGTTATCTTTAGCTTCTTAACCCTTTACAGGTGAAAGGGTTTTTTTCCCTCTGGCTAGGAGGGATTTAAAGGTGGTTAGCCTTCCCTTTATATTTATGACAGACACCAAAGAAGGTTATGCATGGTAAAGAGTGCTGAGAAATCCATGGTAACTGGCAAAGGGTGGGAAAAGCCCAAATGAGTATGAAGTAACCACTGGAGGCATCAACAGGGGAATTGACCTATATTGTTGTCATGAAGCTGTATTTGGGTATGGTCAACAGAATTGCTCATTGACTGACTGAACGTATGAAGTTCAAATGGACAAGTAGTAACAGCAGATGGTCTGTCCAGGAGTGGGGAGCCAGAATATTTCTGGGGTACCTGCTGCATACCCCTGCCGTGTTCTTTCTCTAAGGTGCCACAAATACTCTTTTTCTTTTCACCAAGTAGTTGCTAAACTAACAAGAGGGGATGCCATTTTAGATTTGGTTTTGGTGAATAGTGAGGACCTCATAGAAGAAATGGTTGTAGGGGACAACCTTGGTTCGAGCGATCATGAGCTAATTCAGTTCATCCTAAATGGAAGAATAAACAAAAATAGATCTGTGACTAGGGTTTTTTATTTCAAAAGAGCTAACTTTAAAAAATTAAGGAAATTAGTTAGGGAAGTGGATTGGACTGAAGAACTTGTGGATCTAAAGGCAGAGGAGGCCTGGAATTACTTCACGTCATAGTTTCAGAAACTATCAAAAGCCTTCATCCCAAGAAAGGGGAAATAATTCACAGGCAGGAGTTGTAGACCAAGCTGGATGAGCAAGCATCTCAGAGAGGTGATTAAGAAAAAGAAGAAAGCCTACAAGTAGTGGAAGATGGGAGGGATTAGCAAGGAAAGCTACCTTATTGAGGTCAGAACATGTAGGGATAAAGTGAGAAAGGTCAAAAGCCATGTAGAGTTGGACCTTGCAAAAGGAATTAAAACCAATAGTAAAAGGTTCTATAGCCATATAAATAGGAAGGAAAAAAAAGAAAGAAGAAGTGGGACCGCTAAACACTGAGGATGGAGTGGAGGTTAAGGATAATCTAGGCATGGCCCAATATCTAAACAAATACTTTGCCTCAGTCTTTAATGAGTCTGTCATAAATATAAAGGGAAGGGTAACCACCTTTCTGTATACAGTGCTATAAAATCCCTCCTGGCCAGAGGCAAAGTCCATTCACCTGTGAAGGATTAAGAAGCTAAGGTAACCTCGCTGGCACTTGACCCAAAATGACCAATGAGGGGACAAGATACTTTCAAATCTGGAGGGGGGGAAAAAAGGTTTTTGTCTGTCTGTGTGATACCTTTGCCGGGAACAGATCAAGGATGCAAGCTCTCCAACTCCTGTAAAGTTAGTAAGTAATCTAGCTAGAAAATACGTTAGGTTTTCTTTGTTTTTTGGCTTGTAAATTCGCTGTGCAGGAGGAAATGTGTATTCCTGTTTTTGTGTCTTTTTGTAATTTAAGGTTTTGCCTAGAGGGATTCTCTATGTTTTGAATCTGACTGCCTGTAAGATTATCTTCCATTCTGATCTTACAGAGTTGTTCTCTTATCTTTTTTTGTTCTTCTAATAAAGTTCTGATTTTTAAGAATCTGATTGGTTTTTTTGGGTCTTAAAAATCCAAGAGCTTTGTGCTCATCTTGTTTATTCTCAAGCCTCCCCAGGAAAGGGGTTGTAAGGGCTTGGGGGGATATTTTGGGGAAATAGGAACTCCAAGTGGTCCTTTCTCTGTTCTTTGTCTAAAACTCTTGGTGGTGGGAGCGTTTTACCTAATCCAAGGGCAAAGACTTTGTGCCTTGGGGAAATTTTAACCTAACCTGGTAGAAATAAGCGTAGGGGGTCTTTCATGGGGGTCCCCACATCTGTACCCTAGAGTTCAGAGTGGGGAGGGAAACTTGATAGAGGCTAATATGGAGCTTAGGGATAATGGTAGGATGACAAATGGGAATGAGGAAAGGGAGGTAGATATTACCACATCCAAGGTAGAAGCCAAACTTGAACAGCTTAATGGGACTAAACTGGGGAGCCCAGATAATCTTCATCCAAGAATATTAAAGGAACTGGCACATGAAATTGCAAGCCCATTAGCAAGAATTTTTAGTGAATCTGTAAACTCAGGGGCTGTACCATATGACTGGAGAATTGCTAAAATAGTTCCTATTTTTAAGAAACAAAAAAAAGTGATTCGGGTAACTACAGGCTTGTTAGTTTTACATCAGTAATATGCAAGGTCTTGGGAAAAAAATTGAAGGAGGAAGTTGTTAAGGACATTGAGGTCAATGGTAATTGGGACAAAATACAACATGGTTTTACAAAAGGTAGATAGTGTCAAACCAACCTGATCTCCTTCTTTGGGAAGGTAACAGATTTTTTAGACAAAGGAAATGCAGTGGATCTAATTTACCTAGATTTCAGTAAGGCATTTGATACTGTTCCATATGGGGAGTTATTAGCTGAATTGGAAAAGATGGGGATCAATATGAAAATTGAAATGTGGATAAGGAACTGGTTAAAGGGGAGACTACAACGGGTCATACTGAAAGGTGAACTGTCAGGCTGGAAGGAGGTTACTAGTGGAATTACTCAGGGATCGGTTTTGGGACCAATCTTATTTAATCTTTTTGTTACTGACCTTGGCACAAAAAGTGGGAATGTGCTAATAAAGTTTGTGGATGACACAAAGCTGGGAGATATTGTCAATATAGAGAAGGACCGGGATATCATACAGGAAGATCTGGATGACCTTGTAAACTGGAGTAATAGTAATAGGATGAAATTTAATAGTGAAAAGTGCAAGATCATGCATTTAGGGATTAATAACAAGAATTTTTGTTATCAACTGGGGATGCATCAATTGGAAGTAACAGAAGAAGCGATGGACCGCAGAGTATTGGTTGATCACAGGATGACTATGAGCTGCCAATGTGATATGGCAGTGAAAAAAGCGAATGCGATCTTGGGATGCATCAGGCCAGCTGTCATAAATATAAAGGGAAGGGTAAACCCCTTTAAAATCCCTCCTGGCCAGAGAAAAAATCCTCTTACCTGTAAAGGGTTGAGAAGCTAAAGGTAACCTCGCTGGCACCTGACCAAAATGACCAATGAGGAGACAGGATACTTTCAAAAGCTGGGAGGAGGGAGAAAAACAAAGGGTCTGTGTCTGTCTGTATGCTGCTTTTGCTGGGGACAGAACAGGAATGGAGTCTTAGAATTTTTAGTAAGTAATCTAGCTAGGTATGTGTTAGATTATGATTTCTTTAAATGGCTGAAAAAAGAGCTGTGCTGAATAGAATGAATATTCCTTTCTGTGTGTCTTTTTTGTAACTTAAGGTTTTGCCTAGAGGGATTCTCTATGTTTTGAATCTAATTACCCTGTAAGGTATCTACCATCCTGATTTTACAGAGGTGATTCCTTTACTTCTATTAAAAGTCTTCTTGAAAGAAAACTGAATGCTTTTTCATTGTTCTAAGATCCAAGGGTTTGGGTCTGTGGTCACCTATGCAAATTGGTGAGGATTTTTACCAAACCTTCCCCAGGAAGAGGGGTGCAAGTGTTGGGAGGATTTTGGGGGGAAAGACGTGTCCAAACTACGTTTCCCAGTAAACCCAGATAAAGTTTGGTGGTGGCAGTGGAAATGCAAGGGCAAAGGGTAAAATTAATTTGTACCTTGGGGAAGTTTTAACCTAAGCTGGTAAAAGTAAGCTTAGGAGGTTTTCATGCAGGTCCCCACATCTGTACCCTAGAGTTCACAGTGGGGAAGGAACCTTGACACGAGCTATTACAAGTAGAGATAAGGAGGTGTTAGTACCATTATACAAAGCACTGGTGAGACCTCATTTGGAATATTGTGTGCAGTTCTAGTCTCCCATGTTTACAAAAGATGAATTCAAACTGGAATAGGTACAGAGAAGGGCTACTAGGATGATCCGAGAAATGGAAAACCTGTCCTATGAAAGTACACTCAAAGAGCTTGGCTTGTTTAGCCTAACCAAAAGAAGGCTGAGAGGAGATTTGATTGCTTTCTATAAATATATCAGAGGGATAAATACCAGGGAGGGAGAGGAATCATTTAAGCTCAGTACCAATGTGGACACAAGAACAAATGGATATAAACTGGCCATCAGGAAGTTTAGACTTGAAATTAGACAAACCATCAGAGGAGTGAAGTTCTGGAACATCCTTCCAAGGGAAGCAGTGGGGGCAAAAGACATATCTGGTTTCAAGACTTAGCTTGATAAGTTTATGGAAGGAATGATATGATGGGATAGCCTAATTTTGGCAATTAATTGATCTTCAACTATTCGTGGTAGATATGCCCAATGGCCTGTGATGGGATGTTAGATGGGGTGGTATCTGAATTACTACAGAGAATTCTTTCCTGGATGTGTGGCTGGTGAATCTTGCCCACATGCTCAGGGTCTAGCTGATCGCCATATTTGGGGTCGGGAAGGAATTTTCCTCCAGGGCAGATCGGGCGCGGCCTTGGGGTTTTTCACCTTCCTGTGCAGCGTGGGACATGGGAATTCAGGAGGATTCTCTGCACCTCAAAGTCTTTAAACCATGATTTGAGGACTTCAGTAGCTCAGACATAGGTTAGGGGTTTGTTACAGGAGTGGGTGGGTGAGATTCTGTGGCCTTCGTTGTGCAGGAGGTCAGACTAGATGATCACAATGGTCCCTTCTGACCTTAAAGTCTATAATTCTATGATTCTGCAGACTAAACAATCCCATTTCCCTCAGCCTCTCCTCATAAGTCATGTGCTCCAGACCCTAATAATTTTTGTTGTCCTCCACTGGACTCTTTCCAATTTTTTCACATCCTTCTTGTAGTGTGGGGCCCAAAACTGGACACAGTACTCCAGATGAGGCCTCACCAATGTCGAAGAGGGGGGAATGATCACATCCCTTGATCTGCTGGCAATGCCCCTATTTATACAGCCCAAAATGCCATTAGCCTTCTTTGCACCAAGGGCACACTGTTGACTCATATCCAGCTTCTCGTCCACTGTAACCCCTAGGTCCTTTTCTGCAGAACTGCTGCCTAGCCACTTGGGCCTTAGTCTGTAGCCATGCATGGGATTCTTCCATCCTAAGTGCAGGACTCTGCACTTGTCCTTGTTGAAACTCATCAGATTTCTTTTGGCCCAATCCCTTAATTTGTCCAGGGCCCTCTGTATCCTATCCCTACTCTCCAGTGTATCTACCATTCCTCCCAGTTTAGTGTCATCTGCAAACTTGCTGAGGTTGCAATCCACTCCATCCTCCAGATCATTAATTAAGATATTGAACAAAACCGGCCCGAGGACCGACCCTTGGGGCACTCCGCTTGATACCGGCTGCCAACTAGACATGGAGCCAATGATCACTGTAGCTCAATTTGTATATATGCTATGTGAAAGTTCTAGAATATCACAAAGATCTCTCTCTCTCTCTCTCTCTCTCTCTCTCTCTCAGTCAGTCAGTCAGTCAGTCAGTCTATATTCTTCAGTTGCCATATTGCTAGTTTTTGCAATACCTGACAAGAGTTTTAATCTTATTCCTACAGTAGAAACACCCAAGCAATGGAACCCAGTAACCACACCAGGGTAACCGATTTCATCATGAAGGGGTTCTTTGACCACCCTCAACACCAGGGTCCGGTCTTTGGGCTACACCTGTGCCTTTATATGACTACCATCATGGGCAATTCATTGATCATTGAGGCTATTGTCCTCCACCCCCCTCTCCACACTCCCATGTACTTCTTCATCTCCAATTTAGCCGTTGTTGACATTTTGTGTACTTCCTCAATCCTACCGAAAATGCTGGAAAACGTGTTGCAGGAGAAGAAAACCATCTCCTTTGATGGCTGCATGGCCTAGCGCTTTGCCTTTACTTTGTCATCCGGGACAGAGCTTGTGCTTGTCACTGCTATGTCATATGACAGGTATGTTGCCATCTGCCACCCCTTGCGCTATGTCAATGTGATGAGTAAGGAAATTTGCATCAGTTTAACATCTGGTGTCTGAGCTGCCAGTACCATCAATTCATTGGTGCACACATTACTCATGCTGAACCTGGATTTCTGCGGACCCAACCTCATCCAGCATTTCTTCTGTGAGATCCCACCAGTGTTGGCACTGTCCTGCAGTTCCACCTATCTCAATGAAATCATGATCTTCATGGCTGACATCTTCTTGGCCATGGGGAGCTTCCTGCTGACCACCGTGTGGTATAGCTTCATCATCATCACCATTCTTAAAATCCAGAGCTTCAAAGGGAAACAGAGAGCCTTCTCTACCTGCTCCTCCCACATGCTCCTGGTCTCCTTGTAGTACTCCACCATAATTTACACCTACATCCGGCCCACCTCCAGGTACTCGCTGGATAAGGTCAAGATGGTCGCCATAATGTACACCCTAGTTACTCCAACCCTGAACCCTCTGATCTACAGTCTGCACAATAATGAGGACAAAGTGGCCATCAGGAAAATCCTTCCTTCACCACAAAACAGCAATTTGTCCATGAATGAACCTTATTCTCACTTGCCTTGTCCCTTGTAGGCCAGGTCCAAAGGTAGTGTAAATTTTCATAGAACTAAGGATTTCAGTACACACAACCTTGCACTCTGGTATATTCACTACAATGGAAATACAACGATTTATACCATCTGAAGATGTGTTGCACTGACTGCAGTAGGGCTAGGCTGAGGATCGGACCCCATTGACATTGGTGGATCTATGTTGAGTCACACTAGCTGGGCTATGGCACATTGGGATAGATTTTTAAAGGTGTTTAAGTACTTACTGGGATTTTCAAAAGCATCTAGGCACCTAAAACTCGTTAATTTTAAAAGTATAAGTGCCTAGATGCGCTGGAAAAACACTTAATTTGCCTATATACCTATAAAAATCTCTCCTATTGTGGAACACATTATTTCATATGCAGTCCCACTGAATCAGAATATTCTCTTCTATTCTATTCCTGAGTCTGTAAGTATGATAACAAAATAAAACTGACTATCTCTGTGTTCATGAATTTCTTGTGAGACATTAAAAACCTAGAATTTTTCAATCACGGATCTGTTGAGATCTGGAGGGTAAAGCTAGAGTCAAACTGAATTACTAAATGAAGAGTTATCCCAGAACTGGATGAGGTGTTCTGGATAAGGAGAATGGGAAGGGCCTTGGAGAGAATCCCAACACAATGTAAGGAAGGAAAATGTCACATGGGAGAGGGAATAACAGCAGGAACCCAGAGTTCAATTCCAGTGTTACATGGGATTTAAGCAGCACCACTGGAGAAGTGTGTGGGGGGGGTGTAATTTCTTTTCTCTCTGTATGGCCAATTTTGGTCAGGACATCTTTCAGAATCTGAATAAATAAGGCCTAATGTTTTCATGGTGGATCGATGGCCTCAGGAATTGGTGGGGGTGGCAAGCAACATGGTAAAACCCACTCCTTGCAGTCCACCCACCTGCTTATGATCCTATGGGGGTTGGACTAGATGACCTCCTGAGGTACCTTGCAACCCTGATATTCTATGATTCTATCCCCAGTTAAGTAATATTCCAAATGGCCTTATCCCATCAACATTCACCAATCAGTCTGGTGATTTCAACTGTAAATATTTCCACCCATTTCTAAAATCTTGCTGCTCATTTCCATGGCAAGCCCTGAAATTATTAGGAGCCTTGGAGATAATTTATCACTGTTCTGTTCACTTAAACAAGCCAGGTTGTACAAGTCTATTTGTGTCCCACGTTTTTCGACTTAAAAAAAAATAACAGGAGGAGTTCAACTTTAGTTCATTGCAAAACGTACAGTACAAGCCTCTGTACCACAGGACCTGGTTCATTGATTTCAATGGAGCTATGCTACTTTACACCAGTGTGGATCTAGTCCAAATTAATCAGTATTTGGTGGATTCTCCCTCAGTGGCAATTTTAAAATCCAGATTGATGTTGTTGTTTTTGTTTCTAAAAGATCTTCTCAAGTTCAAAGAAAAAATATTTCAGGGGCATCCTATGGCCTGTGTCATGCAGGAGGTCAGAGTAGATGCCCACAATAGTCCTTCTTAGGTGAATGCACTAAATGCTGAACTATGGAATATGCTGATGTTGGACTCCCTCAATCTCTCTTGTTGAAACTTCTACTGTGGATAAACATTTTTTAAAAAATTCACTGGAGCAGAAGGAGAGGATCCTAGTTCTGCCACTTCCTAGGGGCATGCTCTAACCACTAGGATCTGAAGTCATTCTTATACTTGTGCACTCTCTCGCTCTTTCTTTTTCTGGTCCTATGGCTCTTGAAGTATTTATCCAAAGTGGAACAGTTTCAGCAGGAGAGACTGAAGGAGCCCCCTCAACATACTATCCCCATGGCTAGTGGTGGCAGATTCCTGGTCACATCTCCTCAATCAAAGAAGAGACATGAATCCGGGTTTCCCCCATCCCAGGCAAGTGCCTTCACCATAGAGCTGAAAGTTATGAGGGAGCTCCTTCCCCATGACCTCCAAGAGAAGGCCCAAAGCTGAGAGTCCCAAGCAGAGGTAGGTGTCTTCCTCTGGCCTGGGTTTAGGTGCTGAAGTCCTAAGAGGGGCTGGGCTTAGTACACAACCCTCTCTTTGACATCTGCTTTTGGTGAGCTTAGGCACAGAGCCACCTAGCATGCTACCATTTGTGGATCCTATTCTTAGGCACCTATCGTGCCTGACTCCGGCTTTGTGCATCACAGTGATTTCCTAGGTGCCCAAAAGATAGGTGTGATCACTTAGAGGGCACATCTACCCTTAAAATGCTCTCCCTTCTGCATAGTTAATCCACCTTCCTGAGAGGCAGTAGCTATGTTGGTGGGAGAAGCTCCCCTGTCGACATAGCACTGTCTACACAGGAGGTTAGGTCAGCACAAATACATCACTCAGGGGTGTGGATTTTTCACACCCCTAAATGACATAGTTATACCGATATAGGTATGCAGTGTAAACCAGACATTAGCATTGCAATGTCTAAGTTCCTTTGTGAATCTAGCCCTTAGTGCAAATGGGAATCATTCCTCCAATCTTTGGATCATCTGCAAGTTACGTCAGAAGACATATATCTACTTCAGATCATTGATGAAAATGTTGAATGGTATCAGTGCTGCAGAACACCACTAGAAATACCTCCTTTAGGTGATGAGTCCTCCTTAATGACTTTTTTTTAGATCAGTCAGTTCACCGGTTCTTGATCTGATTAGTATGCTCTGTGCTAAATTTTTATCAGAAAATCATGTGGTACTAAGTCAACACCTTACAAAAGTCTAAGGGTTAGATCGACAAAAGGGGTTAGGAGCCCAGATCTACTTTTGATGCCTGAATCCAATATTTAGATACTTAAAATCCCTGCTTAGCGTTCAGAATTGCACACTAGCCCTAAGGCTAGAGAGTCATTCTGTCTCTTCTTCTGGCCCCATAAGTAAGTAAAATACTTCAGTATTTTATACAGCATAGAATAGCTTCAAGAGAAGAGACTGAAAGAAACCCATCTCAATATACCCTATAGCCTAGGTAGGTTAGGACAGTCACCTGGCACGTGGCTGACCTGGGTTCAAGTTTCAGAGTAGCAGCCGTGTTAGTCTGTATTCACAAAAAGAAAAGGAGTACTTGTGGCTCTTTAGAGACTAACCAATTTATTTGAGCATAAGCTTTCATGAGCTACAGCAGTTGTTGCTTGGAATGAGGCGGGGGGAGGTTTAAACTGGGGTCTTGAGTGTGGTTGGTGACTGTTTAAAACACTGGGCAATTGGGCAAAATGGCACACACATACACACCCTTTCCTTTTCTGCAAGAAGTGCCTGAGTTCAGGAGAGTGAAAATAAGAACATAATGTAAGAATGTCCATACCAGGTCAGACCAAAGATCCATCTAGCTCAGTATCCTGTGTTCCACCAGTGGCCAAAGCAAGATGCTTCAAAGGAAACGAACAGAACCTGGCAATTATCCGGTGATTCATCCTTGTTGTTCAATCATAACATCTAGCACCAGAGGTTTAGGGACAACCAGAGCATGGGGTTGTGACCCTGGTGATCTTGGCTAATAAACAATGATGGAACTATCCTCCATCAACTTATCTAAGTCTTTGCTTGAGCTAGTTATATTTTTGGACTTCACAACATCGCCTGGCAACGAGTTCCACAGGCTGACTGTGCGTTGTGTGAAGAAGTACTTCTTTTTTTTTTTAAAACAGATGCCTATTAATTAATTAATTAGTTAATTTGATTGGATGACAGTCTAGTTCTTGAGTTATGTGAATGGATAAATAACTCTTCCCTAGTCATTTTCTCCATACCATTCATGATTTTATAGACTGCTATCCTATCACTCCTTTCTCATCTCTTTTCTCTCCTCGTATGGAAGCTGTATGTCAAGGTTCCTTCCCCACTCTGAACTCTAGGGTACAGATGTGGGGACCTGCATGAAAACCTCCTAAGCTTACTTTTACCAGCATAGGTTAAAACTTCCCCAAGGTACAAACTATTTTACCCTTTGAGCTTGGACTTCCATTGCAACCACCAAACATTTATCTGGGTTTATTGGGAAAACGTTGGTTGGAAACGTCTTTCCCCCCAAAATCCTCCCAACACTTGCACCCCACTTCCTGGGGAAGGTTTGGTAAAAATCCTCACCAATTTGCATAGGTGACCACAGACCCAAACCCTTGGATCTTAGAACAATGAAAAAGCATTCAGTTTCCTTACAAGAAGACTTTTAATAGAAGTAAAAAAGAATCACCTCTGTAAAATCAGGATGGTAAATACCTTACAGGGTAATTAGATTCAAAACACAGAGAATCCCTCTCGGCAAAACCTTTTTTTTTTGTAAAAAGTTACACAAAGACACACAGACAGGAATATTCATTCTATTGAGCACAACTTAATTTTCTCAGCCAATTAAAGAAATCATAATCTAACGCATATCTAGCTAGATTACTTACTAAATTCTAAGACTCCATTCCTGTTCTGTCCCCGGCCAAAGCATCACACAGACAGACACAGACCCTGTGTTTTTTTCCCTTCTCCCAGCTTTTGAAAGTATCTTGTCTCCTCATTGGTCATTTTGGTCAGGTGCCAGCGAGGTTATCCTAGCTTCTTAACCCTTTACAGGTGAAAGGATTTTTCCTCTGGCCAGGAGGGATTTTAAAGGTGTTTACCCTTCACTTTATATTCATGACATGCCCCCCAAATTACAGCTAGGGTGAAACGCTGGCTGGGATTTCTTCCTGGAGCTCAAGGAAAAACAGAATTAATAAGACACATGCACCTCTAAACATACTACCAAGTATATAAAGACTAACAATATTTTCCCACATCTCAAGGACGATTTTAACCAGTTGATTCTGGGAAACTTTCACAGGAGAGTGCATCAGCCACTTTGTTAGAAGCTCCTGAGATGTGTTGGATGTCGAAAACAAAATCTTGGAGAGCTAAACTCCACCGAATAAGTTTTTTGTTATTTCCCGTGGCGGTATGAAGCCACCGTAGTGCAGCGTGGTCGGTTTGCAGGTGAAAATGCCGTCCCCAAAGATATGGGCGTAGCTTTTCCAGAGCGTAGACAATGGCGTAATATTCTTTTTCACTGACTGACCAGTTGCTTTCCCTCTCAGACAGTTTTTTGCTGAGAAACACTACAGGGTGGAATTCTTGATCCGGTCCTTTCTGCATTAAAACTGCACCCACACCACGCTCGGATGCATCTGTGGTTACTAGGAACGGTTTGTCAAAGTCTGGGGCCCTTAGTACAGGGTCAGACATGAGTGTTGCTTTAAGTGGTTAAAGGCCTTCTGACGCTCTTCGGTCCACTGAACGGCATTTGGCTGTTTCTTTTTGGTTAGGTCTGTGAGTGGGGTGGCGATTTGGCTGTATTGCGGTACAAATCATCTGTAATAACCGGCCAAGTCTAAGAAGGATTGAACCTGTTTCTTTGACTTTGGGACAGGCCACTTTTGGATAACATCCACTTTGGCCTGTAGGGGGTTGATAGTTCCTTGACCCACCTGGTGTCCAAGGTAAGTAACTCTGTTTAGGCCTATTTGACACTTCTTAGCCTTAACAGTTAATCCTGCTTCCAAGGTAGTCCAAGGTAGAGATGAACTGGGCCCGTCCCACTTTCTCTAATAGTTCATCTGTGCATGGCATTGGGTAGTTGTCTGGGCGAGTTACAGCATTTACCTTACGGTAGTCCACGCAAAAACGTATCTCCCCATCTGGTTTGGGAACTAGAACCACTGGAGATGCCCATGCACTTCCAGAGGGGCGGATTACACCCATCTGTAACATATCCTGGATCTCCCGGTCTATAGTAGTTTTAGCTTGAGGAGACACCCGGTAAGGTTGGACTTTAATTGGGTGAGCATTACCTGTGTCAATGGAGTGGCATGCCCGTTCAGTTAGTCCTGGGGTGGCTGAGAACGTTGGCGCGGAGCTAGTGCACAGCTCCTTGATCT
Source organism: Natator depressus (assembly GCF_965152275.1). Classification (NCBI taxonomy): domain Eukaryota; kingdom Metazoa; phylum Chordata; order Testudines; family Cheloniidae; genus Natator; species Natator depressus. Next base: position 35,477,742 of record NC_134246.1, read on the forward strand.
GCTGTCGCTGCATACGCCCAAGGGTCATGGAGAGGTTCACCTGGCTGGGATGATTTAATTGGGGATTGGTCCTGCTTTGAGCAGGGGGTTGGACTAGATGACCTCCTGAGGTCCCTTCCAACCCTGATATTCTATGATTCTATGATTCTTCTACACCACTAGCACTTTTCCCTTTGTAGTAGACACCTTCAGGCCACTCAGCGTCGTCTCCTCCCTGGGCTGTAAACTGACAAACCTTGAATTCTCTGGAATAAAAGGGCTTTAGAGAATTAATATGGTACACCTTAGGCTTTCGGTTGGAGGTGGGGAATGCTATGAGATAATTAACAGCTCCCAGGCGCTCCTGGACCGTGAATGGCCCTTCCCACGATGCTTCCATTTTATGGGCCTGGAGCGCCTTTAAGACCATGACCTGGTCCCCTACTTTGAAGGAATGCTCTCTGGCCTGTTTATCATACCAGGCTTTTTGCTCTTTTTGAGCATCCTGTAAGTTTTCTTTAGCAAGGGTTAAAGAGGTTTGGAGGGTGTTTTGTAGGTTGGTTACAAAGTCCAGAATGTTAGTTCCTGGAGAAGGTGTAAATCCCTCCCATTGCTGCTTCACCAACTGTAATGGCCCCTTAACCTCACGGCCATATACAAGTTCAAATGGGGAAAACCCTAAACTGGGATGTGGTACAGCTCTGTAGGCAAAGAGCAACTGCTGCAACACTAGGTCCCAAGCATTGGAGTGCTCATTTACAAATCTACGTATCATGGCCCCCAAAGTTCCATTAAACTTCTCCATCCTGCCATTTGTTTGATGGTGGTAAGGAGTGGCAACCAAGTGATTTACCCCATGAGCTTCCCAGAGGTTTTCCATAGTACCTGCCAGGAAATTAGTCCCTGCATCTGTGAGGATGTTGGAGGGCCAACCTACCCTGGCAAAAACGTCTGCTAGTGCCTGGCATACACTTTTAGCCCTGGTGTTGCTTAGAGCTCCTGCTTCCGGCCATCGGGTGGCAAAATCCATGAAAGTCAGTATGTACTGCTTTCCTCTGCGTGTCTTTTTTGGAAAAGGACCCAGAATATCCACAGCTACTCGCTGAAATGGAACTTCAATGATGGGGAGTGGCTGGAGAGGGGCTTTGACCTGGTCTTGGGGTTTTCCCACTCTTTGGCATACTTCACAAGACCGGACATAGGTAGAAACATCCTTGCCCATTCCCTCCCAGTGAAATGACCCCCCCAAACGGTCTTTGGTCCTGTTCACCCCAGTATGGCCACTAGGGTGATCGTGGGCTAAGCTCAAGAGCTTGGCCCGGTATTTAGTTGGAACTACCAACTGTCTCTGAGGATGCCAGTCTTCCTGGTGTCCACCAGAAAGAGTTTCCTTGTATAAAAGTCCTTTTTCTACAACAAACCTGGATCGATTAGAAGAGCTGAGAGGTGGTGGATTGCTCCGTGCCGCCATCCAAGCTCTCTGGAAGCTTTCATCAGCTTCCTGTTCGGTCTGGAACTGTTCCCTTGATGCGGGAGACATCAGTTCCTCATTGGATTGTGGACCTATGCGTGGTCCCTCTGGAAGCGATGTAGGGGATGGGGCTGTTTCCGTTGACAGTGAACTGCTCTCCGCTGGGACACTACGTTGGGGTTCAAGCTCCGGCTGAGCCTCTTGTGTAGGATAATGGGCTGCTGCCGGTTCAGGTTTGGTGGGGCCCTCTGGTGTTGAGGTTGCAAGTACTGGATTCAGTGCTGGCAATGGGTCTGGTGCTGGTTGTTCCGCTGGTTCCGGTTCTGGGACTGGTTCCGTCTGGGTCTCTGGGACTGGATCCACTACTGCTGTTGCAGACATTGGCCTCCGGTCCGGGTCCATCACCTCTGACCGGGTCCTGATAGAAGTTTCCGGAACAGAGCTAGGCCTCACGGCTTGTTTAGCCTGGCTGCGGGTGACCATTCCCCCCCTCTTGGCCCACTTCACATGATTGGCCAAGTCTTCCCCCAACAGCATGGGGATGGGATAATCATCATAGACTGCAAAAGTCCACGTTCCTGACCAGCCCTGGTACTGGACAGGCAACTTGGCTGTAGGCAAATTGAAATGGTTGGACTTGAAGAGTTGAATCGTCACTTGGATCTCTGGGTTGATTAAATTGGGGTCCACTAAGGAAGCATGGATAGCTGACACTTGTGCTCTGGTGTGCCTCCACACGGTGACCTTCTTCCCACCCACACTCAGTTTCCCTCCGCTCCAAGGGTATCTGGGAGGTATCTGGGCCTGCGGATATTTGGTGTGATTCCAGTGAAATGAACTGTAATCTATTGGGGTTCTTGGGGCAATTGGCCTTTACATGCCCCAGCTCGTTACATTTAAAACATCGTCCAGCTGACGGGTCACTGGGGCGAGGTGGGTTGCTGGAGAACGGGGTGGTGGGAGGATAAGGTGTCTGGAGGGTTCTTTGGAGGTAGGTGGGGCCTTGGGCGGACCCCGGTGTGGTCTGGGGTGGTATGTGGTTGTCCCTTCTGGTCTCCACTCCAACTGCAACCAGTTTTCTTCTTCTCTGCCACCTCCACCCATCTGGCTCCAATCTCTCCTGCCTCGATTACAGTTTTGGGCTTCCCATCTAGGAGGTATCTTTCTATTTCCTCAGGAACACCCTCTAAGAATTGTTCCATTTGCATTAGGAAGGGCAAATTTACTGGAGATTCAACACTTGCTCCTGATATCCAGGCATCCCAATATTTCACAATGTGGTAGGCATGTCGGGTAAATGACACATCTGGTTTCCACCTTAGGGCTCTGAACCTCCGACGAGAATGCTCGGGTGTTATCCCCATTCTGACTCTCGCCTTGGATTTAAACAGTTCATACTTGTTCATGTGTTCTTTAGGCATTTCAGCCGCCACCTCAGCTAAGGGTCCACTGAGCTGCGGCCTCAGCTCTACCATGTATTGGTCGGTAGAGATGCTGTACCCAAGGCAGGCCCTTTGGAATTTTTCCAGGAAGGCCTCCGTATCATCTCCTGCCTTGTAGGTGGGGAACTTTCTGGGATGGGAAGTGATACCTGGAGAAGGATTGCTAGGGTTTGTTGGTATATTCTGCTGAGCCTTTACCTTCTCCATCTCCAGTTCATGCTTCCTCTCTTTTTCCTTCTCCTCCTCCACATGCTTCCTTGCCTCCATTTCCCTCCTGTGGGCAGCCTCCTGTACCTCCTTCTCCAGCCGCATGAGTTCTATCTGTCTTTCATGTTCCTTTTGTTTTTCCTCAGACTGAAATCTGGCTAATTCCAGCTTTTGTTGGGCCGTGGATTCTGTCATCCTAACCTCTCTCTATTTTTAACTAACTTTACACCCGAAGTTTAGAAATAAACAAACAAAACTTAGCTGTAAAATTTTGCTGTGCTGCAATAGGATACCTATTCTCTGATAGTGAGTGTCAGCCTACAGAAAAAGACAATTCCCTTTGTCTCTGCTCTGGACCCAAATCAAAGCAAAAAACCTCCAACTACTTGGAAACCTGCTTACCAGCAGTCCAAAGGAAAAAAATTCCTTTTCAAACCTGTGCTCCTTGTAAAAAAAAAAAATCAAAATCCTAAAAAAAAACCCCTGCCACTTTTGTCTCCAGGCAAATGGGTAGAACACCCCCCTATTTACTTTTAGGGAAAAAAAACCCTCAGATTTGTGAAGACTGTGAATTTCCCTGCAGGAGATTAACTACTCTGCCTCCAGGCAAAGAAAACGTGCAATTCACAAAGATAATCCCCTTTTGTCTCTGCTCTGGCCCCAAAGCAGAGAAAAACTAGCTGCTTTCAGTTGGACCTCCTTTCCAGCAGTCCCAAAGGAAAAAAAATATTTCCTTTTTAAAATCTGTTTTTCTGGTTCAAAAAATCTCAAATTGATCTCAAAAGGATTTCAGGTTAATCCCACCACTCTGCCATCATGTCAAGGTTCCTTCACCACTGTGAACTCTAGGGTACAGATGTGGGGACCTGCATGAAAACCTCCTAAGCTTACTTTTACCAGCTTAGGTTAAAACTTCCCCAAGGTACAAATTAATTTTACCCTTTGCCCTTGCATTTCCACTGCCACCACCAAACTTTATCTGGGTTTACTGGGAAACGTAGTTTGGACACGTCTTTCCCCCCAAAATCCTCCCAACACTTGCACCCCTCTTCCTGGGGAAGGTTTGGTAAAAATCCTCACCAATTTGCATAGGTGACCACAGACCCAAACCCTTGGATCTTAGAACAATGAAAAAGCATTCAGTTTTCTTACAAGAAGACTTTTAATAGAAGTAAAGGAATCACCTCTGTAAAATCAGGATGGTAGATACCTTACAGGGTAATTAGATTCAGAACATAGAGGATCCTTCTAGGCAAAACCTTAAGTTACAAAAAAGACACACAGACAAGAATAGTCATTCTATTCAGCACAGCTCTTTTCTCAGCCATTTAAAGAAATCATAATCTAACACATACCTAGCTAGATTACTTACTAAAAGTTCTAAGCTTCCATTCCTGTTCTGTCCCCGGCAAAAGCAGCATACAGACAGACACAGACCCTTTGTTTTTCTCCCTCCTCCCAGCTTTTGAAAGTATCTTGTCTCCTCATTGGTCATTTTGGTCAGGTGCCAGCGAGGTTATCCTAGCTTCTTAACCCTTTACAGGTGAAAGCATTTTTCCTCTGGCCAGGAGGAACTAATATACATATACATATTTTTAGATGGGATGACCAGAACTGTAATAGCTATATGGTGGCATTATGATATTTGCTGTTTTAGTATCTATCCCTTTTCTAATGGCTCCTAACATTCTGTTAGATTTTTTGACTGCCACTGCAGATCGAGCAGACGTTTTCACAGAACTATCCACCATGACTCCAAGATCTCTCTCTTGAGTGGTACCAGCTAATTTAGTCCCCATCATTTTGAATGTACAGTTCGGATTTTGTTTTTCCAATGTGTATTGCTTTGCACATATCAAGATTGAATTTCATCTGCACTTTGGTTGCTCAGTCACCCAGTTTGTGAAATCCCTTTGTAACTGTTCGCAGTCAGCTTCAAATTGAACTATCTCAAGTAAGTTGGTAACTTTTTGCAAATTTTGCCACTCTTCTCAGATCATTTAAGAATATGTTGAACAACACTGGTCCAGGTGCAGTTTCTTGTGGGACCTGCTATTTACCTCTCTCCACTGTGATAACCGAACATTTACTCCGACACTTTGTTTCTTATCATTTAGCCAGTTACTGACCCATGATAGCATCTTTCCTCGCATCCCATCATTGCTTAGTTTGCTGAAAAGCATTTGGGGAGAGACTAGGGTGGTCACACATGCATTCCCAGAATACCAGACATTCCAGCACTTCCAGTAAGGGCATCGGGCCCCCACTACCAGTGTGACCTTGTCATGCTGCATGGGGGACGCCATGTTAAAGGAAGTGCTGCCCTGTTCCCACAGGCTGGGGGACAAACCAGCCAAAAAGAAGACTGTCTGGTATAAAACTGGTCAAGTGTCCCCACACTTCATCTTCCCCCTGCCTCAAGCCAGGCCTCTCGATCCCATTCAGGTCAGAACCCTTCTTACCCCCACTCTATTGAGACGCCCCTCACTACCAGGCCCCTCTTGACCACTCCAGCCAGCCTCGCTGAGATTATTCTGTTTATTTTGATGAAAACTGGAAAGGCCTGATTTTAGTGGCCAGCTTTTATAGTTTTCCAATATTCACCCTCATCCATTGCGTTCTGACCAGAGTGGGGGGCAGGGGCTGATCATAGAAGGGACCCAGCCCAGCCGGGTAAACAGCTTGGCCTAGAGAAGCAAGGGACCATGTGACATTCTAGTTAATTAATAATGATGATTAATGAGGTGCTGGCAGAGTGTAGGGCCCACATAATGGGGACCCAGACAGGGTTTTGCTCTTCCCATGGCTTGGGAAAAAAGAAACACATCATCCCCCAGCAGCATGAAGTCTAAACTTGACCTGTGTTTATAAAACATCTTTACCCGTGAACTCCATGTGCACAGCACAGCTGAGATGCAGTCAGCTCTGGGGTGGGGCAGCTGGGTAATGGCCCCACAGCGACGCTGCATGGGGAAAGCTCGCCCAGTACTGAGATGCAGCCATCTCTGAGGCAGGGTGGCTTGGGAGCAGCCACAAAGTGACACCGCATGGAGATGGCTAACCTGGCATGGGTGGGGGTGAGTGTCCCTGCTTAAGGGAATGGACCCTGCTAAATGGGTGGACAGAGCGAGAGATCTCAGCACCTCTTAGAGAACACAGCACTGCCTTAGTATTGCCAGCCACTGGCTGTGATTCACCATGTGCCCAAAGGGCTGGTGCTGCGGCTTTCAATGTGGCCTCATCTTGACCCCTTACCTGTTCTGTTTGAGGGTGTGGGCTTTGTGTGTGTTTGTTGGGGGGGGTTAGAAGGCTGTGGGGGGCGCTAAGAGGAAGACGGAGGGGTCTCCCTGGCACTGTTGTGGGTGTCCACAGATCATTCAGGGTTCAAATCCAAATCTCCCTGCTCCCAGTCGCTCCGGAGACCAAGTCCCAGGGACCCAGTGGCTTAGAGAGCAGATATCAGTCACCTCTCACCCACAAAGCCACAAAACAATGCCACTCTAGGATGGCTAACCCGACACTGAGGAGTATGTGTGTTAGTGTCCGTGCTTCAGTTAATGGACCCTGTGCAGTGGGTGGACAATGCCTTAGTACTGCAAACCCCTGGCAGGGATTAGTCATGTGCCCACGGGGCTGGCACCGGGGGCTTTCAATGTAGCCTCATCTTGACACCCACCGTGGTTTTTTTGGGAGGGTAGGCTGTGTGTGGGGAGGGTGTGGGGGAGCAGAAGGCTGGAGTGGGAGAAAGGGGCATCTCCCTGGCACTGTTCTGGGTCTCCACAGATCATTCAGGGATCAAATCCAGATCTGGCGTTTCCTACACACCCCAGAGACCAAGTCCCAGGCACCCAGTGGCTCAGAGAGCAGATATCAGCCCCCTCTCACCCAGCTCCCTTCACAGCAGAGGCGTAAAGAGGAGGAGGCTAAGATCTCACAGCCAGGTGGGTTTTCACACACAGCTTCCTTCTTTTGCTTCAATTCTTCCCTGACTGCTGCACTGTTGTGCCGCCTGCCCCTACCTGCTCCAACCACTAACCCGGCCAGGCACAAATTCAGCCTGGCAATTAGTAGGAGGTTTCTAATCATCAGAGGTGGGAGGTTCTGCAGCAGCCCCCCAATAGGAGTTTTGGGGGAACACAACTTTATTTTAAGGGGGAGGTAAAGAAACGTATGAATGTGATTGTATGATGGGGCTGCATGTTATGGTGGAGACAGGGCTCAGCAGTCCATGGGCTCACTTCCTGTTAATGTTCCTAAAGCTCATGTTTCAGGGTTTCAGACAGCCACCAGCAGGGGTCAGGAAGGGATTCTCCCCCACCAATATATTCTGAGAGGGTTTATTTTATTTTATTTTAATCTTCTTCCTCTGAAGTTCCTGGTAATGCCTACAGCTGGAGTTGGGACACTGGGGGGCGGGGGGTGAGCCAGGGCTCTGAGGTGGCACGGAGCATTCTCTCTCTCTCTCTCTCTCTCTCTCTTTCTCTCTCGTGGTTGGCTGGCTGGTTCTCGCTCACATGCCTGGGGTCTTACTGATCACCATATGTGGGGTTGGGAAGGAATTTTTCCCCAGCTCAGATGAGCTGTCACCTTGGAAGTGTATATGTGTTGGAGGGGTTGCCTTCCTTTGCATCGTGTGGGTGTGGGTCACTCACCAGGACTATCTGGATTGGTCTCATTTAACCATTTCTCTGCCACTGCTGAAGTCTCAGACTGGTGCACCTCAGTCCCGCCTCCTCTCTGCCTGTGGCAAATAATAGTTTAGTCTCCTGAAGGTGCTAATACTGTGGTCTCATTTCAGGTGCTCTCGGTGGCCTGTGTTATACAGGGGGTCAGAATAGGTTACTGGGTGGTCCGTTATGGCTGCCCCCCAAACCCAGAACTTCCTGACTCCCTGCCCCCCAACTTTATCCCTCTGGCCCCACTTCCCTACCAGACCTGCAGATAGAACCCATGAATCCTGACTCTCAGCCTCACCCACTCTCTCTGACCACTACACCTGACTCCCCTCCTTCAATGGAGCTCTGCGATTCACACTAGCTGGGGATCTGGGACATTGTTTTTCTACTTACATCCATTCAATTCCAATGACTAATTAACATGGTGGAGAAAGGTTTCAGAGTAGCCGCCATGTTAGTCTGTATTCGCAAAAAGAAAAGGAGTACTTGTGGCACCTTAGAGACTAACCAATTTATTTGAGCATAAGCTTTCGTGAGCTACAGCTCACTTCATTGGATGCATTCAGTGGAAAATACAGTGGGGAGATTTATATACATAGAGAATATGAAACAATGGGTGTTACCATACACACTGTAACGAGAGTGATCACTTAAGGTGAGCTATTACCATCAGGAGAGCGGAGGTGGGGGGGCCTTTTGTAGTGATAATCGAGGTGGGCCATTTCCAGCAGTTGACAAGAACATCTGAGGAACAGTGGGTGAAGTGAAGAAACAGATTGACAGAGCCAGAAGAGTACCCAGAAGTCACTTACTACAGGACAGGCCCAACAAAGAAAATAACAGAAAACCACTAGCCACCACCTTCAGCCCCAACTAAAACCTCTCCAATGCATCATGAAGGATCTACAACCTATCCTGAAGGATGACCCTTCACTCTCACAGATCTTGGGAGACAGGCCAGTCCTTGCTTACAGACAGCCCCCCAACCTGAAGCAAATACTCACCAGCAACCACACACCACACAACAGAACCACTAACCCAGGAACCTATCCTTGCAACAAAGCCCGTTGCCAACTGTGTCCACATATCTATTCAGAGGACACCATCATAGGCCTAATCACATCAGCCACACTATCAGAGGCCCGTTCACCTGCACATCTACCAATGTGATAGATGCCATCATTTGCCAGCGATGCCCCTCTGCCATGTATATTGGTCAAACTGGACAGTCTCTACGTAAAAGAATAAATGGACACAAATCAGATGTCAAGAATTATAACATTCAAAAACCAGTCGGAGAACACTTCAATCTCTTTGGTCCCTCGATTACAGACCTAAAAGTTGCAATTCTTCAACAAAAAAACTTCAAAAACAAACTCCAACGAGAGACTGCTGAATTGGAATTAATTTGCAAACTGGATACAATTAATTCAGGCTTGAATAGAGACTGGGAGTGGATGGGTCATTACACAAAGTAAAACTATTTCCCCATCTTTATTCCCCCCCTCCACCCCCTACTGTTCCTCAGACATTCTTGTCAACTGCTGGAAATGGCCCACCTCGATTATCACTACAAAAGGTCCCCCGCCCCCACTCTCCTGCTGGTAATAGCTCACTTTAAGTGATCACTCTCATTACAGTGTGTATGGTAACACCCATTGTTTCATGTTCTCTATGTATATAAATCTCCCCACTGTATTTTCCACTGAATGCATCCGATGAAGTGAGCTGTAGCTCACGAAAGTTTATGCTCAAATAAATTGGTTAGTCTCTAAGGTGCCACAAGTACTCCTTTTCTTTTTATGGTGGAGAAAGGTATTCTGATTTCAAATTCTAACCCCTTCCCCTCTTCAATACAGATGCTAATGCTCCCAGGAAACATCTCCGAGTCCTCCCAGTAATGTCCCAGGAAAACCAGGGAAGACCATACTTTAGAGCCTCCCCCATTTCAGCCTCACCCAATGTAATTTACACTGTGAATTTAAACCAATAGAGTTAAATGAATGCAAAAGGTGATGCGGATATTCTTAATTTGTTGAAACCCAATTATTCTGGGTTAGTTTAAATCAACTAAGAGTAGGTTTAAACTACACTGAAATCAGCTTCTTTCAGACCAAAGTAAGTGTGCTTGCACAGGGGTGTAACTATACCCGTTTAAAAGCCAATTCAAGTTATATTAGTTACTAGGGCTTAAATTATTGATAGCGTCCAGTAATCATTATTTTACTGCGCAATAGTTCTTCAGCAAAGAGCAGATTTTCATTTTAGACTGACAGGAAGTCAGACAGATAAACAGAAAGGTAAGTGTGAGAATAGATAGGTAGCTAGACAGACAGATATGTCTCAATTTAAAAGAAAAAGGAAAGTGCTTTAAAAAAAAGGTGGATTTTTTTCTCTCTTTTCTAAAGACGTAAGAAAAGAAAAAACAAAATACAATTCCTTTGTATATTGCCTTTGCGGAGATATTCTGATGTGTTGTATATTCCCTGCACAGAGATGATCAGAGCAGATACTTCTCTGGGTTTGTCCAGATCCCAGAATTGATGTAGGATTTTTTAAATCAAATTTAGAAATAGATAAAACATATATTTATTGATTTAACATTTCCTGTCTATTTATTTTAATTTTACCAATCTAATCTATGAATTAATAAAATATAAATTTACTATTTTAACATTTGACTCTAACCTGGAAATTAACATCCTACAGTGCTCATAACCCAATATTTCAACCAATTCTGGAAATTTGTCCTATATGGAATTATTAACTGAATATTTTAATTGGCTCTGGAGGTTAAAAAAAGCAGAACTACAAATGTAGTTTTAATTTTAACCAAATCTAAAAATATATGTAGTTATTTGTTTATTTTTTTTCATAAAAGCTACACGTTTATAAACATATTAGATTAAAATTGTAACCATGTCTGGGAAATACCATTTATCATTATTACTATTTTAATAACATCTGGAAAATAGTACAAAATATACTTACTAATTTAATATATAATCAAATCTAGACAAAAGTAAGATATAATTCTTAATTTACTATTTTAATGAAAATAAGAATATATTATTATTATATATGTTAATGGTAATAGGAATTTATACACTATATAATAATTAATGCAACATATTTAGCAAATGTGGAAATCAACACAATATATACTTAATGTAAGATTTAAATCAAAGTAGAAATTAACATGATATATAACTATTAATTTAACGTGAAATGAATCTAGAAATCAATAAAATATGGACTTAATATTAATGAGGATGAATATAATATCTAGTTCTTAATTTATAATATTAATCAAAACAGTAACTCATGAAATACATAATTATTCATTCATTATTTAAATGGACAGTTTAAATTGAAAACACATATTCTTATTAAATTATTTTAATTAAATATAGGAATTGATATTTTAGGTAGTTATTTATTTTAATCAAAATTATAAATAATGTTCATGTTAATCAAATTTAGGAATTAATACAGCATGCATTTATTAATTTAACATTATGAGTATCAAAATTAATATAAACTGTAACTCTCAATTTACCAGTTTAATCTAATTTGGAAAACATAATGTGTAAAATTCTTGGGGCAGAGACCATAGTTGTCTTCTGTGTGTGTGCTGCACCTCACAGAATGAGGTCCTGGTCCATGCCTGGAGCTCCTAGGAGTTACCTCAATAATAAATAAACTCTAATATAATCCATAAATAATATAATTGTCAATTGACTCTATACATTCATTTCATGAGCAACAATTATTTATAGAGTTTAATCATACTGATACATTCATACAGATTTTTCTATATTCGATCTAGATTTTCCTTCTGCAGAGCCTTTCGGGCCTATCCATGACTGATGTCGTCCTTGGATCTGTCCAAACTCAAAGTAAGGAATTTTTAAAAGTCCTCTCATTTCAGTTCTGTGTCACTCATTAGCTAGATGGGGGGCAGGTTTGGGGTAAATTTTTCCAAGGTGCTTTGCTGGTTTAGGATTCCAATCCCATTTACCAAAGGGATTTAGGGCTAGACACTCAAGTGGATTTAGATGCCCAAATGTGCAGCCTCAGGCCAATCAATTTCACGTTAGCCTTGAAGAGTAGGGAGCAGGGGCTGTTAAATCAGTTTGTTCTGCTTCTGTGACATCATCCACTGTTTTGACCAGCATAGATGGGGTTTGTGATCCTGGGCAGGTCCATAGGAGCGATCTAGCTATGGAAGCAGGAGCAAGAGTTCATTGCCCAAGCAGGAGAGCTGGCTCAATACCTCTTTATCCCGTGCTGAGGGTTTCCAAAGGCGGAATAAACCCAGCTTGAGTGTCAAATCCCAGGCAGAATTGGAAATATGCGTGAGAAAGAGAAAGTGACTGTGACTGTGTGCATGCTAGTTCTTATTACTGTAACCACTAGACTCCTCTCCCCTCCAAGTGCTCTGGGTAAAACCTGGGAATCTTGTTGATCATTTCCTTTCATCTCCAGAGCCTCCTGGTACATCCGGCCAATGGCAGCATCCCAGTGACCAAGTTCATCTTGCTGGGTTTCCCCTCCATGGACTGGGAGAGCCGCACTTTCCTCTGTGCCCTTCTCTCCTCCACCTACACTGGGACAGTGGTAGGGAACCTGTGCATTGTGTAGGCCGTGCTGTGGGATTCCCGCCTCCAACGCCTGCCCATGGACATCCTGCTGGGGAACTTCTCCTGACTGGAGATCTCCTACAACCACGGTACCACGGATGCTCTCTGACCTGGTGTCTCCCAGTGTCCCCATCTCCTTCCCTGCCTGCTTCATGCAGTTATACTGCTTCTTATCCATGGGGGCTACCAAGTGTCTCTTCCTCTCTGCCATGGCCTTGGACAGGTACCTGGCCATCTGCCACCCCGTGCGCTACCCCGTCCTCATGTCCCCACACAGCTGCTGGGTGCTGGCCTCCTCCTGCTGGCTCATGGGCTTCCTGTGGTTCATAGTGCCTGTCACCCTCATCTCCCAGCTCTCCTTCTGTGGTCCTGACACCCTGGATCATTTTGTCTGTGACCCCGCCCCATTGCTGGCTGCCTCCTGCACCCCAGCTCCCCAGGCTGAACAAGCCTGCTACTCCCTGAGCTCCCTCATCATCTTTGCCATTGTCCTTTTCATCCTGGCCTCCTATGGCCTAGTCATCAGGGCTGTGCTGTGGCTGCCCGCAGGGGCCAGGCGGCACAAGGCCTTCTCCACCTGCTCCTCGCACTTGGCTGTCGTGGGCCTGTTTTATGGCTCTGGCATGGTCAACTACATCAACCCGGCAGCCTCTGGGGCCAGTGGGAAGGTGGTGACTCTCTTCTACATGGTGGGAACCCCACTGCTCAACCAGCTGATCTACAGCCTGAGGAACAAGGAGATGAAGGAGGCTCTGAAGAGGACCCTGCTGAGGGAGGGGTAGGGGGTTCTGCTCTGTCCCCACTCTGCAGGGACTGGCTGGTCAGGGGGGTGGGCAATGGGATATGGAGCCTTTTCTTTCTGGGGGTGCAGGCTCCAAAGCAGCAGGGGGAACACACACAGCATTTGCTTTACCTCTAGGTCATACTATAAAAATGGCCATTTGATGATGTAACCAGAAATATAATTGGGAACTGGTGGGGGGCGGCGGAGGGACAGAGGCGTGCAGGGGTGTATGTCATTGGTGGAGGAAATGAGCCCTGCTCAGTCTGTGTGTGCAGAGGGTAGGATTGCAAAATGAGTGTGTGTGTGTGGGGAGACTGGCTTGCATCTCTGCCCTTTTTGTGTAGTGATATTTGAAGATAGTTTCCTGGATAAATATGTCACCACATTGAAATCCAGAAGGCAAAGTTCTGCTCTCCTTTTCTCTGCTATCAATCAGGACCAACCCCGTTGATGTCCAGAGACTTACAGCCATGGATCTGGGGCCAAGGATCATGGTGACATCATATTTGCATGTTTTGGACCATACCCCCCTCCCACAGCCAGGGGTAGAACCCAGGAGCCCCAGCCCCTGGGCTGGAGGCTTCTTGACTATGCTGGTGCCCAATGTGGTCATGCCTGGGCTGCCGTTCTGTGGCCACAGTGTTATCAACCACTTCTTCTGTGACAGTGCCCCCTTGCTGAGACTCTCCTGCACCTACACCCATCTGGCCAAGCTGCTGGACTTCAGCACCTTCTCCATGCTTCTGTTAGGGTTGGTGCTGCTGACAGTGGTGTCCTACATTTATATCATCAGCTCCATCCTGAGGATACCTTCAGCCCAAGGCAGGCAAAAGGCCTTCTCCACCTGCATCTCTCACATCATTTCCACAGTATGCATCCGATGAAGTGAGCTGTAGCTCACGAAAGCTCATGCTCAAATAAATTGGTTAGTCTCTAAGGTGCCACAAGTCCTCCTTTTCTTTTTGCGAATACAGACTAACACGGCTGTTACTCTGAAACCTCACATCATTTTGGTCATACCCAACTACGGCAGCTCGATCTTCATGTATGTCCGACCCACCAAAGCGAATGTGCTGGTCTTAAAACACAATGAGCACTGTGCTTAACCCCGGGGTGACACCCATGCTGAACCTTTCATCTGCCGACTACGGAATCAGCAGGTCAAGGAGTCCTTAAGAGATGTCTTCAAGCCCATGGGCTTCCGGCAGGTGTGGAAAACAGAGCTGTTGACATTTTTTCATCAAAACTTGTTTTCTCTTTAAAATGGCTTTTTGACTAGGGGCCAGGTTTTTAAAGGCACATGAGCAACTCGTGAGATTTTCAAAAGTATGTAGGTGCTTAAACCTCATTCATTTCCATGGATGTTAAGTGTTGGATGCTTTGAAAATCCCACTAGGAGACTAAACGCCTTTTAAAATCTGGCCCCCGAACTAATTGTTTTCACAGAAACTTTTCATTTTAGTCAAAAAGTCCTGGATTTTTGTTGAGAAACCAGAAATCAAAAGTAACGGTGAAAATGGGGTGGAGAGAGAGGAGAGGTGGTTAAAATGTCAGGGTGCTGGTCACATTTTTTGGTTCAGTTAACCAGTAAAAATGATCATGTTGGTGACTTTGTTGTTGTTTAAAAAAATCAGGTTTTGGTAATCAAAAACTTTTTTTTTTTAACCAAAAGCTGAACATTTATTTTGAAAACTGCATTTCTTTTAGGTTTTCATTTCAGATTTTCCTTGAGGAACCAAATACTATTTTTTTCTGCAGGAAATATAAAATAACAATAATTCTCCCACAATTTCCATTGGAAAAATATGATTGGGATTATTTGAGACTGGGGTGAGAACTGCTCCTTTGTTATTTGCTTATTCAGTGTTTAGCAAAATGAGGCCCAGATCAGTAAGGAGAAAACCTATGGAGCTGTATTCCTGGCTCTTGCTGGGGAGTAGGGTCTAGAAAATTACATCGGTAGGGGACTGGCCAAGGGGTGTTAGGAGTCAGGACTCCTGGTTTCCAATTTTGACTCCAAGACACAATGTGCTCTAATGGCTAAATATTTTTCCCCACTTTTTTCTCAGAAATTTTGGAAAATGTACAAAAATAATATTTTTAATATTATTTCCAAATTTTGGTAAAAAGCTACTGTTAAAAAAGGTTTTATGAAAAAAAGATTGGCCAGTTCTGTTTATAAATGTATTTTTTATGTCAGGATTAATGGAAAAGACAACCAAAGAGGATTTTAGTTTAAACTTTATGGACAAAAATAGAACTAGAAACGTTGTATAAAAGAATTAACTCTAATTATCTGTGAAAGTAAAGAATGAATTTTATTAAATCACACTGCTTATTAATCAGATGAGAAACACTAATATTCAACAACCGTGTATAAGGAGAAAAGAATAACATATAATATAGTATCCATATTGCTAATTTGGAACATTCTATAATAATAACATTGTGGCATTTAGAATATTACTTATGATATATAAAATATTCTTCTTTTAAAATATTTTTTTAATTCCTGAAAAGACTTTGGTTTCCCTAATTTTTTTCCCATTTTTGAAATTATTCATTGATTTTTAGCAAAAATTAGCAGGCTCAGATCCTCAGCTGACAGAAGACTTTCAGGGGGTGACGTCAAATTTCATTAGCTAGGGATCTGGCCCGCAAATCCTATGGAACTATGCTGATATACACCACCTGGGATTCTGGTCCATTGACACCAATGGAGTTACATTTATTTAAACCCACTGGGGATTTTGCTTATTGACTACAATGGTTCTATGAACATTTACACTGGCTAGGGATCTTGCTCTCTAAGCTCAGGGCAGCTAGGCTGATTTACACAAACTGAGCTCCTGGCCTATTGTTTTCAATGGAGTTCTACTGATTTATACCAGCTGGCCCCAGAGTCTTAATTGACGATTCAGGCCTTTGCCTGTGACTTATTTCTGAACACAATTTTTCATGATTGAGCAGCATTTGATCTCTTTTCACATGACATGTATATATATCCCATCTGACATATTGAGATCTGGTTTCTCACAGCAATGACCCTTCAAAAATAAATCATGTCTCTATTTTTTTGCTGGCAACAGCATTCTATTAATCAGTCTCCTGATGGCCTTTTTCATCTCGGTGTTTCTCAGCATGTAGATCATCGGGTTTAGCATGGGGGTGATTAGAGTGTACAGGACTGAGACCATCTTGCCCGTGGGGAGTTTCTTGAAGGGCTGAGCATAGATGACAATGCCTGGAATCAGATTTCAGAGCAGCAGCCGTGTTAGTCTGTATCTGCAAAAAGAAAAGGAGGACTTGTGGCACCTTAGAGACTAACCAATTTATTTGAGCATAAGCTTTCGTGAGCTCTCTCTAAGGTGCCACAAATGTTAGTCTCTAAGGTGCCACAAATGCCTGGAATGAAAATTAAGCTCACAACGGTGATCTGGGCTCCACACATGACCAAAGCCTTACGATTTCCTTCTGTGACATGTGTCTTTATCTTGATGAAGATGACCGAGTATGAAGTGAGTAGATGATGAAGACTATGATGAGGAGCAGCCCACCATTGGAGACCATCAGTATTTTGACCAAGTAAGTGTTGGTGCAGGCCAGTTTGATGACTTGAGGGACATCACAGTAGAAATTGTCTAGGGCATTAGGACCACAGAATGGTAACTGGAGGATCAGTTCAATCTGCACAATAGAGTGAGCAAATCCACCTAGCCATGCTCCTGTTCAGGGTTATTCAGGGTGTCCAGACTGAATCACTACTACCTGCTTACAGCGTGAGAGAGGCTTGTCTGGACCCAGCAGGGTAAATCCTCCCCAAACACCAGCTTTAGACAACACAAGCTCTCCACTTTGAGTTCCACAGGTGCCACTCTGTCCCAGTGCAAACTAGAAATTTACACACCCCACTTTGTCACACTTGAGTACCCAGTCTCCTCTCTTCTGGGCACCTGCATTGCACAGCAATTCCCTGCCTCTGCGGAAGTCGTGTACCCCAGATCAATGGTTTCATCACAGTTCCATGCTCTTCTTGGCAAAAAGCACTTAGATGTGTCTGTGATGAAGTGGGAATTTTCTTAATGTTTTTATGAATACCGTGTGTGCCTCAGTTTCCCCAGTGCATTGCACAAGTATCTAGGTGATAGGACAAGGGTGTGTGATGGTTGCAGAGACCCTTAGAGGGTAGGTGTGACTGCTATCTCCCTGGACCCAGACAATGGTTGGAAACTCTGTATCCCGGCAACTGATGGCCTGGGCCCACCCTGCAAGAGCCAGCCAGAGGAGTTGGAGAACAAAGAGAGAGGTGGAGGTCAGGTGATCAGTTTGCCCAGAAAACAGCACAAAGGATAGAGGAGGGGCAACTGGGCATGACTGACGGGACTGCTGGAAGCTGGTCAGTCTCCTGGTTTGGGATTCAGGGGATCTGGGAGAGCCAGGGCTCAAAGTTCTGGATATCCCCAAGATGGACTTTTCTGAATCTTCCTGCTTTCTGTACTAGCAGAGATCTGTTCTACGCTGCACTGCAAATGACTAATAATCCTTCAGTTTTACAGCGAGGGCTCAGAGTCACTGCTGACTATGGTCGTTGGGCTGCATGGCCCCTTTGAGGGGGCGTGTAAGGCTTCCCCAGGTGTCCTAGTCAGGTGGACTCATTGCGGGAAGCTCATAGCGTGAAACAGGAGTGTTGAATGCTCCAAGGAGTCTTGCCCTAGTGAGAGTGTGCCCAGAGGGGTTTTGACAACACAAGAAGGTCCTGTCCGAACTTCATTCAGTGCAGTTCTAGACCACTGAGCCTGTGCTCCCATGACAGCATCTATAGTAAAACCATACTGGAGTTTATTTAACAGAACCTGCAATAGAGATTCAAAATGAAAGCAAGTATGAAGGTTTGGAAACGTAAGGTTACAAGTAATGGGGCGAGGGGGGGGAGCCCAAAATGCAATCAATAGCCTACACTTATTGACAAGTTATTTTCCTGTCTAATAAGGTATTTCTCACCCAATGGTTAGTCCTTGCAGCACCAGACCAGTTCAAAAAGGTGGGATTGACCTTTCATAAGAACCCCCTCTGTAATGGACAAGAACTTGTGCTTTTTCTTAATCTTTTATACAATTACAGATAATTGTCTCTTACCCCTGGGGCCCCTTATTCAGACAATTTTCTTGTTTTGTCTTTGTAAATCCTCAAACTGGCACCTGGTCCTAAGAGTAAGCATAGGGCTGGTCCAGGGATGTCCATTGTTCTCAGTGTTGATTGAATGAGCCCTGAGACCCACGTTGTCTTATGTGATGAAACTTCGCTGTGATAGTTTTGAACCCAATATGCTACATATTACATAACTCTAAAATTATTTCTCATGTAAACATCACACAATAACCATGACAATCAGCTAGTTTTTAGCTTTTGGCACACATCACACACAACCCCCTGAAGTGAAATATTGAGAAGATGGCTGGAGACAGGGTGATATACCTGCTTATATATGTCTGCATCACAATTGCCTACCACCTCTAGACGTTGGACACTCACTATTCTTATGATGTGGATGTTTGAGCAGGATGAACTCGTAATCTACAAGCATGAACTTTTACTGGTTGAGTTAAAGCTCAAACATTGTATGATACCCACACACCTCTATACACGCTCCAGCTAGGAAGGGGAATCAGAGAGGCAGCCGACATTAGCATGGGCTACACATTGATCACTAGTAGAAATGTAGCTTTGGAACATTTCAGGCATTCTTAGGCTTGGATTTTCAATGGAACTGAAGGAAACTAGGTGCACAATGGCCATTGAAATTCTGGAATGGGTGTCCTTTGAAATTCCAGTATAAAGCTGTTAGAAAGCTCCAAAATGTAACCTTTTCTAATAGGAAGAAAGAAGGCCATGCTGGGAATCTCACTCTGGTTTTATCCACAGATCCAGGCACTTCTCTGGACTCTTTCTGGTTTTCACTTTCCACCTCTATCTTGCCCCAGAGATATATCTTTCAGATCTGAGCAACATAGGCTTCTGCCATGGGAGAAGCAAAATGTGAAGGCTGATTTTCATGTAAAACACCGGTTGACCTACTTACATCCCTCAGGCCTGTGAAAAAACATTGTGACCTGTAAAGCATAGTTACATCAACCTAGTCGCCATTGTAGAGGCAGCTAGGTCAACAGAAGAATTTTTGATCACCTCTGAGAGAAGCGGATTATCTACATCCCCCTGGCAATAACAATGTCTATCCCTAGTACCACATTGTACATTTTGTACATCAAGAATCAGTACCTCTCACAGATGGCTGTGGCAGTGATCTCAGAACTGGCTGATTTTAAATGACCAAGGATGATCTTGGGGAAATCAAATCTCAGAGCTCTTCTTTGCTCTCCTGACTAGCAGGAGAAGATAATCTGGTTCCAAATAGGGGACAGCTGCAGAAATCTTTATGTAATTACTGACCGCCACTTGAGATCGGTGCTTAAATCCCCTTGAGCTTAACTGTGCATGATCAAGAAAATTCCCTCTGAGGAGAATTGGGGATACTTCCACTAGAGGAGTCATTAATAAGTTCACGGAGTGTTTCAATTTGTTTATGTGTTTATGTTAGTTACTTAAATAAAAGAGGCTCTGAAAATTACCTTTTGTGCAGAGTCATCTGGGTTTGATATTTGGGACAGAGTGCAAGAACTGGACATTTGGCTGGCCTCCAAAAGAAATGCCAGGATTCCTGGGTTCTGTTCCTGACAGTGAGATAGAAATATGATCAAGGGTTTAAAGCACAAGAGAAGTAATTAGGATGTATGGTTTGCATGCCAATTCTAAATGGGCAATGCGGTCTAATGACTACAGCAGGAGGAGGTTGTATTTTTGGATCCCTTATGGCCCCCGTTAATGTGTTTTCTCCAGATGCTCTACTGCTAATCTTTTGGTGAAGTCTTACTGAAAGGTTTCAAAGTATGTCTGATTCTGGGATCAGCAGCCAATATACGATCAGTGTCCCCAACCTTCAACACTGAAGATCAACAGGCACATGGGAACTTATTGTGTCAGGAAGGAACTTGGAACAAACATCTCAGAATATTCTTATACCTAATCTTATCAGGCAGTTCAGGAATAACAGTAATGAGACCCTGATTAGTACCTTCAATAGAATAGATATCTAACAGGGAGAGTTCTGACAAGGCCCCGTCATTATGGGTGTTACGAGCACCAGCCTCCCTGACTTTTAATTGGACTTGTGACCCTAACACCCTTTACTGCAGTAGTTTTCAAACCTTTTTTTCTGGTGAGCAGTTAAAGAAAATTGTTGATGCCCTAGCTCAAGGTGCAGGGATGAGGGCTGTGGGGTGGGGCTGGGAATGAGGGGTTCAGGGTGTGGGAGGGGGCTCTGAGTTGGGGCAGGGGGTTGGGGTGCAGGAGAAGGTCAGGGCTCTGGGCTGGGGGCGCAGACTCTGGGGTGGGGCCACAGATGAGGGGCTTGGGGTACCGGAAGGGGCTCTAGGTTTGGGGCAGGGTATTGGGGTGCAGGGTTGGAGTGCAGACTTACCTCGGGCAGCTCCTGGTCAGCAGTGCAGAAGGGGTGTTAAGGCAGACTTCGTGCCTGTCCTAGCACCACGGACCATGCTGCACCCCAGAAGTGTCCAGCAGCAGGTCCGGCTCCTAGGCAAAGGTACGCAAGTGGCTCCATGTGGCTCTCACCCACAGGCACCGTGCCCCCCCAGCTCCCATTGGCTGGCTCCTGGCCAGTTGGAGTGCAGAGCCAGTACATGGAGCCCCGTGGCCCCACCAACCTAGGAGCCGGACCTGCTGCTGGACACTTCCGGGGCGCAGCATGGTGTCAGACCAGGTAGGGACTAGCCTGCCTTAGCTGGGCAACATCACCGACGGGACTTTTAACAGCCTGGTTGGCGGTGCTGACCAGAACTGCTACTACCCAGTGCGTGACATTCCGTGACGCAGTACTGGGTCACGACCCGCAGTTTTAAAATCACTGCTTTAGTGCTTATCACATTCCCAAGCTGAGTGACGCTGGCTGAGAATTTAAAGAGAACTAAGAGACACAGGGTTTCTCTTCACTACCGGGAGATCGACACTGCTGCAATTGATGCAGTGGATGTTGATTTAGCGGGTCAAGGGAAGGCTCCAGTACTCCAGCTCCCTGAGAAGAGTAAGGGAAGTCCAGCTGAGGCCTAACCAGCCCCGAATAGAGTGGTAGTATCACATCCCATGACTTGCATGCTATGCTTCTGTTAATGCAACCTAAAATTACTTTTTTTTTTTAACAGCATGATATTGCTCACTCATGTTGAGGTTGTGATCCGCTACAGCTCCCAGATCTTTCTCAGCAGTGCTGCTGCCAGGCAAGCTATCCCCCATTCTGTATTTGTGCATTTGGTTTTTCTTTCTTTTTTATATAAGATAGTTGTCTGTGTATTTCACACATTCATCTGCATGGAGTTTTAGAGTGTAATCAGGCCCGCCGACTGTGGGGGCAAAGAAGGCAATTGCCCAGGGGCCCGGGTGATTTAAAAGGGCCTGGGGGCCCCAGCTGCTGACGCTTCCGTGGTAGCAGCAGCCGGGAGCCCCAAGCCCTTTTAAATCACCCGGGCAGGCCACAGGGCTCCTAGGCACACGTGACCGCACTGGCCAATCGCGCTGGCCCACGGGGGCCCCCAAAGCGCGGGGCCCGGTGCTGTCGCATGTGCCTAAGAGTGACAGGTGGTCCCAGAAGTGACAGATTCGTCACTTCCACCCCGGTCCCTGCCCTCCCAGGGACGCGCTGGCCCTGGGGCCCGGAATTTCTGTCAGCAGACCTGTGTGTAATACAGTTATATGTGTCTTCACATACATATATATATATTTGTATCTGTACTTGTTCCTGAGATTTTTCTGTGGGTATGTGTGGATGTGTGGAGAGGGAGCATTGGCAGACCAATGTGTTTATGTTTTATAGAAGAATTGGAAAATATGTCTAAAGAGAAAGATCAGTTAATATATAGCTGAATTATTCCCCTGGGTATGCTTGGAAAAACAGGGTTGGAAGAATTCAGACTTAATACAAATCACAATACTCACCAATAATTTGGTTATTTCTCTGGCCATCCAACACACACACACACACACACACACCTCTCTTTCCCCCTCTATTGGTACCCATCATCAAAATTACAAGGAGGGAATATTTAACAAAATAAACTAAAATATCATTTGTGGGATAAAAATATGTGATGTGTATGAACATATTTGTGTGTAGGGCTTAAAAGTGTGGGAGAGGGAGTTAGTTTTGTGGGATAGGTGTTCATTTGTCAGTGAGGGTGTGTGCGCAAAGTTTCTTTGGAGGTGTTATGGGGAATGAGATTTGGGGTATGTACAATGGATTTCTGTGGAGAAGGTTCAGTGAGTTGAGAGGTGTAAGGTGGAGTATTGCTGAAGAGAGTGTGTGTGTGTGAGAGAGAGAGAGGTGAAATATATGTGGGGGTGGAGTACATTGGGAGATGTATTTGGGGGGGGATTTCGACGAGAAGTGGGACATCTTTGTGTGTGAGGTTAGGGTCTTTGCTGGGCTGGTGTGTAGCACCTGAAGAAGTGGGTGTCTTATGTGTGGGTGTAGCTGCAAGGGACAGGATTATATATGGGGCATGGGGTGGTTTTGATAGGGGATGGCATGATTATATATATGAGGTGACTATATGTGTGTGCATTTGGGGTACAGGTATGTGCTGCCTCAAGGTATGTGGGGGTGATGGGGCTGTGAGGGGAGAGTTGGGGTGGATGGAAGCTTTGTAATGTTAACGTGTGGGAATGTAGCTGTGGGGTATGTGTTTGCTCATATTCGGCTTTGGATGTGAGTAGGGGTGTTGCCTGGAGGTGTGTGTTGGATATGTGTGGAGTGTTAGGAATGTTGGGATATCTGATGCAGAGTTGTATGGGTGTTTGGGCATATGAGATGTGTGTGGATGTATGTGTGTTTGTTTGTATGCTTGGGTGCGGAGTACAGAGAGGGAGTTGGTGTGATCTGCATGGGAGTTAGGAACCTCACCTGCTTAGGCATGTTTGAAAATCCCATTAGGCACCTATCTGCATCTGTAGGCATTTAAATACCTGTGAAAATCTGGCCCTGTTAATCAGATGGCAGGGGCACTCTGTGTCCCCCATTCCCTCTTCTGGTTTCCCAAAAATCAATAGGGTTCTGCCCACTGGTGCCTAGAAGAATCCATAAAAATGTGAATCTGGGCATTCAAACATTACCATATTGCAGAGAGACAAACAGAGAAATACCATCAGGTTAAGTTTAGGGCCTGACTTTGCTCAGCCAACAAACCACTTAATAGATTTATTTTCTTCCAAAAAAGTGTGCTTCACAATGGTGGGTAAGGCCTGTTACCTTGCTTCATGTCACACAGGGGGTCAGGAGCAGAGCAAGTAATAGACTCCATGAATCCTGAATCTGAGCCTCTGCTAATATGACACACCCTTCTCCCATAGCTAGGTGTACGGCCCAGGAGTCCTCACTCTCATCCCTCACCTGCTTTAACCCACTAGACCACACTTCTCTGAAAGAGCCAGGGATAAAACGCAGAGTCCTGACTCCCTGCCCCCTGCCCTCCAGTCTAACCCATTAAACCCCACAATTCTCCAAGAGCTGATAATAGAACCCAGAAGTCCTGACCTCCCGCCCACACTTATTTCTTTCTCGAACTTCAATGCAGAAATGGGAATAGAACCCTAGCTCCAATACTGTGAGTATCAATTGCCGACCAATAGCTTCCATCATCGTTTAAACAGTTGGCCTTGGTGGATAGGAGAGGCTCACATTGAAGCCATCCAGAATCCCCCTCCTTTTCTCTTAACTATCCCAGTTAATGAGTCCAACCTTCTTCCAATTCAGCCTTCTTCTGCTGCACAGCACCCTCCTCAGCACCTCCTTCACTTCCTTGTTCCTCAGGTTGTAGATGACAGGGTTGAGGAGTGGCGCAACTACATAGTAGTAGATGGAGACCACCTTGTCTGCTTGGAAGGTGTAGTGCACTGTGGGCCAGACATACATGAAGGTGACAGTGCTGTAGAAAATGGTGACCACGGTGAGGTGGGAGGTGCAGGTGAAAAGGCCCATTGTCTGCCAGTGGTGGAGGGCATCCTGCAGATGGTGGAGATGATGTAGCAATAGGACACCATAGTGAGCAGGAAGGAGCAGAGGATGATGACCCAGGCGAAGGTGAAGAATATCATCTTGCTGACTGAAGTGTCTGTGCATGAGAGGTTTAGCACTGGGGCCAGGTCACAAAAGAAGTGGTTGATCTTGTTGGGGCTGCAGAAGAAGAACTGAGTGGTAGAGATGGTGAGGGGCAAATGGCCAATGAAACCATTCACCCAAGAGCCAACAGCCAGCTGGGTGCAGACCTTTTTGTTCATCAGGGTGCTGTAGTGCAGCGGGTAGCAGATGGCAATGTAGTGATCATAAGCCATCACACCCAGGAACATGAACTCTGTGGTTCCCAAGCAGAAGAAGATGTAGAATTGGATGATGCAGCCCAACACAGAGATGGTGGTCCTCTCCACCATGAAGCTGGACAGCATCTTGGGCACAGTAACTGTGGTTTACCAGATCTCCACGAAAGAGAAGTTGCTCAGGAAGAAGTACATGGTTGTGTGAAGGCTGCTGTTCTTCCACACCATGGTGATGATGGTGTCATTGGCCGTTATGGTCAAAGCATAAGCAAGGAGGAAGACGGTAAAGAAAAGAAAGGCCTGCCATCTTCGTAGACTATTGAACCCTAAGAGGATGAATTTGGAAACAACACTCTGGTTTCTGGCATCCATCCTTCACTGTATTTAGAATTGGAGAAGGAGTAAGAAGAATATGAAATAATAATAATAATAATAATTAATAATTAATAATTATGGTGAAATCTAATATAAATGTTACTGCTCTGAAAGATTTTAAATGAAGTTACCATTGTGGAAAGTGGACAGACTGAGGATCTCTCAATCACTCTCTCTTTTTGTATTATGCCCATCATAGATTCCAAGATTCTAAGGCCACAAATAATCATTCTGATCTTTTAGTTTGACCTCCTTTATATCACAGGCCAGAGAATTTCCCCCAAATAATTCCTAGAACATATTTTTTGAGAAAAAAAACATCCAATCTTGATTTTAAAATTGTCAGTAGTGGAGAATCCACCACAGCACTTTACAAAAATGTTCCAATGGTTAATTACTCTCATTGTTAAAAAAAATGATCCCTTATTTACAGTCTGAATTTGTCTAGCTTCAATTTCTGGCCATTGAATCATGCTATACTTTTCTCTCCTAGATTGAATAGCTTGTTATTAAATATTTTTCCCGTGTACATGCTTATAGACTGTATTCAAGTCACCCCTTAACCTTCTCTTTCTTAAGCTAAACACATTGAGTTCCTTAAGTCTATCACTATAAAGCAGGTTTTCTTACCATTTAATTGTTCTTGTGTCTCTTCTCTGAAACCTCTCCAATTTATCAACATTCTTCTTAAACTGTGAGCACCAGAAATTGACACAGCAGCGGTTGCATCAGTCTCAAATACAGAGGTAAAATAGTTTCTCTATTCCTACTCAATATTCCCCTGTTTATGCATCTCAGAATCCCATTAGCTCATGTCATAAATATAAAGGGAAGGGTAAACCCCTTTAAAATCCCTCCTGGCCAGAGGAAAAATGCTCTCACCTGTAAAGGGTTAAGAAGCTAAAGGTAACCTTGCTGGCACCTGACCAAAATGACCAATGAGGAGACAAGATACTTTCAAAAGCTGGGAGGAGGGAGAAAAACAAAGGGTCTGTGTCTGTCTGTTTGCTGCTTTTGCCGGGGACAGAACAGGAATGGAGTCTTAGAACTTAGTAAGTAATCTAGCTAGGTATGTGTTAGATTATGATTTCTTTAAATGGCTGAGAAAATAGCTGTGTGGAATAGAATGACTATTCCTGTCTGTGTGTCTTTTTTGTAACTTAAGGTTTTTGCCTAGAGGGATTCTCTATGTTTTGAATCTGATTACCCTGTAAGGTATCTACCACCCTGATTTTACAGAGGTGATTCCTTTGCTTCTATTAAAAGTCTTCTTGTAAGGAAACTGAATGCTATTTTCATTGTTCTAAGATCCAAGGGTTTGGGTCTGTGGTCACCTATGCAAATTGGTGAGGATTTTTAGCAAACCTTCCCCAGGAAGTGGGGTGCAAGGGTTGGGAGGATTTTGGGGGGAAAGATGGTCCAAACTATGTTTTTTCAGGAACCCAAATAAAGTTTGGTGGTGGCAGTGGAAATCCAAGGGCAAAGGATAAAATAATTTGTACCTTGGGGAAGTTTTAACCTAAGCTGGTAAAAGTAAGCTTAGGAGGTTTTCATGCAGGTCCCCACATCTGTACCCTAGAGTTCAGAGTGGGGAAGGAACCTTGACAGCTCATGTTCAGAGGATTATCCATGACCCCCAAATCTTTTTCACGGTCACTGCTTCCCAGGATAGAGTCTCTCATCTTGTAAGTATGGCTGATATTCTTTGTTCCTCAATGTATATGTTAATATTTAGCCATATTGTTTGCTTGTCCCCAGTTTACCAAGTTATCCAGATCATTCCGTATCAGTGACCTGTCCTCTTCATTATTTACCACTCCCCCAATTTTTGTGTCATTGTTCGGATATAGATATTCAGTATTCCTGTCTGTAAAGGCCTGTATTCTAAGAATTTAGGTGTATTCTTATCACTTGGCTAGTTATAGAGATATAAAAGAAAGAATCAAAATCACTGTCTGTTGGTGTAAGGGCCTTTTCTTACTGTGACAGTCTGAGGCCCTGTTCTTAGGCCAAGGCCTTTGGCTAAGCAACAGAGGCAGTCATAAGCTGGGAAGCGACTGGTCACCTCCTCACATTCCAAACTAGTCACACTGAAATAAGGTGTGTTATGAAACAATGGTCTGTTAGGAATACAATCCTGTCCTGATAGTGCCCATCACCTCCAGAGAAA
Source organism: Natator depressus (assembly GCF_965152275.1). NCBI lineage: Eukaryota > Metazoa > Chordata > Testudines > Cheloniidae > Natator > Natator depressus. The sequence goes on from NC_134246.1 coordinate 35,504,925, forward strand.
GGGAAGTGCCTAGAAAATGTAATAGGAAACTTAGTCTGATAAGCATCCTGCCTGGCAAGAACTCACTTATCTATAGCTGGGATGTGAAATCCTCACTTCTGTATTGTTTTGTCATAATAGTTCCCACTTTGCTATTGTTTGTCTGTATAATCTCTGTCTGGTTCTGTGATTGTTCCTGTCTGCTGTATAATTAATTTTGCTGGGTGTAAACTAATTAAGGTGGTGGGATATAATTGGTTACATAATCATGTTACAATATGTTAGGATTGGTTAGTTAAATTTCAGGAAAATGATTGGTTAAGGTATAGCAAAGCAGAACTCAAATTTTACTATATAGTCTGCAGTCAACCAAGAAGTGAGTGGGTGTGGGGAGGGGAAATGGGAACAGGGAATGGGGGTAAGGAAATTGGAATCATGTTTGGCTAAGGGCAGGAATGGGAACAGGGACTCAGGTGTAAGGCTCTGTGATGTCAGAGCTGGGAAGGAGGACACTAAGGAAGGAAACTGGAATCATGGTTGCTGAAAGTTCACCCCAATAAACATCGAATTGTTTGCACCTTTGGACTTGGGGTATTGTTGCTCTCTGTTCACGCGAGAAGGCCCATGGAAGTAAGCCCTGGTCTACACTAGGACTTTAGGTCAAATTTAGCAGCGTGAAACAGATGTAAACCTATACCCGTCCACACGATGAAGCCCTTTTTTTCGACTTAAAGGGCTCTTAAAATCGATTTCCTTACTCCACCCCTGACAAGTGGATTAGCGCTTAAATCGGCCTTGCCGGGTCGAATTTGGGGTACTGTGGACACAATTCGATGGTATTGGCCTCCGGGAGCTATCCCAGAGTGCTCCATTGTGACCGCTCTGGACAGCACTCTCAACTCAGATGCACTGGCCAGGTAGACAGGAAAAGAACCGCGAACTTTTGAATCTCGTTTCATGTTTGGCCAGCGTGGCAAGCTGCAGGTGACCATGCAGAGCTCAACAGCAGAGGTGACCATGCAGAGCTCATCAGCAGAGGTGACCATGATGGAGTCCCAGAATCGCAAAAGAGCTCCAGCATGGACTGAACGGGAGGTACGGGATCTGATCGCTGTATGGGGAGAGGAATCTGTGCTATCAGAACTCCATTCCAGTTTTCAAAATGCCAAAACCTTTGTCAAAATCTCCCAGGGCATGAAGGACAGAGGCCATAACAGGGACCCAAAGCAGTGCCATGTGAAACTTAAGGAGCTGAGGCAAGCCTACCAGAAAACCAGAGAGTTGAATGGCCACTCCAGGTCACAGCCCCAAACATGCTGCTTCTATGATGAGCTGCATGCCATTTTAGGGGGTTCAGCCACCACTACCCCAGCTGTGTTGTTTGACTCCTTCAATGGAGATGGAGGCAACACAGAAGCAGGTTTCGGGGAAGAAGAAGATAGCTCACAGCAAGCAAGCGGAGAAACCGGTTTTCCTGACTGCCAGGAACTGTTTCTCACCCTGGACCTGGAGCCAGTACCCCATGAACCCACCCAAGGCTGCCTCCTGGACCCGGCAGGCGGAGAAGGGACCTCCGGTGAGTGTACCTTTTAAAATACTATACATGGTTTAAAAGCAAGCATGTGAAAGGATTAATTTGCCCTGGCATTTGCGGGTCTCCTGGATGTACTCCCAAAGCCTTTGCAAAAGGTTTCTGGGGAGGGCAGCCTTATTGCGTCCTCCATGGTAGGACACTTTACCACTCCAAGCCAGTAGCTCGTTCTCGGGAATCATTGTACAACAAAGCATTGCAGTGTATGTTTGCTGGCGTTCAAACAACATCCGTTCTTTATCTCTCTGTTATCCTCAGGAGAGTGAGATATCATTCATTGTCACCTGGTTGAAATAGGGTGCTTTTCTTCAGGGGACACTCAGAGGTGCCGGTTCCTGCTGGGCTGTTTGCCTGTGGCTGAACAGAAATGTTCCCCGCTGTTAGCTGGTGGGGAGGCGGGGGGTGAGGGGATAGCCACGTGGTGGGGGGAGGCAAAATGTGACCTTGGAACGAAAGCACATGTGCTATGTATGTAATGTTAACAGCAAGGTTTACCCTGAAAGAGTGTAGCCATTGTTTTATAAAATGTGTCTTTTTAAATACCATTGTCCCTTTTTTTTCTCCACCAGCTGCATGTGTTTCAAGGATCACAGGATCTTCTCCTTCCCAGAGGCTAGTGAAGATTAGAAAGAAAAAAAAAAACGCATTCGTGATGAAATGTTCTCTGAGCTCATGCTGTCCTCCCACACTGACAGAGCACAGATGAATGCATGGAGGCAAATAATGTCAGAGTGCAGGAAAGCACAAAATGACCGGGAGGAGAGGTGGCGGGCTGAAGAGAGTAAGTGGTGGGCTGAAGACAGGCCTGAAGCTCAAATGTGGTGGCAGCGTGATGAGAGGAGGCAGGATTCAATGCTGAAGCTGTTGGAGGATCAAACCCATGTGCTCCAGTGTATGGTTGAGCTGCAGCAAAGGCAGCTGGAGCACAGACTGCCACTACAGCCCCTGTGTAACCAACCACGATCCTCCCCAAGCTCCATAGCCTCCTCACCCAGATGCCCAAGAAAACAGTGTGGGGGCCTCCGGCCAACCAGCCACTCCACCACAGAGGATTGCCCAAAAAACAGAAGGCTGGCATTCAATAAATTTTAGAGTTGTAAACTTTTAAAGTGCTGTGTGGCATTTTCCTTATCTCCTCCACCACCCCTCCTGGGCTACCTTGGTAGTCATCCCCCTATTTGTGTGATGAATGAATAAAGAATGCATGAATGTGAAGCAATAATGACTTTATTGCCTCTGCAAGCGGTGATCGAAGGGAGGAGGGGAGGGTGATTAGCTTACAGGGAAGTAGAGTGAACCGAGGGACGGGGGGTTTCATCAAGGAGAAACAAACAGAACTTTCACACCGTAGCCTGTCCAGTCATGAAACTGGTTTTCAAAGTTTCTCTGATGCGTACCGCTCCCTCCTGTGCTCTTCTAACCGCCCTGGTGTCTGGCTGCGCGTAACCAGCAGCCAGGCGATTTGCCTCAACCTCCCACCCCGCCATAAACGTCTCCCCCTTACTCTCACAGATATTGTGGAGTGCACAGCAAGCAGTAATAACAGTGGGAATATTGGTTTCACTGAGGTCTAAGTGAGTCAGTAAACTGTGCCAGCGCGCCTTTAAATGTCCAAATGCACATTCTGCACTTGCTCAGCCTGCAGTTGAACAGCTCCTGACTACTGTCCAGGCTGCCTGTGTATGGCTTCATGAGCCATGGCATTAAGGGGTAGGCTGGGACCCCAAGGATACATATAGGCATTTCAACGTCCCCAACAGTTATTTTCTGGTGTGGGAATAAAGTCCCTTCCTGCAGCTTTTGAAACAGACCAGAGTTCCTGAAGATGCGAGCGTCATGTACCTTTCCCGGCCATCCCACGTTGATGTTGGTGAAACGTCCCTTGTGATCCACCAGAGCTTGCAGCACTATTGAAAAGTACCCCTTGAGGTTTATGTACTCGCCGGCTTTGTGCTCCGGTGCCAAGATAGGGATATGGGTTCCGTCTATAGCCCCACCACAGTTAGGGAATCCCATTGCAGCAAAGCCATCCACTATGACCTGCACATTTCCCAGGGTCACTACCCTTGATATCAGCAGATCTTTGATTGCGTGGGCTATTTGCATCACAGCAGCTCCCACAGTAGATTTGCCCACTCCAAATTGATTCCCAACTGACCGGTAGCTGACTGGCATTGCAAGCTTCCACAGGGCTATTGCCACTCGCTTTTCAACTGTGAGGGCTGCTCTCATCTTGGTATTCATGCGCTTCAGGGCAGGGGAAAGCAAGTCACAAAGTTCCATGAAAGTGCCCTTACGCATGCGAAAGTTTTGCAGCCACTGGGGATCGTCCCAGACCTGCAAAAGTATGCGGTCCCACCAGTCTGTGCTTGTTTCCCAAGCCCAGAATCGGCGTTCCACCACATGAACCTGCCCCATTAGCATCATGATGCATGCATTGGCAGGGCCCATGCTTTCAGAGAAATCTGTGTCCATGTCCTGATCACTCACGTGACCGCGCTGACGTCACCACCTCGCCCGGTATTGCTCTGCCAGGTTCTGGTGCTGCATATACTGCTGGATAATGCATGTGGTGTTTAATGTGCTCCTAATTGCCAAAGTGAGCTGAGCGGCCTCCATGCTTGCCTTGGTATGGCGTCCGAAAAAAAAAAGTCACTTCTAATGTAGTCCCTGCACCCATGTGTGGCCTGAAGCACCTTGGACATGACGATGACGGCTACCAGTCCTATTTTACCGTCTGCTGCCACAAGGCAAGGGGTTGCTGCTGCTGTGTAGCAATGCAGTACCTCGTCTGCCAGCACCCAGGAGACATGTGGTGAGGGTTACCTGAGCGGGCTCCATGCTTGCCGTGGTATGGCATCTGCACAGGTAACTCAAGAAAAAAGGCGCGAAACGATTGTCTGCTGCTGCTTTCACGGAGGGAACGGGGGCCTGACAATATGTACCCAGAACCACCCGCGACAATATTTTAGCCCCATCAGGCATTGGGATCTCAACCCAGAATTCCAGTGGGCAGTGGAGACTGTGGGAACTGTGGGATAGCTACCCACAGTGCAACACTCTGGAAGTCGATGCTTGCCTCGGTAGTGTGGAAGCACTCCGCCGAGTTAATGCACTTAATGCACTTAGAGCATTTTCTGTGGGGGGACACACACTCGAATATACAAAACCGATTTCTAAAAAAACTGACTTCTATAAATTTGACCTAATTTCGTAGTGTAGACATACCTTAAGTGGGTGAAGGAATAAGCCCCCTAACAGGGTGCCACTCCTCCTCCCTGCTCCACGTGTACAGCCGCTGCTGTTCCTGTCCCCCAACCCCCTCCCCCATGTAGGTTCGTCCCTGCAGTTGCCCCTGGCCACTCCAGACTGGGAGCTTCCTCCTGTCTGCTCTGCAGGAGGGTGGGGGTGTGGGCTGATGGTGGGGTGTCCTCCTCCCCCCACACACATATGCACCTGATTTCCACTGAGCTGGGGTGACAGGACACGGGGGATATGTGTGTGCTGCTGCCTTCTGGGTCTGGAGCTGCTGGCAGCTGCTTGTGTCTGAACAAGCCTAGTTCAGGCTCTTGATCCTAAGTGCTTTCTTAAAGAGACAGCGCACTCACTCATTCAGGCACACACACTCTCCCCTCAACACATACACTCTCCTTCACACACTCCCCTCAACACACAAACACACACACACACACACACACACACACACACTCCTTCACATAGTCCCCCCAACACACACAGCAGGGCTAACTGCATCCAGATCACTTCCCCACCTGGGCTGTTGTTGGGGCTGACCATAAGTTATCTTGGTCTGTTATTACAGAATGGCCTGGGTAGAGCTAGTAGTGAACTAGCTTTGACCAGCCGGGATGGCTTGCATCCACTCTGACTGGATAAACAAGTGAAGACATAAGCGGGGTCCAAGAGTGTTAAGTGTGGGAATAGAAAGCAATAGTGTTTCCTGCCAGAGCCTGCTTGTGAATGTATGTGCCCCCTGAGAAAGAGATGATGATAAAAATGGCTATGAGAATTGCTTTAGACTAACAGTCTCACCTGTGGACCTTGGCCTTGTGGGTGCCCAGGAACTTCCCACCCTGGAGCAGCGTCTGCTATGAACCCTCAGGGACAAGGTTGGGACTATACACAGCAGAATGGGTGTAAGCATTGATTCTTGCTTGCTTGCCTGCTTGGTTGCTGGGAAGCACGTATTTAGTAACACGTGAAGGCTGGGAAGCTTATTATACTTTGGCATAAATATAAAGGGAAGGGTAACCACCTTTCTGTGTACAGTGCTATAAAATCCCTCCTGGCCAGAGGCAAAGTCCTTTTACCTATAAAAGTTTAAGAAGCTAAGGTAACCTCACTGGCACCTGACCCAAAATGACAAAGATACTTTCAAATGGGGAGTGGGGGAAAATGGGGAGTGGGCTTTTGTCTGTCCGTGTGATACCTTTGCCGGGAACAGACCAAGGATGCAAGCCTTCCAACTCCTGTAAAGTTAGTAAGTAATCTAGCTAGAAAATGCATTAGGTTTTCTTTGTTTTGGCTTGTGAAATTCGCTGTGTTGGAGGAAATGTGTATTCCTGTTTTTGTGTCTTTTTGTAACTTAAGGTTTTGCCTGGATGGATTCTCTATGTTTTTGAATCTGACTGCCTGTAAGATTATCTTCCATTCTGATCTTACAGAGTTGTTCTCTTGTCTTTTTTTGTTCTTCTAATAAAGTTCTGATTTTTAAGAATCTGATTGGGTTTTTTGGGTCTTAAAAATCCAAGGCTGGTCTATGCTCATCTTGTTTATTCTAAAGCCTCCCCATGAAAGGGGGTGTAAAGGCTTGGGGAGATATTTTTGGGAAATAGGAACTCCAAGTGGTCCTTTCCTTGATTGTTTGTTAAGTCACTTGGTGATGGCAGCATTTTACCTAATCCAAGGGCAGAGACTTTGTGCCTTGGGAAATTTTTAACCTAAGCTGGTAGAAATAAGCTGAGGAGGTCTTTCACACGGGTCACCACATCTGTACCCTAGAGTTCAGAGTGGGGAAGGGACCCTGACACAGTGGCAGAGTGGTGGGATCATTTTGAACCAGAGATCATTTTGAACCAAAAGCACAACAGGATTTTAAAAGTTTTTTAACAGGTGATTACAGCTGCAGGTTCTGTCTTTGCCTGAGGACAGAGCAGCTCCATAACAAAAGGATTTCTCTGTGAGTTGGGAACAGCTCTGCAGGCAAAGGTATCAAAGGCAAAGGTATCAGGTTACAGCACAGTGAAATGGGAATTCACAAGCAAGTTTTTTTTTCTTTCTAACTCTTGGGTATAGCTAGATTAAACACAGAGAGGCTAGGATGACAGAAAGCAATGTCCAACCGAAACTGGAATTAGCCAGATTTGAAGCTGAGGAAAGACAGAAGGAACATGAAAGATGGGTAGAACTCAGACAGATGGAAATTGATGCACAAGCGGCCAAAGAAAAAGCTGCTAGGGAGGCAGAAAAAGCCAAGGTGGAGGCAGAAGAAGCTGCCCACAAGACAGCCATGGAAGCAAAAGAAAAAGAAATGGAGGAGAGGGAAAAAAAGAGGAAGCATGCACTGGAGATAGAGAAGGCAAGGACTCAGCAGAATATACGGAATAACCGTAACAATCCTTCCCCAATAATCCACAAATGGGAGCAACTATGTCCACAGTATGATGAACCCAGTGATATTGCTGAATATTTGCTCACCTTTGAGAAACTGTGCACACTCCATAAAACTCCTGATGCTCACAAGATGACCACATTGGTCGCAAAATAGACTTGAAGAGCTCGGGACATATTCAACAAGATACCTACTGAGGATGCTTCTGACTATGGATATTCTGGGTCCTTTTCCTAAAAAGACACCCAGAGGAAAGCAGTGCATACTGACTTTCATGGATTTTGCCACCCGATGGCTGGAAGCAGTAGCTCTAAGCAACACCAGGGCTAAAAGTGTGTGCCAGGCATTAACAGACATTTTTGCCAAGGTAGGTTGGCCCTCCGACATCCTTACAGATGCAGGAACTAATTTCCTGGCAGGAACCATGGAAAGCCTTTGGGAAGCTCATGGGGTGAATCACTTGGTTGCCACCTTTTACCATCATCAAACAAATGGCCTGGTGGAGAAGTTTAATGGAACTTTGGGGGCATGATACGTAAATTCGTAAATGAGCACTCCAATGATTGGAACCTAGTGTTGCAGCAGTTGCTCTTTGCCTACAGAGCTGTACCACATCCTAGTTTAGGGTTTTCCCCATTTGAACTTCTATATGTTTGCGAGGTTAAGGGGCCATTACAGTTGGTGAAGCAGCAATGGGAGGGGTTTACACCTTCTCCAGGAACTAACATTCTGGACTTCGTAACCAATCTACAAAACACCCTCAGAATCTCCAGGGAGAACTGGAGGTCCTGGTGATGTCAAGGAATTATGATGTGATTGGAATAACAGAGACTTGGTGGGATAACTCACATGACTGGAGTACTGTCATGGATGGTTATAAACTGTTCAGGAAGGACAGGCAGGGCAGAAAAGGTGGGGGAGTAGCACTGTATGTAAGGGAGCAGTATGACTGCTCAGAGCTCCGGTATGAAACTGCAGAAAAACCTGAGTGTCTATGGATTAAGTTTAGAAGTGTGAGCAACAAGAGTGATGTAGTGGTGGGAGTCTGCTATAGACCACCGGACCAGGGGGATGAGGTGGATGAGGCTTTCTTCCGGCAACTCGCAGAAGCTACTAGATCGCACGCCCTGGTTCTCATGGGTGACTTTAATTTTCCTGTTATTTGCTGGGAGAGCAATACAGCAGTGCATAGACAATCCAGGAAGTTTTTGGAAAGCATAGGGGACAATTTCCTGGCGCAAGTGCTAGAAGAGCCAACTAGGGGGGGAGCTTTTCTTGACCTGCTGCTCACAAACAGGGAAGAATTAGTGGGGGAAGCAAAAGTGGACAGGAATCTGGGAGGCAGTGACCATGAGTTGGTTGAGTTCAGGATCCTGACACAGGGAAGAAAGGTAAGCAGCAGGATACGGACCCTGGACTTCAGGAAAGCAGACTTCGACTCCCTCAGGGAGCGGATGGGTAGGATCCCCTGGGGGACTAACATGAAGGGGAAAGGAGTCCAGGAGAGCTGGCTGTATTTCAAGGAATCCCTGTTGAGGTTACAGGGACAAACCATCCCGATGAGTCGAAAGAATAGTAAATATGGCAGGCGACCAGCTTGGCTTGACGGTGAAATCCTAGCGGATCTTAAACATAAAAAAGAAGCTTACAAGAAGTGGAAGGTTGGACATATGACCAGGGAAGAGTATAAAAATATTGCTCGGGCATGTAGGAATGAAATCAGGAGGGCCAAATCGCACCTGGAGCTGCAGCTAGCAAGAGATGTCAAGAGTAACAAGAAGGGTTTCTTCAGGTATGTTGGCAACAAGAAGAAAGCCAAGGAAAGTGTGGGCCTCTTACTGAATGAGGGAGGCAACCTAGTGACAGAGGATGTGGAAAAAGCTAATGTGCTCAATGCTTTTTTTGCCTCTGTCTTCACTAACAAGGACAGCTCCCAGACTGCTGCGCTGGGCATCACAACATGGGGAGTAGATGGCCAGCCCTCTGTGGAGAAAGAGGTGCTTAGGGACTATTTAGAAAAGCTGGACGTGCACAAGTCTATGGGGCCGGATGAGTTGCATCCGAGAGTGCTAAAGGAATTGGCGGATGTGATTGCAGAGCCATTGGCCATTATCTTTGAAAACTCGTGGCGAACGGGGGAAGTCCCAGATGACTGGAAAAAGGCTAATGTAGTGCCAATCTTTAAAAAAAGGGAAGAAGGAGGATCCTGGGAACTACAAGCCAGTCAGCCTCACCTCAGTCCCCGGAAAAATCATGGAGCAGGTCCTCAAGGAATCAATCCTGAAGCACTTACACGAGAGGAAAGTGATCAGGAACAGTCAGCATGGATTCACCAAGGGCAAGTCATGCCTGACTAATCTAATAGCCTTCTATGATGAGATTACTGATTCTGTGGATGAAGGGAAAGCAATGGATGTATTGTTTCTTGACTTTAGCAAAGCTTTTGACACGGTCTCCCACAGTATTCTTGTCAGCAAGTTAAAGAAGTATGGGCTGGATGAATGCACTATAAGGTGGGTAGAAAGTTGGCTAGATTGTCGGGCTCAACGGGTAGTGATCAATGGCTCCATGTCTAGTTGGCAGCCGGTGTCAAGTGGAGTGCCCCAGGGGTCGGTCCTGGGGCCGGTTTTGTTCAATATCTTCATAAATGATCTGGAGGATGGTGTGGATTGCACTCTCAGCAAATTTGCAGATGATACTAAACTGGAAGGAGTGGTAGATACGCTGGAGGGCAGGGATAGGATACAGAGGGACCTAGACAAATTGGAGGATTGGGCCAAAAGAAACCTGATGCGGTTCAACAAGGATAAGTGCAGGGTCCTGCACTTAGGATGGAAGAACCCAATGTACAGCTACAGACTAGGGACCGAATGGCTAGGCAGCAGTTCTGCGGAAAAGGACCTAAGGGTGACAGTGGACGAGAAGCTGGATATGAGTCAGCAGTGTGCCCTTGTTGCCAAGAAGGCCAATGGCATTTTGGGATGTATAAGTAGGGGCATAGCGAGCAGATCGAGGGACGTGATCGTTCCCCTCTATTCGACATTGGTGAGGCCTCATCTGGAGTACTGTGTCCAGTTTTGGGCCCCACACTACAAGAAGGACGTGGATAAATTGGAGAGAGTCCAGCGAAGGGCAACAAAAATGATTAGGGGTCTGGAACACATGACTTATGAGGAGAGGCTGAGGGAACTGGGATTGTTTAGTCTGCGGAAGAGAAGAATGAGGGGGGATTTGATAGCTGCTTTCAACTACCTGAGAGGTGGTTCCAGAGATGATGGTTCTAGACTATTCTCAGTGGTAGAAGAGGACAGGACAAGGAGTAATGGTCTCAAGTTGCAGTGGGGGAGGTTTAGGTTGGATATTAGGAAAAACTTTTTCACTAAGAGGGTGGTGAAACACTGGAATGCGTTACCTAGGGAGGTGGTAGAATCTCCTTCCTTGGAAGTTTTTAAGGTCAGGCTTGACAAAGTCTTGGCTGGGATGATTTGATTGGGGATTGGTCCTGCTTTGAGCAGGGGGTTGGACTAGATGACCTCCTGAGGTCCCTTCCAACCCTGATATTCTATGATTCTACGATTCTATGATTCTTTAGCCCTTGCTAAAGAAAACCTAAAGGATGCTCAAAAAGAGCAAAAAGCCTGGCATGATAAACATGCCAGAGAGCATTCCTTCCAAGTAGGAAATCAGGTCATGGTCTTGAAGGCGCTCCAGGCCCATAAAATGGAAGCGTCATGGGGAGGGCATTCACGGTCCAAGAGCGCCTGGGAGCTGTTAATTATCTCATAGCATTCCCCACCTCAAACAAGAAAGCCTAAAGTGTACCATATTAATTCTCTAAAGCCCTTTATTCCAGAGAATTAAAGGTTTGTCAGTTTACAGCCCAGGGAGGAAAAGACACTGAGTGGCCTGAAGGTGTCTTCTACGAAGGGAAAAGTGCTGGTGGTGTGGAAGAGGTGAACCTCTCCATGACCGTTGGGCATATGCAGCGACAGCAGATCAAAGAGCTGTGCACTAGCTACGCACCGACATTCTCAGCCACCCCAGGACTGACTGAACGGGCATACCACTCCATTGACACAGGTAATGCTCACCCAATTAGAGCCCAACCTTACTGGGTGTCTCCTCAAGCTAAAACTGCTATAGAACGGGAGATCCAGGACATGCTACAGATGTGTGTAATCTGCCCCTCTGTCAGTTTGAAATAAGGGCAGCAGTTAGGATTTTATTTTCCCTTTCAAAAATGAGTGCTGCAAAAAAAGAAAAAAAGAAAGAAAAGAAAAGTGGACAGTGAGAGTCGGGTTTTCAACAAAGAACGGAATGCAAAATATTTTTTCACAAACATGAAGGCTGTATGCCTCATTTGTCAGGAAAGCATTGTGGTTTTCAAGGAATACAATTTGAATCACCATTTTTCAACGAAACATGCTAATTATGACAGCTAACAACTGAGGAAAGGGAAAGAAAAGCTGAGAAACTCACCACAAACTTAAAAACTCAGCAAAATATTTATGTGCGACAAGCTGCAGTTCAGGAAGCCCTACAAAGGCAAGTTACATTCTGGCTTTTAAAATCACTAAACAAAATAAGCCTTTTGCTGAAGGGGAGTTTTTGAAAGAATGCATGGTTGATGTTTCTGGCATGCTGTGCCCAGAATACCTAAGCAAATTTGAGACCATTAATTTGTCATGAAGAACTGTTACGCGTGTAGAAGTGATTAATGGACATTTGGCTTTTGAGTTGAACAAGAAAGCACAGGGCTTTACATTGTTTTCATTAGCTCTCAATGACAGCACTGACATTAAGGACACAACACAGTTACCACAGTTACAGTAACATGGCTACCACTCTGAAACCTAGCACAGTTACTGATTTTTGTCAGAGGAATTGATGACAAATTTGAAATCACAGAGGAATTTTTATCAGTGGAATCAATGAAAGTCACAACTAAGGGATCGAACTTATACGAGAGGGTGTCTGGGTGCCTTGAACATCTGAAGCTTCCCTGGAGTAAACTGGAAAATGTAACCACAAATGGATCACCAAATTTAACTGGGAAAAAAGTAGGACTTTTAAAAAGAATTCAGGACAAAGTAAAAGAAGACGACCCTGATAAAGAGGTGATTTTTCTGCCTTGTATTACACATCAGGAGGCCGGCTGCAAAAATGTCCTGGACATTGATCATGTTTTCACACAGTAGTGAAAATAGTGAACTACATAAGAGCGAGGGGACTTAATCATCTGCAGTTCATTTCCCTTCCTGAAGACACTGACGCCGAATGCCAGGACTTACTTTATCATACAAACGTTCGCTGGCTCAGCCTAGGAAAGGTATTGCAGCGAGTGTGGGAGCTCACAGATGAAATTTGCACTTTTCTGGAGATGCAGGGGAAACAAAATGATTCCCTGAATTAAAGAATTCAAACTGGGTGTGCGACCTCACTTTTGGTGTGGATATCTTGGCACATTTAAATGAACTTAATGTAAACCTGCAAGGAAAGAAAGTGTTTGTACACAAATTATATTCTCGTGTGACAGCTTTCAAAACCAAGTTGGTCTTGTTTTCAAAACAAATTAAGGACAAAGTGTTCACTCACTTTCCAACACTGAAATACTCGGAAGTGTCACCAGAGCAGAGAGAAAAGTACAGCAAAATGTTTGAGTGACTTGCACATAGAATTTTCTAACTGATTCTCTGACTTTGAGAAGATCGAGAAGACACTGGAGCTGGTGTCATGCCCACTGTCCTTTGACAACAAGAAAGCCCCACAAGAATTACAACTGGAGCTCATTGATCTCCAGTGCAATTCCACCATAAAGGAAAAGTACAATTCAGAAAAACTGGATGAGTTTTATACCTCCTTGAGAGAAACAAAGTTCCCAAATATCCTCAAGGTGGCACAGAAAGTCTTTGTTTTGTCCAGCTCTACCTGTGTGCACGAACAAACATTTTCCCTGTTGAATTACAACAAATCTCGCTACAGATCGCAGTTAACTGACCAGCATCTCAGCTCGGTATTGTGGATTTCCACAACGAGAATGACACGGACTTTGATGCCATTGTAAAAAAGGGTGACCAGCTGCATTGTTCACATTAATCAGAGAGGGCATGGAAAGGGGTTACGTTTGGTTTAATTATTGTAATACGTTGTTATGATGGTATATTTATAATAGTAAGTAAGGTTTTATGTTTATTTCCACTAAAATGTATCTTTATTAAATAGAGTTTATTTGAATATCTCTGAATTGTTAATTTTGTGAACATTCATGACCCGCCATACAATTTCCATACCCAGATGAGGCCCTCAGGCCAAAAGGTTTGCCCACCCCTGCCCTAAAGAGATCATATGTTTAGAGCAGGTGACTGAGCATCAGGGTCAATTTCTCTCTCTGGAACAGGAATGAGGAATAGGTCTAGTGGTTAGATTGGGAGGCAGGAGGGGGATCAAGACTCTTGGAATCAATTCCTGACTCAGAGAGAGAAGTGGGATCTAGTGATTAGTGCAAGGAATAAAAGGGAATCAGGACTCCTGGATTCTTCTCCCAGATCTGTAAGGAGAGTTGATTCTGGGTTTTTGGCATTAACTATGGAAGAAAAGTGTGATCCACAGTTTAGCCACACCCTGACATAACAGCATGATGTAGATGTTGCCACAGGTAACTGTTTCCTTGCTGATTACAGTCAGTCAGGAGGTTGTGATGGAAAGACATTTCCACAGAAAATGCAGTGTCTGAAAAAGGGGGGAAATTTGATTTTGTCAGAAAATTTTGATTTTTCATCCAAGAAATGGAAATGGTCCATGGACCCAGACTACTGGTCAGGTGGGCAGCCAGGGATCCAGGAAACCTGGCCCTAGGCCTCCACTTTCCCCTCAGGCTGGCTCCCTGGGAACACTGGCATCCCAGCTATCTGACTGGCAGGCTGCCAGGGAGAATGTGCTCCCCAGGATCCCAAGGTCCCCAGGCTTTGCAGGTCCCAGTGCGCCTCATTCCCTGGCTGGTATGCTTACCAGTCTCCTCAGCTCCCTAACAGCCCAACTGGATGGCTCCCTGATTCCCAGGTGCAATGCACTCAGGAATTTCATATCTCTGGGCCCCTAGGCAGCGCCAACTCTCAGGGGTCCCCATTCCCTGGCTGGCTGGCTGGGCCGTCAGCTCCCTGGAATGCCCAGCTCCATGGACTCATCTTAGGACTCACTCTGACTGTTTGACCAGCCATCCAGCCTCCCAGTGTCCCTGGGGCCTTCTCCACCTGTGGGCTGCTGGGAAGTCAGGGCTCTGAAACGTCTCACTCCCAGGGCTGCCTGGCTCCCAGAGCTCCTCACTCTCCAGCTTGTGGACTTCAACAGCTCCCACTGTCCCCGAGAGCCCCTTCTCTCAGCACTAGCCACCCCGTGGCGCACAGAGTTCCCATGACCCTAAGCTCCAAAAGCTGCCCAGAACCCCAGCTGTCCTCACAGGCCCCACAGTATGCCAACATTTTTATGGCTGACTTAGAACAACGCTTCCTCAGCTCTCGTCCCCTAACGCCCCTACTCTACTTGCACTACATTGATGACATCTTCATCATCTGGACCCATGCAAAAGAAGCCCTTGAGGAATTCCACCATGATTTCAACAATTTCCATCCCACCATCAACCTCAGCCTGGACCAGTCCACACAAGAGATCCACTTCCTGGATACTACGGTGCTAATAAGCGATGGTCACATAAACACCACACTATACCAGAAACCTACTGACCGCTATTCCTACCTATATGCCTCCAGCTTTCATCCAGACCACACCACACGATCCATTGTCTACAGCCAAGCTCTACGATACAACCGCATTTGCTCCAACCCCTCAGACAGAGACAAACACCTACAGGATCTCTATCAAGCATTCTTACAACTACAGTACCCACCTGCTGAAGTGAAGAAACAGATTGACAGAGCCAGAAGAGCACTCAGAAGTCACCTACTACAGGACAGGCCCAACAAAGAAAATAACAGAACGCCACTAGCCGTCACCTTCAGCCCCCAACTAAAACCTCTCCAACGCATCATCAAGGATCTACAACCTATCCTGAAGGATGACCCAACACTCTCACAAATCTTGGGAGACAGGCCAGTCCTTGCCTACAGACAGCCCCCCAACCTGAAGCGAATACTCACTAGCAACCACATACCACACAACAGAACCACTACCCAGGAACCTATCCTTGCAACAAAGCCCGCTGCCAACTGTGCCCACATATCTATTCAGGGGACACCATCACAGGGCCTAATAACATCAGCCACACTATCAAAGGCTTGTTCACCTGCACATCCACCAATGTGATATACGCCATCATGTGCCAGCAATGCCCCTCTGCCATGTACATTGGTCAAACTGGACAGTCTCTACGTAAAAGAATAAATGGACACAAATCAGATGTCAAGAATTATAACATTCAAAAACCAATCGGAGAACACTTCAACCTCTCTGGTCACTCGATTTCTGATCTCAAAGTGACTATCCTTCAACAAAAAAAAATTTGAAAACAGACTCCAACGAGAGACTGCTGAATTGGAATTAATCTGCAAGTTGGATACAATTAATTTAGGCTTGAATAGAGACTGGGAATGGTTGAGTCATTATAAAAAGTAACCTCTTTCCCCTTGCTTATTCCTTCTCCCTCCCCCCCCCCCCACTGTTCCTCAGACGTTCTTGTTAAACCCTGGATTTGTGCTGGAAATGGCCCACCTTGATTATCATACACATTGTAAGGAGAGTGATCACTTTAGATAAGCTATTACCAGCAGGAGAGTAGGGTGAGGGGTGGTGGGGGGGGAGAGAAAACCTTTTGTAGTGATAAACACCCATTTTTTCATGGTTTGTGTGTATAAAAACATCTTCTGTATTTTCCACAGTATGCATCCGATGAAGTGAGCTGTAGCTCATGAAAGCTTATGCTCAAATAAACTGGTTAGTCTCTAAGGTGCCACAAGTACTCCTTTTCTTTTTTCAGAAACTTTAGTGATTATCTTTTAGAAGCTCGTGGAGTACACACGAGAACCCAGAGGACGGGAGAAGGACAAACAGAGTACCTATCTTTAAAACTGGGATCAAAGAGGGTCTGGGGAATTATAGACCAGTCATCCTAACGTTGATATTTGGAAAGCTACTGGAAGAAATTTTTAAACACTCAATTTGTAAGCATGTAGAGGATAACAGAGTTATAAGGACGTTTGGCATAATGCAGTTTTTAACATAAGAAAACATAAGAAGAATAAGGAAGGATAAGGAAGAATTTCCTTGTATTTGTTTTAAACCTGCTGCCCATTAATTTAATTTGGTGGCCCCTAGTTCTTATATTATGGGAACAAGTAAATACATTTTCCTTATTCACTTTCTCCACACCACTCATGATTTTATAGACCTCTATCATATCCCCCCTTAGTCTCCTCTTTTCCAAGCTGAAAAGTCCCAGCCTCTTTAATCTCTCTTCGTATGGGACCCGTTCCAAACCCCTAATCATTTTAGTTGCCCTTCTCTGAACCTTTTCTAATGCCAGTATATCTTTTTTGAGAAGAGGAGACCACATCTGTACACAGTATTCAAGATGTGGGCGTACCATGGATTTATATAAGGGCAATAAGATATTCTCCGTCTTATTCTCTATCCCTTTTTTAATGATTCCCAACATCCTGTTTGCTTTTTTGAGTGCCGCTGCACACTCTGTGGACGTCTTCAGAGAACTATCCACGACGCCGCCAAGATCTCTTTCCTGATTAGTTGTAGCTAAATTAGCCCCCATCATACTGTATGTATAGTTGGGGTTATTTTTTCCAATGTGCATTACTTTACATTTATCCAGAATAAATTGCATTTGGAAATTTGAAGTTGTGAAGGCTAGGACTATAACAGGGTTTAAAGGAGAACTAGATAAATTCATGGAGGTTAAGTCCATTAATGGCTAATAGCCAGGATGGGTAAGGAATTGTCCCTAGTCTCTGTTTGTCAGAAGGTAGAGATGGATGGCAGGAGAGAGATCACTTGACCATTACTTGTTAGGTTCACTTCCTCTGGGGCACCTGGCATTGGTCGCTGTCGGCAGACAGGATGCTGGGCTGCATGGACCTTTGGTCTAACCCAGTATGGACAGTCTTATGTTCTTATGTACAGCACTTAGAAAGGAAAATTCAAATGCACAACCTCAAAATTGGGAAAACTAGCTAGGTGATGGTACTGCTGAAAAGAATCTGGGGGTTATAGTGGATCACAAATTGAATACGAGTCAGCAATGTGATGCATTTACCAAAAAAAAAAGGCTAATATCATTCTGGGGTTTATTAACATGAGAGGCATATGTTAGACCTTGGAGGTAATTGTTCTACTTGACTCAGCACTGGTGAGACCCCAGCTGGAGTACTGTGTCCAATTCTGGGCACCACATTTCAGAAACGATGTGGATAAATTGGAAAGAGTTCAGAGAAGAGCAACAAAAATGAAAAAATTAAAGCTTTAGAAAGCCTGTCTCATGAGGAAAGGTTTAAAAATCTGGTCATGTTTAGTCTTGAGAAAAGAAAGACTTTGCGGGGTGGGGGTGTCTGAAAACAGTCTTTAAATATGTTGAGGGCTGTTATTGAAGAAGATGGTGAACACATGTTCTTCATATCCATTGAAGGTAGGACAAGAGGAAGCAGGCTTAATCAGCAGCAAAGGAGATTTAGGTTAGAAGTTAGGAAAAACTTTCTAACTCTCAGGGTAGTTAAGCTCTGGAAGAGGCTTCCAAGAGAGGTTGTGGGATTCCCATCACTGGAGGTTTCTAAGAACAGGTTGGACAAAGGGATGGCCTAGGTATTCCTTCCAACCTTACATATCTATAATTCTAATACTCTTAACCTCCTTTCAAAAGCCTGATGTTACCTGTGCTGTTCCAGAAGCAGATCAGGGACTTACTGTGACCTAGAGAGTCCTATTCTGGCATCTAGTTCCCTTCATGCTTCCTGACAGCACCATCTCTGTGGCTGTCCCAGATTACTTACCCTCCAAACCAGTTTATCTCTGCTGTTTAGCATTTTGGTGGCTGTGTGTGCGGGGGTGAGGGGGAGAATGTAATATAGGTTCCACCCATTCCCTTACTCTGCCATCCGTCTTGTTGGCCTTCTGCATTGTCTCCATGGACGCTGTAATCCCATCTTCACTGGAATCCATTCTATGGGTAGCTCATGCAGGGTAATAAAGGAGCACCTGACAATCTAATACCCCCCTGCCCACGCATACAATGTGTCTCCATTGTGCCCACCACAAAAGTGGCTAGAATTTCAATGTCTCCTGCTTCAGCTTCAGCAGGACCTCCCTGAACACAGATGATGATTCAGGGCCCTTCTTGGAACCCCCTCTAATTTGTTTATGTCATTCTAGGTAAGACAGTATGCAGCCTTGTTACAGACAAGAAATGGAGGCAGATAAAATATGAAGTTACTTGCCCCAAGCCCCCACAATGATGGAGCAGGGAATTGGATTGATCTCTTCTGAAAGCCAACCTAATGCATTACCCACGAGACCATTTTAAGTTTTCCCACAATGAAGGAAGAAATGATGTATCATTTTAGGTTTCCTGCATAATTGATATTCTCCCCCTCATTCTGGGGCTTTGTCACACATTACATCCCTTGTTTAGACTTGGAGAAATACAAGATATGCTATTGGATTATGCAATTAATAGATCTGTGCCATATATCATTGCAAGTTGCATGTGTGTGAATGTTTAAATTGCTCCATGACCTAGCAGGATTTCCTGACCAGGACTGTAAAAACATGTTTTGCACTTCACTGCTTTCAATGATACAGAACTCTTTAATGTAACTGTAACTATCACACAAATCAGCAATTCTGTCAAATGCATCTGAAAGCTGTATTTGTGGCATGATGCGTAGATGAATAAAATCCAAAGCAATGATTTAAAACATTCCCAGAACATAACAATGGCCATAGTGGGTCAGACCATTTGTCCATACAGCCAAGTGTCCTGTCTTCCAACAGTGGCTGGTGCCAGATGCTTCAGAGGAAATAAACAGAGCAAGGCAATTATTCAGTGATCCATCCCCTGTCACCCAGTCCAAGCTTCTGGCAGTCAGAGGTTTAGAGGCACCCAGAGCATGGGGTTGAATCCCTGACCATCTTGACTAATAGCCATTGATGGACCTATACTCCATGAACTTATCTAATTTCTTTTTGAACCAGTTTATACTTTTGGCCTTCACAACATCCCCTGGCAATGAGTCCCACAAAAAGACACAAAAACAGGAATATACATTCCATTCAGCAGAGTTTATTTACCAGCCATTTAAACAAAAGGAAATCTAACACTTTTCTAGCTAGATTACTTACTAACTTAAGAGAAGTTCTGAAGAGCATTCCTGACCTGGTCCCAGCAAAAGCATCACAGAGACAGACAGACCCTTTGTTCCCCACCCCCTCCAGCTTTGAAAGTAACTTGTCTCCCCATTGGTCATTTTGGTCAGGTGCCAGTGAGGTTATCTTAGCTTCTTAACCCTTTACAGGTGAAAGTGTTTTGCCTCTGGCCAGGAGGGATTTTATTGTTCTGTATACAGAAAGGTGGTTACCCTTCCCTTTATATTTATGACAGGAGTACAGCAAAACAAATTTTTACCTGTTATTGACAGGTGCTTCCTTTGTGGTTAACAGTCTTTTCTAACTTCTAGCGGTTGTGGTTACATTTTTAAGCTGAGCTGTTGCTATCTGCCTGCCTCTTAATGGAAATTTTTCTCATCCTCTTCGTATGCTTTATACACACAGTTAGCTTGACCAAAGTTTTAGGCCTATTAGTTTAGGCCCATTAGATTTTTCTTCCACAGATGTTTTTTTCCTACAAACCCCCCCCCCAAGACGCTCTGGTTAAACTTGGATTATTGCTGTGCACATTGTAAGATGAGCTATTGCCAGCAGGAGAGTGAGTTTGTGTGTGTGGTTTTTGGAGGGGGGTGTGTGTGTGTGTGGGGGGTGGTGGTGAGAAAACCTGGATTAGTGCTGGAAATGACCCACCTTGATTATCATGCACATTATAAAGAGAGGTTTCAAAGAGGGATGGGCTATTACCAGCAGGAGAGTGAGTTTGTATGTGTGTCTGTGGGGGGGGGGGAAGGGTGAGAAAACCTGGATTTGTGCTGGAAATGGCCCTCCTTGATGATCACTTTAGATAAGCTGTTACGAGCAGGACAGTGGGGTGGGAGGAAGTTTTGTTTCATGGTCTCTGTGTGTATATAATGTCTTCTGCAGTTTCCACAATATGCTATGCATCCGATGAAGTGAGCTGTAGCTCACGAAAGCTCATGCTCAAATAAACTGGTTAGTCTCTAAGGTGCCACAAGTACTCCTTTTCTTTTTTCTTTTTACGAATACAGACTAACACGGCTGTTACTCTGAAACCTTCCACAGATATGTCACCTAAAAAGAATGGCTCAGATTTGGGAATCTGCCTCACATCCTCTGCTGTGAAGACCAATGCAAAGAATTAATTTAATTTCTCCGCAATGGCCTTCTCATCCTTCAGTGCTCCTTTAGAATCTCGAACTTCCAGTGGGCCCACTGGTTGTTTAGCAGGCTTCCTGCTTCTGATGTACTTAAAAAAAATTGCTGTTACTTTTTGAGTCTTTTGAGTCTATTTTCCTCACTAGGATTTAACTTCCACTTTTTAAAGGATGCATTTTTGCCTCTCACTGATTCTTTTACTTTGTTGTTTAGCTATGGATAATTCTGTTCTTTTCTTCAGTTCCAGTCATCATACCACACATAACTCAGGAAGCCTCTAATAATGATTCGTCAATGTTTAGTTCTGTGAGAAGTGACTTTCTGCAAGTGATGCTGTGGAGTTCCAATCTTATTGTCTCATAGCTACTTCAGAGAAAACTTGTGTATATAAAAATAAAAAGAGGCTGTTGATTCTCACAAAAACTCTTTCCCCTCCCCATTACCATCCCTAAAATGTCATCTTGGGATTTCATAGATTTAATGACCAAAGGAACAAAAATGTGCATGCTTCCTGCATAAATGGCCTGAAGTTGGTGCTTACCTACAGACCACTGAAAATGACCTGACTACATTTCTTATGGGCAAACAGAGGATGGTCACAGCCAATAATATATTTATATTTATACACACACACACACCCCTGGTGCTTTAAAAGAGCTAATTAAACAAATCTGAGGAAAACTCTGAGCAAAATGTATTGGAATCAAAAATTCAGACAGAAAAAAGGTTATTTAGAACTAGGAGTTGTTTAAAAAAAGGTTTACTAGGTGGCCCAAAAGCCACCATTCCACATTTCTGAGAGAAGAAAATGTTGGTTAAGGGCCCATCCTGGTGAAGGGGGGGAGTTAAAGTAGCAGTTAAAATAGAAACAAAAGTATAACAAATGGAAAAAAAATGGGGAAAGTAGATAGTGATGAATATATATAAGAAGCTATGAAGTGTAAAACATTGATAATGGAAGCTAAAGACATCAGGAAAAAATCCATCAATGGCAGGGCTAAGGAAAATAAGAAGGACATTTTCAAGAGGATCTGGAAAAAAAGAAATCACAACAATGGTACAGGCCTGTTACTAAATGGAGAGGATAAAACTGCTGATGATGTAAAAAAAGTAAAAATATTCAATAGATATTTATGTTGTCTATTTGAAAAAGAGCCAGGATTGACCATTATGTACTGAAAAAAACATTGAGTGAAAATTTTTGACCAACCCTACTGAGTTTTCTTACCAGTGTTCAGGAACTCGTGTTGGATGCTGTACAAACATACAGACACTATCCTAAACAACTGGAAACCTAAGAGAGTGGCAGCAGATGCTGTCGAATAGGTTGAGGAGGTGAACAAGGAAGATGGTGGTGATAGTATTCTTAGACAAACATTAAATAAGACAAACTGTATTTTTTTCTACTATTTTCCTCAGGGCTGTTTTCACTTCCTTGTTTTTCAGGCTGTAAATGATGGGGTTTAACATGGGGGTCAAGATACTGTACTGGATAGAGAACAACTCATCTAAAACAAGTGAAGTGATTGAGCTGGGTTTCATGTACTGGAAAATAGCTGTCATGTACAATAAACCCACCACAATAAGGTGGGAGCTGCAGGTGGAGAAGGCCTTATGACGGCCCTTCGCAGAGTGTATTCTCAGGATGGTGGAGATGATGAACACATAGGAGACCAGGGTGAGGAGGAAGGAGCTGAAACCAAGTATCACAGCAGAAGAAAGAAGAGCTATTTTATTGGTGAAGGTCCCAGTACAAGACAGCTGTAATAGTGGAGGGAGCTCACAGCTGAAATGGCTGATTTCATTGGGCCCACAAAAGTGTAACTTTAACACAAGGACAGTGTTGACCAGTGAATACAAGAGCCCCATTGTCCATGAACAACCCACCAACTGGCTGCAGACTCGTTTGTTCATGGTCACCACATAATGCAATGGGTGACATATGGCAGCGTATCGGTCATAAGCCATTGCTGAAAGTATGAAAATTTCAGTAACAGCTAAGAGCAGGATGAAGACCATCTGGGCAAGGCAACCATTGACAGAAATGATTTTGTGCTTTGATAGGAAATTCACCAACATCTTAGGGACAACCACTGAGGAATAGCAGATATCGACAAAGGACAAATGAGACAGGAAGAAGTACATGGGAGTGTGGAGGTGAGGATCTACCCTTATTACCAGCATAATCACCATGTTCCCCACTAGGGTAATTAGGTAAATAACAAAAAACACCAAGAAGAGGAAAATTTGGAGGTGTGGGTCATGAGAAAATCCCATGAGAATAAACTCAGTCACATTGGTTTGGATTTCCATTCACAGATAGTGACCTGTAAAAAGAGAAAAATAAATGAAATTATCCAATATAATAACAGTATTTGAAAATTCCACGAGTGAAAGAGAATATCCAAGTGAGATTTTCAAAGGCACCAAGTGGATTTAGATGTCCAAATTCTAATTCCACACACCAAGTGACATGAAAATAGGGTTTGTCCTATTACATTAGGGTTTACATTAGTATTTTCTTTAATTACAAAGGCATCAACACCTTCACGGAGGTATTTCTCATACTGTGACCCATAAAACCAAGATCCTCTTGTGGACACCTCCTGCACAACCCATTTTCTAAACCAGATCTTATATCATCCATTCCATAACTAAATGTGTTGAAACTGCAAAAATATTAAGGAAATATTAAAAGACAATTTGCAAATAATCTTCTGATCAGTGTGGTTGTATTTGGTCAGATAACTTCATAAGAATAGCATAACAAATGTCTGTCTGTTGTCTGTCAATGATTTCCATAGATGGGTGCAATTCACCTATGTGTTGTTATATCTTTATGCCAGCATAAGTACAAAGACTTCAGGAGTATTATCCCAGTAAAAAAATGGATCACATCAGTGGTGAATTATGACTCATTTGTGACAGGTTTGCAAATCAAAGATGTTTTTCACTAGTTTCCAGCTCCGATGTTAAATATGGGATGTGGAAATCAGGATGTGTTCTCTCAGTCTAGCATAATGTTACAGGCCAAGGTTTGCCAAAGTGGGTGTGTCATAAATATAAAGGGAAGGGTAAACACCTTTAAAATCCCTCCTGGCCAGAGGACAAACCCTTTCACCTGTAAAGGGGTAAGAAGCTAGGATAACCTCACTGGCACCTGATCAAAATGACCAATGTGGAGACTAGATACTTTCAAAAGCTGAAGGGAGGGAGAAAAAAAGTCTCTCTCTGTCTGTGTGTGTCATGCATTTTCCGGGAACAGAAAGGAATGGAGTCTTAGAACTTAGTAAGCAATCTAGCTAGATATACATTAGATTCTGTTTGTTTAAATGACTGAGAAGTTAAACTGTGCTGAATGGAATGGATATTCCTGTTTTTGTGTCTTTTTGTAACTTAAGGTTTTGCCTAGAGGGATTCTCTATGTTTTGAATCTAATTACCTTGTAAGGTATTTACCATCCTGATTTTACAGAGGTGATTCTTTTACTTTTTCTTCTATTAACATTCTTCTTTTAAGAACCTGATTGCTTTTTCCTTCTTCTTAAGATCCAAGGGTCTGTGTTCACCTATGTAAATTGGTGAGGATTTTTATCAAGCCTTCCCCAGGAAAGGGGGTGTAGGGTTTGGGGAGGATTTTGGGGGGAAGACGTTTCCAAGTGGGCTCTTTCCTGGTTATATATCTGTTAGACGCTTCGTGGTGGCAGCAATAAAGTCCAAGGGAAAAAGGAAAA
Source organism: Natator depressus (assembly GCF_965152275.1). Classification (NCBI taxonomy): domain Eukaryota; kingdom Metazoa; phylum Chordata; order Testudines; family Cheloniidae; genus Natator; species Natator depressus. Next base: position 35,529,375 of record NC_134246.1, read on the forward strand.
TAGTTTGTACCTTGAGGAAGTTTTAACCTCAGCTGGTAAAAGTAAGCTTAGGAGGTTTTCATGCAGGTCCCCACATCTGTACCCTAGAGTTCAGAGTGGGGAAGGAACCTTGACAGGGTGGTGCATTTGATTTTCTCATTTTTTGGGTGGTTGACTTGAGATCACTTAAAGGGGGTTTATTTTCTGAAATTGCTGAGCACTCGCTGTATAAAACCAGACCTCATTAAGGTGACTTCAGCCTGAGGCATCCAAATCTGCCCCTCAGCAATATAGGTTCAGCAGGCCAAATTCTGACACCTATTTGACCCCATTGTTTGCACTCCTGCCCTCTGTCAAATCTGTACAAAACCACTGATTCTACGATGATCTTAATACAATTTACTGGGCAAGTTGGTTGATGATGCACAAGAAGGAACAGAATCTGTCTCAAACTCCCCTAGTTTTATTGGCTCTCGATCCCATGTTTTGGCTGTAACCTCAATAGATGTTACTCCGGATTCTACTGAAGGAAGGGATTGAAATAATGTCATTCTTACAACACATTTCAAAATAGAACAGCACTTCAAAGCCCAGATCATGGAATAGAGTCCATGTTGAGCTCCAGTGAAGTAAGTGGGGTTCTGCATAGGTGCCATTCCTGGACCTGACTGCAGGATGTGGGCCAAAACCTTTACTTGTGTGACCAGTGCCCCTTAACACTCTATTTCTGTTTAACTGATGGCTCATGAAAGCCTCAATACACACACAAACATTACAAACAAAAGAAAAAATGTCTTCTTCCTATTACAACTGTTGTCTTCCCCATGATTCCCAACTGAACATTCCGTCTTTCATCTTGAAACAATGTACAGTAAGTTGTTCAGAATAGTGCTATTCCCTTTTGAATAGTCTTTAAGTCAGTACAGATGAGACTGCACAAATAGAACATTAATACCTAGTTCTTATAAGAACATAAGAATGGCCATATTGGGTCAGACCAAAGGTCCATCTAGCCCAATATCCTGTCTTCCAACAGTGGCCAATGCCAAGTGCCCCAGAGAGAATGAACAGAACCAGTAATCATCAAATGATCCATCCCATGTCGCCCATTCCCAACTTCTGGCAAACAGGCTTGGGACACCATCCCTGCCCATCCTGGATAATAGTGGATGTATCTAGTTCCTTTTTTAACCCTATTATAGTCTTGGCCTTCACAACATCCTCTGGCAAAGAGTTCCACAGGTTGACTTATATAGCATTTGTCATCAATAGATCTCAAAGCACTTTGAAAAGGATGTCAGTATCCTCACCCCCATTTTACAAATGAAGAAGCTAAGACACAGAGAGATGTAAGGCTGGATTTTTGAAGGCATTTAGGCACCTAAATGCTTTTAAAATCTTTCCCAAAGCCACCCAGCAGTACCAAGACTAAAACATGCATTTCCTGCAGCCACATGCAGTTTTAAATTCATTATGCTACATTGTCAGCAATTTTAAAATGTTGGCTAAAACATTTCAACTCGGGTGGCTACACTTAGGCACTGGAAGCCATAAGTAGGTAACGGACTAATTGGCCTGAACTTCAGAGATGCTATGACCTCCCAGATTCAAACAGACATCAATGGGAGCTTATGACGCTGCTCATCTCTGACAAGCAGGCTATTCATTTAGAGTGACGATGTATTGATTTCATGGGGGGGGGGGAAATTGCATTCAAAATTTTCCCTTTGTTCAATGGAAATCCAACAGTCCTCAAAATAAATAAGTAAATAAATAGTTTCAAAAACCCTAAAATTATTTTTTTCAGCTTTTAAAATACAATTTTTTTAAAAAAACCATTACAGTGTTGCTTTTTTGTTAAAATATTTAGTTTTCAGATTTCTAAAACCAAACGTTTTTCAGATGGTGGGTTTTTTCATTAAAAATAATAAAATAAATAAAACAGAAAACAAAAGAAACAAATCTTTAGAAAAAATGTTTTGCAAAATTTCCTATGAAAAACAAGTGACATTTTTTGGCCAGATCTAACTATTATCACTCATGCTGATGGTGGCAATTCGGTAACTCTGTCTTGCTTTTCAGTTGTCCTAGAATACAGATTTTCTAGGAGCAGGATTTATATGGTGCTATTGACATCAACAGCAGAACTCCTGTTGTCTGAAACAGAACAAGGATCTGACACGGTTTGGACAAACCAGCCTCATTCTAGCGTCTTCTCTACAAACAAATGGACCTGATTCCACACTGCCTTGCATCTTGTGATCTATGCCTATATAAAATGTATGTAAGGCACAACCACTTTGGAACATTAACATTTTCCACCCACTTTGTACTGAGTTATGGCCAAGTATATATTCTGACACATGACATAGAATCATAGAATATCAGGGTTGGAAGGGACCTCAGGAGGTCATCTAGTCCAACCCCCTGCTCAAAGCAGGACCAATCCCCAATCAAATCATCCCAGCCAAGGCTTTGTCAAGCCTGACCTTAAAAACTTCCAAGGAAGGAGATTCTACCACCTCCCTAGGTAACACATTCCAGTGTTTCACCACCCTCTTAGTGAAAAAGCTTTTCCTAATATCCAACCTAAACCTCCCCCACTGCAACTTGAGACCATTTCTCCTTGTCCTGTCCTCTTCTACCACTGAGAATAGTCTAGAACCATCCTCTCTGGAACCACCTCTCAGGTAGTTGAAAGCAGCTATCAAATCCCCCCTCATTCTTCTCTTCCGCAGACTAAACAATCCCAGTTCCCTCAGCCTCTCCTCATAAGTCATGTGTTCCAGACCCCTAATCATTTTTGTTGCCCTTCGCTGGACTCTCTCCAATTTATCCACGTCCTTCTTGTAGTGTGGGGCCCAAAACTGGACACAGTACTCCAGATGAGGCCTCACCAATGTCGAATAGAGGGGAACGATCACGTCCCTCGATCTGCTCGCTATGCCCCTACTTATACATCCCAAAATGCCATTGGCCTTCTTGGCAACAAGGGCACACTGCTGACTCATATCCAGCTTCTCGTCCACTGTAACCCCTAGGTCCTTTTCTGCAGAACTGCTGCCTAGCCATTCGGTCCCTAGTCTGTAGCTGTGCATTGGGTTCTTCCATCCTAAGTGCAGGATCCTGCACTTATCCTTATTGAACCGCATCAGGTTTCTTTTGGCCCAATCCTCCAATTTGTCTAGGTCCCTCTGTATCCTATCCCTGCCCTCCAGCGTATCTACCACTCCTCCCAGTTTAGTATCATCCGCAAATTTGCTGAGAGTGCAATCCACACCATCCTCCAGATCATTTATGAAGATATTGAACAAAACCGGCCCCAGGACCGACCCCTGGGGCACTCCACTTGACACCGGCTGCCAACTAGACATGGAGCCATTGATCACTACCCGTTGAGCCCGACAATCTAGCCAACTTTCTACCCACCTTATAGTGCATTCATCCAGCCCATACTTCTTTAACTTGCTGACAAGAATACTGTGGGAGACCGTGTCAAAAGCTTTGCTAAAGTCAAGAAACAATACATCCACTGCTTTCCCTTCATCCACAGAATCAGACATGTGATTCAATACAAGGAAGAACCAATTATTCAGATCTTCAGTTCAAGGGAACAGCATAGATACACACCATCAGAGAAACCCATCCAATTTATTTACCAAATTACTTGGTTCTGAAAATGTCTACTCACCAAAAGAGTCAATCTTCTCTTTGTGATTTCTTTTGGTTTTTGCTAGACTTGGTATCACAGTCCCATACTGCAAAACATGGAAACAAAGGCTAGAGTGTGATAAAATCAACCAGTATTTGTGTTTTGATTACCTTGTCTATGCCATGGTGAATCAGATAGGCATGCAGCTTGGCCACCTAACTTTGGACATGATCAGAAGGTTGATGAAGTAAGTGGAAAGGCAACATAATTTGTTCTTTCTTGGCTGTGCTACCCATGTGCAATAATCTTTACATTGCTATGTGAGTGTACAACACACCTTGTTTATATTTTAGGCTTGCTAGTCTTTGGTCCTTAATACTCCTGAAAATTAGGGCTTGTGTTATACAAATTGGTTCTCTCTCTCTCTTTCTCTCTCTCTCTCTTTCTGTAATATCTCACTTTCACTTCCTCCCTCCCTGTCTTTCTCCCTGTCTCAACAATACAGTAAGTAAAAACATCAGGTATTCCTTACCCTGAAAAGTCAGTTACTACATGGGAGTGGATCTAATTTATATAGAATCATAATATATTGTTTACGTCACTGCCTCTCCCCTGTTACAAAGAAATACCTTTTATTCTCTGACGCTAAGAGCAAGAGTTAATTATTTCTGAGGAGTCTAAATATGTTCTGTTACCTCTGGGACATGTATTACCTGTTTAACAAGCGAACAGTGTGATGGATCAGGAAGGAATGAGCAATTTACAATGCATAATATGGCAGATTTTGAAAGATCTATACACTTTGCCTTATTTTGTTTATTGATTCATGTATAGATGCTCAGATAATGTAAATCACTGCAGCCCCAATGAAGTCAATGACACTGCACTGGTTATACCAGATGAATAACTGACCCATTATTTCAACTGAATAGTATGTATTATGACAGCGAATCTTTTCTGGGGAGTGGACAGTGATTGTTAGATTCTCCTTCTTTCTGTCTAGCATAGACACTATCTGCCCTCCCTCCCTCTCAGCATAGAATCAGAGCTCCTCACTCTCATTAATGTAGTTCTCCTCAGTACACCCCTATGAGGTAGGGAAGTGCTATCATGCCAATTTACAGATGGAGAACTGAGGCACACAGAGACTAAGTGACTTGCTCCAGGTCACATAGGAAGCCTGTGGCAAAGCAGGAATTTGAGCTCAAGTCTCCTAAGTCATAAACCAGAACCTGAACCTGTGGATCACCCACCTGTAGGGCCTTGCCCCAGTACATTCCAGTTGCTACTGTGAATAATGTTCTTGTTACTTTGTAAAGAAAATCAGCTAGATCCAGACTGAGATCTTAAAACCACCATTCATCAAGGCATAAACCAACTCGCAGATATGGGGGACTGATCATTACATAATGTCCCATTGCAGGTGCTCTTGCATCTTCCTCAGCTGCTGGCCACTGCTGAAGTCAGGACAGTGATTCATAGGGTGCACCCAGCATGGCACTAACTTCCTTTCTGTCCACTGTTTGGGAGCCAGCCTGTGTCACTCACTGTTGGGTTGGAAGCGCGGAGAGAATTTCTTCTCAGATTTGAGTCCAGGCTGCTCCTGACTGGCTGAGTCCAGAAGGAAAGCGCTTGTGTGAAAGTTGGTGGAGTTTGGCTAAGGCTCCATTAAGGGGTATCTGGTGTGTGCCCAGAATGTGGGCCTTGGCTGTCTAAGAACAACTTGCCCCACAGTAGCAAGACTCTGGGGAAGACTATTTGCACAAACTAAGCTGCAACTAAGTTCTGCATTAAGGGCTTAAGAAGGAAAGAGCTAGTGTAAGGGGCCATGTATGGGTGAATTACACCCTTTAAGGGGGAGTCAGCTTATGAGACTAAGGCCAGATTCTGCCAGACTACCTCACATGGAGTAACACCTGAGCCCACATCCACAAAGGGACTTAGGTCTTTGAAGCCCAGATTTAGGCACCACTGTGATCCACAAAACCCTGCTAAGCTGCCACATAACCCTGTAGGTGCCTAAACTCACTCAGCACCTAATTGTTTGCTGTTCAGGTTACCTAGGTGAGTGTGTTTTTGCCTCTGGACATGTGCCCTGCTGCCTCAGGCAGGCACGCTGGTGCCCTTCTTCTACCTAAGCTGCAGGGTGGTCCTCCAGCCAGCTGAAGATAGTAATTGCCCTGCCTTTTTCATCTGTGGGTCCAATGCAGTAGCTGTGCTCAGAACCTGCCTGACTCCACACAGAATACCGCCTAGGGGATCAGGCAGACAGCTCTCCTATGACCTTTAGCCCAGTAGCTAGAGTACTCAGCCAGGATATGGTGGATCCTGGTTCAAGTCCCCCCCTGCCTGATGGGAACAGCTCTGCACAGGGGTGTCTCATAGCTCTGGTGAGGGCCCCAGGCACTTCTCTCTGGGATATTCTGTGGTGGGTTCCTTTCACACTCCTGTTGAAGATGTTCCACTGTGTACAGATGATTGAATTTCCATGGGCCCAGAGAGAGCCTGTGAATGACTCTGTACAGCCCAGAGGGTTGGGCATGGAGGTGGGAAACCCCTGTTTGCCAGGCAGATAGGGAAATGAACTGGGGTCTCGTGAGTCCCCTGGGCTAAAGGGTACCATCAGCTCTCCCTCCCACCTATCTTCACCTTGTTTGAGAATCACACTGGGTCTGAGGGGGCCTGAGGCCTAAAACATAGGCAATGAGGGAGCTCTTATAGTGGAAATGGAGGCACCAAGCAATTTGAGGCACCTACATAGTTTGGTTGCAGCAGAGCATGGGGTATGTAGGTCGCACTAGTGCCTACATCTGGGACTTAAGAGACAAAGGACCAGATTTGTAAAGGTACTGAGGCACCTAGTGGTGTATCCAAAAACCATCTAGATGCTTAGCACCCATTGATTTCACAACAAAGTCTCTAGCATGGGGGTGAGGGATGAATGGGGGCCACACAGCAGCCCCAGCATAGGAGGCTCTGACCCAAGAACCAATCATTGCCATCTGGCAAGGGGGTTACAAGAATCTCCTGACTCTGGTATGTACATTCTGGGTCACCAAGGAATGTCAAGTGAGGTTTTAAATGAAAGTCAGGGTCACACAGGTCATTAATATCATTGTGGAATGTATGTACAGATAGCATGTAAGGAGCGGTGTATATAGACACTGAAAATACATTTTGAAGTCTGTATCAAGGCTGTGTTGACAAACAGGTTTTCTGTCAAACAAAAGATGTTTATTCACCTGTCTCTTTCAGCGTGTAAATTAAGCACTGTAAGAGAATGCAATGACTGCACATCTACATACAAAGTCAACAGAAAGAGGTGAAGCCAATAGGGAAGAGGCCACAGGGAAAACAATTAAAGGGGGTGACACTGTCTATGAGTACAAACAATGATCTTTGGGGATATGAAGAGAAGATGGAGAGGAAACCCCCTTTTTCTTGCACCTAAGAAGCAAGCAGACAATGTGTTTACTTTCACGAAACCAGGATCACAAACAAGCCTTGCTGAAACACTGCAAAGGGTGTTTTGAGTGAGTTAAAATTTTTTAGACCCAGAATGCATGTTATGATTTTGTTTCACATGTAAGTTTTTTCCCCATTATACTGACCTGTTATCTCTTGAATCTTTGGTAATAAAGATATCCTTGTTTTCAGTGGGGAAGAATCCCATGCACTGCTACAGGTTGTGGACCAACTGGATAAGTGGCAGTGCTGTAGAAAAGGGCCTGGAGATTACAGTGGACAAGAAGCTGGATATGAGTCAGCAATGGGCCCTTGTTGCCAAGAAGGCCAATGGCATTTTGGGATGTATACGTAGGGGCATTGCCAGCAGATCGAGGGACGTGATCGTTCTCCTCTATTCGACATTGGTGAGGCCTCATCTGGAGTACTGTGTCAAGTTTTGGGCCCCCCACTAAAGAAAGGATGTGGACAAATTTGAGAGAGTCCAGCGGAGGGCAACAGAAATGATTAGGGGGCTGGGGCACATGACTTATGAGGAGAGGCTGAGGGAAATGGGCTTATTTAACTGCAGAAGAGAAGAGTGAGGGGGGATTTGCTAGCAGCCTTCAACTACCTGAAGGGGGGTTCCAAAGAGGATGGAGCTCGGCTGTTCTCAGTGGTGGCAGATGTCAGATCAAGGAGCAACAGGCGCAAGTTGGAGTGCGGGAGGTCTAGGTTGGATATTAGAAAAAACTATTTCACTAGGATGGTGGTGATCTAGGGAGGTGGTGGAATCTCCATCCTTAGAGGCTTTTAAGGCCCGGCTTGACAAAGCCCTAGCTGGGATGATTTAGTTGGGGTTGGTCCTGCTTTGACCAGGGGGTTGGACTAGATGACCTCCTGAGATCTCTTCCAACCCTAATCTTCTATGATTCTATGATTCACTATAAATATGTCTCAGTTCTGTGATATTGAGTTAGGTGCTGATCCTGAGTTGCATCATATAAGCTGGTGTGTATACTGTTGCCTTGGGTATTTCTGTGAGTGTTCAGTGGATAAGGCTCTGGACACTACAGGGAAATGCTTCAGAGGGGCTCAGGAGCTAGGTGCACCTACTGCTAACTTGTAAAGCAAAGTGAGGCCTAGCATTGCCAAGAAAAGAGAGTGTTTGGGTGGCTGACTGGTGATGGTGGCAGGGAGCTGATACCCAGAGAAGCAGAGACAAGTCTCCCTCTGGCTAGAGGTAGTGTGTGTGTGTGTGTTGGGGGCTAACATAGTGACTCACAGTCCTGTGTATTCCAAGAATCATCACGTGGGGGGTGGGGAATAGGGGACCCTGGTATGAGGGAAGGAGGAAATGGGGGCAGAGAGAGCCCCTGAAATGGGGGGAAGAATGTGTAACCATGGTATTTGGAGATAGGGAAGAAAGAGGGAATACAGTGTTCTTGGCCTGAGGCATAAGAGGGTAATGGGGAGGGACATAGATCCTCTGGCACAGGAGGACAATAGAAGACAATGGTATGGGGGCAGGGGAAAATGAGGGGCTCATGGGGAAAAAGAAGGTCACATGGGACCTCTGGCTTGGGGGTAAAAAATAGGGACCCTGGATTGTGGGGAGGAGGAACAAACAAAATTGTTGACAAAAGTCTATGGTTGATGCAGGCAATCCTTGAAATAGAGGGGGATGGGAGGGTGACACACAGGGAGCTCATGAGTGTAGGTAAGTTGCAGAGGAGGGCTACTAGGGTGATCCAAGGAATGGAAAATCTACTTTATGAGAAGACACTCAAAGAGTTTGGTTTGTTTAGCCGAACCAAATGAGGGCTGAGGGGAGATATGATTGCTCTGTATAAATACATAGGAGGGATAAATATCAGGGAGGGAGAGGAGTTATTTAAATTAAGCACCTATGTGGACACAAGAACAAATGGATATAAACAGGCCATCCACAAGCTTAGGCTTGAAATTAGACAAAGGTTTCTAACCATCAGAAGAGTGAAGTTCTGGGAGAGCCTTCCATGGGGAGCAGTGGGGGCAAAAAATACAACTTGTTTCAAGAATGAGCTTGATAAGTTTATGGAGGGGATGATAAGATAGGACTGTCTTTAACCATTCTTGTGGCTCTTCTCTGTAACCTCTCCAGTTTATCAAACATCCTTCTTGAATTGCGGACACCAGAACTGACTGGACATAAGAACATAAAAACTGCCATAAAGGATCAGACCAATGGTCCATGTAACCTAATATCCTGTCTCCAACAGTGGCCAGTTCCAGAGCTTCAGGAAAAGTGTACAGAACAGAACTACTGTGGAGAGATCCACCCCTGTCTTTCCTTCCTGGCTTCTGGCAGTGAGAGGTTAAGGTCATCACAAGCATGAGTTTACATCCCTTGACCATCTTGGTTAATAACCATTGATGGATCCAGAGCAGAATCCCATTTTTACGACCCTCCATTATCCAGCTCTCCATATTAACTGAACAACCAATGCACACAGGTCCAGAAGTGGGCAATATCTCCTGTGTCCGCTGGATGGCACTGCAGCCCAGGGATGCTGGAACAATATTTATAGTGGGGGTGCTGAGAGCCATTGAACCAAACTGTAAACCCTGTACAGGATGGAAACCACTTCAAGCCAGGAGGTGCAGCGGCTCCCCCATCACCCCTAGTTCCAGCACCTATGCTGCAGCCTCATACTTTCCCATTCTCAGGATTATCCACATTTTTGATTATCCAATCTGGCCCGGTCCTTTGAAAAGCCCAGTCAGTATCATTCTCTTTTAATATTTGTAGGCCTGATAGCATCCAGAGTCCCAATCATATTTGGGGTCAGTTTGTTCTAGGTGCTGAACATCTATTAAGATAGACATGGTCATGGAAATTGAACACAAACAGATCTGAAGTAAACTTATCACAAATATCTTGTAGGAATTTGTTCTTTCAGTTCAAACTGCAAAATTCACAAAACTTCTCATACTCTAGCTGTTCCATCACCCATTCTTCCCCTACAAGATTTATATAAAACTGATCTATTCCGATTAGAGCAGAAAACAATTTACTTGTTCGCTTTTACGTAATTTCTCTCCAATTAAACTAATAGGATGAAAAGATGAGGTTCAGAGACCATGTCCCAAAAGAAACAAACATACTCCAATGAACTGGTTGGGAGCATTTGTGTCAGATAGACCTGGCCCCTTGGTCAGATGTGAGATATATATACAAAATTTAGATCAATTTCCAATAAAGTGCCTTAATGTCTTTTCAGGAAAAAGAGTTTCTCATTTACTTACATAGACAAACTAGGTGGAGGGAGGGAGGGAGGGAGAGAGAGAGAGAGAGAGAGAGAGAGAGAGAGAGAAAAAAAAAAACAGATGGAATTAGTTTCTTCATCTCTCATTCAACATTTCAGAATACTGAAGGACGAATATTAACATTTCACTTCCTGTTGTCACCAGGTGAGTTTCTTTTATGTTTTGCATCTATTTATTGTTTTACATTCCTTTTGCCTGGCAGTGAGCGTAATCTTGAGAGGTCTTGAATATATAATTGTTCCACTTAGGACCTGGCAAATCATCAGCGCAGTCATTAAGAACAAAGAAGCCCATCCATGTTAATAAAGTGTATTCAACAGAAGGTTAAAAGTTTAGCCAAGTTTAGCCACCTTGTAAAGGACAATATCAGTATCTATCTACCTATCTATCTATTTCTTTCTTGCTTGCTTGCCTAGTCAGCCAGGATGGGATTTCACAAAGTACTCAAAGGCCAGATTTTTAAAGGTAAGTAGATACCGAGTGGAATTTTCAAAAGTTAACAAGGCACCTAAAGTTTTAGGTACCTAGGTGCTTTAGAAAATCTCACTTGGCATCTAAATATCTTTAAAAATCTGTCCCTAAGTGATTTAGGAGTACAAGTCCCTTCAACATTTCAAAATTCTACCGCCGATGAACTAGTGATCTGCAGCCACTCATCCATACTCACATATCCCAGGGTCTTTTAAAACCTCATTCAAAGGTACAATGGTTTATTTCCATTCACCTGATCCCCAGCATAGCTTCTTCACATATTCCAACAATGTAACCCTTCTTGCGGGAATCTGCCTTTATATATCATGGAATCATAGAATATCAGGGTTGGAAGGGACCTCAGGAGGTCATCTAGTCCAACCCCCTGCTCAAAGCAGGACCAATCCCCAATCAAATCATCCCAGCCAAGGCTTTGTCAAGCCTGACCTTAAAAACTTCCAAGGAAGGAGATTCTACCACCTCCCGAGGTAACGCTTTCCAGTGTTTCACCACCCTCTTAGTGAAAAAGTCTTTCCTAATATCCAACCTAAACCTCCCCCACTGCAACTTGAGACCATTTCTCCTTGTCCTGTCCTCTTCTACCACTGAGAATAGTCTAGAACCATCCCCTCTGGAACCACCTCTCAGGTAGTTGAAAGCAGCTATCAAATCCCCCCTCATTCTTCTCTTCCGCAGACTAAACAATCCCAGTTCCCTCAGCCTCTCCTCATAAGTCATGTGTTCCAGACCCCTAATCATTTTTGTTGCCCTTCGCTGGACTCTCTCCAATTTATCCACGTCCTTCTTGTAGTGTGGGGCCCAAAACTGGACACAGTACTCCGGATGAGGCCTCACCAATGTCGAATAGAGGGGAACGATCACGTCCCTCGATCTGCTGGCAATGCCCCTACGCATACATCCCAAAATGCCATTGGCCTTCTTGGCAACAAGGGCACACTGTTGACTCATATCCAGCTTCTCGTCCACTGTAACCCCTAGGTCCTTTTCTGCAGAACTGCTGCCTAGCCATTCGGTCCCTAGTCTGTAGCGGTGCATTGGATTCTTCCGTCCTAAGTGCAGGACTCTGCACTTGTCCTTGTTGAACCTCATCAAATTTCTTTTGGCCCAATCCTCTAATTTGTCTAGGTCCCTCTGTATCCTATCCCTAGCCTCCAGCATATCTACCTCTCCTCCCAGTTTAGTGTCATCTGCAAACTTGCTGAGGGTGCAATCCACACCATCCTCCAGATCATTTATGAAGATATTGAACAAAACCGGCCCCAGGACCGACCCTTGGGGCACTCCACTTGATACCGGCTGCCAACTAGACATGGAGCCATTGATCACTACCTGTTGAGCCCGACAATCTAGCCAGCTTTCTATCCACCTTATAGTCCATTCATCCAGCCCATACTTCTTTAACTTGCTGACAAGAATACTGTGGGAGACCATGTCAAAAGCTTTGCTAAAGTCAAGGAACAACACGTCCACTGCTTTCCCCTCATCCACAGAGCCAGTTATCTCATCATAGAAGGCAATTAGATTAGTCAGGCATGACTTGCCCTTGGTGAATCCATGCTGACTGTTCCTAATCACTTTCCTCTCCTCTAAGTGCTTCAGAATTGATTCCTTGAGTACCTGCTCCATGATTTTTCCAGGGACTGAGGTGAGGCTGACTGGCCTGTAGTTCCCAGGATCCAATGTCAAGGAGTCTTCTGTCACTGTAGTGAATTCAGCTCTCCGAGAGGCAGTAGCTAGGTCTATGGAAGAATTCTTCTGTCAACTTAGCGATGTCTATACCGGGGCTTAGGTTGAATTAACTGTGTTGCACAAGGGTGACATTTTTCACAGCTCTGAGCAATATAGATAGTTCAACCTAACCCTTTAGTGTAGACAAGCCCAAAGAACCCACCATTTCCTTTGATATCTTTTTCCAGTGGTTAATCAACCTCTCTGGCCCAGAGACCCCATGGCAGAGAGTCTCCTGTTCTTTGCAAAAAGTTCTCACCTGAGACCTGTCAAATTCACTACACCAAAAACATGTCTTACAGGATATTTTTCCATGAAGAGTAACATGTCAGATATCTGCAGAAAGCTCATGACTTGTCAAACTCATAATCACTGCAAGATAAATGTATTGATAATATTTAAAGAATAATGTATTGATATAGAAAGTCTGCCTTATGGACTTAGAGTAGAAATTAGTCACCAGGAGGTGATGTATCTTAGTGAAGACCCCTTCAAGCAAAAGGAGGTTTGTCATCCCTCCTTAGATAATTTCTGGGGAAATGTGAGTTTCTGTTGTCTACCCTTGCCTCAGTCAATGGAAAACTATCAGAGACAACAGCCAAACAATCCAAACTACTTAAAGCTAGGTTAGAAACTCTTCAACAAGGCAGGGGTTCGCTCTGCTTGTGAATAGAAACAAAAGGCTGTTTTCAGTATAATGGACTATAGGGAAAGGCACTCTTCTTCCATACACTGAGGACAACCCCATGTTTCATGAACATTTGGATCCTGGTTATTGAGAAACCAGCCAGCTCTGCAATGGACTGAACATTGTGGGAAATCTACTTCATTAGATAGGATAAGTCATTAATGATAAGTGTAGACCCAGGTTTGTGTTTTATGATTTTGTTTTCCACTGTGGCCATTTGTTTCCACCACATCCTCTTGTTTCTAGTTAAATCATCAATCCTTCTTAAATAAATCTACTCTTTGTTTGTTATAAGGGCTCACAGGTGCTGTGGGGGTTATGGGAACAGTGGTTTAAGACAAAACTGGTAAACTGCGGTACACTGCACCTCCGGGGGCAGAGGATCTGGAATTTCTGTGAGTAGCCAGTGTCAGCAGCAGGATATCACCGAGGAATGATTCAATGGGATTTGGGGATAGCGTTAGCCTGCCTGGTGACAGAACGGCTGGCATAGACCAGGGGAGAGCACTTTAGTGACTGAAGTTCTGTCACTGTCCAGGAGCTGCCACCCAGCTATCACAAGAAAGACTCACTTTCAGTGGGGACAGGGAGTTACAAGGTGACTCACGGTCTTGGGTGCCCTGAGAACAGTCACCCCCTGCATGTTAAAAATGTGGTGCCTACTTTCTAATGTGACTTTGTCTGGCTTCAGCTTCCGGCCATTGGTTCTTGTTCTGCCTCTCTCTGCTAGTTTAAAAAGGCCTTAAATACTCAGTATTTTTTTCCTGTGAAAGTACCTAAATATCGTAATGAGGTCACCTCTCAATCTTTTTGATAAGCTCAGCCAACAGAGTTCATTACGTCTTTCTCTGTAAGGTATTATCTCCAGCCCTTGCGGCACTTTCTTGGGCTCTTTTCTGCATCTTCTCCAGTTTTTCAACATCCTTTTCAACTGTGAACGTGAGATCTGGATGTAGTATTCCAGTATCAGTCTCAACAGTGCCATATAAAGGGGTAAAATCACTTCCCTGCTCCGACTCACTACTCCCCTGTTTGTACATCCAAAACTGACATTTATCCTGTTTTTTACCACAGGGTCACACTGGGTGTTCATGTTCGGTAGTTTGTCCACTATGACATCTGTTGTCAGTAGCTACCGGTGTGGTGCTCTGCTCTTGTTCGATGATGATAGCAGTCGGCTGCGTGCGTGTTCCCTCTGTGTGCTGCCCCAGCTCTGTGCAGATAGCTAACACAGCAGACCCCGAGATAACCCCCAATGACCACAGACTCTAGTAAGGTACGAAGGAATGTCGGCCAGGTTTATTGTACAACGAAGCACAGTAATAGTTCCCTATAGAGTCTACAGGACATACTACGAATATGTGTCGCCTGGTAATGGACTCAGCTCAGTCAGTGGTGGGACTTTCCACTGCCTTCTAGGCCAGACGGAGACACCGCCCCAGGGATGTATTCTTATACACAGGTACAAACAAATTACATAACACTCCTGACGTACTGAGGTGCAACCCCTCTACGTAACAATGCACCACTCTTCTACGCAGTAAGGTGCCGCCTCTCACCTTGTACATGTTGGTTCAAACAAAACAACTCTATCCATCATACTAGCCTTTTGCCCTTGTCCTTGTTATCTATGTGGATGGTATAAGAACGTTCTTGTACCATTTGTGTATGGCTGTAATATCTAATACAGTTTAGATATATGTTTATGCAACAGCATATCTTTATGCAACATCAGCCCTTTCCTTGCCAGCTTCTGTGAGCAGGGCCTGCCTCTGGCTCACAGCTTAACTTTGCTTTATGTCAGCAAAGTCTTGACCATTACTTTAGCTCAGGCCTTAGGTCTCATACCAGGCCTCTGATACCAAGGGTTCATGTTTCAGGGCCTCATCTTACTACAACAACTATATCCTTTTCAGAGTCACTGCTTTCCATGATACAGTCCTCTGTGCTGTAGGTCTAGCCTGCAATCCTTGTTCCTATTTGTATAGCATTACCTTTGGCTGTATTAAAACACACTTTGTTTGAATTACATCCTTTTTAATTATATTCCTACCCTCTAATTCTTTATCAGTTTAAATCTGTACCAGTCTTTCATTTATTTTGCCCAGGATTTATGTCAGACTAAGGTTGCCTAGCTCAACATACCCTTTTATTCATAATATGTATTTACAGTATTTGCTAATTTTCATTTACCACAGCCCCATTTTTCAGTAAACAAAAAAATCAGTTACAATTCTGATACTGTTTTAATCATGTTATCTATAAAAATATTGAAACCAGAATGACATCTCTCTCTCTCTTTATCTCTCCCTCTCTTTCTCTTCCTAAATTTCCTATAACTTATGACTGAGATGGTATTTGAACCACCATATGTCTAACTTCTGTGATTCTGTGCATCTCTCAGGTTTCAGGAATAATGGAGACATGGAACAGAATAACCAGACCGTGGTGAGAGAATTCATGTTACTGGGATTCACTAGTCAATGGGTGGTGAAGATGTCCCTATTCCTGCTCTTTCTAACCATCTACACCACATCCCTGTTTGCGAATTCCCTCATTGTTGCAATGACACTGTTGGATCGTCAACTCCACACACCTCTGTACTTTTTCCTCTTCAACTTGTCCTGCCTGGAGGTCTTTTACACTTCAGTCACTGTCCCAAAGATGCTCTCCAATTTCCTGTCCAGGAGACTCAGCATCACTGTGGTTGGCTGCATTGCTCAATATTACTTCTTCTTTTCTCTAGGGGCCACCGAATGCTTCCTTTTGGCCGCCATGGCCTATGATCGATATTTGGCCATATGTAATCCATTGCAGTACAGAGGTCTCATGAACCACAGACTCTCTCTCAACCTGGCCATTGCCTGTTGGGTCTTTGGCTTCCTCTCCCCCTTGCTGCCTACCCTCATGATTTCCAAGCTCCCCTTCTGTGGCCCTGACAAGATAGACCATTTCATCTGTGATGCAGATCCGCTCTTCCGACTCTCCTGTGCCGACACCTATATCCAGCAAGCGGCTGGATACACGTTCACCTCTATTGTGATCCTGTGCTCCTTCACGTTCACCATAGCTTCTTATGTGCACATTGTGGGTGCGCTCCTCAAGATATCTTCAGGCAAGGAGTGGAAGAAGCCCTTCTCCACCTGTGCATCCCACCTCACTGTGGTTTCCATCTATTATGGGACCATTATTTTCATGTATGTCCGGCCAGGGGTCAATCAGTCCTTCAACCTAGGCAAAGTAGTGTCGGTGTTTTACACAGTGGTCACCCCCTTGATAAATCCCATGATTTATAGTCTCAGGAACAGGGAAATGAAAAGTCTCTGAGAAAAGCCCTGATTACCATAGGGCAGCACTGGGGAGGCGCTGTGCTACTGTGAGCAGAGTGGGTGGCTCAGTAGAATGCACTTTCCTCTATCCAACAGGTTTTACTCCAATGCCCAGAACAGTATCAGGGGACATTGTGCTGCAGTGAGTGGCATGGATGGCTGAGTAGAGAGTGTCCTTCCCCTGGAATAAGTAGTGACCCAAATGACAGTTAGAAGGTGCCAGTTTTTTTCAGGTAAATATGCGGTCCTGCCTCCCATTGTCCATTAAAGTTCTTATTGTAATTTTTTGCAAGATGTGAAGCTTTACTCTGGGCATCCAAATTAGAATAACCAAATTAGAATAACCAAATTATTCTATCTGCAATTACATTTCACAGAGAGTTTCATTTGCAGAAAGTTCACCATGGCTTCACCTTTGACCACTTTCTGGTCTCTCAGGCTGTACCCCTCTAGTTTACAGCCCTCTTGCCATCACCTCTCCGGCAGTGGGATCCTGTGTGTTAGTATATAGGCCTGTTTGTGAGCCTGGGATAGAATTTTGGGTTTGACTTTTTGATACTCCTATATCTTATTCTATCATGTGTGAACAAAGGACAAAGACACTGTGCGTGTTGCTTCTGCCCATCCAAATGGGTTTGTTAGTATAAAGGTGTCATAAATATAAAGGGAAGGGTAAACCCCTTTAAAATCCCTCCTGGCCAGAGGAAAAATCCTCTCACCTGTAAAGGGTTAAGAAGCTAAAGATAACCTCGCTGGCACCTGACCAAAATGACCAATGAGGAGACAAGATACTTTCAAAAGCTGGGAGGAGGGAGAAAAACAAAGGGTCTGTGTCTGTCTGTGTGATGCTTTGGCCGGGGACAGAACAGGAATGGCGTCTTAGAACTTAGTAAGTAAACTAGCTAGGTATGTGTTAGATTATGATTTCTTTAAATGGCTGAGAAAAGAGCTGTGCTGAATAGAATGACTATTCCTGTCTGTGTGTCTTTTTTGTAACTTAAGGTTTTGCCTAGAGGGATTCTCTATGTTTTGAATCTAATTACCCTGTAAGGTATTTACCATCCTGATTTTACAGAGATGATTCTTTTTTACTTCTATTAAAAGTCTTCTTGTAAGGGAACTGAATGCTTTTTCATTGTTCTCAGATCCAAGGGTTTGGGTCTCTGGTCACCTATGCAAATTGGTGAGGATTTTTACCAAACCTTCCCCAGGAAGTGGGGTGCAAGGGTTGGGAGGATTTTGGGGGGAAAAACGTTTCCAAACTACGTTTTTTCAGGAATCCAGATAAAGTTTGGTGGTGGCAGTGGAAGTCCAAGGGCAAAGGGTAAAATAGTTTGTACCTTGGGGAAGTTTTAACCTAAGCTGGTAAAAGTAAGCTTAGGAGGTTTTCATGCAGGTCCCCACATCTGTACCCTAGAGTTCAGAGTGGGGAAGGAACGTTGACAAATGGGAACAAATAATAACAGTTAAAAGTGTTACAGGGTAGGGTGGGAGTGTAATTATGAGAATATACTGGAAGGCTGCCTGCCTTCACTCTCAAGCCAAGGTCAAATAGTCAATTAGGAGGGGCAAGAGAGTTGTGGGGTGAGCCATAAGACACATTAAAAGCCAAAGAAAAACCTGGCCTTGGCCAGAACACAACCTCACTCCTGACCCGTCCTATGGGATACAAAAGAGGTGGGACGAAGATCCCAGACTCACAACTCTCCAGAATGGAACATGACCATACATTATAAGGGGTGGGACTGAAGGTGTGCATTTCATGTATAATTATACCAGCTAAGGAGGGGGACGGACAGGACACTGGAAACAGCCTTTTCCAAACACCGTATTGTTGAAGATTTGCTCTAGTTGAGAAAGACTTATACTGGGGAAGTTCTTTGTACTGCATTGATAAGGGGGTCAGACTAGAAGGTCACAATGGTCTCTTCTGGGACATGGAATCTATCAATCTATGAATCTTAGGCCTGGTCTGCACTAAAAAGTTAGGTCAGCTTAACTACATCTTTCAGGGCTGTGAAAAATTTCACTCCCTATGCCATGTCATTAAGCCAGCCTAAGCCCTGGTGTGGACACTGCTAGGTCGAAAGAAGAATTCTTCCATCCACCTAGCTACTGCCTCTTGGAGAGGTGGATTTTCTACAGCAATGGAAGATCCCTTCCATAACTGTAATAAGTGTCTACATGACACAGCTGCAATATTATAGCATTTCTAGTGTAGACATACCCAGAATCTCTACAGTAGGAACAAAGCATAACAAGAGAAAATGATGGTAACAGAATAAAAGGCCTATACACATCTCTAATGGTTGAGGTAGGTCTAACTTATTCCAAAGTCCTTTTTCCTTGAGGCCTGGGGTTCAGTCTGCTCCCCAGTCATCCCTCATTCACACTCCCTTGGCCTTCAAAGACTGTCCTTTTATTCACCCAAAAGTTTTTTGCTCCAATTTTTCCATCTTGAATACCTCCTGTGTTGGGTCTCCCATCTCCCCTGCCAAAACAAACAAGTAAGATCAACCGAAGTAAAACTTCAAAGTGAATTATACCTGTATTGTCCTATAAGTATCAGTAAATGGGAGAGGGTATCTAAAACTGTGCCCCTTTTCTTGAATATATGCAACTAACCCCTGTTTGAATTAACTCCTTGTAATCATATTCTCTGTTGGGTTAGTGTGGGGGTGGATGGTTGGGATTGATGACCTTTGCTATTCAGGAGGTCAGGCCAGATGATGGGGTGGTCCCTCCTGGCCCTAAACTCTATGGCAAAAACACTCAGACAGACTGATGGAACAAATAATATTAATAACATATTACAAGTAGCCGCACATCCTTCACAAATTGCAAATGCTGTAAACCAGCACAGCTCCATTAATTTTGTTCTGTTTTACAACAATTGTAAACTGGTGTTTCTCTGTTGGAGTCAATGGGAACAGCTGGCAGAATGTATTCAAAAGTTTGGCTTCTGTGACTCACACAAAATCACACAAGGATTCTGTGGCAGAGCCAGGAATTTACCCAGGACCTCCTGAGTTTCAGCCCAGCGTTTTTAACATAACACCATCCTTCCTCTCTAGTGTGACTTCTCTCAAAACAGACGTTTATGTTTCTTGACATTTAAACTGATACTTTAATGTAAATACTCAATCACACTAGCCTTTGCCTAATTAAACTATGGAAATATTTGTATCTATGTCTTTTACAAATTCTGTATTCAGAGAGAGCTCAGATTCCCAAGGGTTTGCTCTAATAAACTGGAATAAATGCCAGATCTCCACTTGTATAGTTAGATCTCAGAAAGCAAGAGCTCCCCGTTGAAGATGCATGCAAAACCAAAATCTAAGGTGCAGAAAGGTAGGGTATCGCACACACACACACACACACACACACACACACACACAAACACACACGCTGTCAAGGTTCCTTCCCCACTCTGAACTCTACGGTACAGATGTGGGGACCTGCATGAAAACCTCCTAAGCTTACTTTTACCAGCTTAGGTTAAAACTTCCCCAAGGTACAAACTATTTTACCCTTTGCCCTTGGACTTCCACTGCCACCACCAAACGTTTATCTGGGTTTATTGGGAAAATGTAGTTTGGAAACGTCTTTCCCCCCAAAATCCTCCCAACTCTTGCACCCCACTTCCTGGGGAAGGTTTGGTAAAAATCCTCACCAATTTGCATAGGTGACCACAGATCCAAAGCCTTGGATCTTAGAACAATGAAAAAGCATTCAGTTTCCTTACAAGAAGACTTTGAATAGAAGAACAAAAAGAATCACCTCTGTAAAATCAGGATGGTAAATACCTTACAGGGTAATTAGATTCAAAACATAGAGAATCCCTCTAGGCAAAACCTTAAGTTACAAAAAAGACACACAGACAGGAATAGTCATTCTATTCAGCACAGCTCTTTTCTCAGCCATTTAAAGAAATCATAATCTGACACATACCTAGCTAGTTTACTTACTAAGTTCTAAGACTCCATTCCTGTTCTGTCCCCGGCCAAAGCATCACACAGACAGACACAGACCCTTTGTTTTTCTCCCTCCTCCCAGCTTTTGAAAGTATCTTGTCTCCTCATTGGTCATTTTGGTCAGGTGCCAGTGAAGTTACCTTTAGCTTCTTAACCCTTTACAGGTGAGAGGATTTTTCCTCTGGCCAGGAGGGATTTTAAAGGCGATTACCCTTCCCTTTATATTTATGACACACGCAAAACGGGAAAAAGCAAGAAGGATGTTCAGATGTCATGGATATGGACGTGGTAGAAGAAATAGAATAGAATGAAATAGAATAGAATAGAATAGAATAGAATAGGCCTTTTGAGTCAACCCTCAACAGATATAAATGGATTCATTTCCTTTTACTGCAATGAAGCTACACTGATTTATCCCAGTGGGGGATCTGCTAAAGAGTATTTATTTCTCTTTCAATTTACTATATGTATGGGAGAAAGGGATGGAAATGTAGGATGGAGACCAATTACACCACAAAATTGACAGATCTATCTATCTATCTATCTATCTATCTATCTATCTATCTATCTATCTATCTATCTATCTATCTATCTATCTAATCAATTTCTGTTAGTTTCAAAGTTGCCTATCATTCAATCAAACCTGGGTTGATAGTCATTGACCTCCATGGCAGTCTGAAGGCTGTAGGGTGTGTGTTTGTGTGTAATGATTCTATGGTGTCCATCCATTTCCTCCTAGACCATTATCCTGTCATCATAATCAATATCTTCGGATCTCAGTCGGCAAACTGATTTAGTTAAATACTTTATACTCGTGCAAATAGCATTGAGAAAGGCCCAGGCCCTCAGAGGTTGTAGACTTCAGAAGTTGTTAGGAGCCTAAATACTTTGAGGCTCTGGGCCAAATTACTCATTTCAGGTTAGGGTTGAGTAGGGCTGGCCGGAAAACAATAATTCATTTTTTGGGGGGAAAAAACACATTGGGATGAAATCAAGACCCTTCAAAGAGTGTTATGAGAGAGAGAAAGAGATAGAGAGAGACTGAATCTATAGCGCAATGATTTGTTTATGTCTGTGTGCCTGTGTTTCTTTCTCAGTTTGTGAATGTCTATTTGTGTATATGCCTATTTGTGTATTTCTATGTATGTATGTGTTATCATCTTCCATGGGGGTCTACAATGAAGTTACTCCTAAAAATAATAAACTTTTGGCATTTAATATTATTAAATTATTGGAGGTGAAGAAGGAAAATTAGAAATATGAGCAGGAAAGGAAAAGAAATGAAAGGACTGATTAGGAACTACAGAATTCAATTACTGTTTTCAGTGGTTAATTTGACGGAGGAAAGACCATGGATGTTCTAAAGAAAAGATCTTAGCAGTCTTACTCATACCACATAGTGCTTCCCTTCATGCACAATTCCGTTTTCTTCATTTGGTTTATTAAAAAAACAAGGTACTACTCAACCTGTCTAAAGGTACCAGCATCTGCCCCCAAATAAGGACTGAGGGCCAGATTTTCTGAGATATTTAGGCACCGAATGGTATGGATAGGTGCCAAGTGAGATTTTCACAAGTGCCTAAATGAGTTAGTCATCTAACTCCCAGAATGTTAATTAGAGTTAGGTACCTAAATCATTTAGGCACTTTTGTAAATTCTACTCGGCATTGATCTGCAACTTTTGGCACCTAAATACCATTGTCAGTATAGCTTTGAGTAAGGTCTGAGTGATGACTTCATGATTCAGATCCAAGTAACATGGTTATTGAATTATAGTACCTCACACTGATGTTTATATTAGAAATTGACCTAAAATGCCTAAAGGCTGAACTGTGAATCTTCTCATCACAGGAGTGAACAGTTATTCACATGAAGTCAATGGGTACATTCAGATAAGCCAGTGCTTCCCAATGTAAATAAAGTGTCCTGCAACTGGCACAGTGTTCTGATCTGCAATGGATTCAGAGTTTGAAAGTAATCCTATCTGGGATCTTCATCAGTACAGACTGAGGAGCCAGACCCAACATTCAGATCAGGATATTAATTTCTGGTTAGTCTGACGGTGTTTGGACCTGGGGCTCTGGTCCATCTCTATTTTATATCCATAGGAATATTCTATTTACTACCCAGTGTTTGCTAGTGTTGAATCATTCCATTGATCTCGTCCCCTCTTCCCAGATTAACTGCCATGCAGCCATGGAAAAAGCAAACCAAAACACAGTGAAGGAATTAATCTTCCTGGAATTTAGCAGCCTCCAGAATCTCCAGGTTCTCCTCTTTCGTTCATCTTGTCCATTTACATGTTGTCACTCATGGGAAATTTTCTCATCATCATCATCATCATCATCCTGGCAGAAACTGGGGAAACTCTCCTTCCTAGAGATCTGGTACACATCGATCACTGTGCCCAAACTGCTGGCCAGCATCTTGTCCAGGAGCATCACCATCACAATAAACAGATGTGTGACTCAGTATTACTTCTTCTTCTCTCTAGGAGCCACTGAATGCTTCTTCCTGGCTGTCATGGCCTACGACCGCTACTTGGCAATCTGCAGCCCACTGCATTATACAACCATCATGAACCACAGGTTGTGCTTCTACCTCTCCACCAGATCCTGGGTTGGTGGATTCCTCTCCCCACTCTTGCCCACAATTCTAATCTCCTGGCTCTCATTCTGTGGCCCTCAGGAAATCAACCACTTCTTCTGCGACTCAGACCCAATCTTCAAACTGTCTTGCTCTGACACTTTCATTCAGGAGGCTACTGGATACACCTGCAGCTCTGTGGTCATCTGAAGCTCCTTCTTGCTCACCATGTCTTCCTACATCAACATCATAGCCAACATCGTGAAGCTAACATCTGCCAAAGCTAGGAAAAAGACCTTCTCCACTTGTGCCTCTCACCTCACTGTGGTGACCATCTACTATGGGACCATCATCTTCACCTATGTCAGGCCCCTGAGCACATATTCTTTTGGTTTAGGCAAAGTGGTGCCTGTCTTCTATTGTGTCATTACCCCACTGCTAAACCCTCTGATCTATACTCTAAGGAATAAAGATGTGAAAAAAGCCATATGGAAATCTTTTACTAGAATGAGATGGCAATATGGAAGGACCACACTACTATCTATGAGGGTGTTAAGTAGAACGTGAAATTGGAGTGGATTTCCAAAATTGCCAGAGTGACTTAGGATCTTATGGCCGATGTTCACTGACTTTCAATTAGACTCATGCTCTTAAGTTATTTAGGCATTGCTGAGGATTTACCAATATATTTTCAATTGGATTTGTGTTCCTAAATCACTGATATTCTTTTGAAAATCCCAACATTTTATCTTTCAGTGGGATAGAAACCATAGTTAGGATTTTGAATGGATCCTAAAAGTACTGGCCACCTAACTCCATTAGGCTCCTTTGAAAATTCCAGGCAGAACTTGACTGCTATTTGACAAGTGTTTGCTGTTTACATTGTCAACTATCTATCACTCTTGTTCGTGTTGAGTGGGAACTTACTCCAGAAGTGGCTCATTGTAACTGAAGGGACTTAACCCTATGGTTCTATGATTCTATTTTTCTATATCAAGAACAAAGATATGCTCCAACTGAAATCCTACACAAAATCTTTCATCCTCATAAACCCTCCTGAGATTGAGGCCATCAGCCTTTACTTCTGCTGTGTTGTTGTATGCTGTCGTCATCAGGGACTGAACCCTTGATTTATGGATTTAAAAATGTTAGCCTCTATTGGCTGAGCTGGAAGAATGATCATGTGAGTTGAGAAGTAGACTCATAAATGTCATCCTGCCACTAGACGGGGATAAAGAGCTGCATCAAGCTGATGTGATCTACAGTAGTCTTTTCTTAGCCCTCGTTTTATTTGGGGAAACAGCTACATGGGAAATATATATATATAATGAACAGTGTTTGTGGCAATGACTGCAAAATCAATAATCATACTTCATCACCCAAAATAGCATGTTTGATGCTTTAAGTGTTTCAGTGGTTTTCCTACTTGGGGGCCCACAAGTGGGGTGAGCAGGACTGAGGGATGGAGCACATGGCAAGTTGAGCACATGGCAAGAAGACAGGGATTCTACAGTTACAGCCCACAGCAACAGTACCTGTATTGCCCCTCTGTGGTCCAGCAATGGAACCAACATGTAGGACTCTGGATCCTCAGCTCCTGACTGGAGTTTTTTTCAGGCTGCTATTCCCTGCATACCCTGTGTTATTTGCAGAAAGTCCTAAAAGGCTTGTATCTGCACTCTGCTCTCTCTCCAGAGGCTATAAATCGTGTAATTGCCCATAGTTATAATTACCACACAGCCATGTCACATTTATTGTTCAGGTGAAAGCATTATAGAGGAAACATCTTAAAACAATAAAAGAACCTACACACATATTAATGAGCCTACCAGAGACCACCCCACATAAACCTCAGGGTCAGTTAGGAGTCAGTCCTTGAAAGTCCACCCAGGGTTTTTTCTGTGGTTACAATTTCATAACAGCTTTAGCAAGGGGTAAAAGTAATATTAAACTCTTACTGGTAAGGGTGCCTGTCTCTGGGCCCCCGCAAGGGACGGGGTGGGGGGGTCAGCCATCCCCAGCCAGCCCATCTGTGCTGCCTGGGGCTCCGGTACTGATTCAAAAGGGCCTGGGGCTCTGGCCTCTGCTACTGCGGCAGCGGCCGGAGCCCCAGGCTCTTTTAAATCGCTGGCCCTGGGGCAGCTGCCCCTTTTGGCCACCCCTGTTGGTGGCCCGGGGTGGGAAGTGGCAATAACGTTAAAATGCTGCCATTAACGTCAGCTGTGTGCGGGCTGGTACCAGCTTCTTACCGGTACATCGTACTGGCCCGCACCAGCCTACTTTCCTCCTTGGCTTTAGCTCAGAACAAGAACCTGCATACATAGGTTAGTCTTTCCTTTATACAGCATGGGCCTTTGATCTTCAGATTCCGGGAAC
Organism: Natator depressus; assembly: GCF_965152275.1. Lineage (NCBI taxonomy): Eukaryota > Metazoa > Chordata > Testudines > Cheloniidae > Natator > Natator depressus. The sequence continues at coordinate 35,554,932 of NC_134246.1, forward strand.
AGGTAATCAGCTAACAATGCTCCCTTCTTCAGGGAGTAGACCCGAAAGGCGGGGGGTTTGCACAACTAGAAGAGGAAATTTGCAGTCACCTCCCCCTAGAGATTCCCCAGGCAAACCACTTGACACTGTTTGTTCAAAAGTCCATTCTTGCCTGGCCCATTGCTCAGTATTGTCCTTGGAAGTTCATAAAACTTCCCAAGGCTAACAATAGTCCATCACCTTCACATTTAATGCAATGGATGCCAAAAGGACTTAAACATAATGTAATCAGGTTTTTCAAGGATACTACAAGAAATTGCCATATCTATCACACCTACGTAAGAACTACACACTATTCTGATTGGGGATCTGACCATGACCGCATCTAAGGCAGAAGAGAAGAAGAGATAGGGCAGGAGGGACTGTGCCTAGGCTCAGTTACTCACAAACCTCATACTCCCAGAAGCAGTGAGACCAGACTAGGGTCTTTTGTTATTAGAACTATTGAAGGCTTTTTAAGATTAAAGTGAGTCTGGTTAGGGAAATCCGGCTGCTAGGCCTTGCTTTCCTACCATCTGTAAGCAACAGCGTTAAACTAGAATCTCAGAGAGACCATGGTGGGGTGCAACTCTTGGGGAGTGCATCTAAGCAACTAGGGTAGTTCAGGAGGTCTGGGACTTTGGTTTCAGGATCAGGAGGCAGCAGGATAGCAGGGGTCTGAACCTGGGAGTGTGGAACAGGAATAGTGACCAGATTCCACCCAGACATAGGGAACTTAGAAGCACATGGGATCCACTGGTTGTGTCTACTCGTAACAGACAGAAGCTATGCAGGGTGATATGGGACCAGGTTGTAACACAGGGCTTTCATTAACACTTCAACATCACTACCTTCAGCGATTGCATGCAGTGACACCTGTGTAGCTCCATTTAATCTTCAACTGTTGTAAAACAGAACAAAATTAATGGAGCTGTGCTGGTTTACAGCATTTACTTTGAAGGAGATATGCTGATTTATACCAGTTGGAAATCTGGCCTGTTGATTTTAATGGAGCCAGGCTGATTCATGCCAGTTTGTCCCACTGACTTGACAGGAGCAATGGAGAAATAAGATACTACTCAATTATGTCAGAAGTGGGTCTGTTAATTGTGTTACCAGACACTGGAGGCATTTGACCATGAAAAGCCAGCTCATATCATTTGCTGTGCACTAAGGATCAATGATAGTAGAAGAAGCCTGCGGGTAACATCCAGGCCCTCCTGAAGCCAAGGTCAACATTCCTACTGACATCCATCAATGGGGCCAGGATTTTACCCTGAGAGTTTATCCACTGATTAATATGGAATCTGTGTCTCTTGGTAGCACTATGTTCAAAAAGAAACATGTTGGTAGAAACTATGTTTTTTTTCTTGGAAAATGCGGAAGAATCTACATTTGGACCTAATATCAAGAGCAATTTTGTCATCTTAATGTAGAAAGTTTATCTGTACTGTTCTAGGTGACTCCCATTTACCTTCTCTTCTGGGGCCTTGTTTGAGAGTTAAATGTTCACCAGATTCACAAGGGATCCAAGATCTCCCTACAGAAGGTTACTATATATCAAAGACAATCACCTTCAACAAGTCATATCTCACTAGGAGTCTGTTTTTAAATTACTGTTCAGTTTATTGTATTTGAAGTTTGAATGAGAGGTAAGAATATTCCTCTTGCTTATTTGCTTGATTTCTCTATTTCTTTATTTCTTGCTTGCTTTCTCACATAGGCATCAACTCCCTATGCAATTAAATGAGAGTTAAATGATTAATTCCTTTATGCTCTTTGGAAAGTCAAGCAACATTGAATTTATGTGTTGTGTTATATTTTTTGTCATTTGGCTAAATGTGCTTTGCAGGAATACACATTACCACAACTATGTTTATGAATTTTGGACCATATTCTGATCTCAATTTCACCAATACAAATCTGATGTAAACTCACACACATTAATGCAGTTCTTTTGAATTTAATTGTAGTCAAGTCCAAACTCAAGGAATTAAAATGTAACATTAATAGAAAGGGAAGACAAGTCATAACCTATTGTCTGTGCCCTCAAAAGTATGCAATCAAATTTGAAAAGTAATGCAAAAGATGACTTTTTTTTTACAAAATACTCTACTATGAAATATGATAAAGTTATCTAATATGATTTCATGATTAGTTAGATTTGTTGGCCCTGATAGTCTTCTCTGTTTCACGATTTTTGCAATTGAGTAACCTTATTGATTTCAAAGGAGATACTCCTGATTTACTCCAGGAGGAATGAGAGTAAAATCAGCAGAAGCAGTAATAAGACTAGAGATGTTTGAAGATGATGGAGGGAAACTTTTCTGTAATACAGTAGGGATTGCTTGTCATATCAGGATAATACTATTCCTAATAATGAAGCAACAGTTATATATTGCCATGTAGGTTATCATAAAAATGAAATTTGGGAAGCTCAAATCCCCTCTCATTTTCACTAGTTGTATGTACCAGTGCATCTCCAATGAATGGAGAATTAACCACATTGATTGCAATGGAGTTAAGCCTGATTTAAATCAGTGTGAGTTAAAGGGTTATCCAGACAATTATTTTTTGCACCTTGATTCCACCTAAATATACATATTATTATGTCATATTTTGGATTATATACATTCTATATATTATATAGACTGTAAATGTGCTATACTGCAATAGATACATTTTGTGAAATTAGTGTAGAAAGTGGAATCTTGGTTACTAATAAGACTTCTGGTGTATGAAAGAAGTTTGAGATCATATTGTGAACTCCTAACTCATGTAATTTATGTAAATATTCCAACAGACTTCATGTGCCTCTATTTGAGAACATCCACGGTGTTATTTTTTCCCTTCTACAGTCAAATGTCAGGAGAATATAGACTCATTATCTGAGACAGTTTATTGTGCTAATATATTTTAATGTAGCTCAGTTTGTATATATGCTCTGTGAAAGGTCTAGAATATCACAAAGCTCTTTCTCTCTCTCTCTCTCTCTGTGTCAGTCAGTCTAGATTCTTCAGTTGCCATATTGCTAGTTTTTGCAATACCTGACCAAAATTGAATCTTTATTCCTACAGAGGGAACACTCAAGCAATGGAGCCCAGTAACCACACCAGGGTGACCGATTTCATCATGCAGGGTCTCTTTGACCACCCTCAACACCAAGGACTGATCTTTGGGCTATTCCTATGCCTTTATATGACTGCCATCATGGGCAATTCATTGATTATTGTGGCTATTGTCCTCCACCCACCTCTCCACACTCCCATGTACTTCTTCATCGCCAATTTAGCCCTGGTTGACATTTTGTGCACTTCCTCAGTCCTACTGAAAATGCTGGAAAACCTGTTGCAGGAGGAGAAAATCATTTCCTTTGGTGGCTGCATGGCCCAACTCTTTGTCTTTACTTTGTCATCAGGGACAGAACTTGTGCTTCTCACTGCTATGTCATATGACAGGTATGTTGCCATCTGCCACCCCTTGCACTATGTCAATCTGATGAGTAAGGAAATTTGCATCAGTTTAGCAGCTGCTGTCTGGGCTGTTGGTACCATCAATTCATTGGTGCACACATTACTCATGCTGCACCTGGATTTCTGCGGACCCAACCTCATCCAGCATTTCTTCTGTGAGATCCCACCAGTGTTGGCACTATCCTGCAGCTCCACCTATCTCAACGAAATTATGATCTTCATGGCTGACATCTTCCTTGCCATGGGAAACTTCCTGCTGACCACCATGTCATATAGCTTCATCATCATCGCCATCCTGAAAATGCGGAGCTCCAAAGGGAAGCAGAGAGCCTTCTCCACCTGCTCCTCCCACATGCTTGTGGTCATCTTGTACTACTCCACAATCATCTACACCTACATCCGGCCAACATCCAGTTACTCGCTGGATAAGGACAAGATGGTGGCCATAATATACACCCTAGTCACTCCAACCCTGAACCCTCTGATCTACAGTCTGCGCAATAACGAGGTCAAAGTGGCCATCAGGAAAATCCTTCCATTCACCACAAAATTGCAATTTTTCCAAGAGTGAGCCTGATTCTCACCAGCCTTGTCCCTTGTAGGCCAGGTCCAAAGGTAGTGTAAATTTTCATAGAACTAGGGATTTCAGTACACACAAACTTGCACTCTGGTATATTCACTACAATGGAAATACAAAAATTTATATGAGTTGGGGATGTGTTGCACTGACTGCAGTAGGGCTAGGCTGAGGATCGGACCCCATTGACATAGGTGGAACTATGCTGAGTCACAGTAGCTGGACTATGGGATAGATTTTTAAAGGTGTTTAGGTACATACTGGGATTTTCAAAAGCACCTAGGCACTTAAAACTCATTGATTTTAAAGCAATTTAGGTTCCTAGATGTGCTGGAAAAACACTTTAGGTACCTATATACCTATAAAAATCTCTCCCATTGTGTAGCACATTAGTTCGCATACAGTCTCGCTGAATCAGAATATTCTATTCTATTCTATTCTATTCTATTCTATTCTATTCTATTCCTGAGCCAATAAGTATGATAACAATATAAAAACAGACTCTCTCTCTGTTCACGAATTTCTTGTGAGACATTAAAAACCCACATTTTTTCAATCACGTATCTGTTGAGATCTGGAGGTAAAGCTAGAGTCAAACTGAATTACTAATTGAAGAAGAGTCCTGTGGCACACAAAGAAAAAGTGGGACACAAATAGGCTGGTACAACCTGGCTTGTTTAATGAACAGAACGGTGATAAGTGCTCTCCAAGGCTCCTGGTAATTTCTGGGCTTGTCATGGAAATGAGCAGCAAGATTCTAGAAATGGGTGGAAATGTTTACAGTTGAAATCACCAGACTGATTGGTGAATGTTGATGGGATGAGGCCATTTGGAATATTACTTATCTGGGAATCACTCTATGGGATCAGAAGCAGGTGGGTAGACTGCAAAGAGAGGGCTTTACCATGATGGTTGCCACCCCCACCAATTCCTGAGGCCATCGATCCACCATGACAACATTGGGCCTTGTTTGTTGAGATTCTGAAATATGTCCTGACCAAAACTGGCCATACAGAAAGAAAAGAAATTACATCCCCCCACTTCTCCAGTGGTGCTGCTTAAATCCCATGTAATCCTTATGACGAGATAACTGGCTCTGTGGATGAGGGGAAAGCAATGGACGTGTTGTTCCTTGACTTTAGCAAAGCTTTTGACATGGTCTCCCACAGTATTCTTGCCAGCAAGTTAAAGAAGTATGGGCTGGATGAATGGACTATAAGGTGGATAGAAAGCTGGCTAGATTGTCGGGCTCAACAGGTAGTGATCAATGGCTCCATGTCTAGTTGGCAGCCTGTATCAAGTGGAGTGCCCCAAGGGTTAGTCCTGGGGCCGGTTTTGTTCAATATCTTCATAAATGATCTGGAGGATGGTGTGGATTGCACCCTCCGCAAGTTTGCAGATGACACTAAACTGGGAGAAGAGGTAGATATGCTGGAGGGTAGGGATAGGATACAGAGGGACCTAGACAAATTGGAGGATTGGGCCAAAAGAAATTTGATGAGGTTCAACAAGGACAAGTGCAGAGTCCTGCACTTAGGACGGAAGAATCCAATGCACCGCTACAGACTAGGGACCGAATGGCTAGGCAGCAGTTCTGCGGAAAAGGACCTAGGGGTGACAGTGGACGAGAAGCTGGATATGAGTCAACAGTGTGCCCTTGTTGCCAAGAAGGCCAATGGCATTTTGGGATGTATAAGTAGGGGCATAGCGAGCAGATCGAGGGATGTGATCGTTCCCCTCTATTCGACACTGGTGAGGCCTCATCCGGAGTACTGTGTCCAGTTTTGGGCCCCACACTACAAGAAGGATGTGGATAAATTGGAGAGAGTCCAGCGAAGGGCAACAAAAATGATTAGGGGTCTAGAGCACATGACTTATGAAGAGAGGCTGAGGGAGCTGGGATTGTTTAGTCTGCAGAAGAGAAGAATGAGGGGGGATTTGATAGCTGCTTTCAACTACCTGAAAGGGGGTTCCAAAGAGGATGGCTCTAGACTGTTCTCAATGGTAGCAGATGACAGAACAAGGAGTAATGGTCTCAAGTTGCAGTGGGGGAGATTTAGGTTGGCTATTAGGAAAAACTTTTTCACTAGGAGGGTGGTGAAACACTGGAATGCATTACCTAGGGAGGTGGTGGAATCTCCTTCCCTAGAAGTTTTTAAGGTCCGGCTTGACAAAGCCCTGGCTGGGATGATTTAATTGGGGATTGGTCCTGCTCTGAGCAGGGGGTTGGACTAGATGACCTCCTGAGGTCCCTTCTAATCCTGATATTCTATGATTTTATGATTCTAACACTGGAATTGAACTCTGGGTTCCTGCTGTCATTTCCTCTCCCATGTGTCATTTTCCTTCCTTGCATTGTGTTGGGATCCCCTCCAAGGCCCTTTCCATTCTCCTTATCCAGAACAACTCATCCAGTTCTGGGAGAACTCTTCAATTAGTATCAGAGGGGTAGCTGTTTTAGTCTGGAGCTGTAAAAGCAGCAAAGAGTACTGTGGCACCTTATAGACTAACAGACGTATTGAAGCATAAGCTTTCATGAGTGAATACCCACTTCTGCATCTGAAGAAGTGGGGTTTTTACCCATGAAAGCTTATGCCCAAATAAATCTGTAGGATCTAAAGTCATTCTCATACTTGTGCACTCTCTATCTCTTTCTGGTCCTATGGCTCTTGAAGTATTTATCCAAAGTGGAACAGTTTCAGCAGGAGAGATTGAAGGAGCCCCCTCAACATACTATCCCCATGGCTAGAGCACTCACCTGAGTGGTGGCAGATTCCTGGTCACATCTCCTCAGTCAGAGGAGAGACATGAATCAGGGTTCCCCCCATTCTAGGCAAGTGCTTTCACCACAGAGCTGTAAGTTATGAGGGAGCTCCTTCCCCATGACCTCCAAAAGAAGGCCCAAAGCTGAGAATCCCAAGCAGAGATAGGTGTCTCCCTCTGGCCTGGGTTTAGGTGCTGAAGTCCTAAGAGGGGCTGGGCTTAGTACACAACCCTCTCTTTGACATCTCCTATTGGTGAGCTTAGGTGCGGAGCCACCTAGCATGCTACCTTTTGTGGATCCCATTCTTAGGCACCTATCGTGCCTGACTCCAGCTTTGTGCATCACAGTGATTTTCTAGGTGCCCAAAAGATAGGTGTGATCACTTAGAGGGCACATCTACCCTTAAAATGCTCTCCCTTCTGCATAGTTAATCCACCTTCCTGAGAGGCAGTAGCTATGTTGGTGGGAGAAGCTCCCCTGTCGACATAGCACTGTCTACACAGGAGGTTAGGTCAGTATAAATACATCGCTCAGGGGTGTGGATTTTTCACACCCCTAAATGACATAGTTATACCGATATAGGTCTGTAGTGTACACCAGACATTAGCATTGCAATGTCTAAGTCCCTTTGTGAATCTAACCCTTAGTGTAAATGGGAATCAAGAGCATTAAATCAGAATTCCCCACTATTTTCACCCTCAGTATAATTTCACATCCACTTTGCATTCCTGATTTGATTTTCTTCACACTTAAAATGGTTTGAATCTGAAATAATTTCAAAGAAAGCAATGTACCTGATTGTCCAAGAGCTTATATCTTGTGTTGGTGAGCACTCCTGACCTACTCTGGGGTAAAGCTGCTGTAGGTGAGAGGAGAATCTCAGGGACTTTGCACGAAGGTAAATGGCTACACAGGATGCAAGTCAGTGGTGAAACATACTTATTGAACGATGGGGAAGTTCATTTCCAAATCGTCCATGCATAAACACCTCTGCACTCATACTAACTCTGGCTACATCTGCATGAAATATTGTCCAGCCCTTAGCTATTCTAATTCAGCATAGCTCCAATGAAACCAATGGAGTTATGAGATTTGCTCCAGTTGAGGATCTTGCTCATTTGAGAGTGGTGAATATCCAATGTACCAAGGGATGGACACTGCAGGGGGATGCTTGGAGATCTCAGTGGGTGGATTGTGCTACTGCTCACTTGCACAGGGATAGTAGAGCCTGTGTAGGCTAAGAGGGGAGTATTTGTGTTGCCTGCGGCCGATGGAGTCAGGGAGCATCATAGCTCCACAGGAAACTGAGGCAGACGAACACCTATCTTCATTAATTGCTCTAGAGTTAAGGCATCCTGATGCCTAGAGAGGACAGCGATATGCATGCCCATAACTGCCTATGGAACTTTTTCTGCAAAAACATAGGTGCTGAGTGAGTTTAGGAGCCTACCAATTTTCAACAGCAGCTGAGTGCAGGTTTTGTGAATACCAGTAGTGACTGACTCTGGGATTTAGGTACCAGAAATGGCTAAGGCACCTAAGTCTTTTTGTGAATCTTTCATAAGGCTATTTTACACCACTCCAGTAAAACAAAGCCACCTCAAAGTGAGTCTAAATATAACTTACTCCCATTATAAAGTCCTTTTACACTGCCAGAGTGATGTAAAGTCAAGATCATTGCAAATATCTAATCTGCCCTCCTGAATAACAAAAGCCGTAAGACTTCCTTGAATTAACTTTTATTTGATTTATAAAAGAACTTTTAGAAGAATACATCCAATCTGGATTTTAAAACAGCCTGAGAGGGAGAATCCACCAAACCCTTGGTGAACTGTCCTAAAACACAGTACTAGATCCACATTGGTGTAAATTGGAGTAGCTCCATAGAAATCAGTGAACCAGGCCCAGTTATGCAGTGGCCTGTACTGTAAGGTTGGCAAGCAACAAAAATTGAACTCATTCTGTTAAAAAAAAATTCTGAAAATCAGCAAAAGTGGGTCTCAACTAGACTGGTAAAAACTGGCTTGTTTAAGTGAATGGAACATTTAGCCAAATGGCAAACAGTATAATACAGCACATAAAATAAATGTTGTTTGACTTTCAAAAGAGTATAAATGAATTAATCACTTAACTCTTATTGAATTTCATAGGGGGTTGGTGTTTAACACATTTAGGAGCCTTTGAAAATATCATCCTAAAGAAGAAAACTTGATTTAGAAGAACTAACGAAAGAACGAAAGAAAGAAATTCTTATCTCTCATTCAATCTTCAAATACAATAAACCAAACAGCAATTTAAATACAGACGCTGACTGAGATATGGCTTGTTGACAACGACTGTCATTCATATAGAGTAGGCTTTTGTAGGGAAATCTTAGATCCCTTGTGAATTTGGTGAAGATTTAACCCTCAAACAAGGCCCCGAAGGAGAAAGTAAATGGGAATCATATAAAAGAGTAGAAATGAGAGCCAAATTTGGTTTACAGGATAGAATCATAGAATCATAGAATATCAGGGTTGGAAGGGACCCCAGAAGGTCATCTAATTCTATATAGGAAGGAAAACCCATATTGAGTTTCAGATTAGAGAGCGATTTTTCAGGAGTGGCAATTAGAAGGGTAAAATCTTGTCACTTGTATAGACCCTGTTCCAGCCAAGCACTTAAACACGTTTTAGCATATGAGTCAACTTCTTGACTTCCCTGGCCCACTCATGTGCTCAAAGATAAACAGATCAACTGTTGGATCAAGACCATATATGTGATCCAGAGTTATGGTGTCATCACACTTATGGAGACCCATTGTGTCAATTATGCAAAGTGGATTTTCTGAAGAAGAAAAAAAAGACATTGCCTTTCTTCAATACTTTCTTTGAAAAGCCATCTCTTCTGGAACATTTGCTCAGCCCCACAGTATGAGTGCTTCTTGTACCTCACTGAATAGAATGTGCATCTCTAACAATTCTTCTAATATGTCATGTTTTTCTAACTTCATCAAATATTCATTCATAGAGTATAAGGCCAGAAGGGACAATTAAATCATCTAGTCTGATCTCTTGCATATCACAGGCAAGATAATTTCATCCAATTACACTTGTATTGAGCACAATAATTTGTATTTGGATAAAGAATCTTTCAGAAAGTCATCCAGTCTGAATTTGATGCCATGAAGAGAATCCACCACTTCCCTGGGAATTTGTTTAATCAGTTAATGTTAAGGAAAAGTTAGCACATGTGACTCCATTTTGGTTTGGGGCCCACCACTGTTTAAATGCCAGCACATCATACACCAGGAGGAGTAATCCTTAGATACTGAATCCATGTGAAAATCCTCCTCCTTGTCTCCAGCCTGCCTTGACTCCCAGTATCTGGTTTTTGTCAGTCTCTAACTCCCTGTCTCTTGGCCTTGATGTGAGGCCTCCCATCCTGATAATAAAAGTTACTGATGCATGGCTTTAGGACCATGCTGTGTAATTAACATACTGGTATAGCACGAGGAATGCACCAAGCAGGGATAGGTGGTAATTAAGACAAAGGTTTGTTTATTGGCTAAGGTTTCCGATGCACGAGGGCAACATGCTTTGCTAAAAAGTATATAACCTTTGTATAATCTGTATTCAGGGTCCCCTCCTGGCTAGCAGGGGGGCACCACGCTCGAGCGTAATAAACTTAGTGTCTTTTGGGAACTCTGCAGTTGTGGACTTTATTTCTGTGCCTCAGCCTAGATTCGAACTGTGCGTGACCTATCAGGTATAATTCGCAGCACTTGTGTGCGTGTCCTATCAGGTGTAATTCGCAGCACTTGTGTGCGTGTCCTATCAGGTATAATTCGTAACAGTTTTGGCGACCACGAAGGGACTCTAGGCTCGCCCCAACAAGCGAGAATACACTCCTCCTCTCGGACAGCTCCAGCTGGCACAGGGTGAGTTCACCTTTGAGAACTCCGAGGAGGAGGGGGTGTGAGCCGTCGCTTAGGCGATAAGGTGGCACATTTTGTGTTCTTTTGGTAGCCCATTATGGGTTCTGGGCAGAATGTAAGTAAGGGGACCCCTTTGGCTAAAATTCTCGAGAATTGGGGAAATATTTCTGGCACCCATGGGTTAGGTAGGAAAAAAGCTGTTATTTTATTTAAGGTTGAGTGGCCAGCACTAACAACTCAAACACCTTTTGACTGGCCACCGGATGGTTCCTTTGCTGGGGAAAATTAACAGCACTTAGGAAGAGGCTGGAAAACAAAGCTCCAGCCCAGATGGATTTTTGGTATGTATGGAACAACTGGGCTTATGCGCATGCGAAAGGACGTCCTCTTTCCTCCTCCTTTTCTTATTCATCTCAGGGGTCTCCAGCCCCGCTCTGTGCTGTGCCTGCTTCTGCCCCTCCTCCGGCTTACCCTCGGCTTTCTGACTTATGCCCGTCACCTCCTTGCTTGCCAATTAGCCGTGCTTTCTGTCCAGGTGACAAGCCTCATGGGGGGAGGACTCGGATAGCCCTTGTAAGTAAAAATATTTAAGAAAAGAGACCAGGAGGGCTGGGGGCTGGTTAAGAAGCCCACCCTCCTTGTTAATTTGGTAGTGAAACATAGCTGGTGCTCATGGAAGGAACAGTTCAGAGGAAAAAAAAAACAGGATTGGGCCCAAGCGGGCAGGCAACAGATAGAGAGATTGGAAAACAGGTTGAAAACTTGAAGGTCATAGTGAAAAAAGAGGAGTAAAGAATTACAGGAATGGAAAACGTAAATCCCGGAATAATACTTGAAATGGTAAAATCTAAGTTAATTAGGTGTCGTTTTGGGAAATAAGCAAGTGATTTAAGAAAGGAAAGTAAAAAAAGTTAACTCTTTAGTTGCTGGAAAGAATTAAGCAGTTGAACTTTGTGAAATACTGGAAAGAACAAAATTCTTGGTTTCTTTGCAGCCATTTTGAAAAAAAATGGGCCCTTTTCCAAAGAAATGCAATTATACAGTGCTACTTAATTAATATCTTATTAGGCTCCAAGGGGCTACAATAGGCGATGTCTTCCTTTTCAGGTCGCTGTGTGTTTGACAGCAGGAGTTAAAAGTAAAAGGCAATCAAAAGTCTGGTAAAGTTTATTGTGCCCTTTTTAAAGTAAAAATCTTTAACCTGTGGATCCAAAAGCAAGCCGGAAAGCATTTGTTTTAATGTAAATTACCTAACTGATAAGGTAGAGGCCACTGAAACCTGGGCTGCCTATAAAACAAATACAAGAAAATATGGGTAATTCCTCTGTTTTGCCTGCAATTAACAAGGGTATTTGTATAAAAAGGAAATATTTTAAGCAATGACTGACTGCCCAAAAGGGGTAGATCTGTGTTTTATTTTTGTCTTTCAGAAAATCAGAAAAAACTAATGCCAGCTGAAAAGCAATTCAACATCTCATGAATTTACTGGCACAATAGGAATTCTGTTCTGTGTTCTGTGTCCTGTCTTGTGGTGTTTGTCTTGTGGCCAGAATTTCTGTGTTTAATTTTTCATAGGACAGTTTAGTTTAAAACTAAATAGAAGGGTTAAATCAAAATGCAGATACTTGTTTTATTCCACTTGGAATACAAAATGTTTGGATAATATCAAAAAATGTGATATACTAAAGTTTAATACATTTGCTTAAGTTAAAAAAAAATTTTCATTGGCCAGATCTTTTAATTAAAAAAAATTGTTGTTAAAATTTGCACACCAACATTCTTTGGAAGCAAGGACATGAAAGGTTAACCCACTCCCCATATTATACATGAGATCCTTCTGGCTACCTCACATTTCTAGCCAGAGGGCTGGGGAGGGAGGAAAGCTATTGGACACCAGAGGTTGTACCAAGTGGACTCCTCGAAAGTGGGTGTGCTTGTCCTGGCTTGTTGCTCCAAAGCTCTGTAATAAAGTCATTTTCCTAGAAGGATGTATGTGGCATACATTAAACAATAAGAACTAAAGTGCTGTATAATGGGCAATGTACATGTGTTCCTTTTTAAACAAAGGTGTATGAGTAAAAAGTGAAAGTTTCCTTTGCAGGTTAATAAAAGCCAAGAAGGGGAAAAGAAATAAAATGGAGGACGAGCTAATTCAACGCTGCAGCTGGCAGGCTCGGTCCAAAGATAAGACACTAGCCTGCCCAAGGACACTACTCACAGCTAGGATTTGGCTAATAGCCAAGAAAGAGGGGGGCTTGAATGTGCCCAAGCAGCTGTGAGATCTGCAACACACTGCCAGACATTAATGAAATGTGTTAGGTCTCTGTATTTACAGGTAAAAGAAGTCCTGCTTCAAGAATCCTGAGCAAACCTGCCATTTGTTAAAACCAGGTGACTGGGTCTAAATAAAGGTCCATCAACAAAAGACTACTCTGGCCCCATGCTGGAAAGGCTCTTATTAAGTCCTGCTAACTAACAACACCGCTGTGAAGTGCCAAAGACTGACTTCCTGGACCCATGCTTCTTACTGCAAAAAGACCCCTCCACCTCGAGATGACTTCACTTCGACTATTGATCAGCCTGTCCCTCCTTCTGGGTTTTTTTTCTTTCCTCCTTTTAAACAGGAAAAAAAAAAAAAAAAAACCAAGGTGAAGTGCTAGTAACCTCTCCCTTGTCCACTGACAAAGCTAACCTGCATTCAGTATTTGCTAAAGAAACCAAAGCACTACAGGGTGACGTGCTAGTAACCTCTCCCCTGTATAATGCAAAACCATGACTGTTCCAAGAAAAAAGAAAAAACACCTGCTCTGCTAAAACCACCAAAATCCAAGGATTCCTGACTGCAAGAGACACTGAGAATTGGCCTTAATGGCAAAAACGGAGCATTGTACATTGGCAGGGAGGAAGTTGCGGGATGTATTCTTGGGAATGCGAAGTGAAGTGGTGGGGTGGGTTTATTCCAGAGGCTGGAACCTGTGCTTGTAGGCAAGTATAAATACCAAAAACGCCTTACAGCCACAAACATTACTCCCACCATCTGCCACCACTCCTTTGCAGGTAAAGATTCCTGGATCCATCATAGCTATGTTAAGTTGGCGCTGGGACCCCCACCTGACCCTGACAAGCCATTGGACGAGCCACTTCACGAATGAACACTACAACCAACCCATGGACTGAGCTTTCCAGCTACTGGGACCTTCACAGCCCACCAGGACTTTTTGTGTTCCTGTTTATTGGACTTACATTGGGGGTAGTGTTTTTTGTATGGTACAGGGGAGGATGTCGACATTGGTATGGTTTGCCTGGGGGGTCCTCTCCCTATTCCCAAGTCCAGTACAAGGATGGGAGGGCAATAGCTTCTTGAATTTAACCCGTGCTATCAAACAGGGTGTAAATCGAACGCAGTGTTGGATTGGTATTCATACCCCCACATATTTAGGTCAGGGGGTCCCGTTGGTAGGGGTACCTATCCCCCTTAATCGAACACTCCAAGCTAAGCTATGGGCAAACACTACATTTAACTGGAATGTTACAATCCAAATATGGTCTATTGATATGGTGGCTCAGGGTAATTATGCTTTATGTGTGTCACGACGTAAGGGCATAGAAAATACAGTTTTTGTGGGGAATTTTGTGGGGTGCAAGGACACCACCCAAATCAGCTCTGGTGCAGGAGGTCCCTTTACCTACTCCAGAACCCTGTGGCCAGTCCCCGAGGGGTCTGGCTGGTATTGGTTATGCAATCACACAGCCTATAAGGTTCTCCCGGCAGGATGGTGTGGTACATGTACCTTAGGGGCTATAGTACCCGCCGTGACAGTACACCAGAACCTGACCCGGGGAGAGATCCGCAATCTAGTATGGAGGGACCGACGAAGTATTCCTTTAAACCCCCTTTCTCAACGGTCCAAAGGCTTTCACTCCTTTGTGCGTTGGTTTCTGCCATGGTTGAAAGTAAGCGAGCTGGAAAAAGCTATAGTTAATATTTCAGCTGCTTTGGAACTAATGGCAAATGCTACTGCAGATGCTCTATCTGCCCTTCAAATTGAAGTCACCCAGCTATCCCAAACTACATTGCAAAACCGCCTAGCCCTGGATTATCTCCTTGCAAATCAAGGCGGGGTTTGTGCTCTGGTCAACTCAAGCTGTTGTGTTTTTGTAAATCAGCACCATAGGGTGGAAACTGACATCCACATCCTCAAGCAACAGGCAGCCCTATTCCACCACATCAGCCTCGACACTACCAGCGCCGGATTCCAGGAGGTCTGGGACTAGCTCACCTCATGGCTTCCGGATGTGTGGACTTGGGGACAGCGTATTTTGTATTTACTTTTTTTTGACTGTTATTGTTTTGCGTTATTTTTTGTATGCCTACAATGCTGCAGTATGTGCTGTCGGCAGTTGCTAACCCTGCAGCGCGGTTACTCAGCCCCGATATAGCTTACTGACGTACAAAAAAAAAGGGAGGACTGTTAAGGAAAAGTTAGCACATGTGACTCCATTTTGGTTTGGGGCCCACCATTGTTTAAATGCCAGCACATCATACACCAGGAGGAGTAATCCTTAGATACTGAATCCATGTGAAAATCCTCCTCCTTGTCTCCAGCCTGCCTTGATTCCCAGTATCTGGTTTTTGTCAGTCTCTAACTCCCTGTCTCTTGGCCTTGATGTGAGGCCTCCCATCCTGATAATAAAAGTTACTGATGCATGGCTTTAGAACCATGCTGTGTAATTAACATACTGGTATAGCACGAGGAATGCACCAAGCAGGGATAGGTGGTAGATAAGACAAAGGTTTGTTTATTGGCTAAGGTTTCCGATGCACGAGGGCAACATGCTTTGTTCAAAAGTATATAACCTTTGTATAATCTGTATTCAGGGTCCCCTCCTGGCTAGCAGGGGGGCACCACGCTCGAGCGTAATAAACTTAGTGTCTTTTGGGAACTCTGCAGTTGTGGACTTTATTTCTGTGCCTCAGCCTAGATTCGAACTGTGCGTGACCTATCAGGTATAATTCGCAGCATTGGTGTGCGTGTCCTATCAGGTGTAATTCGTAGCACTTGTGTGCGTGTCCTACCAGGTGTAATTCGTAGCACTTGTGTGCGTGTCCTACCAGGTATAATTCGTAACAGTTAATCTCTCTCAGTGTTAAACACGTGTGCTTTATTTCTAATTTAAATTATGGTGGCTTTAGTTTCCTGCCATTGATTCTTGTTATCCTTTTAACTGTTAAAGAGCCCTATGTTATAATTTGGCCCTGTATGACCCTAAATGGCAACCTGTGTATTACAAATAGACACAACCAGTGGATCCCATGTGCTTCTAAGTTAACTGGGTCTGGGTGGAGTCTGGTCACTGTTCCTGTTCCATACTCCCAGGTTCAGACCCCTGATATCCAGCTGCCTCTTGATTCTGGAATCGGTATCCCAGACTCCCTGAGCTACCCTAGTTGCTTACACGTACGCCCCAAGAGTCCCATCCCACCATGGTCTCTCTGAGATTCTAGTTTAACCCCATCAGGGACAGCATGGCAAGAAAGCAAGGCCAGGCAGAGGGATTTCTTAACCAGACTCACTTTACTCTTAAAAGCACTCAAGAGTTTTAATAAAAAACGATCCTTGTCTGACCTCACCCCTTCTGGGAGTCTGAGGTTTGTGAGCAACTGAGCCCAAGCACTGTCCTTCTTGTTTTATCTCTCCTTCTCTTCCTGCTTAGATTATGTGATAGTCAACTCCCCAATCAGAGTAGTGTGCTGCTCCTACGTAGGTGTGAGTATCCTCAAAAAAACTGATTACATTCTGTTTAAGTCTCTTTGGCATCCATTGCATTAAATACAAAGGTGATGGGTTATTGTGAGCCTTGGAAAGTATTATGAACTTCAGTGGACTGTACTGAACAATGGGACAGGCAAGAATGAACTTTTGAACAAACAGTGTCAAGTGATTTGCCTGGGGAATCTGTAGGGGGAGGTGACTGCAAATTTCCTCTTCTGGTTGTACAAAACCCCCAGCCTTTTGAAGCTACTCCCTGACGAAATGACCGTTATCTGATGATTACATCTTCCCAGACTCTGAAGATCAAAGGCCCACGCTGTATAAAGGAAAGACTGACCTATGCATGCAGGTTCTTGTTCTGAGCTAAAGCTGCTATGAACTTGTAACCACAGAAAACCCCCTAGATGGAGTTTGAAGGACTGACTCATACCAGACTCTGAGGTTGGAGGTTGTGTGATTGCTTGTTGGCTCATTAGCATCTGTGTAGGTTCTTTTATTGTTATAAGATGTTTCCTCTGTAATGCTTTCACCTGAACAATAAATGTGCCTGCTTAGAAAGGGTTGTGTGGTAATTTATGACTATGGACATTTACAGGCCTTTTAGGGCTTGCTGGGAATAACACAGGATAGTCAGGGAATTGTGCAGCCTGGAAAAACCCTGGTCAGGAGGGATGGAGATGCAGGTCTCTGCCCAAGAGAGGTGACAGCTGAGGAGCCAGAAGCCTAAAGGCGAGTGCCCTTGCTGAACCACAGAGGGGGAATACGGGCACAGTTGCTGTTAGATCCCTGTCTTCCAGCCATGTGCTCAACCTGCCATATGCTCCATCCCTCAGTCCTGCTCACCCAACCTGTTGGCCGCTGAGTAGGAAAACCATTGTCCAGGAGGGTGGGCCAGCTGGTGTGAGAGGTGTCCTTCAGCGTGGTATCAAGCGTCTTTAATGGTCAGGGCAGCTGTCTGAAATGCAACTCAATAGGTTCACCTTGGGCATATTTTGACATGTATTTACCACACAGTACCAAATGGAGGTCATAATTTGATACAGATATATCCCACTCTGTCACACATTTTAGGTTTGTGACTTTTCTTAATGTGACTTTACTTTTCTTAATGCGACTTGTTTTACTTACACATAAACACCAGACTTGGAACAGAGGTGGTCACACACAGTGTGCAGGCTATCACCCAAAGCGAGTACAACTTCTGTCCCCAATCTTGCAAATACACATATGCTTAACTTTACTTCTGTGAGTAATCCCATTGATTTTGCAACCAGTCACGGTAGAAAAGTCAATCTTATGTTTAAGTGTTTGCAGGACTGAGACCTTACTTTATCACTTTTCTTTGAATACTATTGAGCCCAATTTCTTTGAGTGCATATATAACCTGCACTACATTTGTTTTTTTCTCCCTCTCTTCCTTTCATAGCCTTCAGTGGTGGTCTTGGGCATTTTTTGTTTCCATCTGAATTTTCCAGGTTCTTCTTTATGTTATTGGTGGGATCTTTTCGTGTTTGTACAAAAAACAGAATACCAACACCTGGAAAAAATATTCCAGAGCAGTACCTTTTACTGACAAGTTAGCTTTATCTTTAACCAAAGTAAAAATAAAATAAAATACTGATTTTTAAGAGGGGTGGCTTTCCATTGAATAAGTGGTAAATTTCTATCAATTATTATTAAAAGTTTTAATCTCTTAATAACAATGGAAGATAAATATCTTTTTTTTTTAGCTTTAGTACTATATGAACTTGGTTTCATTATGGTACTTAGCTGCTGGAGTGGTATTTATGTGAAAAACAGCTGTCCAATAAGGGCTTTGTCTAACATCTGGGTAGTTACACTATTGGGTGGACAGTTTCTTATGGGATTTTCACAAGTGTCTGAGCAGGCTGGGCACCTGGGGCCAGAGTTTGAAACATGAGTTAAGCACTTAGGGCCATATTTTGTATATAAGCACTCAATGAGATATTCAAAAGTATCTAGGGACTAGATTTACAAGAGGATTTAGGCATCTAACTGCCACTTTAGGCACCTAAATCCCAGAATCAGGTCTCACTGGGATTCACAAAACTCCTGATCAGCTACCTTCAAACATTATAGGCACCTTTGCCTGGCACCTAAGTTTTTGCACTGTAACCCTTCTGCCAGGTGGAGTCAGCAGTAACCAGGGCTGTGTTCAATATCCAGTGTCCCACTCACAAGTATAACACAAACCCCACACCCAGTAATCAGGGAATATTCAACACCCTCCCTTGGTGTCTCTAGGAGGCAACACTTTCCCACTCACAGGCACTGAGTCTGTGTACAGCAGAGAAAACATTTCATGAAAAGAGGAAAGAAACCTGGCACCAATTTAGGAAAACACCACACCCATAATTTGAATATATCTGACCATGAGCAAAACTCCCTCTCCAAGGATTTTGGGCAGTGTCATCTGCCTCCATTTCTCACCTTACGGTGTGAAAATCCAACAAACAAATCCCTTTAAGACACCACTCCCCTCTCCCTCCACTGCCCCCCACACACAGCTGCTGTGCTTGACCAGCGGAGACCCAGAGTTCACCTCCCAGCTGGGGAGGGGAGGGGAGAAATGTCCAGCAATGTCTTAGCTGCCGCTGCCACTGACTCACAATTGATGCTAGGCATTCTGCCTCGCTGCCTGCTGCCGCCACTGCACCCTCATTCATGCCGCCGCTGTCGTTCATCGTGCCACCATTCGCTCCGTCGCGCCGTCGTATGCTCCGTCCCCGCTGTCTCTATGCCCTCACCTTCCGCTGACACCTGCCTGTCTACTGTGACCTCTGCGAGTCGGTCTCTTGGGGTGTCACCCAGCTCTCAGTGATTTCAGCTCTCAGTGGGGGAACCTCCCTGCTAGTGCAAGCTGGGCTGTCTCCTCCACAGAAATGCTGTCCTACAGCAGATCTAAGCACTTAGACCTGATTATCAGTGATTTCAGCTCTAGTGGTCATTCAACAAAACAAAAAACTCTCAGTGGAGCCTAATCAGCTCTACCTTTAGACAAGGGAGAGGGGCAGGTCAAATGGTGCTTATAACTCTTAGGCAGAGCCCACACCACCATGCAGAAAGACCTGTCCCCACCTCTCTCTCCCTTTGTCCACTGAGATCTGGCATCCGAGCCCCCTGCTTAGCGAGTTCAGTCCAGTTTAGGGTAACCCCCTCAATCTGGACAGGCTAAGCAAAGTTCTGCCTCCCTTTACTTGTAGAATCAGAATAACAACATTTACTGAACCCTGCATTCAACACTAAAGTGATTTGTAACCCAACACCAGCCAACATTGATTACTTTGGCAACACAGCTCTCTCTGTTGGCTCAAAAGGAACAAGGCAGGTGATAATCACGTTCATGCTTGGAAAAATTATTTTTTTGTGGTGAATGGAAGGATTTTCTTCATGGCCACTTTGACCTTCTTATTACCCAGACTGTAGATCAGAGGGTTCAGGGTAGGAGTGACTTGGGTGTAAATTCTGGCCACCTTCCTGTCTTTATCCAGCGAGTAACTGGATGTTGGCCAGATGTAGGTGTAGATGATGGCTCCATGTCTAGTTGGCAGCCGGTGTCAAGTGGAGTGCCCCAGGGGTCGGTCCTGGGGCCGGTTTTGTTCAATATCTTCATAAATGATCTGGAGGATGGTGTGGATTGCACTCTCAGCAAATTTGCGGATGATACTAAACTGGGAGGAGTGGTAGATACGCTGGAGGGGAGGGATAGGATACAGAAGGACCTAGACAAATTGGAGGATTGGGCCAAAAGAAATCTGATGAGGTTCAGTAAGGATAAGTGCAGGGTCCTGCACTTAGGACGGAAGAATCCAATGCACCGCTACAGACTAGGGGCTGAATGGCTAGGCAGCAGTTCTGTGGAAAAGGACCTAGGGGTGACAGTGGACGAGAAGCTGGATATGAGTCAGCAGTGTGCCCTTGTTGCCAAGAAGGCCAATGGCATTTTGGGATGTATAAGTAGGGGCATAGCGAGCAGATCAAGGGACGGTGATCGTTCCCCTTTATTCGACACTGGTGAGGCCTCATCTGGAGTACTGTGTCCAGTTTTGGGCCCCACACTACAAGAAGGATGTGGATAAATTGGAGAGAGTCCAGCGAAGGGCAACAAAAATGATTAGGAGTCTAGAGCACATGACTTATGAGGAGAGGCTGAGGGAGCTGGGATTGTTTAGTCTGCAGAAGAGAAGAATGAGGGGGGATTTGATAGCTGCTTTCAACTACCTGAAAGGGGGTTCCAAAGAGGATGGCTCTAGACTGTTCTCAATGGTAGCAGATGACAGAACGAGGAGTAATGGTCTCAAGTTGCAATGGGGGAGGTTTAGATTGGATATTAGGAAAAACTTTTTCACTAAGAGGGTGGTGAAACACTGGAATGCGTTACCTAGGGAGGTGGTAGAATCTCCTTCCTTAGAGGTTTTTAAGGTCAGGCTTGACAAAGCCCTGGCTGGGATGATTTAACTGGGAATTGGTCCTGCTTCGAGCAGGGGGTTGGACTAGATGACCTTCTGGGGTCCCTTCCAACCCTGATATTCTATGATTCTATGATTCTATGATTCTATGGTGGAGTACTACAAGGTGACCACAAGCAGGTGGGAGGAGCAGGTGGAGAAGGCTCTTTGCTTCCCTTTGGGGCTCTGGATTTTCAAGATGGTGATAATGATGAAGCTATAGGACATGGTGGTCAGCAGGAAGTTCCCCATGGCCAGGAAGATGTCAGCCATGAAGATCATAATTTCGCTGAGATAGGTGGAGCTGCAGGACAGTGCCAGTATTGTTGGGAACTCACAAAAGAAATGCTGGATGAGGTTGGGCCCGCAAAAATCCAGGTGTAGCACAAGCAATATGTTGACAAATGAATTGATGGTACCAACAGACGAGACACTGACTGCTAAACAGATGCAAATTTCTTTGCTCATGAGTTTTACATAATGCAAGGGGTGGCAAATGGCTACATACCGGTCATATGACATGACAGTGAGCAGCAGAAGCTCTGTTAGCAGTGACGATGTAAAGACAAAGTGCTGGGTGATGCAGCCTCCAAAGGAGATGGTTTTCTTCTCCTGCATCATGTTTTCCAGCATTTTAGGTAGAACCGAGGAAGTGCACAAAATGTCAACCTGGACTAAATTGGCGATGAAGAAGTACATGGGAGTATGTAGAGGTGGGTGGATGACAATAGCCGCAATGATCAGGGAATTGCTCATGATGACAGCTGTATAAAGGCACAGGAATAGCCCAAAGAACAGCCCCTGGTGGTGAGGATGGTCAAAGAGCCCCTGCATGATGAACTTGATCACTCTGGTGTGGTTACTATGTTCCATTGCTTGAGTGTTCCTTCTATAGAAACAAAGATTAAAGTTTTGGTCAGGTATTGCATCAGAAACTACAGCAATGGGGCAACTGAAGCTTCGAGAGGGGCTGACAGAGGGGGAGTGTGTATTGGAGATAGATAGATAGATAGATAGATAGATAGATAGATTACTTGTCATACTGTAAACACTTAACGAAGCATATAAACAAACTGAACTATGTTAAAATATATTAGCACAATAATCTGTCTCAGCTACTAAATCCATATTCTCCCGACATTTGAGTGGAGAAGGGAAAACATAACACGCTTGATGTTCTCAAATACAGGTGCATGAAGTCATTTGGGCAGTTTACAAAATCTGCACAAGATAGGAGCTCACAATATGATCTTAAACATCATTCATACAACAATAGTCTTATTAATACCTGCTTTGAGCAGGGGGTTGGACTAGATGACCTCCTGAGGTCCCTTCCAACCCTGATATTCTATGATATATTCTATTATTCTAATAACCAAGATTCCACTTTGCAAACTAATTTCACAAATTATGTCTGTTGTAGTATAGGATGGTTTCAGTATATATCACACATACAATGCATAAAAGTACAAAAAACGTAATAATATATATGTTTAGGTGGAATCAAGATGCACAGAATGAAGGATTTGATTCCCCTTTAACTCATGCTAGTATAAATTAGGCATAACTCCATTGCCGTCAATGGGGATGATTCTTCATTTACTGGAATTACACTGGTATAAAACTTGTATAAAGGAGTGGGGACTAGTGTTGTCCAAAATGTATATATATATATATATATATATATATAGTTTTATTATTAGGAATAGTATTTGCATGATTTGACAATACTCCCTACTTAATTACTGTTTAGTCTCCATTTACTGTGTTCAGATGTCTCCAGTCTTATTACTAGTTTACTGCTTCTGCTGATTTTCCTCTTACTCCTCCCAGAATAAAACAGGAGTATCTCCTTTGAAGTCAATGGAGTTACTAAATTGTAAAAATGATGAAAACCAGAAGAGCATCAGGGCCAACAAAACTAACTAATCGTGAGATCATATTAGAGTAATTTATAATAATAGAATCATAGAACCATAGCGTTAGAAGGGACCTCAAGGGTCATTTAGTCTACCCCCAGCCAAGATGCAGGATTTGTTGTGTCTAAACCATCCAAGACAGATAGCTATCCAGCCTCCTTTTGAAAACCTCCACTGAAGGAGTGTATGTGACTTCTCTAGGCATATTAGAGTAATTTTTTTAAAAAGTCACTCATTGCGTTACATTTCAAATTTGATTGCATACTTTTGAGGGCACAGGCTATAAGTAGTCAATCTTACACACCTCAAATCAGTGTTATAATATTATATCTCCATTATCTTTAGTATCAACTACAATTAAATACAGAGGAACTTTCCTGATGTATGTGAATTTACATCAGATTTCTATTGGTCAAACTGAGATCAGCATTTGGTCCTATATTCAAAAACAAGTGGTGGAAATGTGTATTCCTGCAAAGAACTTTTAGACAAATAACAAAAAATAAAACAAAACACAGAAATTAAATTTAGCTCAATTTTCCAATGTGTATAAATTAATAATCATTCAACTCACTGAATTTCACTAGGTGTGGATGCCTAACTCTCTTAGAAACTTTGAAATGCCAGCCTAAAAAGGTCAGAAAACTTCATTTAGAAACACGAATTATGAGAAAGCAAGCAAGCAAGAGGATTCTTACCTCTCGTTCAATACTCCAATACAATGGACCAAATTGTAATTTAAATGCAGAGACTGAGTTATGATTCATTCATCTTCATATATAGTAGCCTTCTGTCAGGAGATTTTGCATCCCTTATGATTCTGGACGAAAGTTAACTCTCAAACAAGGCCTCAAAGGAGAAGGTAAATGGGAGTCACCAAAATCAGTATGAATAAACTTTCCACATTAAGTTGGCAAAATTCCTTTTGATCCTAGGTCCAAATGTCTATTCTGCTGAATTGTCCAGGGAAAGCATTTTTCCATCAATGCCAATTGATGTCCCTGACTGTCCCCAGGTCATACTGATTGTTTGGCTTAATGATTGCACTGGTAGTTGTCACATTTGATCAACAGGAAAAGGTAGTATATCATCTACAATGCAATAAATTGGGGCATCCTTCCGAGATATTTCAAATAAGTTGAGAAGTTTTCCTTTTTTCCCTTACTTTATGAAGAATCCATACTTGGCTTATATATCACCTCAGAGTCATGGTCCCAGACCTGTAATTTTGTCTATAATCAAGGATTATAGATTAATAGATTACAAGGCCAGAAGGGATCACTAATCTGACCTTTTGTATAGCACAGGCCAGAGAACTTCCTTGAAATAATCCCTAGAGCAGATGTTTTAGAAAAAAATATCAAATCTTGAGTTAAAAATTGTCGGTGATGGTAAATCCACAATCTTAGGTATGTTGTTCCAATAGTTAATTACTCTTATTGTTAAAAATGTTCACAATCTGAATTTGTCTAGCTTCAACTTCCAGCCAATGGATCCCATTATACCATTCTCTTCTAGACTGAAGAGCCCATTATTAAATATTTGTTCCCCATGTAGGTACTTATAGACTGTAATCCAGTCACCCCTTAACCTTTTATTTGTTAAGATAAACAGATGGAACTCCTTGAGTCTATCACTACAAAGCATGTTCTCTTATCCTTTAATCACACTTGTGACTCTTCTCTGAACCCTCTCCAATTTATCAACATCCCTCATGAATTGTGGGCACCAGAACTGGACATGATATTCCATCAGAAGTTACATGAGTGCAAAATACAGTGGTAAAATAACTTCTCTACAACTGCTTGAGATCCCCTGGTTTATGCATCCAAGGATTACATTTGTGATTTTGGTTACACCACCTCCTGGGTGCTCATATTCATCTGATTATCCACCACTATCCCCAAACCTTTGTCAGAGTCATTACTTGCAAGGTTATAGTCATCTATCTTGCAAATATGGCCGGCATTCCTCATTCCTAATGTATACATTTATATTTAGCCATATTAAAAATCATATTATTTGCTTGCTCCCAGTATACCAAGCGATCCAGATCACTCAGTATCAGTGACCTATCCTCTTCATTATTTACCATTCTCCCAAATGTTTTGTCACCTGAAAATTAATGATGATTTTATGTTTTTGTCCAGGTCATTAATAAAAAGGTTAAATAGCTTAGGGCCAAGAACTGATCCCCATGGGGCCTCTCTAAAAATGTACCCATTTGATAATGCTTCCCCTTTTATATTTATATTCTGAGACCTCAGTTAGCCAGCTTTTATTCCATTTAATATGTGGCACGCTAATTTTATATCTTTCTAGTTTTTTAATGAAAATGTCATGTGGTATCAAGTAAAATGCCTTACAGAAGTCTATTACATCCAGATTATTACCTTTGTCAACAAACTTGTCATCTTATCAAAAAAGGATGTCACGTTAGTTTTACAGGATCTATTTTCCATGAACCCATGTTGATTGACATTAATTACATTATCCTCTTTTATAATTGCATCCCAGATCAGCTGCTACAAATCTCAACCTTCAAGCTCTCCATGAGGGTTTGACCAAGTGAATTCTGAGGAAGGGGTCTGTCAGACCTGAAGAAGGCTCTCAGAGTTTGCCCACTGACCTCATTTGGAGAAGTCCAGGGGTGAGGTCTGGGTAAGGCCTTTGAGGTTTCATTGCATATTAGTGGTAATATAGGACTTAAACCTTCCACCTAAGCCAGTGGGTGTTGCTGGAAATTGGCTTTTGATGTGTCTCAAGTTGGGCAGCCAGAACAGGGTTCAAAAAAGAACTAGATAATTTCATGGAGGATAGGTCCATCAATGGCTATTAGCCAGGGTGGGTAGGGATGGTGTCCCAGCCTCTGTTTGCCAGAAGCTGGGAATGGGCAACGGGATGGATCACTTGATTATTGCTTGTTCTGTTCATTCCCTCTGG
Organism: Natator depressus; assembly: GCF_965152275.1. Taxonomy (NCBI): domain Eukaryota; kingdom Metazoa; phylum Chordata; order Testudines; family Cheloniidae; genus Natator; species Natator depressus. Next base: position 35,580,785 of record NC_134246.1, read on the forward strand.
AGCACCTGGCATTGGACACTGTTGGAACACAGGATACTGGACTAGACCTTTGGTCTGTCCCAGTATGGCCATTCTTATGTTTTTATGTTCACTGGATTTAAAGGACTCTTTTGAAAGTTTGCCTTATATAACTCCATTCCCCACTCCAAGCTTGAGTTGTCCGGCTGCCTTCTGGGAATATTCACCGAGTCCGGAGTGCTGATGCAGATGATGGCTGGAGTAACAAATGGTACCATTGATGTCATCCCTACTTCTCTAACATGTCACCCCTACTTCTCCATCGTGACCCAGGGAGCTGCCAGTGCACTGTGCCATGCACGGGGTGCCGATATGGGAGCCCAGTTGACTGAGTCTGCACTGACACCACACTGGGCTCTATGCCTACAGGAGCTATGAGCTTCCATGCACATGGACAAATCCGCATCTTACATAAGTCAGTACATCTCCTTTGACTTCTTGAGGTGCAAATCACAGGGAGGGTGATTACCCATTGGAACAAACTACCCAGGGAAGTGGTGGATTCTCCATCTCTGGATGTCTTCAGATCCACAATGGCTGCCATTTGGGAAGATGCTTTACTCAAACTCAAGTTATTGGGCTTAGTTCAGGGGTAACTGAATGAAATGTAATGACATAGGATGTATAGAAGGTCAGAGTAGATGATCAGATGGTCCCTTCTGCCCTGAAACTTGATGAATCTATGAATTAGAGCTTTTCCTAAGGAAGGACATCGTAAAATACTCTCTCTCTCTCTCTCTCTCTCTCTCTCTCTCTCTCCAAGGAATTTGGTATTTTGTTCATGACACCAAAGGTAACATAAGCAATTAAAACACTAGATCAGTGGTGCCTTTAGATAATTAACATCTAAAGGATTCATAAGTCACGCTCTTCTAATAGCACTGGGAGGTTATTTAACAAGCATTGTGATGCTGATCATTGATTGAACACGGATGGGGTGACCATAGTAAATTTGGGAGACATACTCTGGCCTGTGTTGTGCAGAGGTCAGAGTAGATGATTGCAATGGTCCCTTCTGGCCTAGGAATCTTCAAATCCATGAAAGGGCTGTGACAACAGTAAACATAACTCTTTAAATCCAGCCATCTGCCTAATAGAAGAAGTAGAAAGCTCTTCCCAGCTGTGGCGAATTTAAAGCAGTTCAAAGACAAGTAGAGCTAAGGAGACTGAATTATCTAATTCAAAGGGTAGTGCCATTTATGCATTTTCATACATTAAAGATAAATCATCATTCATTGAACTGTCATAAATGAATTGGAATAGAGGCTTTCTTTCTTTCTTTCTTTCTTTCTTTCTTTCTTTCTTTCTTTCTTTCTTTCTTTCTTCTACTTATCTAATTACTGCAGAATTTGAACTTCTATCTATCTATCTATCTATCTATCTATCTATCTATCGATCGATCTAAGAGACAAAGTGGGTGAGGTAATATATTTTATTGAACCAACTTCGGTTGCTCCCGCTCACCAACAGAAGCTAATAAAAGATAAATAAAAGAAAAAAGATTTAAGAAAATGGTTTAATAAAATACATTACCTCACCCACCTTGTCTCACTGATATCTGGGACCAATATGGCTAGAACAAAACTGCATTTATTTATTTCTAGCTAGCTAGCTAGCTAGCTAAGGTTTTGATCTATTTCAATCTTTCTAGCTATTTAGCTATCTCTGTATGGCTACCATGTAATATCTCTATGCTGTTATAGCTTAAGACTATTATAATTGTCATATATTATCTATACTGGTTTATTTTTGCTTGTCTGGACATGTTATTTAAATATTGAGGAATTCAATTATTTTTCAAGGTTTTTTTTTAAATAGTTAATTCAACTTCAGATATAGACAGCCAAATAGTGCACTATTGTAAATTTGCACAGCTACTTATTCACATCTATTTTAATAGAATTAATGTTCTGTATTCAAAATGATAGACAGATAGATAGATAGATAGATAGATCAGTGGAGTAGACAGACTCAGCTAACATGTGGAGTCAGTGTGTATAGACTGGGATTTCTTGTCAATGGGATTTGGTGCCTTCCTCTTTAGTCTCCCTCAAAAATTCTAGCTGATATCTCTAGTTCAAATGATTGACCTCTCCAGAAGAAATATTGCTATACACCCTTCTCAATGAGACGGGGCCTGATTTTCCTCTTACTCACCTTGGTGTAAATCATAAATTACTCCTTAGTCAAGTGGACAGAGATCATTGGTTTAAAACGGAGAGGGAGAGGGGAAAAAAAGAGTAATGTTTTTATCAATGAAGATAATTAACAATAGGAACAATTTACCAAGGGTCATGGTGGATTCTCCATCACTGATCATTTTTAAAATCAAGATTTTTTCCCCTAAAAGTTTTCCTATAGGAATTGTTTGCGGGGAGTTCTATCACCTGTGTTATACAGGAGGTCAGACTGAATGACCACAGTGGTCCCTTCTGGCCTTGGAATGTATGTATCTCTTCCACAAAGTGCTACTTGAAACCAGCTCTAGTCCCTTCATTGTGTTATGGATACTTTTAAAATTTGTGGTGTAATGTGCCTTGTTCTTATCTCCCTATGTTGATTTCGGTGAAACTCCATTAATTTCACTGCAGTTACTTCTTATATGTACTAGGTTCTTCTAAGTCACTGGGCCAGCTGGCCAGCTGGTAGGAATTGGTGTAGCTGTATTGAAATCAATTAGCCAGGCCCCCAGCTGGTGTAAACTGACATTGCTTTATTGGAATGAATGGACCAAATCCACAGCTGGTGCAAATCAGTGTCTTTCCTTTGGCTTCTGGGTTTCCTTAAAGCTACACTTATTTACATCAGCTGAGGGTCTGGACCAGTGAGATGATTTATATAGACAGATAGGGTGACCAGATGTCCCAATTTTATAGGGACAGTCCTGATTTTTGGGTCTTTTTCTTATATAGGCTCCTATTACCCCCGCCCCCGTCCCGATTTTTCACACTTGCTGTCTGGTCACCCTAACAGGTGAGGAGTAGCAGAGATTCGGAAATGAAGAACCAATCCTCTGTCACAGAGTTCATCTTGGTGGGTCTGTCCAGTTTCCTTGAATACCAGATGTTCCTCTTTGTGGTATTCACCTTCATCTACATGGCCGCCCCCGTGGGAAACCTCATCATCGTCCTCACTATTACTACTAGAAGCAGGCTTCATACCCCTATGTACTCTTGTTCATCAACTTGTCCTTGATAAACCTTATCCATCTCAGTGTCCATCCCCAAAATGCTGTAGAACCTTCTGGAGCACAGGAAGACCATTGCCTTCTTAGGTTGCATTGCACAGATCTGTCTCTTCACTTGGACTCTGGTAAGTGAAGTTCTGGTCCTTGCTGCCATGGCTTTTGACCTCTATATTGCTATCTGCCACCCTTTGCATTACACCATCATCATGAGGAAGGAGGTTTGTGTTGGGTTAATTGCTGGCATATGGATAGTCGGGGTGGCCAATTCTGCAGTCCACGCTGGATTTGTGCTCCAGCTTTCTTTCTGCGACGCAAACGTCATCAACCATTTCTTTTGTGAATTGCTACCATTTCTAAAACTCTCCTGCTCAGACACCAGCCTCAGTGAAACCCTGGCTTTTCTGGCTGATGCAGTCTTTGGGATGGGGAGCTGTGCGATAACTTTAATGTCCTATTACTTCAACCTGAGAACTATCTTGAAGATTCGCTCCACAGAAGGCAAGAAGAAAGCCTTCTCCACCTGCTCCTCCCACCTCATAGTGGTCAGCTTGTACTACTCCACAGCCATGTACACCTATATACACCCCTCCTCAGCCTACTCTCTGAACAGAGACAAAGTGATCACTGTCCTATATTCGGTTATAACTCCAGCGCTCAACCCTATCATATACTCTCTGAAAAACAATGAGGTCAAAGAGGCTAAAAGAAAAGTGAAAGGAGACTTGGGCTATTTCAAAGACAATAATATTATCATCTATCTATCTATCTATCTATCTATCTATCTATCTATCTATCTATCTATCTATCTATCCTACTTATAAGTATAGTATTTATGCACTATACTGATAAGTGTGATTTGTACTTGAAAGTTCTTGCTATTGTATTTACTTTTCAAATAGAATACAATTTATATTCCATTGTTGATGATTTGCTGGATATCCCTGTAATACATCGGGGAACAAAGAATGCAGGTTGGGAGAGGCTCTCATGGAAAGCAGTGACTCAGAGAAGGATATAGAGATCATCACAGGTAATTGTCTCAACATGAGCTTTCAGTGTGATGTGGGGGCAAAAAGGGCTAATCTGATCCTCGGATGTGTAAAAATGTGGGGAAGTGATCTTGCCTCTGTACACAGCATTTCTGAGATCATGGCTGAAATATTGCATCCAGTTCTGGCGTCCACACTTCAGAAAGGATCTGGAAATATCGGAGAAAGTTCAAAAGAGGGCCAGAAAATGGATGTAGGGGCTGGAGAATAAGTCTTATGATGAGAGTGTAATGGAGCTCAATTTACCCAGCTTATCAAAGAGAAGGTTGAGAGGTTGTCATAAATATAAAGGGAAGGGTAAACCCCTTTAAAATCCCTCCTGACCAGAGGAAAAATCCTCTCACCTGTAAAGGGTTAAGAAGCTAAAGGTAACCTCGCTGGCACCTGACCAAAATGACCAATGAGGAGACAAGATACTTTCAAAAGCTGGGAGGAGGGAGAGAAACAAAGGGTCTGTGTCTCTCGGTATGCCGCTTTTGCTGGGGATAGAACAGGAATGGAGTCTTAGAACTTTTAGTAAGTAATCTAGCTAGGTATGTGTTAGATTATGATTTCTTTAAATGGCTGAGAAAGGAACTGTGCTGAATAGAATGACTATTTCTGTCTGTGTGTCTTTTTTGTAACTTAAGGTTTTGCCTAGAGGGATTCTCTATGTTTTGAATCTAATTACCCTGTAAGGTATCTACCATCCTGATTTTACAGAGGTGATTCCTTTACTTCTATTTACTTCTATTTTTATTAAAAGTCTTCTTGTAAGAAAACTGAATGCTTTTTCATTGTTCTAAGATCCAAGGGTTTAGGTCTGTGGTCACCTATGCAAATTGGTGAGGATTTTTACCAAACCTTCCCCAGGAAGTGGGGTGCAAGAGTTGAGAGGATTTTGGGGGGAAAGACGTTTCCAAACAACATTTTCTCAGGAACCCAGATAAAGTTTGGTGGTGGCAGTGGAAGTCCAAGGGCAAAAGGTAAAATAGTTTGTACCTTGGGGAAGTTTTAACCTAAGCTGGTAAAAGTAAGCTTAGGAGGTTTTCATGCAGGTCCCCACATCTGTACCCTAGAGTTCAGAGTGGGGGAGGAATCTTGACATGATGGCGCAGCGGTGGGATTAACCTGAAATCATTTTGAGATCAATTTGAGATTTTTTGAACTAGAAATACAGATTTTAAAAAGGAAATTTTTTTTTCCTTTGGAGCTGCTGGAAGGCAGCTTGTTTTTTCTCTGCTTTGGGGCCAGAGCGGAGACAAAAGGGGATTATCTTTGTGAATTGCAGGTTTTCTTTGCCTGGAGGCAGGGTACTTAACCTCCTGCAGGGAAATTCACAGTCTTGGTAAACCAGAAGTTTTTTTTTTTTTCTAAAAGTAAATGGGGGGGTGTTCTACCCATTTGCCTGGAGACAAAAGTGGAAGGGGCTTTTTTTTTTTTTAGGATTTTGATTTTTTTACAAGGAGCACAAGTTTGAAAAGGAATTTTTTTTTCCTTTGGGCTGCTGGTAAGCAGGTTTCCAAGTAGTTGGAGGTTTTTTACTTTGATTTGGGGCCAGAGCAGAGACAAGGGAATTGTCTTTTTCTGTAGGCTGACAATCACTATCAGAGAATAGGTATTCTATTCCAGCACAGCAAAATTTTACAGCCAAGTTTTGTTTGTTTATTTCTAAACCTCGGGTGTAAAGTTAGTTAAAAACAGAGAGGTTAGGATGACAAAATCCACGTCTCGACAAAAGCTGGAATTAGCCAGATTTCAGGCTGAGGAAAAACAAAAGGAACATGAAAGACAGATAGAACTCATGCGGCTGAAGAAGGAGGAGAGGGAAAAAGAGAGGAAGCATGCACTGGAGATGGAGAAGATAAAGGCTCAGCAGAATATACCAACAAACCCTAGCAATCCTTCTCCAGGTACCACTCCCATCCCAGAAAGTTCCCCACCTACAAGGCAGGCGATGATACTGAGGCCTTCTTAGAAAACTTCGAAAGGGCCTGCCTTGGGTACAACATCTCTACTGACCAATACGTGGTAGAGCTGAGGCCGCAGCTCAGTGGACCCTTAGCTGAGGTGGCAGCTGAAATGCCTAAAGAACACATGAACAAGTATGAACTGTTTAAATCCAAGGCGAGAATCAGAATGGGGATAACACGCGAGCAGTCTCGTCGGAGGTTCAGAGCCCTAAGGTGCAAACCAGATGTGTCATTTACCCGACATGCCTACCACATTGTGAAACATTGGGATGCCTGGATATCAGGAGCAAGTGTTGAATCTCCAGTAAATTTGCCCTTCCTAATGCAAATGGAACAATTCTTAGAGGGTGTTCCTGAGGAAATAGAAAGATACATCCTAGATGGGAAGCCCAAAACTGTAATCGAGGCAGGAGAGATTGGAGCCAGATGGGTGGAGGTGGCAGAGAAGAAGAAAACTGGTCGCAGTTGGAGCTGAGACCAGAAGGGACAACCCCAGACAACACCCTATTACCGGGGGCCGCCCAAAGCCCCACCTACCTCCCAAAGAACCCTCCAGACCCCTTATCGTCCCATCACCCCATTCTCCAGCAACCCACCTCGCCCCAGTGACCAGTAAGCTGGACGATGTTTTCAATGTAAAGAGCTGGGGCATGTAAAGGCCAACTGCCCCAAGAACCCCAATAGATTACAGTTCATTGCACCGGAATCACACCAGAGGTCCGCAGGCCCAGATACCTCCCAGATACCCTTGGAATGGAGGGAAACTGTGAGTGTGGGCGGGAAGAAGGTCACCGCGTGGAGGGACACCGGAGCACAAGTGTCAGCTATCCATGCTTCCTTAGTGGACCCCAGTTGAATCAACCCAGAGATCCAAGTGATGATTCAACCCTTCAAGTCCAACTCTTTCAATTTGCCTACAGCCAAGTTGCCTGTCCAGTACCAGGGCTGGTCAGGAACGTGGACTTTTGCAGTCTATGATGATTATCCCATCCCCATGCTGTTGGGGGAAGACTTGGCCAATCATGTGAAGCGGGCCAAGAGGGTGGGAATGGTCACCCGTAGCCAGGCTAAACAAGCCATGAGGCCTAGCTCTGTTCCGGAAACTTCTATCAGGACTCAGTCAGAGATGATGGACCTGGACCCCAGGCCAATGTCTGCAACAGCAGTAGTGGATCCAGTCCCAGAACCGGAACCAGCGGAGCAACCAGCACCAGACCATTTGACAGCACTGAATCCAGTACTTGCAACCTCAACACCAGAGGGCCCCACCAAACCTGAACCGGCAGCAGCCCATAACCCTACACAAGAGGCTCAGCCGGAGCCTGAATCCCAACATAGTGCACCAGCGGAAAGCGGTTCACAGTCAACGGAAACAGCCCCGTCCCCTACATTGCTTCCAGAGGGACCAAGCATAGGTCCACAATCCAATGAGGAACTGATGTCTCCAGCATCAAGGGAACAGTTCCAGATTGAACAGGAAGCAGATGAAAGCCTCCAGAGAGCATGGATGGTGGCACGGAGCAACTCACCACCTCTCAGCTCTTCTAAGCGATCCAGGTTTGTTGTAGAAAGAGGACTTTTATACAAGGAAACTCTTTCTGGTGGACACCAGGAAGACTGGCATCCTCAGATACACTTGGTACTTCCAACTAAATACCGGGCCAAGCTCTTGAGCTTAGCCCACGATCATCCTAGTGGCCATGCTGGGGTGAACAGGACCAAAGACCGTTTGGGGGGGTCATTCCACTGGGAGGGAATGGGCAAGGATGCTTCTACCTATGTCCGGTCTTGTGAAGTATGCCAAAGAGTGGGAAAACCCCTAGACCAGGTCAAAGCCCCTCTCCAGCCACTCCCCATCACTGAAGTTCCATTTCAGCGAGTAGCTGTGGATATTCTGGGTCTTTTTCCGAAAAAGACACCCAGAAGAAAGCAGTACATCCTGACTTTCATGGATTTTGCCACCCGATGGCCGGAAGCAGGAGCTCTAAGCAACACCAGGGCTAAAAGTGTGTGCCAGGCACTAGCAGACGTTTTTGCCAGGGTAGGTTGGCCCTCCGACATCCTCACAGATGCAGGGACTTATTTTCTCGCAGGAACTATGGAAAGCCTTTGGGAAGCTCATGGGGTAAATCACTTGGTTGCCACTCCTTACCACCATCAAACAAATGGCATGGTGGAGAAGTTTAATGGAACTTTGGGGGCCATGATACGTAAATTTGTAAATGAGCACTCCAATGATTGGGACCTAGTGTTGCAGCAGTTGCTCTTTGCCTACAGAGCTGTACCACACCCCAGTTTAGGGTTTTCCCCATTTGAACTTGTATATGGCCATGAGGTTAAGGGGCCATTACAGTTGGTGAAGCAGCAATGGGAGGGATTTACACCTTCTCCAGGAACTAACCTTCTGGACTTTGTAACCAACCTACAAAACACCCTCCGAACCTCTTTAGCCCTTGCTAAAGAAAACTTACAGGATGCTCAAAAAGAGCAAAAAACCTGGTATGATAAACAGGTCAGAGAGCGTTCCTTCAAAGTAGGGGACCAGGTCATGGTCTTAAAGGCGCTCCAGGCCCATAAAATGGAAGCATCGTGGGAAGGGCCATTCACGGTCCAGGAGCACCTGGGAGCTGTTAATTATCTCATAGCATTCCCCACCTCCAACCGAAAGCCTAAGGTGTACCATATTAATTCTCTAAAGCCCTTTTATTCCAGAGAATTCAAGGTTTGTCAGTTTACAGCACAGGGAGGAGAGGACGCTGAGTGGCCTGAAGGTGTCTACTACGAAGGAAAAAGTGCTGGTGGTGTGGAAGAGGTGAACCTCTCCATGACCCTTGGGCGTATGCAGTGACAGCAGATCCCGGAGCTGTGCACTAGCTACGCGCCAACGTTCTCAGCCACCCCAGGACTGACTGAACGGGCATACCACTCCATTGACACAGGTAATGCTCACCCAATTAAAGTCCAACCTTACCAGGTGTCTCCTCAAGCTAAAACTGCTATAGACCGGGAGATCCAGGATATGTTACAGATGGGTGTAATCCGCCCCTCTGGAAGTGCATGGGCATCTCCAGTGGTTCTAGTTCCCAAACCAGATGGGGAAATACGTTTTTGCGTGGACTACCGTAAGCTAAATGCTGTAACTCGCTCAGACAACTATCCAATGCCACGCACAGATGAACTATTAGAGAAACTGGGACGGGCCCAGTTCATCTCTACCTTGGACTTAACCAAGCGGTTCTGGCAGGTACCGCTAGATGAATCTGCCAAGGAAAGGTCAGCCTTCACCACACATCTCGGGCTGTATGACTTTAATGTCCTCCCTTTCGGGCTGCGAAATGCACCCGCCACCTTCCAAAGACTTGTAGATGGTCTCCTAGCGGGATTAGGAGAATATGCAGTCACCTACCTTGACGATGTGGCCATATTTTCAGATTCCTGGGCAGACCACCTGGAACATCTACAAAAAGTCCTTGAGCGCATAAGGGAGGCAGGACTAACTGTTAAGGCTAAGAAGTGTCAAATAGACCTAAACAGAGTCACTTACCTTGGACACCAGGTGGGTCAAGGAACTATCAGCCCCCTACAGGCCAAAGTGGATGCTATCCAAAAGTGGCCTGTCCCAAAGTCAAAGAAACAGGTTCAATCCTTCTTAGGCTTGGCCGGTTATTACAGACAATTTGTACCGAAATACAGCCAAATTGCCGCCACACTGACAGACCTAACCAAAAAGAAACAGCCAAATGCCGTTCAGTGGACCAAAAAGTGTCAGAAGGCCTTTAACAAGCTTAAAGCGACACTCATGTCTGACCTTGTACAAAGGGCCCCAGACTTTGACAAACCGTTCCTAGTAACCACAGATGCATCCGAGCGTGGTGTGGGAGCAGTTTTAATGCAGAAAGGACCTGATCAAAAATTCCACCCTGTAGTGTTTCTCAGCAAAAAACTGTCTGAGAGGGAAAGCAACTGGTCAGTCAGTGAAAAAGAATGTTATGCCATTGTCTATGCCCTGGAAAAGCTACGCCCATATGTTTGGGGATGGCGTTTCCACCTGCAAACCGACCATGCTGCACTGAAGTGGCTTCACACCGTCAAAGAAAATAACAAAAAACTTCTTCGGTGGAGTTTAGCTCTCCAAGATTTTGATTTCGACATCCAACACATCTCAGGAGCTTCTAACACAGTGGCTGATGCACTCTCCCATGAAAGTTTCCCAGAATCAACTGGTTAAAATCGTCCTTGAGATGTGGAAAATATTGTTAGTCTTTATGTACTTGGTAGGATATTTAGAGATGCATGTGTCTTATTAACTTTGTTTTTCCTAGAGCTCCAGGAAGAAATCCCAGCCAGTTTCACCCTAGCTGAGATTTGGGGGGCGTGTCATAAATATAAAGGGAAGGGTAAACCCCTTTAAAATCCCTCCTGACCAGAGGAAAAATCCTCTCACCTCTAAAGGGTTAAGAAGCTAAAGGTAACCTCGCTGGCACCTGACCAAAATGACCAATGAGGAGACAAGATACTTTCAAAAGCTGGGAGAAGGGAGAGAAACAAAGGGTCTGTGTCTGTCAGTATGCTCCTTTTGCTGGGGATAGAACAGGAATGGAGTCTTAGAACTTTTAGTAAGTAATCTAGCTAGGTATGTGTTAGATTATGATTTCTTTAAATGGCTGAGAAAGGAACTGTGCTGAATAGAATGACTATTTCTGTCTGTGTGTCTTTTTTGTAACTTAAGGTTTTGCCTAGAGGGATTCTCTATGTTTTGAATCTAATTACCCTGTAAGGTATCTACCATCCTGATTTTACAGAGGTGATTCCTTTACTTCTATTTACTCCTATTTCTATTAAAAGCCTTCTTGTAAGAAAACTGAATGCTTTTTCATTGTTCTCAGATCCAAGGGTTTGGGTCTGTGGTCACCTATGCAAATTGGTGAGGATTTTTACCAAACCTTCCCCAGGAAGTGGGGTGCAAGGGTTGGGAGGATTTTGGGGGGAAAGACGTGTCCAAACTACGTTTCCCAGTAAACCCAGTTAGAGTTTGGTGGTGGCAGTGGATATTCCAAGGACAAAGGATAAAATTAATTTGTACCTTGGGGAAGTTTTAACCTAAGCTGGTAAAAGTAAGCTTAGGAGGTTTTCATGCAGGTCCCCACATCTGTACCCTAGAGTTCAGAGTGGGGGAGGAACCTTGACAGAGGTGAATTGATCACACTGTCTAGGAATTTACACAGTGATAAGATACCAGATAGTGGGGGCTTTTCAACCTGGCTGACAAGTCATAACAGGATCCAAGGGCTGGAAGTGAAAGCTGGACAAATTCAACCTTGAAATAAGATGCAATTTCTTCTCTGTGAAGGTGATTAAACATTGGGACAGCTTATCAGGGGAGATGGTTGAGCCTCATTTAGATATCTTTTTGGAAGATTTTTTTTTCAATTCAGCTTCTGAGGGAAAGTCTATGGCCAGTTCATGCGGGGTTCAGACTGTTATGGTCCCGTCTGGCATTGGAATCTGTGATTCTGAGTCCCCCGTTCATCCTCTTCCTTCACGAGCCATGGACTGAACAGGAAGCTCGGAATTGCCCTCAATGCATACATAACACTTGCAGCTGTGTATTAAGAAAATGACTATAATTCAATCACAGGCTTCAGGGCCTCAGCCAGTGGCCTGCAGGGATCAGGAAGGAATTCCCCTCTCCCCCCAGTGCATAGTAGTTCAGAGGTGTTCTGGGATTTTGTTTGTTTGTTTGCCTTACTCTGAAGAATCAGAGATTGGCTACAACTGGAGACAGGGTGGACCAGTGCTCCGAGGATGTGCAGAGAACCATAGAACCATAGGGTTAGAAGGGATCACAAGGTTCGTCTAAGCTAACCCCCTGCCAAAATCAGGATTTGTTGTGTCTAAATCATCCAAGACAGGTGGCTATCCAGCCTCTTTCTGAAAACCTTCAGTGAATGAGCTTCCACAACCTCCATAGATAGAGAAGCCTCTTTCTAGATGCCATGTTTTGCTCACTTTCTCAGGGTCAAATGTACCCCCAGATCTAAGGTGGGGAAGGAGTTTTCCCCCAGGTCAAACAGGCAGGGACGTTGGATGTTTTGTCCTAGCTTTGCAGCATCAGGTGTAAATCGCCGGCTGGGGTCATGTGGGCATGTCTTGCCTAATCCATTCCCTCCAATTGCAGAGACCTTGGGCATTGAGGGCAACTTGGTCTCTGCTGTTCTCTACCTGTGCTGCACAGTTTAGTCTTTGTAGCCTAGGAACCCCTTTGTGCCAATGGGCAAAGGGCACCAGGGGACATAGAATTTTACAGGGATATCGTGGGTCAGTATTTGCACAAGAATTCCACAAAGGGAGGCATGTAAGGTCTCTACTGAGAGCTAGTAGCCCACTGGTCATCATAATCATTGTGAAATGAATGTATGTATTATTTCTATACCTGAAATTATGTTCTTAAAGCCTTAATGTTAAATGCAGACCATCAGGAAGTGACATACCTTGAACAGGTTCTGTTCAGGAAGGGGCAGTAAATACCTGGGATTTACTTTTGGTCACTGTGTACTTTATGCCTCACAATACAAGTCGATTTCCATACACAGCCCCCAGATAATAAAGACCACAAAATCAACAAGAGATTGCAAAATCTGCAGGAAGAGACACAGAGCGGGAGGGTGTCCTGTTTATTACTAGAATCAAAGAATTAGGGTGGTATATGAGGAGAATGCAAGGAGACACACAGTATCCATCATCTAGGGGGGAGGCAGACAGCATGTTTTCTCTCATGAAAAAGGACTCACAGCCTGCTTGATTGAAAAGTGCTGGTGAGCAATACTTTATTGCAGATGAGCGCATCTTATTAAGTAAGTCTAGAATGCATATTATGATTTTATTTTATATGTAACCATTTGTGTTCAGGTTTCAGAGTAGTAGCCATGTTAGTCTGTATCCGCAAAAAGAAAAGGAGTACTTGTGGCACCTTAGAAACTAACAAATTTATTTGGGCATAAGCTTTCGTGGGCTAGAACCCACTTCATCAGATACATCTGATCCACTCTATGCATCTGATGAAGTGAGTTCTAGCCCACAAAAGCTTATGCCCACATAAATTTGTTAGTCTCTAAGGTGCCACAAGTACTCCTCGTTCTCATTTGTTTTCAATATTTCTACTGGCTATCACTTATATCTCTATGCATCTTTAAATAAACTTTTACTTGTTGTCACTATCAATATATCTCAGTGCTGCATGTTCATCGGCCTGGTTGATCTAAGGTTTAACTAGGAAGCTGTGGAATATTGTTCATTTGGGAGCAATGAACCTATGAATACTGCTAGCACCAAGTGCACCGGGGCTGGACACTCCAGGGGGAGCATGTCTATCACTGACCTGCCGAGGGACAGCAGAGCTGTGCAGGCTAAGAGGGGAGTGGCTTGTGTTGCCCGTGGCCAGTGGCATTGGGGAGTTGACCCATGGCTGGCACAAACACGCTCAGGGCAAGTGGTAGTGAGTTGCCTCACTGCCCTGGGTACCCCTGAGAACTGTAAAGTTTTAATCTAACTAAAGGCTCAGTAGATGGGCACCTGGGAGAAGTCAAATGGCCTGTGATATACCAGAGGTCTGGATGATTGAATGGTCCATTCTGATCTTGAAATCTAGGAATATATGACTTCCCATCACTCCTCCTGTCAAGGTTCCTTCCCCACTCTGAACTCTAGGGTACAGATGTGGGGACCTGCATGAAAACGTCCTAAGCTTACTTTTACCAGCTTAGGTTAAAACTTCCCCAAGATACAAACTAATTTTATCCTTTGTCCTTGGAATATCCACTGCCACCACCAAACTCTAACTGGGTTTACTGGGAAACGTAGTTTGGACACGTCTTTCCCCCCAAAATCCTCCCAACCCTTGCACCCCACTTCCTGGGGAAGGTTTGGTAAAAATCCTCACCAATTTGCATAGGTGACCACAGACCCAAACCCTTGGATCTTAGAACAATGAAAAAAGCATTCAGTTTCCTTACCAGAAGACTTTTAATAGAAGTAAAAAAGAATCATCTCTGTAAAATCAGGATGGTAAATACCTTACAGGATAATTAGATTCAAAACATAGAGAATCCCTCTAGGCAAAACCTTAAGTTACAAAAAGACACACAGACAGGAATATTCATTCTATTCAGCACAGCTATTTTCTCAGCCATTTAAAGAAATCATAATCTAACACATACCTAGCTAGATTACTTACTAAGTTCTAAGACTCCATTCCTGTTCTGTCCCCAGCAAAAGCATCCTACAGACAGACACAGACCCTTTGTTTTTCTCCCTCCTCCCAGCTTTTGAAAGTATCTTGTCTCCTCACTGGTCATTTTGGTCAGGTGCCAGCGAGGTTACCTTTAGCTTCTTAACCCTTTAGAGGTGAGAGGATTTTTCCTCTGGCCAGGAGGGATTTTAAAGGGGTTTACCCTTCCCTTTATATTTATGACACCTCCTATGTTTCAATGACTGTCATACTCATGGGAGCATTGTTGATTCCTCTGTGGCTTTCTTTCCCCTCCCACACTTTGTCTTTCTTGTCTTTGGGGCATGGACTGTTTCTCACTGTGTGTTCCTACAGTGCAGAGCTCAATGGGGCCTTGAGCTTGATTTGGACCTCTAGTTGCTGTAATAATGAATAACAATGATGGATGATGTAAACATGCTGGTTAATTTTCATTCCAGGGTACCATCAAGCTCTCAACTTTTCCCTTCTCCTAAAATGTAAACAGGAAGCCCTGGGTTCTGTCCTGGCTCCACCACTGACCTTCTGTGTGAAGCTGGGCAAGTCACCTCCTCACTCCATGCCTCAATTTTCCCTCCTACCCTTTGTCTGTCTTCTGTATTGAGATCGCAAGCACTTTGGTGCAGGGGCTGTCTCTGACTATGCTTCTGTACTGTGGACAGTACAAAAGAAACCTGATCTCAGGTTGGGGTTTTAGGTGCTATACTACTAATATAATAACACATTCATAGACTATCAGGGGTGGAAGGGACCTCAGGAGGCATCTAGTCCAACCCCTGCTCAAAGCAGGACCAATCCCCAATTTTTGCCCCAAATGGCCCCCTCAAGCATTGAACTCACAATCCTGTGTTTAGCAGGCCAATGCTCAAACCACTGAGCTATCCCTCAGTGTATTTATTCATATTCATCATTCTCATTTCACACAGTAGCTGCCCCTGTCTGAATTTGTTTCTCTAATTGATCTGCACCTATTGGACTCGAAGCAGAAATTAATTCAGAGAAGTTCTCTGTACTGTGTTATCTAAGTCAGGCTAGATGATCCCTGTGGTCATTTCTGGGCGTAAAAATCTATAAATCTATGAATTATTATCTCCTTCTATCCAGTGCCTCTTCTGTCTTATTCCTTATCCTTTGCTGCTCTCTCGTGATCTCATAAAGAAAATACAATTTCTTTGATATCATCTGCATGCTCCATCTTTTTTTCTTCACTCTTACATTATGACACTGTGTTTGCCAGTGATAATTCCAGAACACCAGCCTCATTGGGGCACTCTGAACTTAGACTGGATCACAGTGTCCCAGGCCACCTCAGATATTTGCCTTTTTATTCTTAATCCATCAGCAAGCACGGCCCACAGGCCACAATCCTGATAACCCTGAGGCCAATGGGAGCTTGGCTTTGCTCTCCAGGGGGTCATGTTTGGGGCCCATTGTTTGGGATTGCAATGTCTGTCCAGGTAACTAAAGGCTTCAGAGCACAGCAGTGTCTGAACTCTCCACACCCAGTAAGGTAGGGAAAGAGCTTTATCTTCATTCCAAAGGGAGGGGAGCTGATGCACAGATGGCTGATTCCTCAGATGCTACAAAGCCACCTTCCTAGGTGCTGTGGTATCTTAGGGCCTGAGAGACTTTAACAATTTACTGTCACAAAACCCCTGGGAGGAAGGGGGGAGCCATTATCCCTATTTCACAGATGGGGAAACTGAGGCACCAGGCAGATTAAGTGACTTGTGCAGTCACACAGCTATTCCCTGGGGCCCATAGACTTGGATGGATCTACGGCTCCTTTACACCAGCTGGGAATCTTGCCCTTTGACTTCAATGGTGTGATGGTCAATTGACACGAATCTTGTCTCATTGACTCCAATGGAGCGGTGGCTGATTTACACCAGTTGGGTATCTGGACCTGTGGCAGGGCAGGGGTAAAAGCCCTTGAATGCCCTGCCAAAATGCTGGCTAAGCCCTGCTTTCTGATAGGGAAGCCAGGTGCAGGGGCCCAGGCAGCCAGCAGAGAGCCCAGCAGCAGGCCCTAACGAGGGCTGGCTCACAGCAATGATTTGAGCTAAGTAGAGGCAGCTGGGCTGAGGAAGGGACGAGCTATAAAAGCCCTGGAGAAAGCTCAGTCAGGAGGCTAGCCTGGGAGGGAAAGGAGGCTTACAGCTCTGTCTCCTCACCAAAGGCAAGGAGCCTCATGGGCCAGGAGACCCTGGGAAGGGTCTGAATGGGTTTAGCTGTTGGGGGAATAAAAGGGACTACATGTTTGCACTGTAAATAAAGACACAAGGGTGAAGCACCAAAGAAGGCATTGGGACTTTTTTTTTGGCCAGCCAACACAGGGCACAGGCACGAGTAGGTAGAAGCCTGTACGGACCCTGTGACAGGACCATTTACTACAATGGAGCTAGGTCTGGTTGATATCAGCTGGGGATGTGACCGTGTGGACTCCAATGGAGTGAAGGCTGATTTACAACAGCTGGAGATCGGGCTCCATTCACTCCAATGTAGCTAAACTCAGTTTACACCAGTTGGGGATCTGGCCCCACTGAATCCAGTGGAACAAAGGCTGATTTACACTAGCTGTGGCTGGGGATATGGCCCACAAGAACGAAGGTTGAGCTTTTCTAGCCTGCCTAGGGGATTTGGACACACAATTCCCATTTATTTTAGGTTGAAATCATCAACCTAAGCAGCCTGCTCATTGTCCCTCAGAGACTCTGGGAGAAAGCCAAGAACTGAGCTGAGATTTCTGAGTGCCCGCCCAGTGCCTGAAACATGAGATCGGCTTCATCTCCATGCTGCAATGGCTGGGCGAGGGTCTCTGGTCTGCGCTATGTGCTCTGTCCATACAGAGGCCAGATTTTAAAGGCATTTAGGGGCCTAGTGGGAATTTCCAAAGCTCCTGGGCCCCTCAAACTCATTTATTTCAATGGGTGTTAGGTGCTTAGGTACTTTTGAAAATCCCATTAGGTGCCCAAATACCTTTACAAATCTGGCCCTAAGTCTACACCACTGAGCCTATGCCAACAGATGTCATACACTGAGCAGGGGTGGCAGAGCCTTCCCAAAAGTGGGGGAGCCAGGGGCCCCCAACCCCTCTGTGGCCCCACCTCTCCTCTTCCCAATTAGGCCCCGCCCCCTGGCCAAGACAGCACTAGGAACCCAGACCGGGCAGCTCTGGGGAACCGCGGACCTGCCACCTGTCCAGGGTGGGGGGAGCCTGAGAGCAGCCCTCAGCCTGTGTCCCCTTTCTCCCGGGCTCTCCTTGCCAGGGCAGGTGGAGGGTCCACAGCTCCTCACAGCTGCCTGGGCAGTTCTTACCCCGACCCAGCTCTGGCTGGGGGGTGGGGCCTAGAAGCTGCAGCCCAGCCATGGTAAGAGATGTGTGGGCAGCTGTATGGAGCTGAGACCCTCCACCTGCCCTGGGTGGGGAACTCAGGGGGTGGGGTCTGCAGCTCCCCACAGCTGCTTGGGCTCCCCAACTGGGCTCCAGCTGCCAGCCTGTCCGGGGGGCAGGGGACGACTTGGGAGGAAGAGGTGGGGTGGAGCCCATGGCAAAAAGTGGGAGAGCCATGGCTGCCTGCCCCCAGCCCATTCTGGTGCCCCTGACACTGAGAGTTTTGTCAGCATAGCTTTGCTGGTCAGGGGTGTGGGTTTTTAAGCATCTTACATGGTCTTAGAGAAAATGTGATAAAATACGTGTTGAAAACATTCTTTTAGCCTGGAGCACCCTGACCATAAATGCCAAAAGCTATGTGTGTGTGTGTGTGTGTGTTTTTCACTGCCGGCACCTGCAGATTGAGATCTACTCAGCGCTTATATGTGTGACTGCTGCCCCCCGATGGAAGGAATGTGGGTGTGTATTTGTTCTGTGTCTTTTGCTGCTGCCCCCTGCTGGAGTGTATGGGCTCTGCTTAGTGTATATGTGTGCAGGGGCCTTTAGCTGCTGTCCCCTGTTGAAACCTGCAGCAGTGAGCCTTAGAGCCTGGATCTCAGGAATTGGACTCCTGCTATGGCACTGAAAAAATCTGCGTAGACATTTGGGCTCAGGATCTGAAGCCCATCCCCTCCCCAGGCTTCAGAGCCCGAGCTCCAGCTGGACATGAAATGACTGCAGAGCTGTTTTTAGTGTCATAGCATGAGCCCTGTGAGCCCAAGTCTGCAGACCCAGGCTCTGAGAATGGCTGTTAAAATGCAGTGCAGGTGTACCCTCCTTGGCCACCACTGTAGACTAGCGTGCCAACAGGACTGTGTGCATGCACACCCAGGACTGCAATCCTGGCGCGGGCGGAGCTGCAAGTCACAGCTGTGGTGCATTGAGAGAGCTCTGTGTGGGGAAGGGAGTGAGGGGGCAGGGCTAAATTTGACTATTTGTCAGCGTTGTGTTTGGGGCAGGTCAGCCAGGAAAGATGGGGTTGTAACTCATGATTGTGATGTTTTGGTAGTGCTGGGAAGTGGCTTGGGGCCAGGACTAGTAGGGGTATTACATAACAGGACTGAGATACATCAGCACAGCTGTGAAGGGAACCAAGGACTGGGATAGCAGGGGACTGTGGATCAGGACTGAGGGGCACTGGCAGAGCTGAGGGGTGTGGGCAGGACAGCAAAGCCTGTCACAATCCAGGTACGTTGGCTGATCTGTCACTGAGACCTAGAATCCTGGAATTGCCTTTCACTCACTGCACCTGGGCCCTGCTGCTTCGGCTAAGGCAGTAGGAATCTCCGGTTTGTTTACATATCAGTTTCACTGCAATCCACACCCCTGCCCACTACATCCCCTAGCTAGGTGAGACTCTGGTGGAATTTATGAATGAAGGGATCACCTTTCACAGGAGCTGGCCAAACTGGCTTGACCCCTTTCACTTTACACATCAGGGGGCTCCTTGCCATAGGAACAAACCCTCCCTTTCCTTTGTCTAACATTAATCAATGCCTCTGACTTTCCTTGCTAATCAGCCCCAATGGGACTGCTGCCGCGACTTGCATTTTCCAAAAGTGTTTCCATTCTAATGGCCTCCCACAGGACCCATTAAAATGACAAGTAACTTTGTTTCTGCCACTGGCCCTTAATTCCTTGAGAAGTTTGTCAGATCTCCAGGCAGTGCCCAGGTCTCAGCTGAGCAAAACATTTCTCAGAGTGCTGATTAAGACATGAGGATTTATAACAACCTGTGTGTCTTCCTGTAAATCCCTATAGAGCTGCTGGCTAGTTGGAGAGATTTCTCTTTAATAGCTATGTTGCTAACGGGGATGATTTTAATGAGCACATAGTGAAGCAGGGTTTTTTAACTGATTATTATTTTTATCCTAAGCAAGAGTCAATTAAATTAACATGTTTCAGATGACACTGCTCAGGGTTCCTTCACGTTGGGGATCTGCCACTGCAGATCTGCTATCAGACCTATAGAAACAGCTGCACCCTTATGGACAAGCACTTTACACCCTTTGGACAGACTGTTCATTGCCACTTGTCTGGTCAGCTACCAGAGACCAGGACAGCCCCTGTTACAGTCTATCCCCTTGCCACTGATGCCCTTAGTAGAGTGTCACAATCATACTTCAAGCCCCTTGTCAGCTCCAATTCCCACCTGGTTTGCCTGTGAAATTAGCTGCACAGAGTCAGAACGAATATCCTTTAGTTACCAATAATCATGATATATTTTTTAATTCAATTTAGTGTCCATGACTGAGAAATGTCATAGAATCATAGAAGATTAGGTTGGAAGAGATATCAGGAGATCATCTAGTGAGTCCAATCCCCTGCTCAAAGCAGGACCAACCCCAACTAAATCATCCCAGCCAGGTACTTAAAAACCAATAAGAAAATGTCAGCAGCCCCTGATCACTGAAGTCCATTTCCCACAGGGATGGGCCAATTAGCAGTAGATAGATAGATAGATAGATAGAAGCAGGTGAATGTAAACACTATTAGACAAGTGGACAGAGAGATGATTAGACAGATGAACAGATGACATGGCAGATTGACAGAAGAGTAGATGGGCAATTAGAAACGATAGATAATTGGATGGATAAAGCACAGGGGGAGGAAAAATGGACAGACATCTGGATGGACATATAGATAACAGGATGGATAATTAGGTGGATGAATAAATTGACAGATAATTGGACAGAGAGCAGTGAAAATACAATCTCTCTCTCTCTTTCTCTCTCTCTCTCACACACAGGATTGTCCCGTCTGGCAATGTGCTTCAAAACTGATCAAAGGAGGTCATTTCTCTAGGTGAGAACTCAGATGACAGCACCCAGCCCATGACTGTCTTCCCTTAACCTGTTTTCTGAGCCTGCCAGTAAAAAGGCCAATTGATGTTATACATGGATGCTGTGATTTTCATATGGGTACAGATCCACTAATAACTAATGACTGACATAGGTTGTGAAATTCAGCTCTGGATCCTGAGTCTCACAAAGATAATTAAGGGTGTTAATTGGCGATTTCTGTGTTAGACCTTGATGTCCAGGTAACTTCATTCAGGCCCATTGCTGCTATGAATTTGATGGGTAGCATCAAGTGATGGACAGAGAGGCCTGGTCAGAGCTGTAAGATAATCACAACGTCCAACTTCTGCCACAAATATTAATTGAGTGTTCATTCCTACCACACATATACCCAGGAGGATGGACACAGAGCAATGGTATACATAGACACATATAGAGTTAGACACCTGACCTCCCTATGTGCTTATGTAAACCCAATAGGCACCCATCTGCATTTTTAGGTGCCTAAATACCTTTGCAAATCTGGCCCTAACTCCCTTTGATTCCTTTGAAAATCCCAGGCCACAGGCTCCATTCAATGATCACTGAATGAACTGGCGTCTTTCCATTGACTTCAGTAGGATTAGGCCCCAACAGAGGTGTTAGCCAATACATATAAGTTGTGAATATCATACACCACATCAATGGGTATTATGCACACTGTATTAATGTAACATACATTGCATCTATGAGCCATTGACTATAAGTGTTGGGAAGTTATGTTAACTGTATGTATTATGCTCTTCCCACAATTCTGCTCCCCCACGTCGAGTATCCCACAACGCTTTGGAAAACTGAAGCCAGCTTTGGCATTAGGAAATAGGAAGCCTGTCAAAGCCAACAACTTTGTCCTAGACCAGGTTGGGATGAATCTCTACTCCTAACTGGTTTAGCATTTAGTATCCGAAAGAGAGATTAGACAAACACAGAACAAAGCAGCAAGTTTAGGAACAGTTACACACTAGTGGGATGGATTTTAGTGTTGAGTAAAGAGCTTTGTAATTTGTATAATTGTACCATAAATGCTGCCAGCTGGAATGCATCTCTCGAAGCACACCTTCTGTATAAGGTGAACATGCTGCGAGAATATGCTTCCGGGAAGGAGGGTATAAGTATGTCTCCTTTTTGTATTGTACTGCTTTGACTTTAGACAATACATTTAGCTCTGATTGGTTATTTGGTCTCTTGAACATTTTTAAGACTGAGCCATGTGTGTAGTCGGCTACACCTCTGTGTCAGTAGACGTGTGATGGTCATGAACATTTGAAGCTACCTATTCCAACTATAGGTAGGGTGAATGGCTGACAGTGAGTCAAAATGGGGTTGATTCTCAGTTCTGCCATTGAACCAGCTTGTGTCTCAGTGCACACATGTTGCAGACGAGGGAAAATAACATGGAGATTTGTTGCATAAGTCAGTTTTTCAAAATAATTGAAGGGGTTTGGTGCCCAAATCCCCCATTGACAGTCAATCAGATTAGGGTGCTTAACTCCTTTATGTCCCTTTCCTAGGGTGACCAAATTACCTCGTATTGAAGTTAGGCTTACTGGCCTCTAATTGCCAGGATTGCCACTGGAGCCTTTTTTTAAAATAAATGATGCCACATTAGCTATCCTCTAGCATCCAGAATGGAAGCTGATTTAAGTGATAGGTTACATATCACAGTTGCAGAGTAGCATCTGTGTTAGTCTGTATTCGCAAAAAGAAAAGGAGGATTTGTGGCACCTTAGAGACTAACCAATTTATTTGAGCATAAGCTTTCGTGAGCTAGTTAGTAGTTCTGCAATTTCATATTTGAGTTCCTTCAGAACTCTTGGGTGAATCCCATCTGGTCCTGGTGACTTATTACTGTCTAATTTAACAATTTGTTCGAAAACCTCCTCTGCTGACAGCTCAATCTGGGACAATTCCTCAGATCTGTTACAGAAAAAGAATGGCTCAGGAGTGGAAATCTCCCTCACATCCTCTGCAGTGAAGACCGAAGAAAAGAATTCATTTAGATTCTCTGAGTGGCTTTATCATCCTTGAGTGCTCCTTTAGCACCTTGATTGTCCAGTGGCCCCATTGATGGTTTGGCAGCCTTCCTGCTTCTGATGTACTTAATTTTTTTTTTTTTTTTGCTATTGGTTTTTGAGTCTTTTGCTAGTTGCTCTTCAAATTCTTTTTTGGCCTGCCTAATTAAACTTTTACACTTGACTTGCCAGAGTTCACGCTCCTTTCTATTTTCCTCAGCAGGATTTAACTCCCAATGTTTAAAGGATGACTTTTTGCCTCTGATTTCTTCTTTTACTTTATTGTTTAGCTATGGTGGCACTTTTTTGGTCCTCTATTTTATTTTATTTTTTTAATTTGGTGTATGCATTCAATTTGAGCTTGTATTATGGTGTTTATAAAAAGTTTTCCTGCCTTTGATGGCATGTACCAGGTTCTTTGAGTTCCCCTGCTGGAGGCCTTGTGGTCCTGCAACACCCCAGAAAAGGAGCAGTGAAGATAGGTCCTGCGGGCTTGCCTAGAAAGACTGCAGGGAAGTAGCCAATCAGAGCGTAGCAGGCTCAGTTAAAAAGAGCTGCAGGGCCTGAGAAGATCTGGTGCTGGCTGGGACCAGAAGGGGGAGGAAGGACTTTAAGGCTGAGAAACTCTCTGGACAAAGAGGTTTGGACGAGACCCTGCTCAAGCAGGGAACAGACAGAGAAACCTGAGGTACAGATGAAGAGGGAGGGATTACGTGGGAAGTGGCCCAGGGAATAGCAGCAGCAATGGAGTTAAAGGAAGCAGCATGTGCCTGGTTCTGTGGATGAAGGGATAGCGGTGGACGTGTTGTTCCTTGACTTTAGCAAAGCTTTTGACACAGTCTCCCACAGTATTCTTGCCAGCAAGTTAAAGAAGTATGGGCTGGATGAATGGACTATAAGGTGGATAGAAAGTTGGGTAGATCGTCGGGCTCAACGGGTAGTGATCAATGGCTCCATGTCTAGTTGGCAGCCGGTATCAAGTGGAGTGCCCCAAGGGTCGGTCCCTGGGCCGTTTTTGTTCAATATCTTCATAAATGATCTGGAGGATGGTGTCGATTGCACCCTCAGCAAGTTTGCAGACGACACTAAACTGGGAGGAGTGGTAGATACGCTGGAGGGTAGGGATGGGTTACAGAGGGCCCTAGAAAAATTGGATGATTGGGCCAAAAGAAATTTGATGAGGTTCAACAAGGACAAGTGCAGAGCCCTGCACTTAGGACGGAAGAATCCAATGCACCGCTACAGACTAGGGACCGAATGGCTAGGCAGCAGTTCTGCAGAAAAGGACCTAGAGGTTACAGTGGACAAGAAGCTGGATATGAGTCAACAGTGTGCCCTTGTTGCCAAGAAGGCCAATGGCATTTGGGGATGTATAAGTAGGGGCATTGCCAGCAGATCGAGGGATGTGATCATTCCCCTCTATTCGACATTGGTGAAGCCTCATCTGGAGTACTGTGTCCAGTTTTGGGCCCCACGCTACAAGAAGGATGTGGAAAAATTGGAGAGAGTCCAGCGGAGGGCAACAAAAATGATTAGGGGACTGGAACACATGACTTATGAGGAGAGGCTGAGGGAACTGGGATTGTTTAGTCTACAGAAGAGAAGAATGAGGGGGGATTTGATAGCTGCTTTCAACTACTTGAAAGGTGGTTCCAAAGAGGATGGATCTAGACTATTCTCAGTGGTAGCAGATGACAGGACAAGGAGTAATGGTCTCAAGTTGCAGTGGGGGAGATTTAGGTTGGATATTAGGAAAAACTTTTTCACTAGGAGGGTGGTGAAACACTGGAATGCGTTACCTAGGGAGGTGGTGGAATCTCCTTCCTTAGAAGTTTTTAAGGTGCGGCTTGACAAAGCCCTGGCTGGGATGATTTAGCTGGGGATTCGTCCTGCTTTGAGCAGGGGGTTGGACTAGATGACCTCCTGAGGTCCCTTCCAACCCTGATATTCTATGATTCTATGATTCTATTTGTAGGATCCTGGGTTGGGACCCAGAGTAATGGAAGGGCCCAGATCCCCTTGCTGGCTACTGGCAAAGTGGCCAAAGTCCCAAGAGGGGTCAAGTTTCAGGCTTGGATTTAAAGGGTTCTAGGATGGGGCAGAAGACCCTGCAGAGTGCCAAGCATTTGTTGAACTTTGTTACCCCAGGAAGGGGACTGAACTTGAAGGAGTGACCTGGAGGGAGAGCTGGGGCAAAAAGAACCATTAAAGGCCAAGAGTCTCCAGAGAGAAAGCCCAGGGGACACTACTATATAACAGCGCAGCACACACTTAAAGCTAGCTCAGAAGGGGCTGAGGACTGAGCCCAGAAAGAGGGCTAAAGACTCTAAGAAGAGCACAGGGACAGGCTCTGTCAGACCTTTTACCCCGGAAGAGGTTTATTAGTGCCTCGAGACTGTGTGTGACTTGGCTGGAGGGCTGGGCCACTGAAGAATGCTTGTTTGTTTCAGGGAAGCCTGGCTGTTTAAAAATAGCCAGAGGTTCGCGAACCAGCTGAGTGGCGGCGAACCAGCTGAGCAGCGGGGGACAGCAGAGCAGCACACAGCAGGAGTTTGCCTGGGATTGGTGAGTATCCGAGTGCGTGTTTGCTGAGTAAGTATCCGAGTGTGTGTTTGCTGGGAGGGCAGGGTGAGAGCCTGAGCGAGTGCCTGATTGGCTGGTAGCCTGCAGGGGGCGGGCATTGGGACTGTCTGTTTGTTTGTTTCAGGGAAGCCTGGCTGTTTAAAAATAGCCAGAGCTTCGCGAACCAGCTGAGCGGCGGGAGCAGCGGGGGACAGCAGAGCAGCACACAGCAGGAGTTTGCCTGGGAGTTCGCCTGGAGTGAGCCCAGTGAGGCTTACATCTTGCCAACTTCTCTGAGGAAGCTCATAGTAGGAAGGTGATATGGAAGGGGGGGTTCAGCTATTGTGACCTGCACTGGATGTGCCATGTTTGTCTTTCTTCCACAGGACAGAAGCGACTTTGTCTGTACAAAGTGCAAGCTGGTCTCCATACTGGAAGAGAAGACTGAAGGTCTGGAGCAACAGATAACGACCCTGCATTGCATACGAGAAACTGAGGATTTTCTGGACAAAAGTCAGGATATGCTTCTACGGGCACAAAGCTCTAAAGATTTAGAGCAGGTTGCACAGCGGAGCCAAGAGGCCAGTGAAGAGGCTTGGCAACATGTTACCTCCAGAAGAAGAAGGGGGAATGTCCGGGTTTCAGCAACGCAGACGCAGGTAACTAACCGCTTTCATGTTCTCTCCACAGGTACTAATGCGGAGAGTGGACCAGATGATACGTCTGAGGGAAGGGAGCAGAAGGAGACTCTGCTGGTTGGAAGGCATGAAATGCACTATCCTGAGATGGGCGGTTCCACGACCACCACTCCCAAGAAAAGGAGGCGGGTGGTGGTGTTCGGGGACTCTCTCCTCCGGGGGACTGAGTCATCTATCTGCCGCCCTGACTGGGAAAACCGAGAAGTCTGCTGCTTGCCAGGGGCTAAGATTCGTGATGTGACGGAGAGACTGCCGAGACTCATCAAGCCCTCGGATCGCTACCCCTTCCTGCTTCTCCACGTGGGCACCAATGATACTGCCAAGAATGACCTTGAGCGGATCACTGCGGACTACGTGGCTCTGGGAAGAAGGATAAAGGAGTTTGAGGCGCAAGTGGTGTTCTCATCCCCGTGGAAGGAAAAGGCCAGGGCAGGGACCGTCGAATCGTGGAAGTCAACGAATGGCTATGCAGGTGGTGTTGGAGAGAAGGCTTTGGATTCTTTGACCATGGGACGGTGTTCCATGAAGGAGGAGTGCTGGGCAGAGACGGGCTCCATCTTACGAAGAGAGGGAAGAGCATCTTTGCAGGCAGGCTGACTAATCTAGTGAGGAGGGCTTTAAACTAGGTTCACCGGGGGAAGGAGACCAAAGCCCTGAGGTAAGTGGGAAAACGGGATACCGGGAGGAAGCACAGGCAGGAACGTCTGTGAGGGGAGGGCTCCTGCCTCATACTGAGAATGAGGGGCGATCAGCAGGTTATCTCAAGTGTTTATATATGAATGCACAAAGCCTTGGAAACAAGCAGGGAGAACTGGAGGTCCTGGTGATGTCAAGGAATTATGACGTGATTGGAATAACAGAGACTTGGTGGGATAACTCACATGACTGGAGTACTGTCATGGATGGTTATAAACTGTTCAGGAAGGACAGGCAGGGCAGAAAAGGTGGGGGAGTAGCACTGTATGTAAGGGAGCAGTATGACTGCTCAGAGCTCCGGTACGAAACTGCAGAAAAACCTGAGTGTCTATGGATTAAGTTTAGAAGTGTGAGCAACAAGAGTGATGTAGTGGTGGGAGTCTGCTATAGACCACCAGACCAGGGGGATGAGGTGGATGAGGCTTTCTTCCGGCAACTCACAGAAG
This sequence comes from Natator depressus, assembly GCF_965152275.1. Lineage (NCBI taxonomy): Eukaryota > Metazoa > Chordata > Testudines > Cheloniidae > Natator > Natator depressus. Next base: position 35,607,944 of record NC_134246.1, read on the forward strand.
CTACTAGATCGCACACCCTGGTTCTCATGGGTGACTTTAATTTTCCTGATATTTGCTGGGAGAGCAATACAGCGGTGCATAGACAATCCAGGAAGTTTTTGGAAAGCATAGGGGACAATTTCCTGGTGCAAGTGCTAGACGAGCCAACTAGGGGGGAGCTTTTCTTGACCTGCTGCTCACAAACAGGGAAGAATTAGTGGGGGAAGCAAAAGTGGACGGGAATCTGGGAGGCAGTGACCATGAGTTGGTTGAGTTCAGGATCCTGACACAGGGAAGAAAGGTAAGCAGCAGGATACGGACCCTGGACTTCAGGAAAGCAGACTTCGACTCCCTCAGGGAGCGGATGGGTAGGATCCCCTGGGGGACTAACATGAAGGGGAAAGGAGTCCAGGAGAGCTGGCTGTATTTCAAGGAATCCCTGTTGAGGTTACAGGGACAAACCATCCCGATGAGTCGAAAGAATAGTAAATATGGCAGGCGACCAGCTTGGCTTAATGGTGAAATCCTAGCGGATCTTAAACATAAAAAAGAAGCTTACAAGAAGTGAAAGGTTGGACATATGCCCAGGGAAGAGTATAAAAATATTGCTCGGGCATGTAGGAATGAAATCAGGAGGGCCAAATCGCACCTGGAGCTGCAGCTAGCAAGAGATGTCAAGAGTAACAAGAAGGGTTTCTTCAGGTATGTTGGCAACAAGAAGAAAGCCAAGGAAAGTGTGAGCCCCTTACTGAATGAGGGAGGCAACCTAGTGACAGAGGATGTGGAAAAAGCTAATGTACTCAATGCTTTTTTTGCCTCTGTCTTCACAAACAAGGACAGCTCCCAGACTGCTGCGCTGGGCATCACAACATGGGGAGTAGATGGCCAGCCCTCTGTGGAGAAAGAGGTGGTTAGGGACTATTTAGAAAAGCTGGACGTGCACAAGTCCATGGGGCCGGACGAGTTGCATCCGAGAGTACTAAAGGAATTGGTGAATGTGATTGCAGAGCCATTGGCCATTATCTTTGAAAACTCGTGGCGAACGGGGGAAGTCCCAGATGACTGGAAAAAGGCTAATGTAGTGCCAATCTTTAAAAAAGGGAAGAAGGAGGATCCTGGGAACTACAGGCCAGTCAGCCTCACCTCAGTCCCCGGAAAAATCATGGAGCAGGTCCTCAAGGAATCAATCCTGAAGCACTTACACGAGAGGAAAGTGATCAGGAACAGTCAGCATGGATTCACCAAGGGTAGGTCATGCCTGACTAATCTAATCGCCTTCTATGATGAGATTACTGATTCTGTGGATGAAGGGAAAGCAGTGGATGTATTGTTTCTTGACTTTAGCAAAGCTTTTGACACGGTCTCCCACAGTATTCTTGTCAGCAAGTTAAAGAAGTATGGGCTGGATGAATGCACTATAAGGTGGGTAGAAAGTTGGCTAGATTGTCAGACTCAACGGGTAGTGATCAATGGCTCCATGTCTAGTTGGCAGCCGGTGTCAAGTGGAGTGCCCCAGGGGTCGGTCCCTGGGCCGGTTTTGTTCAATATCTTCATAAATGATCTGGAGGATGGTGTGGATTGCACTCTCAGCAAATTTGCAGATGATACTAAACTGGGAGGAGTGGTAGATACGCTGGAGGGCAGGGACAGGATACAGAGGGACCTAGACAAATTGGAGGATTGGGCCAAAAGAAACCTGATGAGGTTCAATAAGGATAAGTGCAGGGTCCTGCACTTAGGACGGAAGAACCCAATGCACAGCTACAGACTAGGGACCGAATGGCTCGGGAGCAGTTCTGCGGAAAAGGACCTAGGGGTTACAGTGGACGAGAAGCTGGATATGAGTCAGCAGTGTGCCCTTGTTGCCAAGAAGGCCAATGGCATTTTGGGATGTATAAGTAGGGGCATAGCGAGCAGATCAAGGGACGTGATCGTTCCCCTCTATTCGACACTGGTGAAGCCTCATCTGGAGTACTGTGTCCAGTTTTGGGCCCCACACTACAAGAAGGACGTGGATAAATTGTAGAGAGTCCAGCGAAGGGCAACAAAAACGATTAGGGGTCTGGAACACATGACTTACGAGGAGAGGCTGAGGGAACTGGGATTGTTTAGTCTGCAGAAGAGAAGAATGAGGGGGGATTTGATAGCTGCTTTCAACTACCTGAGAGGTGGTTCCAGAGAGGATGGTTCTAGACTATTCTCAGTGGTAGAAGAGGACAGGACAAGGAGTAATGGTCTCAAGTTGCAGTGGGGGAGGCTTAGGTTGGATATTAGGAGAAACTTTTTCACTAGGAGGGTGGTGAAACACTGGAATGCGTTACCTCAGGAGGTGGTAGAATCTCCTTCCTTGGAAGTTTTTAAGGTCAGGCTTGACAAAGCCCTGGCTGGGATGATTTGATTGGGGATTGGTCCTGCTTTGAGCAGGGGGTTGGACTAGATGACCTCCTGAGGTCCCTTCCAACCCTGATATTCTATGATTCTAAGACCCACCTGAGCAGTTTAACAGCCAACAGAGGGATCGAGAAGTAGAGAGAGTGTACAGGTTTTAACCGAACGAACAGGAAGTGCTCATGAGAGGTGTGTTCCACATCACAATGTCATTTGCAGGCATTTCACTTTTGTGACTGTACCTTTTAATTTCCATTTAACTAGCCTCCTCATTTTTGTTTAGTTCCCTTTCCTGAAGTTAAAGGCTACTGTGGTGGGCTTTTTTGGTATTCCCACCACCCCCACAAGGATGTTAAATTTAATTATATTATGGTTGCTATTACCAAGTGGTTCAGCTATACCCACTTCTTGGATCAGATCATGTTCTCCACCTAGAACAAAATCAAGAATTGCCTCTCCCCTTCTGGGTTCCAGGACACTGAATAGGAGTCAAGAATGTGATGCCGTTGCAAACTACGCTAATAACATTTGGGGCTGTATTAACAGGAGTATTGTATGGAAGACATGGGAGGCCATTGTTCCATTCTACTCAGCACTGATGAGGCCTCAGCTGGAGTAGAATCATATAATCTCAGGTTTGGAAGGGACCTCAGGAGGTCATCTAGTCCAACCTCCTGCTCAAAGCAGCACCAATCCCCAACTAAATCATCCCAGCCAGGGCTTTGTCAAGCCTGACTTTAAAAACTCCTAAGGAAGGAGATTCCACCAACTCCCTCGGTAGCAACCCATTCCAGTGCTTCACCACCCTCATCTCAGTCCCAAACTGACCAAAGGAAGGGGGGTGACTCACTTGAGAGTCCAACAGATCCTTTGTTGCTGCCTAGGCCAGTGTCCTTTGTTCCTGTGAGGCTGGGCTGGGTTTGTCCCATACATGCCCTGATGAGGTGTGAACTGCCCCTCTGTTCTTGGAGAGTTTTTGCCTGGGCTTGTTTTAAGCCATGAGTACACGTTTTTAGCCTCATAACTATATACATGAAATTACAACCTATAACATTACTGTAATATTACTATAACAACAATGCTCAGTGCATCATGAACCTTCCGAAGACACCCGACATGATAAATTTTGCATTGGATACCACACAATCATTTTATAACGATGAACATGGGGTGTACGGGGTTCCCATGAGGTACAGAACGTCACACCAACATTTCTATGATTCTATGATTTAGGGTCCATATTTGAAAATGAAATATTTTTGTTTCAATTTAAAATTTGGAAAGAAAAAAATGATTTTATGTCATATCTAAATTAAATAGACAGTTTTGATCTTTGCCAACAGAAATTTGAGATTTTTGTCAGAATTGATGTTTTCCTGTGGCAAATTTTGAGTTAAACAAAAACACATTTTCTGGTGTTATAACTTTTTATGTGTGGGGGGAGGAATAGCTACCTCTTCTTGGCTATCTCTTTGGCCTCCTGTTGGATCTAGCCAGGGAATAACCTCAGGGTCTTTCCTCAACCCTCATCTTCTAAAGACTGATCCCAGAACCTCCAATTCCATAGTCTCCAGCAGGTAGTCACATAACACTTGGTTAGCTGGCTTAAACTTCATAATATGCTTTGTCTGGAGACTACAACTCCTAGCAACCTCTGGGGTTAAATTTCTACATCCGTGACACACAAATGTGCTGACCTTGCTACACAAGATGCCCACTTCTGTGTTACCTCCTGCTAGGCATTGGGGTTAAAATTCTGAAAAGCACCAAAGGGATTTTGGTTCTTAAATCCCATTTCAAAAGTTTCTTAAGGCCAGAGTTTTAAAGGTATTTAGGCACCTGGTGGGATTTTCAAAAGCACCTGGTTTCAACGGGTGTTAGGTGCCTAGATGCCTTTGGAACACCCACTAGTACCTAAATCCCTTTAAAAATCTTACCCTTGCTAGATCTTCAAAGCTATTTAGACTTTGAAAATTGCAGGTAGATGTCTTGAGGGATTCAAAAAAGCACTTAAGCAAGTTAGACACCTAACTCCTACTGCTTTCAATGGGGTTAGGCACCTAAATCCCTTTAAAAGTCTGGCCTTTAGACACTTGTCCCCATTTTACCGTCTGTTTCAGATACACGGCTCCAAGGCACAATTCTTCCCTGACTCGCTAGACATGGTGCAGCTTAATTTCCTCTGTTACAGGAGTGCTCTATATCTGTATATATTGAAGTGGAGAATAGATTAGGTGCCCATAGATGGTGTCACATATATGAAGCATATTTCCTTAGTTTTGTAGGACCAATAAAATTCATTGTTGGGGTTTCCTCTGTCCAGCTCTTTGTATCGAGCAAGTGGAATGGGTCGATTTTTGGCATTTGCCATTACTTTACAGCTGGGGAAAATGAGGATGGGTGGGGGTGGGGTCTTAAGTAACACACCAAAGCTCCCAATGTTAAGCAAGTATTTGGCAAAGACAGGACTAGAACACTGGTCTTCAGGCTACCAATACTGTGCTTTCACCAGATGACCAGCCTGACTCAGCAGGCACATTCTAGGGAAATCTGTGAAATTCTGTTGAGATCAAATATCCCCAGTGTGCTGGGGAGGTGGAAGCAGAGTACAAAACCAAGTCCTCATGCAGCCAGTGTGAACTGCAGCTCATTAGCAAGGTAGGTAGGGGTAAAGCCAGTTGGGTGGTGATGGAAAGAGAATCCCACCAATCTCAAAATCTACAGCATTTTCCTGAGTCTTTTGGTTTTGAAGAGACAGATTCTCATTTGTACTAACAACACTTCACACCACTCTGGCAGTAGAATGGGAGCTTAAAACTGGAATGAATCATACATGTCACACTCATTTTAAACCCCTTTATACTGCTACAGTGGTGGAGAATGGCCTTGATGTAAATATGAACCAGGCGTGAAATATTCCTCTATTTAATATATATTTAGGTTGGGGAGGGGGGAGGAAAGGAAGATATATCACACTTTGATGCACCATTTTCCAGCAGGCATGCTATTGTGTGTCATCCGGAGAAAAAAAGATTGTGAAAGAAAGAAGTTTGTGTTGACAGGCTGCACTAGAAGACATGGTAAGTTAGAACCACAAGAGAGCTACAGCCTATCCTGCAATCATCGTTTAAAGTAACTGTATTGTGAAATAGGTTAGCCATTCTTTATAATGAGCTACCTGAAAATTGCCATTCAAAAAGTTTGCGTTCTTGAGGAGTCAACACACCTGTACTGAAAGAATCAGTGTATCTTTTTCCTTTTTTTAATCTAGTATAAAATCTAGGATGGATAAAAGGAAATAGTATTTTTTTGTAAATTTTATAACCAATAGAGCCAGTTGGTAAATTATTGTTTTACTTCCAAAAAATTTACAAAAATAAAAATATTTTCATTTTTACCCATTATTCTTTTATTTTTGTCCAGGTTTTTCTCAAAGAAAACCAAAAAGTTTTCAGTTAACCAAAAGTTAAACATGTTCTTTAGTCGCCAAAAAAGTCTTGTTTTCATGAAAATCCCCCCCAAATTTTATTTGTTTATTTACTTGCAAAAATCTGTTTAATCAAAAGGTAAATATTCGTTGAAAAAAGGTGTTGAGGGAAATTTGGCTAGCAGCTGTAATGCATTAACCTGTTAGTCTCTAAGGTGCCACAAGTACTCCTTTTCTTTTTACATTAACCTGTGGAATTTATTAGTATAGTAACTTTACTGAGGCAAATATAAAATGATAGGTAGATGGATAGGCAGGTAGGTAGATAGACCTATTTCCAATCAGTGCACAGAAGTGGGAATATCAGCTCTCATGTTCTATCCTCAGCTGACTCTGTGATTTGAACAGATCATTTCCCATCCCTGTTTTAGTTTCCGCACCTATAAAAAGGGAAAACCCACACCATTCACTCCTTAAAGCAGGTCTTTAGTGTGAAAGGCTTGTTGTGTGTATTAATAGCCATGCTTTGCAGATGTAAAGATCTGCACAAGTGCTAAATATTGTTAGCCGTGCAAGAATAAATTCAAATTAAAATGGAGAGGGTGAGCATTACAACTAGGATTTTCAAAGAAGCATAAGGGGTTAGTGTCCTAGCTTCTATTGCACTAACTCCCTCTGACCCACTGGAAAATACCAGGCTACAATGACTATCAATAATTCTTTCTTTCTTCTAGAAACGGATGGCTGTCTCGGTTCAGGCAAGAATATCCTTTGTACAATGTAGCAGAAATACCTAGAGTTGTAGGGTGGGTTATACATTGTGCCTTAAGCATTTGGCATTGGGCAGTGATTGGAACATGATTCCTAACTAATTAGACAATTGTTCTGGTCTAGCCCAGGCTGTAAGGGTTTGAATGAAAGCTGAGTCCAGCGGAGGTGAGTGAAAGAGGAGGGTTGTTATGCGGAAGGGAAACGGGATGCAACTTTAATGTATTTCTGGGAAGCTGTTTCTTTGTCATTTGTTTCCACCTGTTTGTCTGGATTGTCTTTTACATTGTAAGCTTTTCGGAGGAGGGAAAGTCTTCTGTGTTGTGTTAGTGCAGTGCCCGGAGTAATGGGGTCCCAACCCTAGCTGGGACCTTAAGGTTCTAACAGACGACACAAAAGATTTAATAAACTTAATTTCTGTAGTTATTTACACCAGCTGAGTGTCTGGCACACTGATTACAATGGAGCTAAGTTGATTCACACCCGCTGATGATCTGACTGTAACTTGAAGTCTTTAAATCAAAATCAAGGACGTCAGTAAGTCAGCCAAAGGTTACTGTCTATAACAGGAGTGGGTGGGCGAGGATCTATGACCTGCAATGTGCAGAAGATCAGACTAGATGATCATGATGGTACGTTCTGGCCTTAAAGTCTATAAGACTAGAGCTGGTTGAATTTTTAGGGATGAATATTTTATTCACAAAAATAATGATGTATTGGGACAACCAAAACTATTCATGAATTCAGGTTGAATTCATGGAATATCTTTGGCCAAAAAAAGAGGAAAACACTGAAAAATTTCATACTGACATTTTCAAATGAAACATTTTCACTTTTTTTCTAAAGGACATTTTGTTTAGAAATTGAGCTAGATTTATCAAAAACAATTAAACAGTGTGAAAAAAATTCCCAAAGATTAAACAAAATAAAATAAAATATTTTTGGCTGTACAAAATATTTTGTTTCACCTGTAACCATTTTTTTTTTCAGTTTTTCATTTCAGCGAGAAAGGCTGGAAAAAATACGTCTTGGGTTGATCTGAAATGAATTTTTCTTTTTTAAATTTGGCATTTTGGCCACCAAAATGAAACATCGGTCATTCACTCAGCTCTAGATTTGATCACTGATTTGTTACACATTTCATTAGGGATATGTTGCCTACTGGTTAGAGCAGGGAGGGCTCATACTGTCTGGTTTCATTCTCCTTGCTGCAGTTTTAAATCTGGACAAAACATTTGGTGGCAAAAATGTCAGTGTCAGTGAGTTCAGTGATGTCAAGGCTCTTGCAAACGCTCACCTGTATAACACCAGGTGTGTGGTTTTGTTTAAAATAACCCTGGATAACTGTGGGTCTAAAAGCAGCTTTGCACATCCTTCCGTTATCAGTCAGTGGACAGAAGCTGCATTTGCAAACATAACCAGCATTTAAAGTACATCCAAAGAGACCCTCTGATGAAATGAGATGATGAATGGCTGGAATCCCCGATGAACTAAGCAGTCCCTACTGCCACGGGCAGCAACCTCTCATCTGTACTGCTCGGCAGCTTGTAAGACCTGAGCGATTTTTATAGCTTAAGAATATCTAGACATGCACACACACAGCTACTTGGTATTGATGCCTGCTTTAATGCTTGTTTCTGCCTGCTACTCCTAGGTGGGAGATAGCAGGGAGTAAGTCTGTTTCCAAGGTCTGAGATTTTGACAGGCGCCTAATAGTGCTAGGAATTAGGGCCCCCTATATCTGTTGTTTATAGGACCTGTAGGACATTTTACAGTTGACAATTAACCAGACATATGTTACAGCTGTCATCTTGGTTGACTCCAGTGATTGAACCAAGGACCTGCATAAGTAAAGCCATGAATGCCTATATTTTGAGTGAAAGAACCAGGGATCAATAAGGATAAGTGCAGGGTCCTGCACTTAGGATGGAAGAACCCAATGCACAGCTACAGACTAGGGACCGAATGGCTAGGCAGCAGTTCTGCGGAAAAGGACCTAGGGGTGACAGTGGACGAGAAGCTGGATATGAGTCAGCAGTGTGCCCTTGTTGCCAAGAAGGCCAATGGCATTTGGGGATGTATAAGTAGGGGCATAGCGAGCAGATCGAGGGACGTGATCGTTCCCCTCTATTCAACATTGGTGAGGCCTCATCTGGAGTACTGTGTCCAGTTTTGGGCCCCACACTACAAGAAGGATGTGGATAAATTGGAGAGAGTCCAGCGAAGGGCAACAAAAATGATTAGGGGTCTGGAACACATGACTTATGAGGAGAGGCTGAGGGAACTGGGATTGTTTAGTCTGCAGAAGAGAAGAATGAGGGGGGATTTGATAGCTGCTTTCAACTACCTGAAAGGGGGTTCCAAAGAGGATGGCTCTAGACTATTCTCAGTGGTAGAAGAGGACAGGACAAGGAGTAATGGTCTCAAGTTGCAGTGGGGGAGGTTTAGGTTGGATATTAGGAAAAACTTTTTCACCAAGAGGGTGGTGAAACACTGGAATGTGTTACCTAGGGAGGTGGTAGAATCTCCTTCCTTAGAAGTTTTTAAGGTCAGGCTTGACAAAGCCCTGGCTGGGATGATTTAATTGGGGATTGGTCCTGCTTTGAGCAGGGGGTTGGACTAGATGACCTCCTGAGGTCCCTTCCAACCCTGATATTCTATGATTCTATGATTTCTAGCTGGGCCTGTGACAGACTCATAAACTCTGCAGCTTGGGCACAGATAGGTATTCATAAAATGCACTAATCAGTGGATTAGTTGCACACACACAGTTTACTGTTTGATGCTAATCCAGGACCATGAAGATCTGTGTGCCATAAAGATCTGTTTTTAAGACAGAGATCTAGTTATACGTTATGTGATTGTCAAAAACAGGGGCCTAAAATATTTAGGCAACAGTTCCTATTGTAATTGGGTGCCAAAATTGGGTACCTATTGAGTACTGGGTGCCAAACTCCCTTAGGATCCATTGACAGTTCCATCCAGGGACAATAAAACACCCATCATTCCCCCAGTGTTGGAATACTTGTCAAAGATCAAGCCCTTATAAAGCCCAGTTGTCTAACTAAAATGAGCTCCATATGACAAAATTTGACTACGGGTTTAACTATCTTTCTTTTATGGGTCCATTTATTCCATCAGGTGAAACTCCCAGTATCAATGAGCAAGGAAAATCACACCAGAGTGAAGGAATTCATCCTTCTTGGATTCCCTGGGTCTCAGTATTTGCAGCTGTCCCTCTTCATACTCTTCCTCTTCATGTATGTCCTGATCATCACTGGTAATGTGGCCATCATCTTCCTAGTCAGGACCCACAGATGCCTTCAAACCCCCATGTACTACTTCCTCTGCAACTTTGCCTTCCTGGAGATCTGGTTCACCACAGCCTGTGTCCCTAAGACTCTAGCCAATCTTGTGTCCCAAAGCAAATCCATCTCCTTCACCAGCTGCCTTCTGCAGATGTATTTTGTCTTCTCCTTTGGCTGCACAGAATACTTCCTCTTGGCTGTCATGGCCTATGACCGCTATCTGGCCATTTGCTACCCATTGCATTATAACGCTATTATGAGCAGCACTCTCTCTGTTCAGCTGGCCCTTAGTTCTTGGGTGGGTGGTTTCCTGGTTATTTCTGTGCCAGCAGCTCTGATTGCCAGATTGTCCTTCTGTGGCCCAAATGTCATCAATCACTTCTTTTGTGACATATCTCCCTGGATAATTCTCTCCTGCACTGACACCTACCTTGTTGAGGTGGTCTGTTTCATCATGTTTGCCATCGTCATCCTAGGGTCCTGTGTGATAACCCTGGTATCCTACATTTATATCATCTCCACCATCTTGAAAATCCCCTCAGCACAAGGTCGGCAAAGGGCCTTTTCCACCTGCTCTTCCCATCTCACAGTTGTGATTATATGGTACGGATCCACTGTTTTTCTACATGTTAAACCATCCATAGAGACCTCATTGGAACTGACCAAAATAGTCACCATCTTGAACACAATTGTGACTCCATTGCTAAATCCTTTCATCTACACATTGAGAAACAAAGAGGTCACAGAGATCTTGAAAAAGGTATTCAGCGGGGGGACTTGAAGTCATTGTAAGATGTCCTGATGGTCACTGATTGTAGTAGAAAACATGGAAAGAGACAATGTCAATTACTTTAATAATCTATCAAAGCCTTAGCAAAGTTACTAGGGTCACGTCAAACTCATGTAAAAGTATCATCAAAAACATCACATAAAACTTCTGGATATGTAACTTTTTATTAGTAGTAGTTCTATTGTCTGCATTATTGTAGTGTTTAGGAACCAAAGTCATGGGCCAGTACCCCATTCTACTAGGTGCTGTACAAATATAGAACAACAAGATGGTCCTGCCCCAAACAGCTTACAATCTAAATATTTGGCAAAAGACAACAGTCTTATACTGACAGATAGATGGGGGAGAGCAAAGAAGTAATTAAATGTGTAGATGATACAAAACTACTCAAGATAGTTAAGTCCAAAGCAGATTGCGAAGAGTTACAAAGGGATCTCACAAAACTTGATGACTTGGCAACAAAATGGCAGATTAAATTCAATGTTGATAAATGCAAAGTAATGCACATTGGAAAACATAATCCCAACTATACATAAAAAGTGAAGGGGTTTAAATTAGCTGTTACCACTCAAGAAAGAGATCTTGGAGACACTGAATATTTCTCTGAAAACATCCACTCAGTGTGAGTGGCAGCCAAAAAAGTGAACAGAATGTTGGGAATCATTAAGAAAGGGATAGATAACAAGATAGAAAATATCATATTGGCTCTGTATAAATCCACGGTATGCCCATATCTTGAATACTGTGTCTAGATGTGATCACCCCATCTCAAAAAAGATACATGGAATTGGAAAAGGTGCAGAAAAGGGAAACAAAAATAATTAAGGGTATGAAATAGCTTCCATATAAGGAGAGATTAATAAGACTGGGACTTTTCAGCTTGGAAAATAGACAGGTAAGTGGGGATATGATAGAGATCTATGAAGTCATGACTGGTGTGGAGAAAGTAAATAAGGAAATGTTATTTGCTCCTTCTCATAATACAAGAATTAGGGGTCATGAAATGAAATAAATAGGCAGCAGGTTTAAAACAAACAAAAGGAAATATTTCTTCACACAGCAGAGTCAATCTGTGGCATTCTTTGCCAGGATGTTATGAAGGCTAAGACTATAACAGATAAACTTTTGAGAAGTTGTATAAAACTTTTTCCATCTGAAGGATGATCCTTTTTTGCCATTTTTTGCTTGCATAGTTGGCCCACGAAACCTAACAAGATAGACTCGGTCATGCTCAAATCCCAGCATACCAAAGATATTTCCATCCCATACCAAGATTGTAAACTGGTGGATATAGGGCACAAGGGGCCAGGCAGTGGACCAAGAGTGTGTGTGCGCCCAGTGGTTGGACTCCTGGCACTCAACTTTGATGGCACAGATGGAGCACACTGGAAACAATCACCATGTAACTGGCTATTCCTGCTCCATTGAAGGTATGCATGAAGACCCTTTCCCGGAGGCAATGGATGAAGAGTAGGGCTGCTGGGTGGTGGAGCTGCCTCTCTTGCCTTTAACAAGCTCAGGGAAATAACTTAATCTCAACCCACTTAGGCAAATCCTGTGGGAATTCCACATCTGTATTCAGAGAACATGATATCCCTACATCTTCTGAAAAGCTGGAAGAATAAAACAGCAGGAACTCAAGACATCTCACATACAGGGCAAGATTTTACTCTTTGTCCGGATTCACGTTCATTGTAACTATCTCCAACAAATTTCAATGGAATTATTCCAGATTTACAGCAGTGTAAATGAGGACAACTTCACCAGATTTGTGACACAGCACCCTAGAGATCCCATATTCACCACTGTCAGATAATTATGACGTGTTTTGTACAAAGTATGCCCTGTGAGGTATCATTTTAAAAGTCTTGATCTGTTCAACATAAATTTACTGTTGGATTTATGTGCTATCATTGTGTGTGAAGTTATGAAGTTTAGCTACGTGTGTGTTATTAAAATATGTTGTGAAGTTGGGAACACCCACAACCAGCCTTTCAGGCACAATAATGAATAAGCCAGACTCACTGATGACCCATCAAAGGGAATCCACTTTCTCAACGGCCATTCCAGAGACTTCTCAGAGAGAACACATAGACGATGGAGACTGCTTGACCAATCAATGCCACTCCTTGCATGGTGAGGTAGTACTCAAGAACCTTCCGAATCTCTTCCCTTGCCATTAATCACATTGACTATGGCTGAGATTTACAAAGAAGCTTAGGGCAGTTAGGCACTAATGGGAGAAGATTGCCTACTTCTCTTAGGCTTTGGCTACACTATAAAGATTTCCTGGTGTCCTTATGTTGGCTAGGAGCATGAAAAAAATGCTGCCACTATATTGAAAGAACAATTAGTGTGGTGGCAGAGCTAATGTCATGCAGGGAGGTGGTGTAGCTATGCCGACAAAAGAACTCCTTTTGTCAGCATATGCTGTTTCTCCACTAGGTGGCACTGTAGAAGGGGCACCATCACCTCCAAAACTCCTCCATGCAGCAGAGGGTGGTTCTGCTGTGGCCTACCTCAGTTTCCCCTCCTTAATGAGGTGACAGTGAGGTTACTTAAAGAACTTGTCCAAGGAGCAGCCAAACACTCTAAAGAACTTGTCCAAGGAGCAGCCAAACACTCTACTTCACAGCAGTTTATCTCCCTCTAATAAAGCCCTCTGACAGGAGCACTTGTACAAAGGTTGAAAAGCTCTGATCTCAGAGCCTGGATAAAACTTTAAAATCCAAAACCAAAAATCTCTAGATTCCAGAAGCAGCTTCTTCTGCTGTACAGATTAAGGCTTCTACACTGCCTGCAGAGCTCTGCAGTCTTCCCCGTTTGCTTATGATTTCTGCCAGCCTTTCTTTGTAGCCTTTCTCCTGCTTGGTGAGGGTCTACCCCAGGCCTCCTCGTCTGTTATCCTTTTGCCTACGTAAGGCTCCTGAGGAACTCCCCTCCTTTGGAGCTTCCTTTCTTCTGTGGTAACTATCCCCAGGTGGACCTGGGTTGACTCATCCCCTTCAGTGAAGCCTGTAACAAGGAGGCTAGGCATCTGACTCCCTTAAACAGCCAGCCCTGTGACATGCTATGACGGCACTGCTCTGCCAGTTTTCTCGTCTAGACAGTCTATCTGGTCCCTTTTGAAATCCCAACCTATGTGCGCAGTAAGGCACTATTCATCATAAATAAGGGTATCAAGGTCTGGTCCAATCAGCACTGTACAAAAAAAATTGCAAATGTGTATGTATCATTCCTAAACCATTGCCTAACACGCACATGTTTTATTTGGCTTTGGGACAAAACGTGGGGTCTTTCTTTGCAGTTCATGGAGGATCGGTCCATCAATGGCTAGTAGCCAGGATGGGCAGGGACGATGTCCCTAGCCTCTGTTTGCCAGAAGTTGGGAATGGGCGAAAGGGGATAGATCACTTGGTGATGACCTGTTCTGTTCATTCCCCCTGAAACACCTGGCATTGGACACTGTCAGAAGACAGGATACTGGGCTAGATGGACCTTTGGTCTGACCCACTATGACCGTTCTTATTTTCTCATGTACAAAGGTTTTACTCTGTGCTTACTCGGGCAACACTCCCATTGATGTTAAAGGGGAGTTTTGCATGCTAAGGCTTGAGTTTCAAATGAGCCCAGTGGAGTTTCAATGGGATTTGAGCACTTAACTTTCTCAACCTCCTCAGAAAACTCTACCCTAAGTAACAACTGAGAGCTAGATTCTATCACCCTTCATCATGATTTTAGTGGGACTACTCAAGGAGTAAGGTGCTACTCACTGAGAGAAAGGGTGGCAGAATCTGGTCCCAAGGAAGGACCTCTTTTCATCCACTGTGGGAAAATCTAAGTTACATGTGTCAACTAATGGAATTCTCCTGCTATTTGACAAGGAATTCAGCATAGCCTTGCGGATGATACACTGGGTAGGGGTTCTGCCAGCAACAGACTTGTTCATTGTGTGCCCTTGGCCACCCCACTTTCACGTCCTGGCCCTCAGTTTCCCTGTCTGTGAAGTGGAGGTAATGATACCAGCAGAAGTTTGTTAGGAAATGGAATTTCCATTCTTTGCGCACTCCAGAAATGTCCTTTCACCCCTAATCAGAACCAAACACTAAAATGTACTGAAAAATGACATTTCTAAAATATTTCATTTTAGAAACATCACAATTACCTTACTGAAATAAAATGTGGTGATGAGGTTGAAATATTTCTTATCAACTTAAGCGTTCTATTACATTATATGATAAATTATAGTATAATATATGTAATATATATAAATTATAATATAACACAAAATTCAGAATGATACATTCAATGTGAAACATTTTGACCAAATTGAAACAAATCTATTTGCTAATTTCTCTTTAAAAGATGTTCCCATGGAAAATGTTCATTTCACTGAACTTGCATTTTCCAATAGAAAACAATAACACTGGAAAGCTTCCTCTCAGCTGTAATAGTAACTTGCTTTGAAAAGTGCTTTCAGATCTGTGTGTGTATGTCTGTAAAATCTATGACCCTTAGGTTTAGAATTTTGCAACTGATATAAAAATGGAACATACATAATTTTGAAAGTGATACCAAACCACAGTGGGACCATTTGGGTATTTGTTGCAAAACTAGTAATCATGAGTGAGGGTGGGCAAGTGTCCTGGTTGTGTTGTTGTGTCTGAGGGATTTTGTGTGGATTTGTGGGAGAGGTAAATGAGGCAGGTGTGCTGCGGTGAGGGGCTAAGCTTGTTTGGGGCTATTGTGTGTGCTGGTTGTGTTGCTTGTTAGTGACAATCTCTGCCCCAAAGAGATTACCATCTAAATAGAAACGACGCATAAAGGGTGAATGAAGAAACAACTTATCCAAGGTTACACAGCAAGTAAGAGAGAGAGCTGGGAACACAACCCAGGTGTCCTGACTTCTAGTACAGTACGCATCCCACTGGGCTATGCGTCATAGGCACTGAATTTTCCTTTTCCCTGGGGGTACTCCACCCCTGTTCTGCCTCAGGGCCCTGTCCCCAGGCCACCCTTCCCCCAAGGCCCTGCCCCCGCTCCACCTCCTCCCCCAAGGCCCCGCCCTTGCTATGCCTCTTCCCGACCCCACTCCGCCCCCTCCCCAAAGCCCCCGCCCACCCACCACTTGCTGCTCTCCGCCCTCCCCCAAGCCACTCCCCAAGCTGCCAAACAGCTGATCAGCGATGCTGCAGAACAGCTGTGGCTGATGAGTGTTGAGTACCCACTACTTTTTTTGGAGCACCCACAGAGTCAGTCCCTATGCCTTGCTGCCTTTCACTTAAATACTTGAATTATGCTGTAGGGAAATAGCCTAAATTGTACACTGAAACAAGACAGCAGGAGGCTATCTTTACAACTGGGCAAATCATGGATTTTTCCTGTTCAACCAACCAACCAAATAATCATAACACTCTTTGCTTGATTCAGAAAAGAGAAGTGAATCCAAATCTTTTATCTCTTAGGAGAGTACCAAAAGCACCAGCTATGGTGGTATTCTCCCTCGGTTTCTCTTTGGCCCAGTGGATATTTAGATATTTGTTCAATATGGAACAGCATCAGCAGGAGAGATTCAGAGCAAAACATCCCAGAATGGCCTGTAGCCTCATGGCTGGGATGCTTATTTGTGAAAGGGACTCTGAGTTCAAGACCCATCTTTATAACAGGCATTCTGTCCTCGGTCTCTCACATTCTGGACAGGGGCACCTGATGGTTATAAGAGATAGATGGCCTGAAGATTATAAGAGGTAGCTGGCCATGAGGACCTTTTTCACACTCCAAATTAATTGGGTCAAATTCACAAATAGTTTCTGGTTGACTGAAATTGAATTTTTCTGCAAAGGAATTATTCATCTGAAAAATTTCCTTCCTTCCTTCCCATTGTCCACTGGGCACTAGAAAATATGGCATAGGGAATAATCCTTACTGGACAGAAAGGGTGGGTGGAGATGGAGAAATGTCTTACTGGGACTCGCTCATATCTAATTTCTATGGGTCTGTAGCGGGGCAGTTGCCCCGCTCCTGAAAAAGATAGGCTGATTGGGTGTGGCTGCAGCTGTGGCCACTTCACCAATCAGGCCACAGCAGGCCCTGATAAAAGGGCTGAGCATGGAGCTGGGTCAGACTCTCGCTCTCTCTCTGGAGAGAGAAGGACCTAGCTGCCTGAAGGAGCAAGGGTACCTGAGGCTGAGCAGTGCTGGGGAAGGGCAAAGAAGCTGGGGAGCTCCAGCCTGGCAACTCCCCAGGCTGTGACCTTGGTTAAGGCCTAAGAAGGTATTGGGGCTGCAGAGGGGCAGCCCGGAGATAGGCAGAGGCAGCTGGTCCAACCCCCTTGCCAATGATGAGTGGCCATTATGGACTGCAGTTTGCCCCAGTGAGAGGGGGCTAGATGACAACTGGCAGTAGCTACTGAGGCAAGGTGGGGATAGAGGGTTGGGGGCTCCCTGGGCAGTCCCTGTGGGGACTGCTGGGGAAGAACCCCTAGGTAAGGGGCACCAGGGTCCGGGAGGGACACAGGGGCCTGAGGCAGGCAAGACACCAGTCACCAAGAGGTGCTCCGAGGACTAAAAGAGTTAATTCCCAGGATGACCAGCAGGAGGCACTGTGCTGGTGAGTCTTCATCACTAGGGGCTCATTGAAACTGACCTATCTCCCTTAGGCTCCTTGAAAAATTCCAGCCTAAGCAGCAATTTTTAAAGAAATTAAGGTTTCTGGTGGGATTTTCAAAAGCATCTACATGACTGACATCTTTTGAAAATCCCACCAGGTGTCGAAATGCCTTTAAATACCCACCCCTAGACCCCTTTCTTTGTCTGAATGGTCTAGAGAAGGAAGATCAGGAGCTTCTCATTATTCAAGAACAAGAGAACTTTCAATGAAATTTAAAGGTGCCAGCTTCAAAATTTCTAAGAGGAAATACATTTTTCACATAACATGTACTTTGTCTGTGGAACTCACTGCCAGCGTAATCCATCAAGCCTAAGAATTTAGCAAGATTCAAAGAGGGATTGGACATTTACTTGAACAATTATATGCAGTATTATAACAGTTAATGATAAAATATTTGGAAGCGATGTAAAAAAATTTTCATAATTCGGAGTGTAAACCAGTGTTAAACTATTAGCGCTCAGGACCAGAGCTTATGTGGGGGGCAGATTAGCCCATATCTGTTACTATGGGATTCTTACACCTTCCGCACCTAATCTAGCCAATGAGGATGCTAAAGCCAGGGGTATGTCCTAAGCACCAACCCTCTCATTGAGATAGGCACCTAACTCCAGGCTGCAGGGATGTGCCTCCCTCTGGCTGGGATTCTCAGCTGTGAACTCTCTTTGGCATTAGGTGTCTACACATCCTTTGGAAGGAGGAACACTGTGAATAAATAATTTTTAAAAGGCATTGTCATAGAAGGACGGGATCCTCAGTCACCAGCCTCTCTTGTGAGTACTCCAACCACCAGGTGACAGAGTCATCCTCACATTCGCTCTCTCTCTCTCTCACTGGCCCATTGAGTCTTTCCTTACTGATTCACAGCGGAATAGCTTCAACCAGGAGGGACTGAGGGAGCTTGGTATCAGAGTGTCCCATAGCCCAGTGTTTAGACCACACACCTGAAAGGCAGATCCTTGTTCAAAACCGTCCTTCTACTGAAGTGGGGACTTGAACCAGATTCTCCCACTGTATAGGGAGATTTTGGCATACTAGCAAAATACCTGGACCACTATCGATAATTGGAATATCGATTGTCATGCTCATGGCCAAAAGGAGCTAAATCAGCTGGTTTAGCAGGCCTCTGCAACAGCCTTACCATATCTAAGCAAGAAGCCAGGAGGGGAGGGGATCGAGGGGTGAGCTGACCCTTTGTCCTTCCTGATGTCTGTTCAAACTGCTGAGATATGTATTTTAGAGAAACAGGATGCTTATCTATATCTGACCTTTGGGATGTGTTTGTGAGGGCCATCAAAACACACGGGCTCTGCAAAAAATACCTCCGTCTAATTGATGGTTTAGGAAAAACCTCTTGCTTAACCTTTGAAATTGCTTGCTTAACATGTTTTTTTATTGGCATATTATTGTTACACTAACCCAAATAAATAAGGGGAAGAAGTATGAGGTAGGTGGACTCTTCAGGGACACAGTTTAGGGTCTCCCACGGCAGCTGAAAGATGGGCCAATTGGACGGCTGTCATACCACTCAAAGACTACTCCAGACTTCGGTAATTATTGATTTTTACTAACCTGTTGCGGATGTGTGTAAGTGCTTGAGACAAAAATAAAGTGCAGCTTTAAGTGAAAGCACTCTTGTATTGTACTGTTTGTGCCAGTCACCTATCAGTCGAACGGCCGTGTCTCCATTAATTTATTTCCTGCCACCACCTCGACAAGTGTAATAGTTACCAAAAGCTTTGGGTGAGTACCCCTTGAGCAAAGAATTACAAGGGATGTTCCCCCCAGATCAGGTCCTGCAGCCATGGTAGGCAGAGGAACACCAGTCTTCCCCCAGTTTATGAACTGTACTGGGGCATAGGTGTCTTCACTCCTGGTGTGGGGCTGCATGCACAGAAGTGGAAAGGTAGACATAGATGCCTAGGGACCTCCAACTGTAGAAATGTAGATGCTGAATGAGTTTAGGTGCCTACATGGTATGGGGGCACCTGACTGAGGGGTTCTCTTTGAATCCCAGTGGGGCCTGATTCTGGTATTTATGTGGCTGAAATGGCAGTTAGGTGCCTAAATCCCTTTGTAAATCTGGCCCCTACTGAGATTTTCAAAAGTTCCTTAGCAAGTCAGGTGCCTAACTTCCATTCAGATCAGGTGATTGACTCTGTTTACTTGCTTTTGAAAATCCTACTAGGCACCCGTCTGCATCTTTAGGTTCCTAAATACCTCTGATAATGTGGCTCTTAGGACCAGATTTTGAAAGGTATTTAGGCGACTGGTGGGATCTTCAAAGGAATCTAGGGGCTAAAATACATTGAAATCAATGGCTAAAGGCCTGTTTTTGAAAATCCCACCACTCACCTAAATATCTTTCAAAATCTGGTCCTTACTTTATTAGAATAAGAGACATTTAGTGCAATGAGCCAGATCCTCAGAAGATAGATAGGGCACATTCACTTCAGGGGAGATACACCGATTTACACTAGCTGTAGATCTGACCTATAGCCTCCAATGGATCCACACTTCTAGACATAGGCTTGTCAAAAATTATTATTTGTTCAATAATTTTGACAGATAATGTCCATATAATATCAAAAAAGAACTTGGTAAATTCATGGAAGATAGGTCCATCAACGGCTATTAGCCAGGAGTCTGGATTCAGACGGGTTTAAAAAGCTCACAACATAAAATAATTTCATAATTATTAATTACTAATATGCCCTTACTGTAGCATTCATGCAAGGTTCATGCACTTGGCAACATTCAGGGCATACCTGGAGTGTTGTGTAGGAGCAGTGCACACACGGCTCCTCTCAACGGCATGAACCTTGGAATCTCGCCCAGATGACATGAACCGTGGGAAGCCTCCCAGGACTGGGCTCAAGGCCCGAGAGCAAGGAATGCAGTAGATAGAAATTGGTAAATAAGAATATTATACAAAGCCAGTGTATTCCTTTTATCTGTTGGAGTATGTAATGCACGGGGGGAGAGAGAGAAATAAAGGAGAGGGTGGAAAAGCTGACAGGCGGACCAGCCCGTCGGCAGACCAGCCTGCTTGCTTGCTTAAAGCCTTGTCCTATCTTGTATTTGAACCGCAACACTTACTTATTTGAGGAGATGACTGTCCCTTTATCTATCTATCCATATACCCACCCTCTCCTTCTATCTATCTATCTATCTATCTATCTATCTATCTATCCTTTGAGAATCCCAGCCTTACAGTGCTGTAGCCATAGGCCTTAACGTAGCCTTATATTAATTTACTTTGGTCCTGGTACGTCTCCATTGAAATCAGTGGAGATACACGTCTGTAAATTTGGTAGTACAGTAGTTAATCATGTCCACACTTCCTTCATGTCCCAGGTGTCCTCATGGAGTTGATGACATCACTGTGCTGAGCTGTGCAATAGAAATGAAGTCTGGATTCTATGAGCACCCTCAAAGGTGAAGGGAAATCACTCACTGTCTTACAGGGCTAGGGCCCAAAAAACTCTCACCTGGTATAAGCTGAGGTAGGCACAAAGACTTCAGTGGAGCTATGGAGACTTATCAAAGCAGAAGAGGTAGTCCTTTCTCTAAACACAAAAGCAACAGTCCCTTGCTTTTCTTTCTTTCTTTCTTTCTTTCTTTCTTTCTTTCTTTCTTTCTTTCTTTCTTTCTTTCTCAGACACTTCCTCGTCTCTCCCCTTAAAGTAATTTCTTAATTTTATTTTCAGTGGCTTACACTTCCATGGGAAGTGATTTCTGTACTTCAGCTGAAGATCCTCACTGGAGTGAGAGAAGATAGGAGCCCAAATGACTGGACAACAAGCGTATACAATTCACATAAAGTAGAATAAAAAAATAGAAAAAAAGAATACATTTATAAAAATTGAAAATAAATTCAAAATAGTAATAAATAAAATACAAAAATATTAACAGACTTAAAAAGTAAAACAATAAAAACAGAAAAAAATTAAAGTAATAAAAAATGGTAAAATACAAAAAAAAATAAAAAGAGAAATAAAATAAAAATTAAACTATATATAAACGACAATAAAATAAAAACAGGAAAAATAAGTAAACTATATTAAAAAGGTAAAAAATATAAATATTCAGAAAAAACACACAAAAAAAGAAAAGAAAAAAGAAAGTAAAAAAAAGAAGTAAAATTTTAAAACTGAGGGCGAGAGTCCATGGGACTTGTGCGCCTGTATCATAGGTGAGGAGAGCTTTGGTGTGTGCTCCCATGTCCCCATCTCTCTTTCTCTCTGTCCTCCAGTGTCGACAGGGCTGGACAGCAGTCTCAATCCGGCCATGCGGCCACCCCAGGCTGGGAGTGAGGGGCGGCGCCCCCCCAGGCTTCCAGACCAGTGTTTTCCCCAGGAATTGAAATGGGAGGGGGTTGAATTTACGGGGGGGGGGGGGGTAGTCAGGGCCAATGAGGGGTGAGACCGTTAGGGTGAAAGTGGCTCTATGGCACCGTAGTAAAAACTGAAAAATGTTTCATGACCATTTTATTAGATTTAACTCATGTTTTGAAATCATCACAAAAATTAAAGTTGGCTACTCAAGCCTTCTATGAAGCACTACATCTTCATCCTTCTTGGTTTCTTGTTATAAATTTGCACAACTCTGTTAATGAACTTCTTGAATGCAATGCGTTCATCTTTTGTGGCTTCTCGTGTGTCCACTACTTCCATTCCTTCAATTGATATGCTCATTAGATCATTCACATGATCAGGCAGAAGGCGACTTCTTTCAGAACACAAAATTCTATTCAATGAGGCAAAAGAATGCTCAGCTGTAGCTGTTGTGACTGGGAGTAGCAAGAGATGAATTCCTACTTCTTTCATCCCAGGAAACATAGCACAAAGATTGGGTCAAGCCACTAGTGATGACAAAAAAGAAGCTGAAATCAAGTCTTCATTCATTTGTCGTACGATATTCCACTGTGAGTTCAAATTCTCTATTCTATCCTGAGCACATGGCAGCCCCATTGATGGTAGTGCCTCACTCCACTCAACTGTCAATGTTTTATAGGACAGGGATCTGTAAAAGCTATGCAGAGGTTGAGTAGAATCTATAAGTCGCCATTTTTAAGAATCAAGTCTGTGTACTTTTTCAGTTGTCTTAAACACTTCTTGTCCTCTTCACTTAAGGATTCAATATAAATGCCTTCATTATTCAACTTCTGGACTGAAGTCTTTGCTTCTTCCAGTACTTTTTCAATGGATAGATCTCTGCTTGATCCAAATGTAGCTTCTATTGCTGGACAAAGATCTATTACTGTTGTAGCAGATGCCTGGATGGCATTGTTTAATGACCCAAGTTGTTTCAACAGTAGACTTACAAGGGAGAGAATGGCAATAGTCTTCTCTGAATGTAGTAGCAAAAGTAATCCACCAGCCTCACTACTTAGATCCATCCCATCTTGGTAGATACTTTCCAAAGCCAGTAATAATGGCTGGCATAATTTTAAGACAACAGCCAAGGATCACTCATGAGAAAGCCAGAGGGTTTTCCCAGGTTGGACTAATTTGAACTTCCGTCCCAGCGTATCTTCTATATTTTCCAAGATATTCAGTCTTTTTGGATTCTTGCTGAAAAAAGAATATAATGAAGACATTAAATTTATAGCTTTTTAAATGTCTTTTGAAGAGTCTGCAGCTCATACTAGTGCTAGTTGGAGTAGATGGCCTTTGCAGTGTGTATAGGAGAGATTAGGGTTACACTTTTCTCTGAGCAAAGCTTGTACTCCACCATGTTTTCTAAAGAAGTTTGCAGCTCCATCAAATGCACAAGCAGCCATCTGCTTGGGGTCCAACTGACAAGCATCTAACTGTTTTAAGATGTGGGTTGTCACAGATGCAGCCAATGTGTCTTCTATAACTCGAACATCTAGAAATGCATCTACTGGCCTACACGGACATCAAGATAACGTATACGACGACTTAATACTTGATGCCCATTTGCATCAGTGCATTCATCAGCCATGTATGCAAATTTTTTTTGTGGTGACAGAGTTCTTCACGTTTTCAACTGTTGAGTCTTTCACTGTTGTACCACATGCTTCTAGCCAGTCAGTTGAGTTTCTTGCAGAAAGATAGTGAGCAATTTGCTGATCTTGTTCAGAACCAGTGTTCAACTTCAGGATGAACAATTGACAATGCACTTAACATTGGCCTCCAATTTATAGTGTGTGGTATCTCGCTCTTAAATAGAAAGTATGATGCCACAGCCATGTTTGTTTGCATGAACTGTGTTGTGTCTCCAGCATGCTTAACAGCCTCATTAACACTCACCAGTGTTGTCCTTGGTCAGTGGAGACTCAGAGCTCAGAGTTCATGAATTCACCTCCCAGGTGGGGGGCAAGAAGGCACCTTGCTTGTTCCTCCAGCTGCTCAGTGTTTACTCTTGCCACTGTTGTTCGTCATGCCACTGTTCACTCCATTGCTCTGTTGCCAATGACCCTGCACCGTCACCTTCTGCTGCCACCTGCCACTGTGACCTCTGCGAGTTGGTCTCTTGAGGTTCCACCCAGCTCTCAGTGATTTCAGGTGAGATCTCAGTGTGGGAACCTCGCTGCTAGTGCAGACTGGGCCATCCCCCAGCAGATTCTAAGCACGTAGACCTGATTATCAGTGATTTCAGCTGTAGTGATCACTTAACAGAACAAAAGACTATCTATGGAGCCTAATCAGCTCTGCCTTTAAATAGTGGAGAGGGGCAGGTCAAATAGTACTTGTGACTGAGGCAGACCATCAAGCAAAACACCTGTCCCCACCCTCTCTCTCGATGCCCTCAGAACAGTTCTACTGCCCTTTACTCAGACAATAAGAATAGCAACATTTCCTGTGGATGCAGGGGAGGGACCAATTGGGGTACAGTTTTCCCGGACATTTCCTCTTATTTGAAAAATCCACCTGGACAGAGGGCGGAGAATCAAAAGAGAGGTCATGTCTGGGAAACCCCGGCCATATGATAACCCTCACATTATCTAGCTGGCCAAGGGAAGCGAGGCCCTGCACTCAGTGTGATGGCATTTCTCTGTCTGTGTGATAAATGAAAGGGGCAGGTTAGCTCCCTTTTATGGACCCAGCCAGCCAGTTAGCTATAAAATCCCTCTTAGTAGCTGTTCTCTACTTGCTTTACCTGTAAAGGGTTAAAAGAAGTGAGTGGGCACCTGGCCAGAAGAGGCAATGAGAAGGCTAGAACTTTTAAAAATTGAAACAATACTCCCCTTCTGTCTGTCTGTGGTGGTTCTTCCAGAGCGAGGGAACAGGAAAAAACTATGCTGTAAGAAGCTTATGGCCAGGTATGAAAAAATCATCAGGATCATATCTCGAAGGATCGTACTCATTTAAAACCCCAGATATGAAAGTAGATCAGGAAATGTCTAGGAAGACGCAATTAGGTTTATTCCTTTTATTTCTTTATGGCTTGTGGACTTCTCTGTGCTAACCCCAAATGCTTTTGTTTTGCTTGTAACCTTTAAGCTGGACCTCAAGAAAGTTATTCTTGATGATTAATCCTTGTAAGTGTTTTTTTTAAAAGATCTAGAAATAGCCTGAATTTCCAGATGTTTTCTTTCTTTTTGTTTTTAATAAAATTTACCTTTTTTAAGAACAGGATTGGGCTTTTGTGTCCTAAAAGGTTTGTGCACATTATTTAATTAGCTGGTGGCAACAGCTGATTTCCTTTGGTTTCTTTCTCAGCTCTTCCCCGGAGCTGGGGGTGAAAGAGCTTGAGGGTACCCCACAGGGAAGAATTCCCAAGCGTGCCTTCCTGGATTCTCAGAGGGGTTTTGCACTTGGGTGGTGGCAGCATTTACCAATCCAAGGTCAGAAAAAACCTGTAACCTTGGGAGTTTAATACAAGCCTGGAGTGGCAAGTATTAATTTTTAGAGTCTTTGCGGGCCCCCACCTTCTGCATTTGAAGTGCCAGAGTGGGGAATCAGCCCTGACAGTCTGTCTGTCTGTATTTATCTAACATGGCAACTTTTGAAAATCACATCCAATCAATTCCAAAATGTCAAGAAATGTCCTAGGCCCTTATATTCCTTTCTAGTTTCACCTTAACTGTCAATTTCCTGGTTTCCAATGCTTCCTTTTGGGGTAATTACAAATTCCTTCTAATATAGTTTACTCTAAATTACTAATACACACTATCAGCCTTTACTGCATGTGTTGTGTGTAACTGGTAATACTCTCAAGGTTGCACAGGTTATGTTGTCTTGGAATGACAGAGGTTGAATCTGTTTAAATACAGACTTGCAACCAGGGCCCCCGTAGACATTGTATTATTTTAAAAAATGTTTAGGTCCTAATTCCCTGGTAATCCCCTAGTTGCTTTGGGCTGCTCCTGGGCTGCTCCTGAGTGATGCAAAGCAGCCAGAGCACACTGCCCAGTGAAACTGACATTACTTAGATTGTAAGATGCATGGGGCAGGAACTGTCTTGTTGTTCTCTGTTTGTATAGTGCCTAGCACAATGGAGTCTTGGTGAATGGTGATCCCAGATGCTAGGAAAATACTACTACTGATGATGATGATGATGACGACGCATGGCTGTTTTGAACTGTCAGAAAAGTGTGAAGTACCTACTTTTGAAGATGGTGCTGTGGTTCCTGAAGCTGCGAGAGGGGCTACAGGCAGATGCATAGATGGAGTGATGGTCGGATGGGGGCTTCGGCCTTGAGCTTATCCCCAGAGTGACCAGGAGGAGGTGCCATTCTGGTGGTGAGCAATGTGCTCCATTGACACAAGGGGAAAATATTGAGCAGAACTAACAAACATGAAAACACTCAAGAGGCGAGAGTAGCTGAGCAGTGTTATTTTTTTATTCAGTGAGCTGACTGCCGAAGTTTTGAATGTTGAGGAGAAAGAGGGACATGTTTCTCAAGAAAGTTTCCCCATTTTTCAGTCAGCTCTATTCATTTTTTGTGAAGAGTGTGAAAGAAGAAATTCCCCCAGTGAAAATGGGAGACTTGTTATCGGGGACAGGGGATATTCCACGAACACCAGGCTGGTGGGAGGTCCTCTAGGGGTGAGAAGGTAGCTACAATCTAGCCCCCATGTTTATACAGTCCTTTAAATAGTAAAAGATTCTACCAGCTATGGTAAGGGTGATCAGCACCCACACCCTTTAACTGTGGCTGGACCTGATGCTTTTGAGTTAATCGTGCCTCTTTATCAACACAAAAAAACTGCCCAAAATTGGAAAAAATGGTTTTCAGATGTTTTTTTTTTGATTTTCCAATAAAAAATCAAATATTTTTGAGGCAAGAAGAGACAGACCGGGAAAATGCAATTTTGCATCAAAAAAAGTTTGGAAAAATGTGGATGCCCCACCAATTCTTTTGGAACCTTCACCTTCACCTTCACAAATCTGGTTTAGGCCATGTCTACAACAGTGAGTTTACATTGGCATAGCTGCACTGAGTGGTGGTAGCTATGTTGGTGGGAGATGCTTTCCCGCTGACATAGCACTGTCAATGTCGCTGCTTCTGGCAGTGTAACTTATGTCGCTCAAGGGGTTGTTTTTTCCACACCCCTGAGCGACATAAATTATATCGACAAAAGTGGTAGTGTAGACATAGCCTTATTCTTATCTGAGAGTCACTCAGGGACTAATCCAAAGCCAAATGTAGTCAGCAAGAGTCTTTCAAATGATGTTGATCAATGGGCTTTGGATCAGACTCTTTCTGACTCCAGGACCCCTTAGTGCCAATGGGCAGGGGCAAAGGGGGTGTATAGGATTTTACAGGGATCCCCTGGGTCAGATATATACAGAATAGTTCAGCAAAGGGTGACACGTGAGATCGCTACGAGCCAGTAGCTCACTGGTTGGCATAATTATTGCAAAATGTATGTATGGATAATATTTAGAGTTATGTATCTATACTGAAAATTATTTCTAAGGTCTTGGAGCTGAGGCAGGTTACCAGGAGGCAACATACATCAGAAATGTCCCTTTCAGACAGGAGGTAAAAGACACATATCTCCCTGTCTGGTCTTTTGTGTATTGGGTATTGTCTGCCTCACAATAGAGGCCTATGTGCATACTGAGCTACAGACAAAGCAGAGATTGCAAAATCTGCAAGAGAGGAAAGAAATCTACAGGAATAAATGAACAGCAGAGGGTGTCCTGTTCATAAGTAAAAACAAAAAGATTGTTCTGGTCTATCCTGGAGAGAAAAGTGACATGCTGGATTCTTCATCTAGGAGTCAACTAACAGGGGGCTTGTGCCATGAAAGGAGGGTCACCACCAACCGTTGTGTAAAGCACTGCAAGGATTTGGGAGAGAAATACTCTACAAGACACGAGAGTATCTAGTCAATTAGCTCTAGGCTCTAGAATGTGGGCTATAATTTTATGTTACATAATGTAATCATTCATTTCTGAGATGTCTACTTGCTCGCACTTGCTTTATGCTTTGTCACTTAAACTTATACCTGACACTTAAAAATATTTGTAAACATCTGGCTCCAAGTGCTGATCAGTCTATTCAGCAATTATCTTTGCTAAGGCCAGTTGTAAAGTGAGGCTGATTCCCAGCAAGGGGAAATTTAATGTTAATTTTTTACCATTATTAACTAAGTAGCTTCACTTGAGTGAGTCAGATGTAATGAAAAAAACTGACCATCATTTGGTGACTTGTGGTGGTCAGGTCAAAATTCAGAATTGGGATTCATGAACAGGAGACTGTCAAGTTAGAGTAGAGTGGTTATTTTACCTCTGTATATGGCCCTGGTGTGACTGCTGCTGGAATACTGTATCAAGTTTTGATGCCCACAATTCAAGAAGAATATTGACAAATTGGAGAGGATTCAGAGAAGAGCCACACAAATGATTAATCTAGCAGACAGAGGTCTAACACCATCCAATGGCTGGAAGTTGAACCTACACACATTCAGAT
The DNA here is from genome assembly GCF_965152275.1 of Natator depressus. NCBI lineage: Eukaryota > Metazoa > Chordata > Testudines > Cheloniidae > Natator > Natator depressus. The sequence goes on from NC_134246.1 coordinate 35,636,164, forward strand.
TGGAAATAAGGTTTACATTTTTCACAGTGAGTGTAATTAACCTGCTCGATGAATTATTTTGGGGAAGTTCTCTGCCCAGCGTTATACGGAAGGTCAGACTGACTGATCACAGTGTTCCCTTCGGGCTTTGAAATCTATGGCTCTAGTAAAAAGTGTCTAAGCCAGTAAAATGCCCATATTCCACTGAGTGGGAGGAGGTAGGACACCAGATAAGATGAAAAAAACCTCTCATGGCAGCAGCTGGATCTGTGGATAAACAGAATACTTGGGTCAGCTCTCATAAAAGGAGGGGTTAGGATAAAAGTGAATTTGTACACAAGGAAAATCAGATATTCAGACTAATGAGGGCCAAATAAAATGCTAGATAAATATAGAAATGATGTTGGCTATACAGTTGAAATGCCAGGCAAATCATTTTCCTGGTCAAGATTCTTGACCCAACTGTTGGGCAACTAAATAGCAGGGACAGCGGAATTCTCAATACCTCTGGAATTAAGGTAGAGGGATTAGTTAAAAATGTAATTTATTTTCTTCAGTTAAAATTGCCACATTTTCTCTCCCTTAGATGCAATCAATAGAAAACATGGAGTGGGGAAATCAAACCAAATTCATCACCAAATTCATCTTCCTGGGATTTGGAAATCTCTCTAAACTGCAGATCCTTCTCTTCCTGCTGTTTTTAGTTAGCTACCTTGTGACGATGGCTGCGAACATCCTCATCTTTGCTCTAGTTGTGGGTGATCAACAACTTCACACCCCAATGTACTTCTTCCTGGGGAACTTGTCGTGCTTGGAGACTTGCTACAGCTCCAACATCCTGCCCAGGATGCTGGCCAGTCTTCTGACTGGAGACAGAACTGTTTCTTTTAGGGGCTGTATTGTACAAATGTATTTCTGTGGTTCTCTGGGAGCTACAGAATGTTACCTCCTGGCAGCAATGTCATATGATTGGTATTTAGCAATATGTAAATCCCTGTATTATGCAACCCTTATGAATAGCAGGTTCTGTCTCCTGCTAGCACCCATCTCTTAGCATAATAATATTATTGGTGTCACAATTAACTTTCTGTGGCCCCCAATGAAATTGACGATTTCTTCTGTGATCTCACCCCTGTGTTAAAATTCTCCAGAGCGGATAACCACCTGATGCAACTTACAGTGTTCATGTTCGCTTCGATTTTCACTCTCCCCCATTTCTGTTCACGGTTATAGCCTATGTTGCTATTATAGGCGCCATCCAGGAATCTTGTCTGCCACGGAGAATCAAAACGCCTTTTCTACCTGCTGGTCTCACCTCCTGGTGGTTACAGCTATCTATGGGACCTTGACACACAAGCCATAAGGGCAGTGGTTCTCAAACTTTTGTACTGGTGACCCCTTTCACAGAGCAAGCCTCTGAGTGCGACCCCCCCCCCGATAAATTAAAAACACTTTTTAATATATTTAACACCATTATAAATGCTGGAAGCAAAGGGGGGCTTGGGGTGGAGGCTGACAGCTCGCGACCCCCCCATGTAAAACCTCGCAACCCCCTGAGGGGTCCCGACCCCCAGTTTGAGAATCCCTGCATAAGGGGGATGCATGCTGGTGAGCCACACTTCCACAATCCTCCTTGCACAACGGCCCTGCCATGTGGGGCAAACCCACTTTTCAACTATGAACTCCAGAGGCGTGGAGGCGTCTAACAATGAATCACCTGGTGTGTGCATAGGCTGTGTCTGCACTACAGATGCCTGTCTACACGGTAGATACACCTAGTTCTGCAGAAGAATTATTCCACGAAATTAGCGACTGCCTCTCAGGGAGGTGGGTTAACTCCATGGAAAACACCCTTCTGCCAACGAAGGAAGTGTCTACACTAAGGTGCTACAGCTAACCAATAGCTATACTGGGAGAGCCCCCGCGTCTAGACACAGCATATGCTGAGAGAAGGAGTTTTTCTGCTGGTGTAGGAACAGCACCTCCTGAACAACGTTAGCTGTGCAAACAGAAGCCCTCTTCTGTCCACATAGCTTTGTCTACGCCAGAGGTTTCGTTGGCTAAGCTGTATTGCTTTGGGGTTGTGGTTAAGGGTAGACCAAGGCTTTGATCACATGATCAGTCTGCATTTGGAAGGGGTCACCTGACAAAGGAAATTGGAGGTTATAAAAGAGAGAGTCTCTCACCAGTTATTTAAGAAAGAAAGTAGAATGACACTGACTGCAGGGGTCAGAGGTAGAGATTCCATGATTCAGAGAAGGAGCCATGAACTGCAGGAATGGGAATCCTGGGTACCCTAAAGGACTCCTGCCCAAGTTCTAAGAATGCCTCAGATGGGTGAGGAAACTGAGGCAGGGAAATGCATGTAAGTGTTCTATTGTTTCCTCCACCACAGTGTATTTCTCATGCAATGTAAGTAAAGAATAATTGTGTTTAGAGACTTTTGCAAAGCCTGTGCACCTCTTTGCTTCACCTGTCACCTGCCCTTGGAGGTATCCGTAAACTCAGAGCTGCTACATGGGTGGAGTTCTGGGATGGGGTGTGCTTGATCTACTAGGGCATCTGGGGCATCTGGGGCACAGCACTGGTCCTGGGGGCATAAGGCAACTGGGCCACATCATTCATTTCCATGAAGGGTTAGAAAGGAGAAACCATACTGCAGCATGCTGAGATCCAGAAAACACATGTCTAGAGAACTGGGACCCAACACAGCAGCCTGGCGAATACCCAGTCTTGGTTCCAAATGAACCATTTTTTTCCTGGATTTTTTTATTTAGCCACTGAACCAAAAAAAAAATGAATTTTTTGCTCAGTTCTAATCATCAGGCACCTAATATCTCTAAAGCCCTGGCCATACATGGCTTACGAGTACAACACCAACTGGCACTTTGATGATTTAGGTAAAAATATGTATTATCCACACCATCTGTACATTAGTATACACTAGGCACAAATAGTATAGCAGTTATATAGCTTAAACTGGCCTACACCTTAACTCTACTCCTATCCTCTTATGATTAGTATCCCACAACTCCTTGCATTATCTTAAGTCAGCTTTGGCTGAAGTAGATCAGATAGTTGTCCAAATCAGGATATATAATTATTTTATTATACCAACAGGTAGGAAATTGTTTTCACAGGCCTGTACTGGAATAACCCAAAGAGGACAAAACATATGATTGTACTGCCCTAGTAGAGGCTTAGCAGGTGCTTTCATGCCCTTTGGTACTTGAAATGCATCTGTTCAGACCAAGGAGATAGGAGGTACAGCATGGTACCAGAAAAACAAGGTATAACTCTGATTAGTTTCAAATGATGAACACAGCATCTTTTACTTGTAAACAGGACAGGTATAAAAAGATGGGCATAGCAGTATAAATTTGGGGGCTCACCTTCTGCATCAGGTGAATGTAACACAACAACATGAGATGGCTTCCTGGAGATTGGTATCATACAAAACCTTTTTCCCAGGTAATGATCAAGTGACTGTGCGCTGTGTGAAGAAGAACTTCCTTTTATCTGTTTTAAACCTGCTACCCATTAATTTCATTTGGTGGCCCCTAGTTCTTATATTATGGGAACAAGTAAATAACTTTTCCTTATTCACTTTCTCCACACCACTCATGATTTTATATACCTCTATCATATCCCCCCCCCCTTAGTCTCCTCTTTTCCAAGCTGAAAAGTTCTAGTCTCTTTAATCTCTCCTCATATGGGACCTGTTCCAAACCCCTAATCATTTTAGTTGCCCATCTCTGAACCTTTTCTAATGCCAGTATATCTTTTCTGAGGTGAGGAGACCACATCTGGAACTGTGGGACTGCTGTGCCCCCTGAATTCTCTCTAGCCTGGGCTGTCTCTCACAATGCCTCACTAGTGATCAACAGCAATCCCCTCCAGGTGCTGTGATCACTCAGCACAACAGCATGTGGAGCCCCCCACCCAGCTAGATTACATGAATGCTCCCAGAGCTACTCATGAATCTCACCAGAGCCAAATCCCCCCAGCTCCCAACACTGTACCCCAGTAATATACCATCTTGTACTGCTCAAGATGGACAGTGCACATTTATTAATTGGTTCACCACTTCATCAATGCCCCACACTTCATACAAACTCACTGGTAAAGATAAACAATTAACAAAATGTATTGACTATAAAAGGTTGATTTTCAGTGATATTAAGTGATAGGCAAAAAATCAGAGTTAGTTTCCAAAAGAAAGAAAATATAAGCACACAGTCTAAACTCTCAACTCTACTACACTGGGCAGCAACTAGATTAAGCAGTTTCTCTCATCCCACAGAATATTGCAGTCCTTCTGTCAAGGTTCCTTCCCCACTCTGAACTCTAGGGTACAGATGAGGGGACCTGCATGAAAAAACCCCAAAGCTTATTTTTACCAGCTTAGGTTAAAACTTCCCCAAAGTACAAACTATTTTACCTTTTGTCCCTGGACTTTATTGCTGCCACCACCAAACATCTAACAAATATAACAGGGAAAGAGCCCGCTTGGAAACGTCTTTCCTCCCAAAATCCTCCCAAGCCCTATACCCCCTTTCCTGGGGAAGGCTTGATAAAAATCCTCACCAATTTGCATAGGTGAGCACAGACCCAAACCCTTGGATCTTAAGAACAATGAAAAAGCAATCAGGTTCTTAAAAGAAGAATTTTAATTGAAGGAAAAGTAAAAGAATCACCTCCGTAAAAGCAGGATGGTAAATACCTTACAGGGTAATTAGATTCAAAACAACAACAAAATGAGCAAATGAAATGTAATGTGGATGAATGTAAAGTAATGCACATTGGAAAAAATAACCCCAACTATACATACAATATGATGGGGGCTAATTTAGCTACAGCTAATCAGGAAAAATCTTGGAGTCACCGTGGATAGTTCTCTGAAGATGTCCATGAAGTGTGTAGTGGCAGTCAAAAAAGCAAATGGGATGTTAGGAATCATTAAAAAAAGAATAGAGAATAACACGGAGAATATCTTATTGCCCTTACATAAATCCATGGTCTGCCCACATCTTGAATACTGTGTACAAATGTGGTTTCCTCATCTCAAAAAAGATATACTGGCATTAGAAAAGATTCAGAGAAGGGCAACTAAAATGATTAGGGGTTTGGAATGGGTCCCATATGAGGAGAGATTAAAGAGGCCAGGACTTTTCAGCTTGGAAAAGAGGAGACTAAGGGGGGATATGGTAGAGGTCTATAAAATCATGAGTGGTGTGGAGAAAGTGAATAAGGAAAAGTTATTTACTTGTTCCCATAATATAAGAACTAGGGGCCACCAAATGAAATTAATGGGTAGCAGGTTTAAAACAGATAAAAGGAAGTTCTTCTTAACACAGCGCACAATCACTTGATCATTACCTGTTAAGTTCACTCCCTCTGGGGCACCTGGCATTGGCCACTGTCGGTAGACAGGATACTGGGCTGGATGGATCTTTGGCCTGACCCAGTATGGCCATTCTTATGTTCTTATGTCTTCTTCTCAGTGTCTTGGTTGCTTGCAGCATAGGTGGGGGCAGGAGAAGGGCCCAGTATGTGTCCACTTTGTCTATTTTATATCCTCAGTCCATGTGCTTGGAGATCACAAGTCCAGGCATATCTGGGGGCATTGCTGAGTCACCCAGTAAGGTTGAGCAATTCCCCTGGTGTGGCCTCATGCAGGTGAGTCATTGTATTGTAGCTCCCTTGCTGGACAATGGCTATTGATGGGTTGCTTGACACCCCGCCCGGGCATTGATTACTTTCCTTGTTGATGCCTCTGGGGAGCTAATATCTGGCTGATTCTTCAATTTACATGTTTTAGTGACAACCATACAATGCAATTCTCGTAACTTCATGTGCATTAATGATATACGTATACAAAAAGAGAAATGACTTTCAGCAGATCATAACCTTTCCCCTGATACCTTACAAGGCATGCTTTATAAGTAAGATCACGATTATATGAAAATGAGGAATATGGGGATTACACTATGCTCCTCCAAGGTATAGAATGTCACAGTTATCAACACTGTTTTTTCACACCCCTGAGCGAGAAAGTTGCAGCGCTGTAAAGTGGTAGTGTAACCAAGGCCTCTGTCATTTACTACAAAGGGTTTTATGTCAAGCCCCGTACAGGGCAAAGGCAACAGTTATTTTCTCCATGTCTGATAAGGGCTACATTAATGTTTTACAGTACAGTAATCCACCTCCACCTTTCCCATCCCACATCCACAGTATATTCCCTCATACTGTGGGAGAAGGAGCCCCCCGCTCTTTCAGCAAAGACCAGAAGGATGGGTGCAAGTTAGGCCATCACGCATCAAAGTGGGGATTTTCAAAACAGCATAGAAAAGTTAGGTGCCCAACTCCCTTTGACATTCAAAGGCAGTAGGGTGCCTAGCGTCCTTAGGTTCCTACAAAAACCACAGCCAATGTCAACAAGGAATTAAAACTTTGTTCAGGTGGCAGCTTAGGGGTCTTCTTGCCCTGCTATTTGGAATTCCAGGTCCAGAGATCAGACTGACCTGGGAGCTTTATCCAAAATTTTATTTTTTACTTGGGAGCATTTAATTTTCTTCTTCCTGTAAAAATGAATTGATATTGGTTCCTTTTTTCCCCTATTATTCTAGCAGATCTACTCATCTAATATATAAGATGAACACAGATTTCCATTGAGATCAGAAGTTCTGTCTGCATTAATTTCCTTTGAAATGAGACATCCCTTTTTTTCTAATGCTTTGCCTTTTAGGTCAACAGTTCTCCTGTCTCCATTATTTTCCCTTTGGAATCACTCGTTTTCCATGACTTCCCCTTTGAGGTTAGTAATAGGACTGTCTTTCTGCTACTGTTTTTCCTTTCTAAAAACAAATATTAACTTTCCTCTATGCAATAATTTCAGATTCCCAGCAGCAGAAGTATCAGGGGAGATTACATCATCTCATAGGAAGGAGAAATTACCACCCAGAAGAGACATTAATTGCTGTGAAAGGGAATAATAACAAAATACACCAAGAAGCACTGTAAGATCCGGTATCCAGATAGGAACCCAAAGCTCAGTTTACTGAGATAATTGAAGAATATGAATAGTAGAAGAGAATGGAAAAGTAAGTGCACAGACTACAATCTTATCTCAGAAAATCTGAAGGAAGGGTTAGGGTCAGGGTGCAGCTGGCAATAGATCATCAGTGTGACAGATAAAGCAGCACAGTAAAAATGAAAGAATCTGATTTAGAAAAGAAAAATACCTGCTCAGGTCCCCCCATATAGGGAAGAATAGGATTTTGCTTGTTCAATCCAGGAGGGAAGTAAATAAAGGTAGATGAGTGATAGCAAAACATGCCTAAGAAAGAGCAATGAATAGCTCTCAGATTTAGAACAGAAAAATGGCCATGCTGGGTCAGACCAAAGGTCCATCTACCCCAATATCATGTCTTCCAACAGTGGCCAATGCCAGGTGCTTCACAGGGAATGAACAGAACAGTTGATCATCAAGTGACCCAATCCCTCTCACCTATTTCCAGCTTTTGGCAAACAGAAACTAGGGACACCATCTCTGTCCATCCTAGCTAATAGCCATTGATGGATCTATCCTTCAGGAATTTTTCTAGTTTATTGGCTCCTTTTGTGTGTATTTTTCACCACATGAGTTTTATTGCTTGTTAAAATTTTGAAACAAAAATATAGTCTCACTTCTCTGTGCATGTGTGTTTTTCTGCATTTCCATTTTTCTGTCATGCACTTATGTTGTACCAGGGTCAATGTAGCATTGCCGTAGACATAGTGCATATGGGTGCATCATGAATCAGTGGATGAAGAGATCAGAAGCTAGGATATATTAAGAATTGATATATTAAGATATACCAAGAAGGCCACATTTGGAGTATTGCGTCCAGTTTTGGGCCCCCCACTACAGAAAGGATGTGGACAAATTGGAGAGTCCGGCGGAGGGCAACGAAAATGATCAGGGGGCTGGGGCACATGACTTACAAGGAGAGGCTGAGGGAACTGGGCTTGTTTAGTCTGCAGAAGAGACGAGTGAGGGGGGATTTGATAGCAGCCTTCAACTACCCGAAGGGGGGTTCCAAAGTGGATGGAGCTCGGCTGTTCTCAGTGGTGGCAGATGACAGAACAAGGAGCAGTGGTCTCAAGTTGCAGTGGGGGAGGTCAAGGCTGGATATTAGGAAACACTATTTCACTAGGACGGTGTTGAAGGACTGGAATGGGTTACCTAGGGAGGTGGTGGAATCTCCATCCTTAGAGATTTTTAAGGCCCAGCTTGAGAACACTCTGGCTGGGATGATTTAGTTGGGGTTGGTCCTGCTTTGAGCAGGGGTGTCATAAATATAAAGGGAAGGGTAAACCCCTTTAAAATCCCTCCTGGCTAGAGGAAAAATCCTCTCATCTGTAAAGGGTTAAGAAGCTAGGATAACCTCGCTGGCACCTGACCAAAATGACCAATGAGGAAACAAGATACTTTCAAAAGCTGGGAGGAGGGAGAAAAACAAAGAGTCTGGGTCTGTCTGTGTGATGCTTTGGCCAGGGACAGAACACGAATGGAGTCTTAGAACTTAGTAAGTAATCTAGCTAGGTATGTGTTAGATTATGATTTCTTTAAATGGCTGAGAAATTAAGTTGTGCTGAATAGAATGACTATTCCTGTCTGTGTGTCTTTTTTGTAACTTAAGGTTTTGCCTAGAGGGCTTCTCTATGTTTTGAATCTAATTACCCTGTAAGGTATTTACCATCCTGATTTTACAGAGATGATTCTTTTTTACTTCTATTAAAAGTCTTCTTGTAAGGAAACTGAATGCTTTTTTCATTGTTCTAAGACCCAGATAAACGTTTGGTGGTGGCAGTGGAAATCCAAGGGCAAAGGGTAAAATAGTTTGTACCTTGGGGAAGTTTTAACCTAAGCTGGTAAAAGTAAGCTTAGGAGGTTTTCATGCAGGTCCCCACATCTGTACCCTAGAGTTCAGAGTGGGGAAGGAACCTTGACAAGGGGATTGAACTAGATGACCTCCTGAGGTCTCTTCCAACCTTAATCTTCTATGATTCTATTATTCTAAGTGTGTAGGAGAAAAAGCAGGAAGAGATTTCAGAGGTACTGTCTCTGATACCTTTGCTTTAATAGCAAGGATCTGCTACTTCTCTTTAAACATATATGTATTTTATTGCTCATAAAATTTGGAGAAATAAACAACCTCTCTCTCTCTCCATATATTCATCTCATTCTGTCTATATATCTCTGTAATTCTCCAGCTTTTCATTTTTCTACAGGCACATTCTTCCTTCTGGATAAAAATGACTCTCTAATTTCTCTCTTGATGAGTTTTCATTTTTATTTCCCTTACATTTCTTTATATGGGGTTGGATTCTGATCTCAGTTGCACTTTTGTAAATCCATATGAAGCTGATGCAATTTACCCTGGAGTAACTGAGATCGGGAAACAGCCTGTGATGTGTGTTTAGGGGGTTTTTTGTGCGTCTTTGTCTGTTTCTCAGCTCCATCTATCAAATGGTGCAAATTTTTCTTTGAATCTAGTGTGCTAGAAGACAGCTGGATAGACCTTCATACAAACCACAGCCTCTTTGGTGTTTCAGTTTGTGTCTTACGGGGTATATCTATACTACATCTGGGCAATGTAATTCCCTGCTCTGGTAGACCTACACACACTAGCTTTGATTGAGCTATTGTGCTAAAAATTGCAGTGTAGCCTCAGCGGCACAGCCTAGCTGTCCGAGCCCGATCCCATCGGCAGTCCCAGGTACGTACACAGGTGGCTATCCCAAGCCGCTGCTTCTAGTGCCATGTTCTCACTGCTCATTTTCTCCTGCTAACTTGATCAAAGCTAGTCTATGTGTGTCTATCCAAGCTGGGAATTACACCTCCCCGCTGCAGGGGAGTCGTACCCGCAGTTGAACTCTAAACATCTTTCATTTCCAATCTATTGATTTTTGTCATATCTTCTAGATTTGTTGATGTGACACTGATGTGATAAAGATACTTCAAAATCCAAACTTAAAAGTCTCTATTTAGAGTTCAAGAGAGCTTATGGGTCTCAGATGGGACATTTCTGTAGTTCAATAGGGTTCCATGCTCTTGGTTCACCTATATTGGAAGCTCAACTTCTTAATGATATGAGTCTTCCTCTGTTTATTGACAACTTCATTTTTCCAGTGGAGAGATGCAGTGGCATGAGGTTAACTACTCCAGCTTTCAACCATGTAATTGACAGCACAACCTCACTGCGTGTACTCCATCAAGATATAATTGTTTTGTGTTTCTAGATACATATTATGGAGAAAGCGGAAGGAAGAAATGAAACCCTGATCATGGAATTCATCCTCTTAGGATTTGGGAATGCCCCCGAACTGCAGACCCTTCTCTTCATGCTGTTTCTAGTGATCTACATTGTGACTATGGTCGGGAACATCCTCATCATTATCCTAGTTGTGGCTGATCAGCACCTTCACACCCCCATGTACTTCTTCCTGGGGAACTTGGCCTGCTTGGAGATCTGCTACACCTCCACCATCCTGCCCAGGCTGCTGGCCAGTCTCCTGACTGGGGATGGAACCATTTCTGTTAAGTGCTGCCTTGTGCAAACATATTTTTTTGCTATCATAGCAACGACAGAAAATCTGCTGCTCGCAGCAATGTCTTACGATCGGTATTTAGCAATATGCAATCCACTCCGCTATGCCGCTCTGATGAATGGCAGGGTTTGTTTCCAGCTAGTGGCAGAGTCCTGGGTATATAGTTTTCTGGTCAATGGCACACTAAATTATTTCTTGTTCCCATTAACATTCTGTGGTTCCAAAGAAATTGACCATTTCTTTTGTGATTTTTCACCCATGATAAAGCTGTCTTGTGGTGACACCCAGACTCTGCAACTGGCGACATTTACTGTCTCTACCATTGGGACACTTGTGCCTTTGCTACTGACCCTGACATCCTACATTTATATCATCACCGCCATTCTGAGAATCCCTTCCACCACAGGGAGACAAAAGGCCTTTTCCACCTGCTCCTCCCACCTCACTGTGGTGACAATTTTATACATGAGCGTGATTACTGTCTATGTGTTTCCAACAAGCAACACTCCCAAGGTCCTACACAAAATATTCTCTCTCTTCTACACAGTCCTGACTCCCATGATCAACCCTGTTATCTACAGCCTGAGAAACAAGGAGGTCTAAGAGTCCCTGAGAAAAACTATTCTGAAACAGGTTGCTTTCAGAAACAGGCATAGAAGCTTAAAGGAAAAAATTTAGCCTATAGTAAAATAGAGATGAACTGATACAGTTTCTTAGACATGGCCCATTTTATTCCTTCAGAAAAGGGTTACCCTTTCTTTCTTTCTTTCTTTCTTTCTTTCTTTCTTTCTTTCTTTCTTTCTTCCTGTGACTCTGCTACTTTTTGAGCATTCATCTTTCATACAATTAACGCACATTTCTTTATACAAAACTTGATACCGTAAGAGACATTCTTTTTGAAAAGACAAACGTTTCAGTAGAGCACTCTGCTTCAGTCATCCGTACATGAACACTAGTGCTCAAATTCTGCAAGGAGCTTAATATCTTTTGAGTGCTTCTGGGTCTCTTCCACACCTACTGATGCCAATGACATTAATTCTCCAGTGATTAGGATCATCTGTTGTCAATTATGCCTCTGAAAAGTAGGTAAACAATGTTGCCGCTGCTGTGAGTGAAGAACTTTGATTAAGTAGTATTCTCTGCAGATCTGTAGCTGGGTAAACAAAACATGAAAGTTTGTGGAGGGTTGGGAGTCTCAGTGTCCTGCCATGTAAACTGTCCTGCCTATTCATCCATCTTTGCATGGTGAAGGCAACATTAACATATCTATTTCTATATTGATACTGATATCAATATAGACATCGATACATATATATAAAATGCTAACAGAAGATGTCTGGCCAAAATTTTCAAAGCTCATAAGACCTGATTTCCCTCCCCCACCCAAATAAAAAGAAATGAATGAATTAAAACGAACGGGAAATGAGCACCCAAAAGCACTAGGCAACTTTGCCAATCTCAGCCTAAATAGTGTCAGCACATGGGCCTCCCTTGCCACACACAGTAACACCCTATACACATATAAATATTTACCACCAAGGTTTGACCAAAAAAATGAATTAAAGAATAAATTCTCACTGAGTCTTCCTGACTCTTTTTCCTGGTACTTTTTTCATAGTAAGTCTCAGGGCAGATCGGCACTAGGGGGAAAAGCTGATCCAACCGACGCAATTTGAGTTACATTAGTAGCATAACTCAAGTCAACATAACTTAGATCTACTTACCACAGGATCCACACTGCCCTGGGTTGATGGGAGAAACTGTCCCATCAACTCCTCTTAGGCTATGTCTACACTACTGCGGTAAGTCGACCTACGCTACGCAACTCCAGCTACGTGAATAATGCAGCTGGAGTTGACTGAAAATCTCCAGTCGACTTACCTTACTCTTCTCACCGGGGGTAGAGTAAAGGGATCGACTGGAGAGCAATCTGCACTTGATTTGGCGGGTCTTTACTAGACTCGCTAAATCGACCACCAGTGGATCAGTCTCAGAGCTTCAATCCCTGCCGTAGTGTAGACCTGCCCTTACTCATTCCGGTGGAGTACTGGAGTCGATGTCTGAGCGATCGGCAGTTGATTTAGTGGGTCTTCAGTAGACCCGCTAAATCGACCCCCGGTGGATCGATCGCCACAGCGTCAATCCGGCTGTAGTGGAGACCATCATCATCACCACTAGCATCTCTCTTTCTCTTGGAAAAGAGAAAGGTTTTTTGTTTGTTTGTTTCCTTCTTTTGTGGAGAATTTCAGCTGAAAATGTTAAGTTTTCAGCAGTTTTTAGCTAAAAATGTTTGGTTCTTTGTTGCCAAAACCAAAATATATGGGATTTTTTGTGGACTTCTCTGAACAGTCATTTTTTCTGCTAAAAAAAAAAAAAAAAAACTAACAAACCTGCCAGGCTCTAGATGCTGATTGAATAGATAGCAAATGTTGCAATTGTAATTCATAATTATTGTTAGGGGACTTATTCCTTCACCCACTTACTTCCCTGGTGCTTCTCGCATGAACAGAGAGCAACAATACCCGAAGTCCAAAGGTGCAAACAATTCGATGTTTATTGGGGTGAACTTCCAGCAAGCATGAATCCAGTTTCCTTCTTTAGTGTCCCCCTTCCCAACTCTGACACCCCAGAGCCTTACACCTGTGTCCCTGTTCCCATTCCTACCCTTAGCCAAACATGATTTCAATTTCCCCACCCCCATTCCCTGTTCCCATTTCCCCCTTTAGCAAAACATGATTCCAATTTCCTTACCCCCATTCCCTGTTCCCATCTCCCCCACCCACACACCCACCCCCTCACTTCCTGATTGACTGCAGACTATAGAGTAAAACTTGAGTTCGGCTTAGCTATACCTTAACCAATCATTTTCCTGAAATTGAACTAACCAATCCTAACATATTGTAACATGATTATGTAACCAACTATATCCCACCACCTTAATTAGTTTACACCCAGCAAAATTAATTATACAGCAGACAGGAACAATCACAGAACCAGACAGAGATTATACAGACAAACAATAGCAAAGTGGGAACTATAATGACAAAACAATACAGAAGTGGGAATTTCACATCCCAGCTATTGATAAGTGAGTTCTTGCCAGGCAGGATGCTATCAAACTAAGTTTCCTTTTACATTTTCTAGGCACTTCCCTTTCTCTGGAGGCGATGGGCACTATCAGGACAGGATTGTATTCCTAACAGACCAATAGCACCTTCTTTCAGTGTGACTAGTCTGGAATGTGAGGCTGTGACCCTTCGCTTCCCAGCTTATGGCTGCCTCTGCTGCTTAGCCAAAGGCCTTGGCCTAAGAACAGGGCCTCAGACTGTCACAGTAAGAGAAGGACCTTGCACCGGCAGACAGTGATTTTGATTCTTTCTTGTGTACCTGTATAACTAGCCAAGTGATAAGAATACACCTACATTCTTCGAGTACAGGCCTTTACCGACAGGCCTGAATATCCATATCCTAACAATTATATGCTTAAATTTGCTCTCTATATTAATACCCTAACATATTTAAGTTAAATAGCAAACTTACTGTTTTGGTCTCTGGAATTTTTCCCAGCTTTTGATGAATTTGGTCCTCCAGTGCTAGGTATTATTTGTCATTAATCTAATCTAATCTATCTACCACTGTATTACCTTAGATCCTTTACCCTAGACAGCTACACCCTATTGTTTGTGTTGGGTAGAACTGTCTGAGAAGGGCTGGGAAGGGAGATGGGGAGGAGGTACTACGCACCAGAAAAAGTTACCAGAAGCCTGATGTTCACTAGCATTCAGGCCCACCCATTTGGTGGTCCAGGTAAAGGAAGCTCTCTGATCCTCTAAACCTCCAGCCCCCAAGAACACCACAGCCCCTAATCGATCCCTCTAAACCCTAACCACAAGGTCACGGCCTCACGCACCCCTGAATCCAGAACCTATGTAATCACATTGATTCAGATAGTAATGGAAATTAAAGCAGATTAAAAATTTCCATTTGGAACATTTTTACTACAGAAAAGAATGTTGATTGAAATCAGAACTTGCCATGTGTATATGTCAATTTCATTTTATTAAATAAAAAGAATTGATATAAAATAAAAAAAAAGTATAATAATGTGTATGCATATATTACAAAATAAACCAAAAGAATATGAAACAAAAACTACTTAAATAAAAATTAAAAATAAAATAATACAAACAAAAATAACGTAAAAGTCGAGAATTCGTAATATTTTTTTTTAAAAAGTGACAATAGAAGTTTAAAAGTGTAATTTAAAAATAAAAATGGAAATGAAATGTGCTGGTATGAGTCAATGAGACCTGTGCTCCCAGTTACACTTTAGGAGCTTCTGGGCCCCCTCCCCTTTCATCTCTCTCTACCCCTCAGGAACGGGGCTAGACAGCAGTCTCACTCCGGCCAGGGGGGCCACCCCAGCCCTGGGAGGGAGGGGCGGCGCCCGCCCGGGCTTCCGAACCCACAGGCAAAGCCCGGGGGGAACCACAGACACTGAAACACCATCATCACACTTGGATGGGTATCCGAGGTTCTCTGATACAGATGCTACATTTCTTTAAAGTGCTCATTAAAAATCAACTGTAACACATTACTGTATTTACTTGTAATTTCTCGGGCAGTTCATAAGAGTCGAAAACAGTAGAGGGACATTGTAATTAACCTAAAACCAAGCACTGCAGACACTGAAAAGCTGAGCTAAGATTACATTGAAAAGAAAGCCACGTCTGTTCCAGTAAGAAATGTCCAGTTAGGCATCCGACCAGCGTTAAATCTAAAGGAAACGATCCTTAAATCTAATCAGGATTGACTCAAAACAACAATTACGTGTGTTTTCTTACTGAAATGAAAAACAGTTTACTACAATCTGAAAAAAAGAAATATTTTGGGTGGATTTTTAGCGATTTTGAGTAGGTGCACAGACGATCGTTAAGGTTTATAAAGAAGGTTTTTGAAACGCGTAGTTTTTAAAATGTCGAAACAAAACTGGAAGGGCTCTGTGTAAGCTGGAAGTTTGTCTCTCTCACCAAGGGCAGTGGGACCAGTAACAGATATGGCCGGACCCGCCTTGTCTCTCTGAAACAAACCTGAGGCCGTGTCCGCACTGACGAGTTGACCGCAGCGTAGCGGAGCCCGTAGCTGAGCGGAGCGCTCCCGCAGCCAGGTTTTGCGGGCAGAAGTGCGAGCACAGCGTCGGTGTCAGAGGCCCTGCGGTAACCAGCCACGTGTGGCGATGGTGTTTCAGTCTCTGTGGTTACCAGTCAGATGAAACGGAGCGTTACAGGCAGGTGTTTCTGTCCCCCTTCCTGCTGCGAGCGCAGCGGGGCCCGGCTCTGGAAGTCTCCATGGGCTGCGATCCGAGCGGCGGCCCCGGAGGCAGTTCCAGGAGGGCGGGGCGATTCCCCGCCCAGCCCGGCCAGGGGCCGCGTTGCCCTTTTCACTTGGCTCATTCCGAAGGCTTGGCCCGGAGCCGTGACACAAGGTTGTGTGAGCTGGGTACACGCTGGGAAAAGCCCTGAGTGGGGGGACTCAGGCCGGTGCAGAGAGGGGAGCAGAGCCCGGAGGCCTCCAGCCTGGCTCGCTCCCTCCCTCCCCTCTCCACCTATTACCTTGTGTACCCCGCTGCGGCTGGGCTGAATCTCGCCCCAGGGGGCCCAGCCGAGGGACACCCCGTCTCTCTCTCGCTCTCCCGGGGGTCTCTCCCGGAGTCAGGGTCACCGTCCACTGACGGAAGAGGTGCCTGGAGGTTGCGGGGAGTCTCGCTTGCTCAAGCAGAGATGACCCCCGTCCAAGGCAGAGTGGCGCCTGCCGACACTCCCCGCTCCGGCGGGGTCTGTACACCAGCTACCTCGTCCCTGGAGCGCAGGGTCTCGCCTCTGCCCACACGGAGGGGAGCCCTCATTGCTCAGTGTATAACAGGAGGGTCGCATATAGCCTCCTGTACAACAAGAGCAAGAGCCTTGTGTCCAGCAAGTATAAATGGGACTGGTTCCCCCCGAGCTTTGTCTGTGGGTCCAGAAGCCACGGGTGGGCGCCGCCCCTCACTCCCAGACTGGGGTGGCCGCATGGCCGGAGTGAGACTGCTGTCCAGCCCCGTCCCCATGGGGCACAGAGAGAGGGGGGGTTGCTGAAGAAGCCCCTGCCCCTGTGATTGGGGTTGACCAGATGTCCCGATTTTATAGGGACAGTCCCGATTTTTGTGTCTTTTTCTTATACAGAGGCTCCTATTATACGCCCCCCCCCCCACCCCCGTCCCAATTTTTCACACTTGCTATCTGGTCACCCTTATAGCGATCATACATCCCTGATATAGGAGGAGCAGCTGAGACATGCCCATATGATAACAAACAGCAGGGGGTCCTGAGAAAGTCTGGCCTCTGGAAAATTCCTTCCTGAACCTAAACCTGGTGATCAGTCTCACCCTCAGCAGGTGAGCAAGGCCCAGTCAGGCATCTGGAAAGGACTGACTGGGTCTACCTCAAATTCTACCCGATGCGGGGGGAGGGGGGGGTGGGGAGGGGATTGTTAAAACTGTACACACACACACACACACACACAGTGCGGGGGGAGCGGGGGACTACTGAGAAGCTCCTCAGCTGTGATTGGGCGCACGGGTCAGGTCCCAAGGTCTCTCACCCACCACACTTCAGTTTCAAAGTTCACATCTTTTATTTTTTTTATTTATTTACCTCTCTTCATTTCTTTTCCTTTGAGATTCAGAATAGGTGTCCAGTTTTCCTCTGAGGGCGACATGTGTTGCGTTGTCGGTTGCTGCTCCATGGCGGGGTGTAACGACCACGGAGGGAAGTAGCAGCAGTTTCCTCACATGGAAGGAACACGGGTGTTTATTCCGTCTGGGAACATAAATGAGCTAGTCCCTTTCCCTTCCCTGTCATCTCAAGTGCCCATCCCGGGCCAATGGTACTTGCTACCCTTCTCCTATAGGGGATGGACAATGCATCAAAAGAGACATTAACATTGTGTGGGAATGGATGCAGGGCAAAATGATACAATTAAGGCAGTAAAACCAGGCATTATGGGTAGGGTCTCCTTCCATATATAGATTCTGAGTTAGGTAGGTTAAAGGAATCAGGATAGAAAATAGTCTTGTTGGACCATATCCTAATGCAAGAATCCAGAGTCCAAAGGCTGATGTCTGAAATTCAAGCTGCCCCCCTCATCCCCCGACTGGTGCCTCATCTTAGAGGTGAAAACTTCCTTTGTCATTTTCTAAAGTTTAATGTCTGTTAATGTCTGTTCATCAGATTTGGAGATGGAAACCGATGTGATTACTTTTGAGGTCATTTTGGGAGTGACTTTAAAAAGGTATCGGGAGCCTAGTCGGATTTTTCAACAGCATTCTCTAGTTCTTGTTTAGTTTTTGGTGCCTTAGGGTGCTTCTGAAAATCCCCCTATGCACGTAAATACCTTTAAAAATGGCTATTTTTTGTTAACTGAAATCAGAACTTTGCTATGTGTGTATATATGTCAGTTTAACTTTTTAAATAAAAATAATTGATATAAAATAAAAATTAATGTATAATAATGTGTATACATAATATGATAAAATAAACCAAAATAAAATATCACCACTTTTACATGGCCTTCACTCAGTGTTTTGAATACATTATATCCTTGCTCAACATTTGTTTCATTTCAAATTACTTTTTTTCAAAAATGAAAATTTCACTAAAATTGGGTTTTTTTTTTAATTCCCCCCCAAAATTTGTTTAACAAAAAGTATTTTTCAGTGTGTTTAAGTTTGGGGTTTTCTTTCATTCTTTCACTGAATACCAAAAAATGAAAACATTTTGGTTATCCAGTTTTCCAAAATTCCATATTTTCATGGACAATTTTGATGTTTCCCTTTCAACATTTCTCATCCAGTGCTTGCTACAGTAAAATGTCTGTCATATATGATTGCTGAGAAAATGAATTAATTGTTGATTTTAATAAATCATTTTGAGGGAAAAAGGAATGTTTTATGGCTCCAACTAAGGATGTGCTTAACTTTAAATATGTGCTTTAAGTCCTTTCTAAGCAAATTCAGTGACTATTTAAATCAAGAGGAGTTTTGCTAAGATTTCACCCATTAACTCCAACAGGACTTCAGAACATGATTAAAGTCAAGTCCATAGTAACTTGTGTCTAGAATGTAATCATGATTTTTTTTAAAATCAGGATTTATGTACTTTATGCTAATTATCTTATTTTCTTCTCCTAACGGGAGAAGAAAAAAATTAGTAAGAATTAGTTACATTGCCTTTCTTTAATTTTTTGCATTTGACAAAACATAACTTGTGTTTGATTAAGTCATATCTTCCAAAAATGCATCCAAGATGTTAAGGGATCGAGAATCCAGCACTTTCCTTGGTCTTTTTTTTTTGCAATGGTTAATGTCCTCCATTGCTAGAAATTGTGCCTTATTTTTCATTTGAATTTGTCTGGCTTCAGCTTCTAACCATTAGTCTTGTTCTGTCTGTCTCCACTATATTAATGAGCCCCTTAGCAACTCTCGCTGTCTCCTCAGAAATGTACTTATACATGGTGTCCTAAATATAAAGGGAAGGGTAAACCCCTTAAAAATCCCTCCTGGCCAGAGGAAAAATCCTCTCACCTGTAAAGGGTTAAGAAGCTCGCTGGCACCTGGCCAAAATGACCAATGAGGAGACAAGATACTTTCAGAAGCTGGGAGGAGGGAGAAAAACAAAGGGTCTGTGTATGTCTGTATGCTGCTTTTGCCGGGGACAGAACAGGAATGGAGTCTTAGAACTTAGTAAGTAATCTAGCTAGGTATGTGTTAGATTATGATTTCTTTAAATGGCTGAGAAAACAGCTGTGCTGAATAGAATGACTATTCCTGTCTGTGTGTCTTTTTTGTAACTTAAGGTTTTGCCTAGAGGGCTTCTCTATGTTTTGAATCTAATTACCCTGTAAGGTATTCACCATCCTGATTTTACGGAGGTGATTCTTTTTTTTTTTTTTTTTTACTTCTATTAAAAGTCTTCTTGTAAGGAAACTGAATGCTTTTTCATTGTTCTAAGATCCAAGGGTTTGGGTCTCTGGTCACCTATGCAAATTGGTAAGGATTTTTACTAAACCTTCCCCGGGAAGTGGAGTGCAAGGGTTAGGAGGATTTTGGGGGGAAAGACGTGTCCAAACTCCATTTTTTCAGGAACCCAGATAAAGTTTGGTGGTGGCAGTGGAAATCCAAGGGCAAAGGGTAAAATAATTTGTACCTTGGGGAAGTTTTAACCTAAGCTGGTAAAAGTAAGCTTAGGAGGTTTTCATGCAGGTTCCCACATCTGTACCCTAGCGTTCAGAGTGGGGAAGGAACTTTGACACATGGTATTCAAGTCATCTTGCAGTCTTCTATTTTATTAGCTAAACAGACTAAACTCTTTAAGTCTTTCACTCCACGGCATTTTCTCCAACCTTTGAATAACTTTTTGTCACTGGTCTCAGAGCCCACTCCATTTCTTTGCCATCTTTTTAAAAATGTCAATGTCAGAACAGGACACAGTGTTCCTGCTTGTGGAGGACAATGTAGTCCCCTGTCTGCTCTTGCTCTGTAGTTCCGAAGAACTATTTGGTGAAGCATAGAGCAGGTTGGCATGGATTTGTTACAGTATTATTTCAACACCTGGGCGAATGTATGAGAAAAGTAGCACATTTTAAATTCTCACTCATAGTTGTTTTCAACTTTTCCAGATATTTCCCTTCCCAAAGGAAATTCAGACTATTCCTCTCAATTATATGTGGTTTAAGGGGTAAAGAATCTAGCAGATTTTGAATTAGGAAGCCAGGAAATGTTTATGCCTTCATTTAAACTTGATCCCTAAGTACATAAGAACGGCCATACTGGGTCAGACCAATAGTCTATCTAGCCTGGTATCCTGTCTTCTGGCAGTGGCTGATGCTAGATGCTTCAGACGAAATGAACAGAACAGGGCAATTACTGAGTGAGCTATCCCCTGTCCTCTTCTCCCAGCATCTGGCAATCAGAGGCTTAGGGACAACCAGAGCATGGGGTTGTGTCCCTGACCATCTTTGCTAATAGCCATTGATGGACCTATCTTCCATTAACCTGTCACATTCTTTTTTTAATCGAGTTATAGTTTTGAAGTAAACATTTGAACAGTAAATGTACTTTCATGCTACAAATTTCTCAAGTAGTTTTGACAAAGCAGAGTTTAGACCTTGTGAGTGACACTTTGGAGAAGTAGTAGTCCCTCGAATGCTATCTGAGCATTCAAGTTTAATTAGGAGCAATTTATAGGATTTTTTTTTTTTCATCATAAGAGGGTTGCTATGAATGTTTCCTATCCACCAGCTTCAGGACTGAGTGCTTGTCCACTCTTACTTCAAACTACTTCTTTTCCATACACTTATCTAATCCCTTGACCTCTCTGAAATGAGACCGGGAACTTGCAGGCATGACCAGAGAATCATACGGGACACATGGTCAATGACAATACATAAGATGATACTAACCACCAGAGGGCCCCGCAGCAGAAATCACCTGTTTAGTGAATGAATGCCACTGTGACAAAAAGATATCCTGAAATGTTGCTAAGACTAGATCTGGGCGAATAACTGATTTTTTATTTCTCAGGTATAATATTAAAAATCTCAATTTGAGTCAAAGGACATCAAAAAATGCCAGAAAACGTTGCATTGAAAATGTCAATAGAAATTTAGTTTTGAGTGAAACATAATGTGTCTTTCATTTCACTTCATTTCATTTCTGGGATCTTTTTAACACAAAGGAAAGGAAACGAAGGATGCCTTTCACAATACAGTTGGCAGTGGTGACACTGCACTCTTTAGAGCTTTTAGATCAGTGGTGAGGGCACTCACCTGGCATGTGGGAGACCAAGGTTCAATACCCCCCTTTGCCTGATGGGGAGAAAGTATTTGAATTTGGATTGAGCACAGTACAGCAAAGTGCTCCAGCCACTGGTCTATGGGGTACTCACACGTGTTGCACAGGGATGTTTCCTGTAAAATGACCAAGCCAAGCCAAAAATGTGAGGCAATTTAAATTAATTCAATGCAATTTACCAGAAGCTGGGAATGTGCGACAGGGGATGGATCACTTGATGCTTATCTGTTCTGTTCATTCCCTCTGGGACCCCTGGCATTGGCCACTGTTGGAAGACAGGACACTGGGCTAGGTGGACCTTTGGTCTGACCCAGTATGTCTGTTCTTATGTGTAATGTATTAAAGGAAAAGGGTTTGTATGTAACTTTGGCACTGTGATGTATCCAGCTTCCACGCCCGCTCTGTTTGAGTCTATGCCAAATAAAAATACCTGAGCGACAAAGGCTAGAATCAAACTGAGTTCTTGGGAAGTTGAGTTGAATTAGGGCTCGGAAAATAGGCGCCAGTTCTGTGGGGGCTCCAGGGCTGGAGCACCTATGGAAAAACACCAGCAGCCAAGCTCCCTGCCCCTCCAGTACCTCCCACCTGCCGGCGACCCCACTGATCAACTCCTCCCCCTCCCCTCCAGTGCCTCCTGCCCACCATGATCATATGTTCCATGGCATGCAGGAGGCATGTGGAGGTAGGGGGAGGAGCGGAGATGGGGCATGTTTGGGGAAGGGGGTGGAAAGAGGAGGGGAAGAGGTGGGGAGTGGATGGGGGTTTGTGGAAAGGGGTGGAGTGGGGGCAGGGCTTGGGCTGGAGGGGGAGATTGAGCTTCCCCCGGGTAGAGAGGAAGTCGGCACCTGTGGCCCAGAAGAAATCTCATCAATCTCACCTCACCTCACTTTAGTAGAACAGCACTGAGATGAATGTATAATAAAACCCGATTAAGTGTATTAACAAAGAACAGACATTTCAGGGATACTGAGATCAGAGACACAGAAAATGGTGACAAATAAAACAAAACATATAATCATGCCTTCTCATGACTAAAATGTAACTCAACAGGTTATAATGCTTGTCAAAGACATTTTTCTCCCCTACAGCTGCTTCATAGCGTCACCAACCCACATGGCTGAGGAACGGCTTTTCCTAGACGCAAAGAGCGCTGACCTCTTTTCCCCCTCAGTGACGGATAACAAGATGCCCTTTTGTTTCTCCTTATATTCACCAAAGTTAATTTTCTTTGTCTCAAGAGTTAGGATGACCCCCTGGGTTCTTACTCTGGTGTGTCCTCTGGTGTTTTAGTGCCA
Source organism: Natator depressus (assembly GCF_965152275.1). Classification (NCBI taxonomy): domain Eukaryota; kingdom Metazoa; phylum Chordata; order Testudines; family Cheloniidae; genus Natator; species Natator depressus. Next base: position 35,658,922 of record NC_134246.1, read on the forward strand.
CGCGGTTTCCTCAACCTCCTGATATCTGGGGTTTACAAACACAGTGCCCATTGTCTCTGGCTCATCCTGTTTGATTTACGGTCGAGACGCAGGCAAATCAACATTCCTTTGTCCAGGACAAGCATGTTTACCAACTCTTCCTCCAAAACACATTTCAGGAACATATTTCCAGCACACATTGATTATTCTTTACACACCATCCATCCATCCATAATGCAATGATATTAATGGCCAACAAGTCACCATCTTTCATTTGATACTTCACATGACATTCTTTATACATAAATATTATCACATAAGAACATAAAAACGACCATACTGGGGGAGAACAATGGTAGCCCAGTAGTCTGTCTTCCAACAGTGGCCAGTGCCGGATGCTTCAGAGGGAATGAACAGAACAGGATAATTATCGAGTGATCCATCCCAGTTTCTGGCAGTTGGAGGCTGGAGACACAAAGAGCATGGGGTTGTGTTCCGGACCATCCTGGTTAATAGCCATTGATGGACATATCCTCCATCAGCTTATCTAATCCCAGACATATTTTTGGCCTTCACAACATCCCCTGGCAATGAGTTCCACAGGTTGACTGCGTTGTGCCAGGAACTACTTCCTTATGTTTTTTTTAAACTGGCTGCCTACTATTTTCATTGGGTGACCCCTGGGTCTTGTGTTATGTGAAGGGGTAATAATGACAGCAAAGTGTTAGGTGTAGTGAGTCTGTCAGGCCTAATGTGAGTGACTGTCCGGTGGCTCCTCTGCCAGTTGACACCGAGGGGCTCTTAGCACCCCAAGAACATACTGCACTTGGTCAGTCTGGAGGTAAGAGAGACATGACAGAGTCGAAAGACAGCTTACAACTTTCCCACTGGATGCAGAGAGAAAGACCCACCTTGGTCAAGGCAGTTCTTTAGCAAGCTTAAAAGCACATAGGAAACCAGCTAGATACCCTCCATGCCTCACGCACACCACCATACTGTGAACTCAGATCAAATTGGAGTGCACAAACCCTCAGTCAAGCGAAGGGTGGATGGTTCGGAGCTTAAATCAAGACATTGAGACTTGAGATACTCAGGCATCTTACCTTACGACTGGAAAACTGCAAATATAGAACCTATATTTAAGAAATGGGGTGGGGGGGGAAGGGATGATTCAGGAAACTACAGGCCTGTTAGTTAGATCTCAATTGTTTGCAAGCTCTTAGAACAAATATTGAAAGAGAGGGTAATTAAAGTCATACAGGTAAACTGCAAATGGGATCAAATAAACTATGGTTTTACTGAAGGTAAATCATGTCACACTAACCCAATCTCTCTCATTTTTTCTGACATAGTCTGTGAGTTACTAGAGAGAATTCTTCCCCAAGTGTCTGGATGGTGGGTCTCTCCCACCTGATCAGAGTCTATTTGACCACCATATTTGGGGTTCGGAAGGAATTTTCTCCCAGGTCAGATTGGCAGAGACCCTGGTTTAATTTTGGTATTTTTGGTGGTTTTTTTCCCCCACCTTCCTCTGCAGCCTGGGACATAGTCACTTGCTGGTTTTAACTGGAGTAAATGGTGGATTCTGTGTAACTTGAAATCTTTAAAGCATGATTTGAAGACTTTAGTAACTTAGCCAGAGGTTATGGGCCTCTTACAGGAGTGGGCTGCTGAGCTTCTCTGGTCTGTGATGTGCAGGAGGTCAGACTAGATGATCATGATGATCTCTTCTGGCCTTAAAGTCTGTGAGTCTAAGACTCTACTTGGCTCTCTAACACATTCACTGTGTGTCTTGGAGATGCTGTTGAATCTCCCCTTGCCTCAGTTTCCCTTGTGCATAATGATGCACTTGGATGCTGGGAGACTAAATCCATGAATGTGTGTGACACTCCCTGATGCCACATTGATGGGCATATTAGAGCCTAGATAACGAAAAATGTGAAGTCACTAAGATGTGTGTGTGTAGACATTTGTATCTCCATAGAAGTCTGGGACCTGAGGCTAGGCTTTTCACGAGTGTCTACATGATTTAAGAGCACAGGTCCACTTGAAAGTCAGCGGCATCTCGGAAAATCCCAACCATGAACTGTACACTGAGTACATGAACAGGTGTCACACCCTCCCTTTCTCTGGCCACCCTGAAGACATGGGTGAGGGACTCCACTCTGTTTTTTTAAAGAGTCTCCTAAACAGCGATTGGGTGGGAAAATCTGCAATAGGTTTCTTGTAAGCATCTCTTCTTGGACTGTGGCACCATAATTGGAGGTGACCAGTGACCTCATCACCTGCATGTAGTAAGGAAGGCCATTTCCTTGGAGGATAGAAGTTTGTCTCCATTCACTCTGGTGTTTGTACCGTCGACAGTGCTAGCATGTTACTGAGGTTTCCTTCTCATTAATCAATGTAAGCATCAAGGGAGATGTCGCCTTCCCACAGAAAGGATAAAAGCAAAATCTTGAGAGGGTCTCTCTTGTAGGAACTGGGCACGAGGCAAATAGCACCATATAGAACACTTGGAGTAGATCTCTTTCCTGGCACTGTTAAAGAACGTGAAGCAGATGATGGTAGAAGATAAACTGCAGAGCCAGTATCCTGGTCTCTGAATCACTGGGAAAAGGGACAGTATCTGAAAATCAGCCTCACTTAGAACAGATTTAAAGGTAAAACATTTCCACCATTTCTGTTTCAATTAAATCATGGGATTTTGAAGTGGCAAACATGAGCTTCTCTGCACCGTACTCCGGCCACCTCACTGGGGTGGTGGGGAAGAATGGTCTTTAACGGGCTAGGAATATTCAATGTGCTGTGTCAAAACTATGTCTTATCATGCTTCTTCTTCTCCGGAATCACTGGGAATGTTGATGAATGTGAATAATTGACTGATCTGAATAATTCCATAGACCAGACTAAAATGAGGAGTAATTCCATTATTATATGAAACAGAATTAAAAGAAGATACACATGTCAAGAAGGTCTGAAAAAATACAGAAGGGTTCAGAGATAGATAGATAGATAGATAGATGGATGTGTATGGGGATAGGTCTTTCTTTCTTTCTTTCTTTCTTTCTTTCTTTCTTTCTTTCTTTCTTTCTTTCTTTCTTTCTGTGACTCTGCTACTTTTTGAGCATTCATCTTTCATACAATTAACGCACATTTCTTTATACAAAACTTGATACCGTAAGAGACATTCTTTTTGAAAAGACAAACGTTTCAGTAGAGCACTCTGCTTCAGTCATCCGTACATGAACACTAGTGCTCAAATTCTGCAAGGAGCTTAATATCTTTTGAGTGCTTCTGGGTCTCTTCCACACCTACTGATGCCAATGACATTAATTCTCCAGTGATTAGGATCATCTGTTGTCAATTATGCCTCTGAAAAGTAGGTAAACAATGTTGCCGCTGCTGTGAGTGAAGAACTTTGATTAAGTAGTATTCTCTGCAGATCTGTAGCTGGGTAAACAAAACATGAAAGTTTGTGGAGGGTTGGGAGTCTCAGTGTCCTGCCATGTAAACTGTCCTGCCTATTCATCCATCTTTGCATGGTGAAGGCAACATTAACATATCTATTTCTATATTGATACTGATATCAATATAGACATCGATACATATATATAAAATGCTAACAGAAGATGTCTGGCCAAAATTTTCAAAGCTCATAAGACCTGATTTCCCTCCCCCACCCAAATAAAAAGAAATGAATGAATTAAAACGAACGGGAAATGAGCACCCAAAAGCACTAGGCAACTTTGCCAATCTCAGCCTAAATAGTGTCAGCACATGGGCCTCCCTTGCCACACACAGTAACACCCTATACACATATAAATATTTACCACCAAGGTTTGACCAAAAAAATGAATTAAAGAATAAATTCTCACTGAGTCTTCCTGACTCTTTTTCCTGGTACTTTTTTCATAGTAAGTCTCAGGGCAGATCGGCACTAGGGGGAAAAGCTGATCCAACCGACGCAATTTGAGTTACATTAGTAGCATAACTCAAGTCAACATAACTTAGATCTACTTACCACAGGATCCACACTGCCCTGGGTTGATGGGAGAAACTGTCCCATCAACTCCTCTTAGGCTATGTCTACACTACTGCGGTAAGTCGACCTACGCTACGCAACTCCAGCTACGTGAATAATGCAGCTGGAGTTGACTGAAAATCTCCAGTCGACTTACCTTACTCTTCTCACCGGGGGTAGAGTAAAGGGATCGACTGGAGAGCAATCTGCACTTGATTTGGCGGGTCTTTACTAGACTCGCTAAATCGACCACCAGTGGATCAGTCTCAGAGCTTCAATCCCTGCCGTAGTGTAGACCTGCCCTTACTCATTCCGGTGGAGTACTGGAGTCGATGTCTGAGCGATCGGCAGTTGATTTAGTGGGTCTTCAGTAGACCCGCTAAATCGACCCCCGGTGGATCGATCGCCACAGCGTCAATCCGGCTGTAGTGGAGACCATCATCATCACCACTAGCATCTCTCTTTCTCTTGGAAAAGAGAAAGGTTTTTTGTTTGTTTGTTTCCTTCTTTTGTGGAGAATTTCAGCTGAAAATGTTAAGTTTTCAGCAGTTTTTAGCTAAAAATGTTTGGTTCTTTGTTGCCAAAACCAAAATATATGGGATTTTTTGTGGACTTCTCTGAACAGTCATTTTTTCTGCTAAAAAAAAAAAAAAAAAACTAACAAACCTGCCAGGCTCTAGATGCTGATTGAATAGATAGCAAATGTTGCAATTGTAATTCATAATTATTGTTAGGGGACTTATTCCTTCACCCACTTACTTCCCTGGTCCTTCTCGCATGAACAGAGAGCAACAATACCCGAAGTCCAAAGGTGCAAACAATTCGATGTTTATTGGGGTGAACTTCCAGCAAGCATGAATCCAGTTTCCTTCCTTAGTGTCCCCCTTCCCAACTCTGACACCCCAGAGCCTTACACCTGTGTCCCTGTTCCCATTCCTACCCTTAGCCAAACATGATTTCAATTTCCCCACCCCCATTCCCTGTTCCCATTTCCCCCTTTAGCAAAACATGATTCCAATTTCCTTACCCCCATTCCCTGTTCCCATCTCCCCCACCCACACACCCACCCCCTCACTTCCTGATTGACTGCAGACTATAGAGTAAAACTTGAGTTCGGCTTAGCTATACCTTAACCAATCATTTTCCTGAAATTGAACTAACCAATCCTAACATATTGTAACATGATTATGTAACCAACTATATCCCACCACCTTAATTAGTTTACACCCAGCAAAATTAATTATACAGCAGACAGGAACAATCACAGAACCAGACAGAGATTATACAGACAAACAATAGCAAAGTGGGAACTATAATGACAAAACAATACAGAAGTGGGGATTTCACATCCCAGCTATTGATAAGTGAGTTCTTGCCAGGCAGGATGCTATCAAACTAAGTTTCCTTTTACATTTTCTAGGCACTTCCCTTTCTCTGGAGGCGATGGGCACTATCAGGACAGGATTGTATTCCTAACAGACCAATAGCACCTTCTTTCAGTGTGACTAGTTTGGAATGTGAGGCTGTGACCCTTCGCTTCCCAGCTTATGGCTGCCTCTGCTGCTTAGCCAAAGGCCTTGGCCTAAGAACAGGGCCTCAGACTGTCACAGTAAGAGAAGGACCTTGCACCGGCAGACAGTGATTTTGATTCTTTCTTGTGTACCTGTATAACTAGCCAAGTGATAAGAATACACCCACATTCTTCGAGTACAGGCCTTTACCGACAGGCCTGAATATCCATATCCTAACAATTATATGCTTAAATTTGCTCTCTATATTAATACCCTAACATATTTAAGTTAAATAGCAAACTTACTGTTTTGGTCTCTGGAATTTTTCCCAGCTTTTGATGAATTTGGTCCTCCAGTGCTAGGTATTATTTGTCATTAATCTAATCTAATCTATCTACCACTGTATTACCTTAGATCCTTTACCCTAGACAGCTACACCCTATTGTTTGTGTTGGGTAGAACTGTCTGAGAAGGGCTGGGAAGGGAGATGGGGAGGAGGTACTACGCACCAGAAAAAGTTACCAGAAGCCTGATGTTCACTAGCATTCAGGCCCACCCATTTGGTGGTCCAGGTAAAGGAAGCTCTCTGATCCTCTAAACCTCCAGCCCCCAAGAACACCACAGCCCCTAATCGATCCCTCTAAACCCTAACCACAAGGTCACGGCCTCACGCACCCCTGAATCCAGAACCTATGTAATCACATTGATTCAGATAGTAATGGAAATTAAAGCAGATTAAAAATTTCCATTTGGAACATTTTTACTACAGAAAAGAATGTTGATTGAAATCAGAACTTGCCATGTGTATATGTCAATTTCATTTTATTAAATAAAAAGAATTGATATAAAATAAAAAAAGTATAATAATGTGTATGCATATATTACAAAATAAACCAAAAGAATATGAAACAAAAACTACTTAAATAAAAATTAAAAATAAAATAATACAAACAAAAATAACGTAAAAGTCGAGAATTCGTAATATTTTTTTTTAAAAAGTGACAATAGAAGTTTAAAAGTGTAATTTAAAAATAAAAATGGAAATGAAATGTGCTGGTATGAGTCAATGAGACCTGTGCTCCCAGTTACACTTTAGGAGCTTCTGGGCCCCCTCCCCTTTCATCTCTCTCTACCCCTCAGGAACGGGGCTAGACAGCAGTCTCACTCCGGCCAGGGGGGCCACCCCAGCCCTGGGAGGGAGGGGCGGCGCCCGCCCGGGCTTCCGAACCCACAGGCAAAGCCCGGGGGGAACCACAGACACTGAAACACCATCATCACACTTGGATGGGTATCCGAGGTTCTCTGATACAGATGCTACATTTCTTTAAAGTGCTCATTAAAAATCAACTGTAACACATTACTGTATTTACTTGTAATTTCTCGGGCAGTTCATAAGAGTCGAAAACAGTAGAGGGACATTGTAATTAACCTAAAACCAAGCACTGCAGACACTGAAAAGCTGAGCTAAGATTACATTGAAAAGAAAGCCACGTCTGTTCCAGTAAGAAATGTCCAGTTAGGCATCCGACCAGCGTTAAATCTAAAGGAAACGATCCTTAAATCTAATCAGGATTGACTCAAAACAACAATTACGTGTGTTTTCTTACTGAAATGAAAAACAGTTTACTACAATCTGAAAAAAAGAAATATTTTGGGTGGATTTTTAGCGATTTTGAGTAGGTGCACAGACGATCGTTAAGGTTTATAAAGAAGGTTTTTGAAACGCGTAGTTTTTAAAATGTCGAAACAAAACTGGAAGGGCTCTGTGTAAGCTGGAAGTTTGTCTCTCTCACCAAGGGCAGTGGGACCAGTAACAGATATGGCCGGACCCGCCTTGTCTCTCTGAAACAAACCTGAGGCCGTGTCCGCACTGACGAGTTGACCGCAGCGTAGCGGAGCCCGTAGCTGAGCGGAGCGCTCCCGCAGCCAGGTTTTGCGGGCAGAAGTGCGAGCACAGAGTCGGTGTCAGAGGCCCTGCGGTAACCAGCCACGTGTGGCGATGGTGTTTCAGTCTCTGTGGTTACCAGTCAGATGAAACGGAGCGTTACAGGCAGGTGTTTCTGTCCCCCTTCCTGCTGCGAGCGCAGCGGGGCCCGGCTCTGGAAGTCTCCATGGGCTGCGATCCGAGCGGCGGCCCCGGAGGCAGTTCCAGGAGGGCGGGGCGATTCCCCGCCCAGCCCGGCCAGGGGCCGCGTTGCCCTTTTCACTTGGCTCATTCCGAAGGCTTGGCCCGGAGCCGTGACACAAGGTTGTGTGAGCTGGGTACACGCTGGGAAAAGCCCTGAGTGGGGGGACTCAGGCCGGTGCAGAGAGGGGAGCAGAGCCCGGAGGCCTCCAGCCTGGCTCGCTCCCTCCCTCCCCTCTCCACCTATTACCTTGTGTACCCCGCTGCGGCTGGGCTGAATCTCGCCCCAGGGGGCCCAGCCGAGGGACACCCCGTCTCTCTCTCGCTCTCCCGGGGGTCTCTCCCGGAGTCAGGGTCACCGTCCACTGACGGAAGAGGTGCCTGGAGGTTGCGGGGAGTCTCGCTTGCTCAAGCAGAGATGACCCCCGTCCAAGGCAGAGTGGCGCCTGCCGACACTCCCCGCTCCGGCGGGGTCTGTACACCAGCTACCTCGTCCCTGGAGCGCAGGGTCTCGCCTCTGCCCACACGGAGGGGAGCCCTCATTGCTCAGTGTATAACAGGAGGGTCGCATATAGCCTCCTGTACAACAAGAGCAAGAGCCTTGTGTCCAGCAAGTATAAATGGGACTGGTTCCCCCCGAGCTTTGTCTGTGGGTCCAGAAGCCACGGGTGGGCGCCGCCCCTCACTCCCAGACTGGGGTGGCCGCATGGCCGGAGTGAGACTGCTGTCCAGCCCCGTCCCCATGGGGCACAGAGAGAGGGGGGGTTGCTGAAGAAGCCCCTGCCCCTGTGATTGGGGTTGACCAGATGTCCCGATTTTATAGGGACAGTCCCGATTTTTGTGTCTTTTTCTTATACAGAGGCTCCTATTATACGCCCCCCCCCCACCCCCGTCCCAATTTTTCACACTTGCTATCTGGTCACCCTTATAGCGATCATACATCCCTGATATAGGAGGAGCAGCTGAGACATGCCCATATGATAACAAACAGCAGGGGGTCCTGAGAAAGTCTGGCCTCCGGAAAATTCCTTCCTGAACCTAAACCTGGTGATCAGTCTCACCCTCAGCAGGTGAGCAAGGCCCAGTCAGGCATCTGGAAAGGACTGACTGGGTCTACCTCAAATTCTACCCGATGCGGGGGGAGGGGGGGGGTGGGGAGGGGATTGTTAAAACTGTACACACACACACACAGTGCGGGGGGAGCGGGGGACTACTGAGAAGCTCCTCAGCTGTGATTGGGCGCACGGGTCAGGTCCCAAGGTCTCTCACCCACCACACTTCAGTTTCAAAGTTCACATCTTTTATTTTTTTTATTTATTTACCTCTCTTCATTTCTTTTCCTTTGAGATTCAGAATAGGTGTCTAGTTTTCCTCTGAGGGCGACATGTGTTGCGTTGTCGGTTGCTGCTCCATGGCGGGGTGTAACGACCACGGAGGGAAGTAGCAGCAGTTTCCTCACATGGAAGGAACACGGGTGTTTATTCCGTCTGGGAACATAAATGAGCTAGTCCCTTTCCCTTCCCTGTCATCTCAAGTGCCCATCCCGGGCCAATGGTACTTGCTACCCTTCTCCTATAGGGGATGGACAATGCATCAAAAGAGACATTAACATTGTGTGGGAATGGATGCAGGGCAAAATGATACAATTAAGGCAGTAAAACCAGGCATTATGGGTAGGGTCTCCTTCCATATATAGATTCTGAGTTAGGTAGGTTAAAGGAATCAGGATAGAAAATAGTCTTGTTGGACCATATCCTAATGCAAGAATCCAGAGTCCAAAGGCTGATGTCTGAAATTCAAGCTGCCCCCCTCATCCCCCGACTGGTGCCTCATCTTAGAGGTGAAAACTTCCTTTGTCATTTTCTAAAGTTTAATGTCTGTTAATGTCTGTTCATCAGATTTGGAGATGGAAACCGATGTGATTACTTTTGAGGTCATTTTGGGAGTGACTTTAAAAAGGTATCGGGAGCCTAGTCGGATTTTTCAACAGCATTCTCTAGTTCTTGTTTAGTTTTTGGTGCCTTAGGGTGCTTCTGAAAATCCCCCTATGCACGTAAATACCTTTAAAAATGGCTATTTTTTGTTAACTGAAATCAGAACTTTGCTATGTGTGTATATATGTCAGTTTAACTTTTTAAATAAAAATAATTGATATAAAATAAAAATTAATGTATAATAATGTGTATACATAATATGATAAAATAAACCAAAATAAAATATCACCACTTTTACATGGCCTTCACTCAGTGTTTTGAATACATTATATCCTTGCTCAACATTTGTTTCATTTCAAATTACTTTTTTTCAAAAATGAAAATTTCACTAAAATTGGGTTTTTTTTTTAATTCCCCCCCAAAATTTGTTTAACAAAAAGTATTTTTCAGTGTGTTTAAGTTTGGGGTTTTCTTTCATTCTTTCACTGAATACCAAAAAATGAAAACATTTTGGTTATCCAGTTTTCCAAAATTCCATATTTTCATGGACAATTTTGATGTTTCCCTTTCAACATTTTTCATCCAGTGCTTGCTACAGTAAAATGTCTGTCATATATGATTGCTGAGAAAATGAATTAATTGTTGATTTTAATAAATCATTTTGAGGGAAAAAGGAATGTTTTATGGCTCCAACTAAGGATGTGCTTAACTTTAAATATGTGCTTTAAGTCCTTTCTAAGCAAATTCAGTGACTATTTAAATCAAGAGGAGTTTTGCTAAGATTTCACCCATTAACTCCAACAGGACTTCAGAACATGATTAAAGTCAAGTCCATAGTAACTTGTGTCTAGAATGTAATCATGATTTTTTTTAAAATCAGGATTTATGTACTTTATGCTAATTATCTTATTTTCTTCTCCTAACGGGAGAAGAAAAAAATTAGTAAGAATTAGTTACATTGCCTTTCTTTAATTTTTTGCATTTGACAAAACATAACTTGTGTTTGATTAAGTCATATCTTCCAAAAATGCATCCAAGATGTTAAGGGATCGAGAATCCAGCACTTTCCTTGGTCTTTTTTTTTTGCAATGGTTAATGTCCTCCATTGCTAGAAATTGTGCCTTATTTTTCATTTGAATTTGTCTGGCTTCAGCTTCTAACCATTAGTCTTGTTCTGTCTGTCTCCACTATATTAATGAGCCCCTTAGCAACTCTCGTTGTCTCCTCAGAAATGTACTTATACATGGTGTCCTAAATATAAAGGGAAGGGTAAACCCCTTAAAAATCCCTCCTGGCCAGAGGAAAAATCCTCTCACCTGTAAAGGGTTAAGAAGCTCGCTGGCACCTGGCCAAAATGACCAATGAGGAGACAAGATACTTTCAGAAGCTGGGAGGAGGGAGAAAAACAAAGGGTCTGTGTATGTCTGTATGCTGCTTTTGCCGGGGACAGAACAGGAATGGAGTCTTAGAACTTAGTAAGTAATCTAGCTAGGTATGTGTTAGATTATGATTTCTTTAAATGGCTGAGAAAACAGCTGTGCTGAATAGAATGACTATTCCTGTCTGTGTGTCTTTTTTGTAACTTAAGGTTTTGCCTAGAGGGCTTCTCTATGTTTTGAATCTAATTACCCTGTAAGGTATTCACCATCCTGATTTTACGGAGGTGATTCTTTTTTTTTTTTTTTTTTACTTCTATTAAAAGTCTTCTTGTAAGGAAACTGAATGCTTTTTCATTGTTCTAAGATCCAAGGGTTTGGGTCTCTGGTCACCTATGCAAATTGGTAAGGATTTTTACTAAACCTTCCCCGGGAAGTGGAGTGCAAGGGTTAGGAGGATTTTGGGGGGAAAGACGTGTCCAAACTCCATTTTTTCAGGAACCCAGATAAAGTTTGGTGGTGGCAGTGGAAATCCAAGGGCAAAGGGTAAAATAATTTGTACCTTGGGGAAGTTTTAACCTAAGCTGGTAAAAGTAAGCTTAGGAGGTTTTCATGCAGGTTCCCACATCTGTACCCTAGCGTTCAGAGTGGGGAAGGAACTTTGACACATGGTATTCAAGTCATCTTGCAGTCTTCTATTTTATTAGCTAAACAGACTAAACTCTTTAAGTCTTTCACTCCACGGCATTTTCTCCAACCTTTGAATAACTTTTTGTCACTGGTCTCAGAGCCCACTCCATTTCTTTGCCATCTTTTTAAAAATGTCAATGTCAGAACAGGACACAGTGTTCCTGCTTGTGGAGGACAATGTAGTCCCCTGTCTGCTCTTGCTCTGTAGTTCCGAAGAACTATTTGGTGAAGCATAGAGCAGGTTGGCATGGATTTGTTACAGTATTATTTCAACACCTGGGCGAATGTATGAGAAAAGTAGCACATTTTAAATTCTCACTCATAGTTGTTTTCAACTTTTCCAGATATTTCCCTTCCCAAAGGAAATTCAGACTATTCCTCTCAATTATATGTGGTTTAAGGGGTAAAGAATCTAGCAGATTTTGAATTAGGAAGCCAGGAAATGTTTATGCCTTCATTTAAACTTGATCCCTAAGTACATAAGAACGGCCATACTGGGTCAGACCAATAGTCTATCTAGCCTGGTATCCTGTCTTCTGGCAGTGGCTGATGCTAGATGCTTCAGACGAAATGAACAGAACAGGGCAATTACTGAGTGAGCTATCCCCTGTCCTCTTCTCCCAGCATCTGGCAATCAGAGGCTTAGGGACAACCAGAGCATGGGGTTGTGTCCCTGACCATCTTTGCTAATAGCCATTGATGGACCTATCTTCCATTAACCTGTCACATTCTTTTTTTAATCGAGTTATAGTTTTGAAGTAAACATTTGAACAGTAAATGTACTTTCATGCTACAAATTTCTCAAGTAGTTTTGACAAAGCAGAGTTTAGACCTTGTGAGTGACACTTTGGAGAAGTAGTAGTCCCTCGAATGCTATCTGAGCATTCAAGTTTAATTAGGAGCAATTTATAGGATTTTTTTTTTTCATCATAAGAGGGTTGCTATGAATGTTTCCTATCCACCAGCTTCAGGACTGAGTGCTTGTCCACTCTTACTTCAAACTACTTCTTTTCCATACACTTATCTAATCCCTTGACCTCTCTGAAATGAGACCGGGAACTTGCAGGCATGACCAGAGAATCATACGGGACACATGGTCAATGACAATACATAAGATGATACTAACCACCAGAGGGCCCCGCAGCAAAAATCACCTGTCCAGTGAATGAATGCCACTGTGACAAAAAGATATCCTGAAATGTTGCTAAGACTAGATCTGGGCGAATAACTGATTTTTTATTTCTCAGGTATAATATTAAAAATCTCAATTTGAGTCAAAGGACATCAAAAAATGCCAGAAAACGTTGCATTGAAAATGTCAATAGAAATTTAGTTTTGAGTGAAACATAATGTGTCTTTCATTTCACTTCATTTCATTTCTGGGATCTTTTTAACACAAAGGAAAGGAAACGAAGGATGCCTTTCACAATACAGTTGGCAGTGGTGACACTGCACTCTTTAGAGCTTTTAGATCAGTGGTGAGGGCACTCACCTGGCATGTGGGAGACCAAGGTTCAATACCCCCCTTTGCCTGATGGGGAGAAAGTATTTGAATTTGGATTGAGCACAGTACAGCAAAGTGCTCCAGCCACTGGTCTATGGGGTACTCACACGTGTTGCACAGGGATGTTTCCTGTAAAATGACCAAGCCAAGCCAAAAATGTGAGGCAATTTAAATTAATTCAATGCAATTTACCAGAAGCTGGGAATGTGCGACAGGGGATGGATCACTTGATGCTTATCTGTTCTGTTCATTCCCTCTGGGACCCCTGGCATTGGCCACTGTTGGAAGACAGGACACTGGGCTAGGTGGACCTTTGGTCTGACCCAGTATGTCTGTTCTTATGTGTAATGTATTAAAGGAAAAGGGTTTGTATGTAACTTTGGCACTGTGATGTATCCAGCTTCCACGCCCGCTCTGTTTGAGTCTATGCCAAATAAAAATACCTGAGCGACAAAGGCTAGAATCAAACTGAGTTCTTGGGAAGTTGAGTTGAATTAGGGCTCGGAAAATAGGCGCCAGTTCTGTGGGGGCTCCAGGGCTGGAGCACCTATGGAAAAACACCAGCAGCCAAGCTCCCTGCCCCTCCAGTACCTCCCACCTGCCGGCGACCCCACTGATCAACTCCTCCCCCTCCCCTCCAGTGCCTCCTGCCCACCATGATCATATGTTCCATGGCATGCAGGAGGCATGTGGAGGTAGGGGGAGGAGCGGAGATGGGGCATGTTTGGGGAAGGGGGTGGAAAGAGGAGGGGAAGAGGTGGGGAGTGGATGGGGGTTTGTGGAAAGGGGTGGAGTGGGGGCAGGGCTTGGGCTGGAGGGGGAGATTGAGCTTCCCCCGGGTAGAGAGGAAGTCGGCACCTGTGGCCCAGAAGAAATCTCATCAATCTCACCTCACCTCACTTTAGTAGAACAGCACTGAGATGAATGTATAATAAAACCCGATTAAGTGTATTAACAAAGAACAGACATTTCAGGGATACTGAGATCAGAGACACAGAAAATGGTGACAAATAAAACAAAACATATAATCATGCCTTCTCATGACTAAAATGTAACTCAACAGGTTATAATGCTTGTCAAAGACATTTTTCTCCCCTACAGCTGCTTCATAGCGTCACCAACCCACATGGCTGAGGAACGGCTTTTCCTAGACGCAAAGAGCGCTGACCTCTTTTCCCCCTCAGTGACGGATAACAAGATGCCCTTCTTTGTCTCAAGAGTTAGGATGACCCCTTGGGTTCTTACTCTGGTGTGTCCTCTGGTGTTTTAGTGCCACGCGGTTTCCTCAACCTCCTGATATCTGGGGTTTACAAACACAGTGCCCATTGTCTCTGGCTCATCCTGTTTGATTTACGGTCGAGACGCAGGCAAATCAACATTCCTTTGTCCAGGACAAGCATGTTTACCAACTCTTCCTCCAAAACACATTTCAGGAACATATTTCCAGCACACATTGATTATTCTTTACACACCATCCATCCATCCATAATGCAATGATATTAATGGCCAACAAGTCACCATCTTTCATTTGATACTTCACATGACATTCTTTATACATAAATATTATCACATAAGAACATAAAAACGACCATACTGGGGGAGAACAATGGTAGCCCAGTAGTCTGTCTTCCAACAGTGGTCAGTGCCGGATGCTTCAGAGGGAATGAACAGAACAGGATAATTATCGAGTGATCCATCCCAGTTTCTGGCAGTTGGAGGCTGGAGACACAAAGAGCATGGGGTTGTGTTCCGGACCATCCTGGTTAATAGCCATTGATGGACATATCCTCCATCAGCTTATCTAATCCCAGACATATTTTTGGCCTTCACAACATCCCCTGGCAATGAGTTCCACAGGTTGACTGCGTTGTGCCAGGAACTACTTCCTTATGTTTTTTTTAAACTGGCTGCCTACTATTTTCATTGGGTGACCCCTGGGTCTTGTGTTATGTGAAGGGGTAATAATGACAGCAAAGTGTTAGGTGTAGTGAGTCTGTCAGGCCTAATGTGAGTGACTGTCCGGTGGCTCCTCTGCCAGTTGACACCGAGGGGCTCTTAGCACCCCAAGAACATACTGCACTTGGTCAGTCTGGAGGTAAGAGAGACATGACAGAGTCGAAAGACAGCTTACAACTTTCCCACTGGATGCAGAGAGAAAGACCCACCTTGGTCAAGGCAGTTCTTTAGCAAGCTTAAAAGCACATAGGAAACCAGCTAGATACCCTCCATGCCTCACGCACACCACCATACTGTGAACTCAGATCAAATTGGAGTGCACAAACCCTCAGTCAAGCGAAGGGTGGATGGTTCGGAGCTTAAATCAAGACATTGAGACTTGAGATACTCAGGCATCTTACCTTACGACTGGAAAACTGCAAATATAGAACCTATATTTAAGAAATGGGGTGGGGGGGGAAGGGATGATTCAGGAAACTACAGGCCTGTTAGTTAGATCTCAATTGTTTGCAAGCTCTTAGAACAAATATTGAAAGAGAGGGTAATTAAAGTCATACAGGTAAACTGCAAATGGGATCAAATAAACTATGGTTTTACTGAAGGTAAATCATGTCACACTAACCCAATCTCTCTCATTTTTTCTGACATAGTCTGTGAGTTACTAGAGAGAATTCTTCCCCAAGTGTCTGGATGGTGGGTCTCTCCCACCTGATCAGAGTCTATTTGACCACCATATTTGGGGTTCGGAAGGAATTTTCTCCCAGGTCAGATTGGCAGAGACCCTGGTTTAATTTTGGTATTTTTGGTGGTTTTTTTCCCCCACCTTCCTCTGCAGCCTGGGACATAGTCACTTGCTGGTTTTAACTGGAGTAAATGGTGGATTCTGTGTAACTTGAAATCTTTAAAGCATGATTTGAAGACTTTAGTAACTTAGCCAGAGGTTATGGGCCTCTTACAGGAGTGGGCTGCTGAGCTTCTCTGGTCTGTGATGTGCAGGAGGTCAGACTAGATGATCATGATGATCTCTTCTGGCCTTAAAGTCTGTGAGTCTAAGACTCTACTTGGCTCTCTCACACATTCACTGTGTGTCTTGGAGATGCTGTTGAATCTCCCCTTGCCTCAGTTTCCCTTGTGCATAATGATGCACTTGGATGCTGGGAGACTAAATCCATGAATGTGTGTGACACTCCCTGATGCCACATTGATGGGCATATTAGAGCCTAGATAACGAAAAATGTGAAGTCACTAAGATGTGTGTGTGTAGACATTTGTATCTCCATAGAAGTCTGGGACCTGAGGCTAGGCTTTTCACGAGTGTCTACATGATTTAAGAGCACAGGTCCACTTGAAAGTCAGCGGCATCTCGGAAAATCCCAACCATGAACTGTACACTGAGTACATGAACAGGTGTCACACCCTCCCTTTCTCTGGCCACCCTGAAGACATGGGTGAGGGACTCCACTCTGTTTTTTTAAAGAGTCTCCTAAACAGCGATTGGGTGGGAAAATCTGCAATAGGTTTCTTGTAAGCATCTCTTCTTGGACTGTGGCACCATAATTGGAGGTGACCAGTGACCTCATCACCTGCATGTAGTAAGGAAGGCCATTTCCTTGGAGGATAGAAGTTTGTCTCCATTCACTCTGGTGTTTGTACCGTCGACAGTGCTAGCATGTTACTGAGGTTTCCTTCTCATTAATCAATGTAAGCATCAAGGGAGATGTCGCCTTCCCACAGAAAGGATAAAAGCAAAATCTTGAGAGGGTCTCTCTTGTAGGAACTGGGCACGAGGCAAATAGCACCATATAGAACACTTGGAGTAGATCTCTTTCCTGGCACTGTTAAAGAACGTGAAGCAGATGATGGTAGAAGATAAACTGCAGAGCCAGTATCCTGGTCTCTGAATCACTGGGAAAAGGGGCAGTATCTGAAAATCAGCCTCACTTAGAACAGATTTAAAGGTAAAACATTTCCACCATTTCTGTTTCAATTAAATCATGGGATTTTGAAGTGGCAAACATGAGCTTCTCTGCACCGTACTCCGGCCACCTCACTGGGGTGGTGGGGAAGAATGGTCTTTAACGGGCTAGGAATATTCAATGTGCTGTGTCAAAACTATGTCTTATCATGCTTCTTCTTCTCCGGAATCACTGGGAATGTTGATGAATGTGAATAATTGACTGATCTGAATAATTCCATAGACCAGACTAAAATGAGGAGTAATTCCATTATTATATGAAACAGAATTAAAAGAAGATACACATGTCAAGAAGGTCTGAAAAAATACAGAAGGGTTCAGAGATAGATAGATAGATAGATAGATAGATAGATGGATGTGTATGGGGATAGGTCTTTCTTTCTTTCTTTCTTTCTTTCTTTCTTTCTTTCTTTCTTTCTTTCTTTCTTTCTGTGACTCTGCTACTTTTTGAGCATTCATCTTTCATACAATTAACGCACATTTCTTTATACAAAACTTGATACCGTAAGAGACATTCTTTTTGAAAAGACAAACGTTTCAGTAGAGCACTCTGCTTCAGTCATCCGTACATGAACACTAGTGCTCAAATTCTGCAAGGAGCTTAATATCTTTTGAGTGCTTCTGGGTCTCTTCCACACCTACTGATGCCAATGACATTAATTCTCCAGTGATTAGGATCATCTGTTGTCAATTATGCCTCTGAAAAGTAGGTAAACAATGTTGCCGCTGCTGTGAGTGAAGAACTTTGATTAAGTAGTATTCTCTGCAGATCTGTAGCTGGGTAAACAAAACATGAAAGTTTGTGGAGGGTTGGGAGTCTCAGTGTCCTGCCATGTAAACTGTCCTGCCTATTCATCCATCTTTGCATGGTGAAGGCAACATTAACATATCTATTTCTATATTGATACTGATATCAATATAGACATCGATACATATATATAAAATGCTAACAGAAGATGTCTGGCCAAAATTTTCAAAGCTCATAAGACCTGATTTCCCTCCCCCACCCAAATAAAAAGAAATGAATGAATTAAAACGAACGGGAAATGAGCACCCAAAAGCACTAGGCAACTTTGCCAATCTCAGCCTAAATAGTGTCAGCACATGGGCCTCCCTTGCCACACACAGTAACACCCTATACACATATAAATATTTACCACCAAGGTTTGACCAAAAAAATGAATTAAAGAATAAATTCTCACTGAGTCTTCCTGACTCTTTTTCCTGGTACTTTTTTCATAGTAAGTCTCAGGGCAGATCGGCACTAGGGGGAAAAGCTGATCCAACCGACGCAATTTGAGTTACATTAGTAGCATAACTCAAGTCAACATAACTTAGATCTACTTACCACAGGATCCACACTGCCCTGGGTTGATGGGAGAAACTGTCCCATCAACTCCTCTTAGGCTATGTCTACACTACTGCGGTAAGTCGACCTACGCTACGCAACTCCAGCTACGTGAATAATGCAGCTGGAGTTGACTGAAAATCTCCAGTCGACTTACCTTACTCTTCTCACCGGGGGTAGAGTAAAGGGATCGACTGGAGAGCAATCTGCACTTGATTTGGCGGGTCTTTACTAGACTCGCTAAATCGACCACCAGTGGATCAGTCTCAGAGCTTCAATCCCTGCCGTAGTGTAGACCTGCCCTTACTCATTCCGGTGGAGTACTGGAGTCGATGTCTGAGCGATCGGCAGTTGATTTAGTGGGTCTTCAGTAGACCCGCTAAATCGACCCCCGGTGGATCGATCGCCACAGCGTCAATCCGGCTGTAGTGGAGACCATCATCATCACCACTAGCATCTCTCTTTCTCTTGGAAAAGAGAAAGGTTTTTTGTTTGTTTGTTTCCTTCTTTTGTGGAGAATTTCAGCTGAAAATGTTAAGTTTTCAGCAGTTTTTAGCTAAAAATGTTTGGTTCTTTGTTGCCAAAACCAAAATATATGGGATTTTTTGTGGACTTCTCTGAACAGTCATTTTTTCTGCTAAAAAAAAAAAAAAAAAAAACTAACAAACCTGCCAGGCTCTAGATGCTGATTGAATAGATAGCAAATGTTGCAATTGTAATTCATAATTATTGTTAGGGGACTTATTCCTTCACCCACTTACTTCCCTGGTGCTTCTCGCATGAACAGAGAGCAACAATACCCGAAGTCCAAAGGTGCAAACAATTCGATGTTTATTGGGGTGAACTTCCAGCAAGCATGAATCCAGTTTCCTTCCTTAGTGTCCCCCTTCCCAACTCTGACACCCCAGAGCCTTACACCTGTGTCCCTGTTCCCATTCCTACCCTTAGCCAAACATGATTTCAATTTCCCCACCCCCATTCCCTGTTCCCATTTCCCCCTTTAGCAAAACATGATTCCAATTTCCTTACCCCCATTCCCTGTTCCCATCTCCCCCACCCACACACCCACCCCCTCACTTCCTGATTGACTGCAGACTATAGAGTAAAACTTGAGTTCGGCTTAGCTATACCTTAACCAATCATTTTCCTGAAATTGAACTAACCAATCCTAACATATTGTAACATGATTATGTAACCAACTATATCCCACCACCTTAATTAGTTTACACCCAGCAAAATTAATTATACAGCAGACAGGAACAATCACAGAACCAGACAGAGATTATACAGACAAACAATAGCAAAGTGGGAACTATAATGACAAAACAATACAGAAGTGGGGATTTCACATCCCAGCTATTGATAAGTGAGTTCTTGCCAGGCAGGATGCTATCAAACTAAGTTTCCTTTTACATTTTCTAGGCACTTCCCTTTCTCTGGAGGCGATGGGCACTATCAGGACAGGATTGTATTCCTAACAGACCAATAGCACCTTCTTTCAGTGTGACTAGTTTGGAATGTGAGGCTGTGACCCTTCGCTTCCCAGCTTATGGCTGCCTCTGCTGCTTAGCCAAAGGCCTTGGCCTAAGAACAGGGCCTCAGACTGTCACAGTAAGAGAAGGACCTTGCACCGGCAGACAGTGATTTTGATTCTTTCTTGTGTACCTGTATAACTAGCCAAGTGATAAGAATACACCCACATTCTTCGAGTACAGGCCTTTACCGACAGGCCTGAATATCCATATCCTAACAATTATATGCTTAAATTTGCTCTCTATATTAATACCCTAACATATTTAAGTTAAATAGCAAACTTACTGTTTTGGTCTCTGGAATTTTTCCCAGCTTTTGATGAATTTGGTCCTCCAGTGCTAGGTATTATTTGTCATTAATCTAATCTAATCTATCTACCACTGTATTACCTTAGATCCTTTACCCTAGACAGCTACACCCTATTGTTTGTGTTGGGTAGAACTGTCTGAGAAGGGCTGGGAAGGGAGATGGGGAGGAGGTACTACGCACCAGAAAAAGTTACCAGAAGCCTGATGTTCACTAGCATTCAGGCCCACCCATTTGGTGGTCCAGGTAAAGGAAGCTCTCTGATCCTCTAAACCTCCAGCCCCCAAGAACACCACAGCCCCTAATCGATCCCTCTAAACCCTAACCACAAGGTCACGGCCTCACGCACCCCTGAATCCAGAACCTATGTAATCACATTGATTCAGATAGTAATGGAAATTAAAGCAGATTAAAAATTTCCATTTGGAACATTTTTACTACAGAAAAGAATGTTGATTGAAATCAGAACTTGCCATGTGTATATGTCAATTTCATTTTATTAAATAAAAAGAATTGATATAAAATAAAAAAAGTATAATAATGTGTATGCATATATTACAAAATAAACCAAAAGAATATGAAACAAAAACTACTTAAATAAAAATTAAAAATAAAATAATACAAACAAAAATAACGTAAAAGTCGAGAATTCGTAATATTTTTTTTTAAAAAGTGACAATAGAAGTTTAAAAGTGTAATTTAAAAATAAAAATGGAAATGAAATGTGCTGGTATGAGTCAATGAGACCTGTGCTCCCAGTTACACTTTAGGAGCTTCTGGGCCCCCTCCCCTTTCATCTCTCTCTACCCCTCAGGAACGGGGCTAGACAGCAGTCTCACTCCGGCCAGGGGGGCCACCCCAGCCCTGGGAGGGAGGGAGGGGCGGCGCCCGCCCGGGCTTCCGAACCCACAGGCAAAGCCCGGGGGGAACCACAGACACTGAAACACCATCATCACACTTGGATGGGTATCCGAGGTTCTCTGATACAGATGCTACATTTCTTTAAAGTGCTCATTAAAAATCAACTGTAACACATTACTGTATTTACTTGTAATTTCTCGGGCAGTTCATAAGAGTCGAAAACAGTAGAGGGACATTGTAATTAACCTAAAACCAAGCACTGCAGACACTGAAAAGCTGAGCTAAGATTACATTGAAAAGAAAGCCACGTCTGTTCCAGTAAGAAATGTCCAGTTAGGCATCCGACCAGCGTTAAATCTAAAGGAAACGATCCTTAAATCTAATCAGGATTGACTCAAAACAACAATTACGTGTGTTTTCTTACTGAAATGAAAAACAGTTTACTACAATCTGAAAAAAAGAAATATTTTGGGTGGATTTTTAGCGATTTTGAGTAGGTGCACAGACGATCGTTAAGGTTTATAAAGAAGGTTTTTGAAACGCGTAGTTTTTAAAATGTCGAAACAAAACTGGAAGGGCTCTGTGTAAGCTGGAAGTTTGTCTCTCTCACCAAGGGCAGTGGGACCAGTAACAGATATGGCCGGACCCGCCTTGTCTCTCTGAAACAAACCTGAGGCCGTGTCCGCACTGACGAGTTGACCGCAGCGTAGCGGAGCCCGTAGCTGAGCGGAGCGCTCCCGCAGCCAGGTTTTGCGGGCAGAAGTGCGAGCACAGAGTCGGTGTCAGAGGCCCTGCGGTAACCAGCCACGTGTGGCGATGGTGTTTCAGTCTCTGTGGTTACCAGTCAGATGAAACGGAGCGTTACAGGCAGGTGTTTCTGTCCCCCTTCCTGCTGCGAGCGCAGCGGGGCCCGGCTCTGGAAGTCTCCATGGGCTGCGATCCGAGCGGCGGCCCCGGAGGCAGTTCCAGGAGGGCGGGGCGATTCCCCGCCCAGCCCGGCCAGGGGCCGCGTTGCCCTTTTCACTTGGCTCATTCCGAAGGCTTGGCCCGGAGCCGTGACACAAGGTTGTGTGAGCTGGGTACACGCTGGGAAAAGCCCTGAGTGGGGGGACTCAGGCCGGTGCAGAGAGGGGAGCAGAGCCCGGAGGCCTCCAGCCTGGCTCGCTCCCTCCCTCCCCTCTCCACCTATTACCTTGTGTACCCCGCTGCGGCTGGGCTGAATCTCGCCCCAGGGGGCCCAGCCGAGGGACACCCCGTCTCTCTCTCGCTCTCCCGGGGGTCTCTCCCGGAGTCAGGGTCACCGTCCACTGACGGAAGAGGTGCCTGGAGGTTGCGGGGAGTCTCGCTTGCTCAAGCAGAGATGACCCCCGTCCAAGGCAGAGTGGCGCCTGCCGACACTCCCCGCTCCGGCGGGGTCTGTACACCAGCTACCTCGTCCCTGGAGCGCAGGGTCTCGCCTCTGCCCACACGGAGGGGAGCCCTCATTGCTCAGTGTATAACAGGAGGGTCGCATATAGCCTCCTGTACAACAAGAGCAAGAGCCTTGTGTCCAGCAAGTATAAATGGGACTGGTTCCCCCCGAGCTTTGTCTGTGGGTCCAGAAGCCACGGGTGGGCGCCGCCCCTCACTCCCAGACTGGGGTGGCCGCATGGCCGGAGTGAGACTGCTGTCCAGCCCCGTCCCCATGGGGCACAGAGAGAGGGGGGGTTGCTGAAGAAGCCCCTGCCCCTGTGATTGGGGTTGACCAGATGTCCCGATTTTATAGGGACAGTCCCGATTTTTGTGTCTTTTTCTTATACAGAGGCTCCTATTATACGCCCCCCCCCACCCCCGTCCCAATTTTTCACACTTGCTATCTGGTCACCCTTATAGCGATCATACATCCCTGATATAGGAGGAGCAGCTGAGACATGCCCATATGATAACAAACAGCAGGGGGTCCTGAGAAAGTCTGGCCTCCGGAAAATTCCTTCCTGAACCTAAACCTGGTGATCAGTCTCACCCTCAGCAGGTGAGCAAGGCCCAGTCAGGCATCTGGAAAGGACTGACTGGGTCTACCTCAAATTCTACCCGATGCGGGGGGAGGGGGGGGGTGGGGAGGGGATTGTTAAAACTGTACACACACACACACAGTGCGGGGGGAGCGGGGGACTACTGAGAAGCTCCTCAGCTGTGATTGGGCGCACGGGTCAGGTCCCAAGGTCTCTCACCCACCACACTTCAGTTTCAAAGTTCACATCTTTTATTTTTTTTATTTATTTACCTCTCTTCATTTCTTTTCCTTTGAGATTCAGAATAGGTGTCTAGTTTTCCTCTGAGGGCGACATGTGTTGCGTTGTCGGTTGCTGCTCCATGGCGGGGTGTAACGACCACGGAGGGAAGTAGCAGCAGTTTCCTCACATGGAAGGAACACGGGTGTTTATTCCGTCTGGGAACATAAATGAGCTAGTCCCTTTCCCTTCCCTGTCATCTCAAGTGCCCATCCCGGGCCAATGGTACTTGCTACCCTTCTCCTATAGGGGATGGACAATGCATCAAAAGAGACATTAACATTGTGTGGGAATGGATGCAGGGCAAAATGATACAATTAAGGCAGTAAAACCAGGCATTATGGGTAGGGTCTCCTTCCATATATAGATTCTGAGTTAGGTAGGTTAAAGGAATCAGGATAGAAAATAGTCTTGTTGGACCATATCCTAATGCAAGAATCCAGAGTCCAAAGGCTGATGTCTGAAATTCAAGCTGCCCCCCTCATCCCCCGACTGGTGCCTCATCTTAGAGGTGAAAACTTCCTTTGTCATTTTCTAAAGTTTAATGTCTGTTAATGTCTGTTCATCAGATTTGGAGATGGAAACCGATGTGATTACTTTTGAGGTCATTTTGGGAGTGACTTTAAAAAGGTATCGGGAGCCTAGTCGGATTTTTCAACAGCATTCTCTAGTTCTTGTTTAGTTTTTGGTGCCTTAGGGTGCTTCTGAAAATCCCCCTATGCACGTAAATACCTTTAAAAATGGCTATTTTTTGTTAACTGAAATCAGAACTTTGCTATGTGTGTATATATGTCAGTTTAACTTTTTAAATAAAAATAATTGATATAAAATAAAAATTAATGTATAATAATGTGTATACATAATATGATAAAATAAACCAAAATAAAATATCACCACTTTTACATGGCCTTCACTCAGTGTTTTGAATACATTATATCCTTGCTCAACATTTGTTTCATTTCAAATTACTTTTTTTCAAAAATGAAAATTTCACTAAAATTGGGTTTTTTTTTTAATTCCCCCCCAAAATTTGTTTAACAAAAAGTATTTTTCAGTGTGTTTAAGTTTGGGGTTTTCTTTCATTCTTTCACTGAATACCAAAAAATGAAAACATTTTGGTTATCCAGTTTTCCAAAATTCCATATTTTCATGGACAATTTTGATGTTTCCCTTTCAACATTTTTCATCCAGTGCTTGCTACAGTAAAATGTCTGTCATATATGATTGCTGAGAAAATGAATTAATTGTTGATTTTAATAAATCATTTTGAGGGAAAAAGGAATGTTTTATGGCTCCAACTAAGGATGTGCTTAACTTTAAATATGTGCTTTAAGTCCTTTCTAAGCAAATTCAGTGACTATTTAAATCAAGAGGAGTTTTGCTAAGATTTCACCCATTAACTCCAACAGGACTTCAGAACATGATTAAAGTCAAGTCCATAGTAACTTGTGTCTAGAATGTAATCATGATTTTTTTTAAAATCAGGATTTATGTACTTTATGCTAATTATCTTATTTTCTTCTCCTAACGGGAGAAGAAAAAAATTAGTAAGAATTAGTTACATTGCCTTTCTTTAATTTTTTGCATTTGACAAAACATAACTTGTGTTTGATTAAGTCATATCTTCCAAAAATGCATCCAAGATGTTAAGGGATCGAGAATCCAGCACTTTCCTTGGTCTTTTTTTTTTGCAATGGTTAATGTCCTCCATTGCTAGAAATTGTGCCTTATTTTTCATTTGAATTTGTCTGGCTTCAGCTTCTAACCATTAGTCTTGTTCTGTCTGTCTCCACTATATTAATGAGCCCCTTAGCAACTCTCGTTGTCTCCTCAGAAATGTACTTATACATGGTGTCCTAAATATAAAGGGAAGGGTAAACCCCTTAAAAATCCCTCCTGGCCAGAGGAAAAATCCTCTCACCTGTAAAGGGTTAAGAAGCTCGCTGGCACCTGGCCAAAATGACCAATGAGGAGACAAGATACTTTCAGAAGCTGGGAGGAGGGAGAAAAACAAAGGGTCTGTGTATGTCTGTATGCTGCTTTTGCCGGGGACAGAACAGGAATGGAGTCTTAGAACTTAGTAAGTAATCTAGCTAGGTATGTGTTAGATTATGATTTCTTTAAATGGCTGAGAAAACAGCTGTGCTGAATAGAATGACTATTCCTGTCTGTGTGTCTTTTTTGTAACTTAAGGTTTTGCCTAGAGGGCTTCTCTATGTTTTGAATCTAATTACCCTGTAAGGTATTCACCATCCTGATTTTACGGAGGTGATTCTTTTTTTTTTTTTTTTTTACTTCTATTAAAAGTCTTCTTGTAAGGAAACTGAATGCTTTTTCATTGTTCTAAGATCCAAGGGTTTGGGTCTCTGGTCACCTATGCAAATTGGTAAGGATTTTTACTAAACCTTCCCCGGGAAGTGGAGTGCAAGGGTTAGGAGGATTTTGGGGGGAAAGACGTGTCCAAACTCCATTTTTTCAGGAACCCAGATAAAGTTTGGTGGTGGCAGTGGAAATCCAAGGGCAAAGGGTAAAATAATTTGTACCTTGGGGAAGTTTTAACCTAAGCTGGTAAAAGTAAGCTTAGGAGGTTTTCATGCAGGTTCCCACATCTGTACCCTAGCGTTCAGAGTGGGGAAGGAACTTTGACACATGGTATTCAAGTCATCTTGCAGTCTTCTATTTTATTAGCTAAACAGACTAAACTCTTTAAGTCTTTCACTCCACGGCATTTTCTCCAACCTTTGAATAACTTTTTGTCACTGGTCTCAGAGCCCACTCCATTTCTTTGCCATCTTTTTAAAAATGTCAATGTCAGAACAGGACACAGTGTTCCTGCTTGTGGAGGACAATGTAGTCCCCTGTCTGCTCTTGCTCTGTAGTTCCGAAGAACTATTTGGTGAAGCATAGAGCAGGTTGGCATGGATTTGTTACAGTATTATTTCAACACCTGGGCGAATGTATGAGAAAAGTAGCACATTTTAAATTCTCACTCATAGTTGTTTTCAACTTTTCCAGATATTTCCCTTCCCAAAGGAAATTCAGACTATTCCTCTCAATTATATGTGGTTTAAGGGGTAAAGAATCTAGCAGATTTTGAATTAGGAAGCCAGGAAATGTTTATGCCTTCATTTAAACTTGATCCCTAAGTACATAAGAACGGCCATACTGGGTCAGACCAATAGTCTATCTAGCCTGGTATCCTGTCTTCTGGCAGTGGCTGATGCTAGATGCTTCAGACGAAATGAACAGAACAGGGCAATTACTGAGTGAGCTATCCCCTGTCCTCTTCTCCCAGCATCTGGCAATCAGAGGCTTAGGGACAACCAGAGCATGGGGTTGTGTCCCTGACCATCTTTGCTAATAGCCATTGATGGACCTATCTTCCATTAACCTGTCACATTCTTTTTTTAATCGAGTTATAGTTTTGAAGTAAACATTTGAACAGTAAATGTACTTTCATGCTACAAATTTCTCAAGTAGTTTTGACAAAGCAGAGTTTAGACCTTGTGAGTGACACTTTGGAGAAGTAGTAGTCCCTCGAATGCTATCTGAGCATTCAAGTTTAATTAGGAGCAATTTATAGGATTTTTTTTTTTCATCATAAGAGGGTTGCTATGAATGTTTCCTATCCACCAGCTTCAGGACTGAGTGCTTGTCCACTCTTACTTCAAACTACTTCTTTTCCATACACTTATCTAATCCCTTGACCTCTCTGAAATGAGACCGGGAACTTGCAGGCATGACCAGAGAATCATACGGGACACATGGTCAATGACAATACATAAGATGATACTAACCACCAGAGGGCCCCGCAGCAAAAATCACCTGTCCAGTGAATGAATGCCACTGTGACAAAAAGATATCCTGAAATGTTGCTAAGACTAGATCTGGGCGAATAACTGATTTTTTATTTCTCAGGTATAATATTAAAAATCTCAATTTGAGTCAAAGGACATCAAAAAATGCCAGAAAACGTTGCATTGAAAATGTCAATAGAAATTTAGTTTTGAGTGAAACATAATGTGTCTTTCATTTCACTTCATTTCATTTCTGGGATCTTTTTAACACAAAGGAAAGGAAACGAAGGATGCCTTTCACAATACAGTTGGCAGTGGTGACACTGCACTCTTTAGAGCTTTTAGATCAGTGGTGAGGGCACTCACCTGGCATGTGGGAGACCAAGGTTCAATACCCCCCTTTGCCTGATGGGGAGAAAGTATTTGAATTTGGATTGAGCACAGTACAGCAAAGTGCTCCAGCCACTGGTCTATGGGGTACTCACACGTGTTGCACAGGGATGTTTCCTGTAAAATGACCAAGCCAAGCCAAAAATGTGAGGCAATTTAAATTAATTCAATGCAATTTACCAGAAGCTGGGAATGTGCGACAGGGGATGGATCACTTGATGCTTATCTGTTCTGTTCATTCCCTCTGGGACCCCTGGCATTGGCCACTGTTGGAAGACAGGACACTGGGCTAGGTGGACCTTTGGTCTGACCCAGTATGTCTGTTCTTATGTGTAATGTATTAAAGGAAAAGGGTTTGTATGTAACTTTGGCACTGTGATGTATCCAGCTTCCACGCCCGCTCTGTTTGAGTCTATGCCAAATAAAAATACCTGAGCGACAAAGGCTAGAATCAAACTGAGTTCTTGGGAAGTTGAGTTGAATTAGGGCTCGGAAAATAGGCGCCAGTTCTGTGGGGGCTCCAGGGCTGGAGCACCTATGGAAAAACACCAGCAGCCAAGCTCCCTGCCCCTCCAGTACCTCCCACCTGCCGGCGACCCCACTGATCAACTCCTCCCCCTCCCCTCCAGTGCCTCCTGCCCACCATGATCATATGTTCCATGGCATGCAGGAGGCATGTGGAGGTAGGGGGAGGAGCGGAGATGGGGCATGTTTGGGGAAGGGGGTGGAAAGAGGAGGGGAAGAGGTGGGGAGTGGATGGGGGTTTGTGGAAAGGGGTGGAGTGGGGGCAGGGCTTGGGCTGGAGGGGGAGATTGAGCTTCCCCCGGGTAGAGAGGAAGTCGGCACCTGTGGCCCAGAAGAAATCTCATCAATCTCACCTCACCTCACTTTAGTAGAACAGCACTGAGATGAATGTATAATAAAACCCGATTAAGTGTATTAACAAAGAACAGACATTTCAGGGATACTGAGATCAGAGACACAGAAAATGGTGACAAATAAAACAAAACATATAATCATGCCTTCTCATGACTAAAATGTAACTCAACAGGTTATAATGCTTGTCAAAGACATTTTTCTCCCCTACAGCTGCTTCATAGCGTCACCAACCCACATGGCTGAGGAACGGCTTTTCCTAGACGCAAAGAGCGCTGACCTCTTTTCCCCCTCAGTGACGGATAACAAGATGCCCTTCTTTGTCTCAAGAGTTAGGATGACCCCTTGGGTTCTTACTCTGGTGTGTCCTCTGGTGTTTTAGTGCCACGCGGTTTCCTCAACCTCCTGATATCTGGGGTTTACAAACACAGTGCCCATTGTCTCTGGCTCATCCTGTTTGATTTACGGTCGAGACGCAGGCAAATCAACATTCCTTTGTCCAGGACAAGCATGTTTACCAACTCTTCCTCCAAAACACATTTCAGGAACATATTTCCAGCACACATTGATTATTCTTTACACACCATCCATCCATCCATAATGCAATGATATTAATGGCCAACAAGTCACCATCTTTCATTTGATACTTCACATGACATTCTTTATACATAAATATTATCACATAAGAACATAAAAACGACCATACTGGGGGAGAACAATGGTAGCCCAGTAGTCTGTCTTCCAACAGTGGTCAGTGCCGGATGCTTCAGAGGGAATGAACAGAACAGGATAATTATCGAGTGATCCATCCCAGTTTCTGGCAGTTGGAGGCTGGAGACACAAAGAGCATGGGGTTGTGTTCCGGACCATCCTGGTTAATAGCCATTGATGGACATATCCTCCATCAGCTTATCTAATCCCAGACATATTTTTGGCCTTCACAACATCCCCTGGCAATGAGTTCCACAGGTTGACTGCGTTGTGCCAGGAACTACTTCCTTATGTTTTTTTTAAACTGGCTGCCTACTATTTTCATTGGGTGACCCCTGGGTCTTGTGTTATGTGAAGGGGTAATAATGACAGCAAAGTGTTAGGTGTAGTGAGTCTGTCAGGCCTAATGTGAGTGACTGTCCGGTGGCTCCTCTGCCAGTTGACACCGAGGGGCTCTTAGCACCCCAAGAACATACTGCACTTGGTCAGTCTGGAGGTAAGAGAGACATGACAGAGTCGAAAGACAGCTTACAACTTTCCCACTGGATGCAGAGAGAAAGACCCACCTTGGTCAAGGCAGTTCTTTAGCAAGCTTAAAAGCACATAGGAAACCAGCTAGATACCCTCCATGCCTCACGCACACCACCATACTGTGAACTCAGATCAAATTGGAGTGCACAAACCCTCAGTCAAGCGAAGGGTGGATGGTTCGGAGCTTAAATCAAGACATTGAGACTTGAGATACTCAGGCATCTTACCTTACGACTGGAAAACTGCAAATATAGAACCTATATTTAAGAAATGGGGTGGGGGGGGAAGGGATGATTCAGGAAACTACAGGCCTGTTAGTTAGATCTCAATTGTTTGCAAGCTCTTAGAACAAATATTGAAAGAGAGGGTAATTAAAGTCATACAGGTAAACTGCAAATGGGATCAAATAAACTATGGTTTTACTGAAGGTAAATCATGTCACACTAACCCAATCTCTCTCATTTTTTCTGACATAGTCTGTGAGTTACTAGAGAGAATTCTTCCCCAAGTGTCTGGATGGTGGGTCTCTCCCACCTGATCAGAGTCTATTTGACCACCATATTTGGGGTTCGGAAGGAATTTTCTCCCAGGTCAGATTGGCAGAGACCCTGGTTTAATTTTGGTATTTTTGGTGGTTTTTTTCCCCCACCTTCCTCTGCAGCCTGGGACATAGTCACTTGCTGGTTTTAACTGGAGTAAATGGTGGATTCTGTGTAACTTGAAATCTTTAAAGCATGATTTGAAGACTTTAGTAACTTAGCCAGAGGTTATGGGCCTCTTACAGGAGTGGGCTGCTGAGCTTCTCTGGTCTGTGATGTGCAGGAGGTCAGACTAGATGATCATGATGATCTCTTCTGGCCTTAAAGTCTGTGAGTCTAAGACTCTACTTGGCTCTCTCACACATTCACTGTGTGTCTTGGAGATGCTGTTGAATCTCCCCTTGCCTCAGTTTCCCTTGTGCATAATGATGCACTTGGATGCTGGGAGACTAAATCCATGAATGTGTGTGACACTCCCTGATGCCACATTGATGGGCATATTAGAGCCTAGATAACGAAAAATGTGAAGTCACTAAGATGTGTGTGTGTAGACATTTGTATCTCCATAGAAGTCTGGGACCTGAGGCTAGGCTTTTCACGAGTGTCTACATGATTTAAGAGCACAGGTCCACTTGAAAGTCAGCGGCATCTCGGAAAATCCCAACCATGAACTGTACACTGAGTACATGAACAGGTGTCACACCCTCCCTTTCTCTGGCCACCCTGAAGACATGGGTGAGGGACTCCACTCTGTTTTTTTAAAGAGTCTCCTAAACAGCGATTGGGTGGGAAAATCTGCAATAGGTTTCTTGTAAGCATCTCTTCTTGGACTGTGGCACCATAATTGGAGGTGACCAGTGACCTCATCACCTGCATGTAGTAAGGAAGGCCATTTCCTTGGAGGATAGAAGTTTGTCTCCATTCACTCTGGTGTTTGTACCGTCGACAGTGCTAGCATGTTACTGAGGTTTCCTTCTCATTAATCAATGTAAGCATCAAGGGAGATGTCGCCTTCCCACAGAAAGGATAAAAGCAAAATCTTGAGAGGGTCTCTCTTGTAGGAACTGGGCACGAGGCAAATAGCACCATATAGAACACTTGGAGTAGATCTCTTTCCTGGCACTGTTAAAGAACGTGAAGCAGATGATGGTAGAAGATAAACTGCAGAGCCAGTATCCTGGTCTCTGAATCACTGGGAAAAGGGACAGTATCTGAAAATCAGCCTCACTTAGAACAGATTTAAAGGTAAAACATTTCCACCATTTCTGTTTCAATTAAATCATGGGATTTTGAAGTGGCAAACATGAGCTTCTCTGCACCGTACTCCGGCCACCTCACTGGGGTGGTGGGGAAGAATGGTCTTTAACGGGCTAGGAATATTCAATGTGCTGTGTCAAAACTATGTCTTATCATGCTTCTTCTTCTCCGGAATCACTGGGAATGTTGATGAATGTGAATAATTGACTGATCTGAATAATTCCATAGACCAGACTAAAATGAGGAGTAATTCCATTATTATATGAAACAGAATTAAAAGAAGATACACATGTCAAGAAGGTCTGAAAAAATACAGAAGGGTTCAGAGATAGATAGATAGATAGATAGATAGATAGATAGATAGATAGATAGATAGATGGATGTGTATGGGGATAGGTCTTTCTTTCTTTCTTTCTTTCTTTCTTTCTTTCTTTCTTTCTTTCTTTCTGTGACTCTGCTACTTTTTGAGCATTCATCTTTCATACAATTAACGCACATTTCTTTATACAAAACTTGATACCGTAAGAGACATTCTTTTTGAAAAGACAAACGTTTCAGTAGAGCACTCTGCTTCAGTCATCCGTACATGAACACTAGTGCTCAAATTCTGCAAGGAGCTTAATATCTTTTGAGTGCTTCTGGGTCTCTTCCACACCTACTGATGCCAATGACATTAATTCTCCAGTGATTAGGATCATCTGTTGTCAATTATGCCTCTGAAAAGTAGGTAAACAATGTTGCCGCTGCTGTGAGTGAAGAACTTTGATTAAGTAGTATTCTCTGCAGATCTGTAGCTGGGTAAACAAAACATGAAAGTTTGTGGAGGGTTGGGAGTCTCAGTGTCCTGCCATGTAAACTGTCCTGCCTATTCATCCATCTTTGCATGGTGAAGGCAACATTAACATATCTATTTCTATATTGATACTGATATCAATATAGACATCGATACATATATATAAAATGCTAACAGAAGATGTCTGGCCAAAATTTTCAAAGCTCATAAGACCTGATTTCCCTCCCCCACCCAAATAAAAAGAAATGAATGAATTAAAACGAACGGGAAATGAGCACCCAAAAGCACTAGGCAACTTTGCCAATCTCAGCCTAAATAGTGTCAGCACATGGGCCTCCCTTGCCACACACAGTAACACCCTATACACATATAAATATTTACCACCAAGGTTTGACCAAAAAAATGAATTAAAGAATAAATTCTCACTGAATCTTCCTGACTCTTTTTCCTGGTACTTTTTTCATAGTAAGTCTCAGGGCAGATCGGCACTAGGGGGAAAAGCTGATCCAACCGACGCAATTTGAGTTACATTAGTAGCATAACTCAAGTCAACATAACTTAGATCTACTTACCACAGGATCCACACTGCCCTGGGTTGATGGGAGAAACTGTCCCATCAACTCCTCTTAGGCTATGTCTACACTACTGCGGTAAGTCGACCTACGCTACGCAACTCCAGCTACGTGAATAATGCAGCTGGAGTTGACTGAAAATCTCCAGTCGACTTACCTTACTCTTCTCACCGGGGGTAGAGTAAAGGGATCGACTGGAGAGCAATCTGCACTTGATTTGGCGGGTCTTTACTAGACTCGCTAAATCGACCACCAGTGGATCAGTCTCAGAGCTTCAATCCCTGCCGTAGTGTAGACCTGCCCTTACTCATTCCGGTGGAGTACTGGAGTCGATGTCTGAGCGATCGGCAGTTGATTTAGTGGGTCTTCAGTAGACCCGCTAAATCGACCCCCGGTGGATCGATCGCCACAGCGTCAATCCGGCTGTAGTGGAGACCATCATCATCACCACTAGCATCTCTCTTTCTCTTGGAAAAGAGAAAGGTTTTTTGTTTGTTTGTTTCCTTCTTTTGTGGAGAATTTCAGCTGAAAATGTTAAGTTTTCAGCAGTTTTTAGCTAAAAATGTTTGGTTCTTTGTTGCCAAAACCAAAATATATGGGATTTTTTGTGGACTTCTCTGAACAGTCATTTTTTCTGCTAAAAAAAAAAAAAAAAAACTAACAAACCTGCCAGGCTCTAGATGCTGATTGAATAGATAGCAAATGTTGCAATTGTAATTCATAATTATTGTTAGGGGACTTATTCCTTCACCCACTTACTTCCCTGGTGCTTCTCGCATGAACAGAGAGCAACAATACCCGAAGTCCAAAGGTGCAAACAATTCGATGTTTATTGGGGTGAACTTCCAGCAAGCATGAATCCAGTTTCCTTCCTTAGTGTCCCCCTTCCCAACTCTGACACCCCAGAGCCTTACACCTGTGTCCCTGTTCCCATTCCTACCCTTAGCCAAACATGATTTCAATTTCCCCACCCCCATTCCCTGTTCCCATTTCCCCCTTTAGCAAAACATGATTCCAATTTCCTTACCCCCATTCCCTGTTCCCATCTCCCCCACCCACACACCCACCCCCTCACTTCCTGATTGACTGCAGACTATAGAGTAAAACTTGAGTTCGGCTTAGCTATACCTTAACCAATCATTTTCCTGAAATTGAACTAACCAATCCTAACATATTGTAACATGATTATGTAACCAACTATATCCCACCACCTTAATTAGTTTACACCCAGCAAAATTAATTATACAGCAGACAGGAACAATCACAGAACCAGACAGAGATTATACAGACAAACAATAGCAAAGTGGGAACTATAATGACAAAACAATACAGAAGTGGGGATTTCACATCCCAGCTATTGATAAGTGAGTTCTTGCCAGGCAGGATGCTATCAAACTAAGTTTCCTTTTACATTTTCTAGGCACTTCCCTTTCTCTGGAGGCGATGGGCACTATCAGGACAGGATTGTATTCCTAACAGACCAATAGCACCTTCTTTCAGTGTGACTAGTTTGGAATGTGAGGCTGTGACCCTTCGCTTCCCAGCTTATGGCTGCCTCTGCTGCTTAGCCAAAGGCCTTGGCCTAAGAACAGGGCCTCAGACTGTCACAGTAAGAGAAGGACCTTGCACCGGCAGACAGTGATTTTGATTCTTTCTTGTGTACCTGTATAACTAGCCAAGTGATAAGAATACACCCACATTCTTCGAGTACAGGCCTTTACCGACAGGCCTGAATATCCATATCCTAACAATTATATGCTTAAATTTGCTCTCTATATTAATACCCTAACATATTTAAGTTAAATAGCAAACTTACTGTTTTGGTCTCTGGAATTTTTCCCAGCTTTTGATGAATTTGGTCCTCCAGTGCTAGGTATTATTTGTCATTAATCTAATCTAATCTATCTACCACTGTATTACCTTAGATCCTTTACCCTAGACAGCTACACCCTATTGTTTGTGTTGGGTAGAACTGTCTGAGAAGGGCTGGGAAGGGAGATGGGGAGGAGGTACTACGCACCAGAAAAAGTTACCAGAAGCCTGATGTTCACTAGCATTCAGGCCCACCCATTTGGTGGTCCAGGTAAAGGAAGCTCTCTGATCCTCTAAACCTCCAGCCCCCAAGAACACCACAGCCCCTAATCGATCCCTCTAAACCCTAACCACAAGGTCACGGCCTCACGCACCCCTGAATCCAGAACCTATGTAATCACATTGATTCAGATAGTAATGGAAATTAAAGCAGATTAAAAATTTCCATTTGGAACATTTTTACTACAGAAAAGAATGTTGATTGAAATCAGAACTTGCCATGTGTATATGTCAATTTCATTTTATTAAATAAAAAGAATTGATATAAAATAAAAAAAGTATAATAATGTGTATGCATATATTACAAAATAAACCAAAAGAATATGAAACAAAAACTACTTAAATAAAAATTAAAAATAAAATAATACAAACAAAAATAACGTAAAAGTCGAGAATTCGTAATATTTTTTTTTAAAAAGTGACAATAGAAGTTTAAAAGTGTAATTTAAAAATAAAAATGGAAATGAAATGTGCTGGTATGAGTCAATGAGACCTGTGCTCCCAGTTACACTTTAGGAGCTTCTGGGCCCCCTCCCCTTTCATCTCTCTCTACCCCTCAGGAACGGGGCTAGACAGCAGTCTCACTCCGGCCAGGGGGGCCACCCCAGCCCTGGGAGGGAGGGGCGGCGCCCGCCCGGGCTTCCGAACCCACAGGCAAAGCCCGGGGGGAACCACAGACACTGAAACACCATCATCACACTTGGATGGGTATCCGAGGTTCTCTGATACAGATGCTACATTTCTTTAAAGTGCTCATTAAAAATCAACTGTAACACATTACTGTATTTACTTGTAATTTCTCGGGCAGTTCATAAGAGTCGAAAACAGTAGAGGGACATTGTAATTAACCTAAAACCAAGCACTGCAGACACTGAAAAGCTGAGCTAAGATTACATTGAAAAGAAAGCCACGTCTGTTCCAGTAAGAAATGTCCAGTTAGGCATCCGACCAGCGTTAAATCTAAAGGAAACGATCCTTAAATCTAATCAGGATTGACTCAAAACAACAATTACGTGTGTTTTCTTACTGAAATGAAAAACAGTTTACTACAATCTGAAAAAAAGAAATATTTTGGGTGGATTTTTAGCGATTTTGAGTAGGTGCACAGACGATCGTTAAGGTTTATAAAGAAGGTTTTTGAAACGCGTAGTTTTTAAAATGTCGAAACAAAACTGGAAGGGCTCTGTGTAAGCTGGAAGTTTGTCTCTCTCACCAAGGGCAGTGGGACCAGTAACAGATATGGCCGGACCCGCCTTGTCTCTCTGAAACAAACCTGAGGCCGTGTCCGCACTGACGAGTTGACCGCAGCGTAGCGGAGCCCGTAGCTGAGCGGAGCGCTCCCGCAGCCAGGTTTTGCGGGCAGAAGTGCGAGCACAGAGTCGGTGTCAGAGGCCCTGCGGTAACCAGCCACGTGTGGCGATGGTGTTTCAGTCTCTGTGGTTACCAGTCAGATGAAACGGAGCGTTACAGGCAGGTGTTTCTGTCCCCCTTCCTGCTGCGAGCGCAGCGGGGCCCGGCTCTGGAAGTCTCCATGGGCTGCGATCCGAGCGGCGGCCCCGGAGGCAGTTCCAGGAGGGCGGGGCGATTCCCCGCCCAGCCCGGCCAGGGGCCGCGTTGCCCTTTTCACTTGGCTCATTCCGAAGGCTTGGCCCGGAGCCGTGACACAAGGTTGTGTGAGCTGGGTACACGCTGGGAAAAGCCCTGAGTGGGGGGACTCAGGCCGGTGCAGAGAGGGGAGCAGAGCCCGGAGGCCTCCAGCCTGGCTCGCTCCCTCCCTCCCCTCTCCACCTATTACCTTGTGTACCCCGCTGCGGCTGGGCTGAATCTCGCCCCAGGGGGCCCAGCCGAGGGACACCCCGTCTCTCTCTCGCTCTCCCGGGGGTCTCTCCCGGAGTCAGGGTCACCGTCCACTGACGGAAGAGGTGCCTGGAGGTTGCGGGGAGTCTCGCTTGCTCAAGCAGAGATGACCCCCGTCCAAGGCAGAGTGGCGCCTGCCGACACTCCCCGCTCCGGCGGGGTCTGTACACCAGCTACCTCGTCCCTGGAGCGCAGGGTCTCGCCTCTGCCCACACGGAGGGGAGCCCTCATTGCTCAGTGTATAACAGGAGGGTCGCATATAGCCTCCTGTACAACAAGAGCAAGAGCCTTGTGTCCAGCAAGTATAAATGGGACTGGTTCCCCCCGAGCTTTGTCTGTGGGTCCAGAAGCCACGGGTGGGCGCCGCCCCTCACTCCCAGACTGGGGTGGCCGCATGGCCGGAGTGAGACTGCTGTCCAGCCCCGTCCCCATGGGGCACAGAGAGAGGGGGGGTTGCTGAAGAAGCCCCTGCCCCTGTGATTGGGGTTGACCAGATGTCCCGATTTTATAGGGACAGTCCCGATTTTTGTGTCTTTTTCTTATACAGAGGCTCCTATTATACGCCCCCCCCCACCCCCGTCCCAATTTTTCACACTTGCTATCTGGTCACCCTTATAGC
The DNA here is from genome assembly GCF_965152275.1 of Natator depressus. Classification (NCBI taxonomy): domain Eukaryota; kingdom Metazoa; phylum Chordata; order Testudines; family Cheloniidae; genus Natator; species Natator depressus. The sequence continues at coordinate 35,696,344 of NC_134246.1, forward strand.
GATCATACATCCCTGATATAGGAGGAGCAGCTGAGACATGCCCATATGATAACAAACAGCAGGGGGTCCTGAGAAAGTCTGGCCTCTGGAAAATTCCTTCCTGAACCTAAACCTGGTGATCAGTCTCACCCTCAGCAGGTGAGCAAGGCCCAGTCAGGCATCTGGAAAGGACTGACTGGGTCTACCTCAAATTCTACCCGATGCGGGGGTGGGTGGGGAGGGGATTGTTAAAACTGTACACACACACACACACACACACACAGTGCGGGGGGAGCGGGGGACTACTGAGAAGCTCCTCAGCTGTGATTGGGCGCACGGGTCAGGTCCCAAGGTCTCTCACCCACCACACTTCAGTTTCAAAGTTCACATCTTTTATTTTTTTTATTTATTTACCTCTCTTCATTTCTTTTCCTTTGAGATTCAGAATAGGTGTCCAGTTTTCCTCTGAGGGCGACATGTGTTGCGTTGTCGGTTGCTGCTCCATGGCGGGGTGTAACGACCACGGAGGGAAGTAGCAGCAGTTTCCTCACATGGAAGGAACACGGGTGTTTATTCCGTCTGGGAACATAAATGAGCTAGTCCCTTTCCCTTCCCTGTCATCTCAAGTGCCCATCCCGGGCCAATGGTACTTGCTACCCTTCTCCTATAGGGGATGGACAATGCATCAAAAGAGACATTAACATTGTGTGGGAATGGATGCAGGGCAAAATGATACAATTAAGGCAGTAAAACCAGGCATTATGGGTAGGGTCTCCTTCCATATATAGATTCTGAGTTAGGTAGGTTAAAGGAATCAGGATAGAAAATAGTCTTGTTGGACCATATCCTAATGCAAGAATCCAGAGTCCAAAGGCTGATGTCTGAAATTCAAGCTGCCCCCCTCATCCCCCGACTGGTGCCTCATCTTAGAGGTGAAAACTTCCTTTGTCATTTTCTAAAGTTTAATGTCTGTTAATGTCTGTTCATCAGATTTGGAGATGGAAACCGATGTGATTACTTTTGAGGTCATTTTGGGAGTGACTTTAAAAAGGTATCGGGAGCCTAGTCGGATTTTTCAACAGCATTCTCTAGTTCTTGTTTAGTTTTTGGTGCCTTAGGGTGCTTCTGAAAATCCCCCTATGCACGTAAATACCTTTAAAAATGGCTATTTTTTGTTAACTGAAATCAGAACTTTGCTATGTGTGTATATATGTCAGTTTAACTTTTTAAATAAAAATAATTGATATAAAATAAAAATTAATGTATAATAATGTGTATACATAATATGATAAAATAAACCAAAATAAAATATCACCACTTTTACATGGCCTTCACTCAGTGTTTTGAATACATTATATCCTTGCTCAACATTTGTTTCATTTCAAATTACTTTTTTTCAAAAATGAAAATTTCACTAAAATTGGGGTTTTTTTTTAATTCCCCCCCCAAATTTGTTTAACAAAAAGTATTTTTCAGTGTGTTTAAGTTTGGGGTTTTCTTTCATTCTTTCACTGAATACCAAAAAATGAAAACATTTTGGTTATCCAGTTTTCCAAAATTCCATATTTTCATGGACAATTTTGATGTTTCCCTTTCAACATTTTTCATCCAGTGCTTGCTACAGTAAAATGTCTGTCATATATGATTGCTGAGAAAATGAATTAATTGTTGATTTTAATAAATCATTTTGAGGGAAAAAGGAATGTTTTATGGCTCCAACTAAGGATGTGCTTAACTTTAAATATGTGCTTTAAGTCCTTTCTAAGCAAATTCAGTGACTATTTAAATCAAGAGGAGTTTTGCTAAGATTTCACCCATTAACTCCAACAGGACTTCAGAACATGATTAAAGTCAAGTCCATAGTAACTTGTGTCTAGAATGTAATCATGATTTTTTTAAAAATCAGGATTTATGTACTTTATGCTAATTATCTTATTTTCTTCTCCTAACGGGAGAAGAAAAAAAATTAGTAAGAATTAGTTACATTGCCTTTCTTTAATTTTTTGCATTTGACAAAACATAACTTGTGTTTGATTAAGTCATATCTTCCAAAAATGCATCCAAGATGTTAAGGGATCGAGAATCCAGCACTTTCCTTGGTCTTTTTTTTTTTGCAATGGTTAATGTCCTCCATTGCTAGAAATTGTGCCTTATTTTTCATTTGAATTTGTCTGGCTTCAGCTTCTAACCATTAGTCTTGTTCTGTCTGTCTCCACTATATTAATGAGCCCCTTAGCAACTCTCGCTGTCTCCTCAGAAATGTACTTATACATGGTGTCCTAAATATAAAGGGAAGGGTAAACCCCTTAAAAATCCCTCCTGGCCAGAGGAAAAATCCTCTCACCTGTAAAGGGTTAAGAAGCTCGCTGGCACCTGGCCAAAATGACCAATGAGGAGACAAGATACTTTCAGAAGCTGGGAGGAGGGAGAAAAACAAAGGGTCTGTGTATGTCTGTATGCTGCTTTTGCCGGGGACAGAACAGGAATGGAGTCTTAGAACTTAGTAAGTAATCTAGCTAGGTATGTGTTAGATTATGATTTCTTTAAATGGCTGAGAAAACAGCTGTGCTGAATAGAATGACTATTCCTGTCTGTGTGTCTTTTTTGTAACTTAAGGTTTTGCCTAGAGGGCTTCTCTATGTTTTGAATCTAATTACCCTGTAAGGTATTCACCATCCTGATTTTACGGAGGTGATTCTTTTTTTTTTTTTTTTTTTACTTCTATTAAAAGTCTTCTTGTAAGGAAACTGAATGCTTTTTCATTGTTCTAAGATCCAAGGGTTTGGGTCTCTGGTCACCTATGCAAATTGGTAAGGATTTTTACTAAACCTTCCCCGGGAAGTGGAGTGCAAGGGTTAGGAGGATTTTGGGGGGAAAGACGTGTCCAAACTCCATTTTTTCAGGAACCCAGATAAAGTTTGGTGGTGGCAGTGGAAATCCAAGGGCAAAGGGTAAAATAATTTGTACCTTGGGGAAGTTTTAACCTAAGCTGGTAAAAGTAAGCTTAGGAGGTTTTCATGCAGGTTCCCACATCTGTACCCTAGCGTTCAGAGTGGGGAAGGAATTTTGACACATGGTATTCAAGTCATCTTGCAGTCTTCTATTTTATTAGCTAAACAGACTAAACTCTTTAAGTCTTTCACTCCACGGCATTTTCTCCAACCTTTGAATAACTTTTTGTCACTGGTCTCAGAGCCCACTCCATTTCTTTGCCATCTTTTTAAAAATGTCAATGTCAGAACAGGACACAGTGTTCCTGCTTGTGGAGGACAATGTAGTCCCCTGTCTGCTCTTGCTCTGTAGTTCCGAAGAACTATTTGGTGAAGCATAGAGCAGGTTGGCATGGATTTGTTACAGTATTATTGCAACACCTGGGCGAATGTATGAGAAAAGTAGCACATTTTAAATTCTCACTCATAGTTGTTTTCAACTTTTTCAGATATTTCCCTTCCCAAAGGAAATTCAGACTATTCCTCTCAATTATATGTGGTTTAAGGGGTAAAGAATCTAGCAGATTTTGAATTAGGAAGCCAGGAAATGTTTATGCCTTCATTTAAACTTGATCCCTAAGTACATAAGAACGGCCATACTGGGTCAGACCAATAGTCTATCTAGCCTGGTATCCTGTCTTCTGGCAGTGGCTGATGCTAGATGCTTCAGACGAAATGAACAGAACAGGGCAATTACTGAGTGAGCTATCCCCTGTCCTCTTCTCCCAGCATCTGGCAATCAGAGGCTTAGGGACAACCAGAGCATGGGGTTGTGTCCCTGACCATCTTTGCTAATAGCCATTGATGGACCTATCTTCCATTAACCTGTCACATTCTTTTTTTAATCGAGTTATAGTTTTGAAGTAAACATTTGAACAGTAAATGTACTTTCATGCTACAAATTTCTCAAGTAGTTTTGACAAAGCAGAGTTTAGACCTTGTGAGTGACACTTTGGAGAAGTAGTAGTCCCTCGAATGCTATCTGAGCATTCAAGTTTAATTAGGAGCAATTTATAGGATTTTTTTTTTCATCATAAGAGGGTTGCTATGAATGTTTCCTATCCACCAGCTTCAGGACTGAGTGCTTGTCCACTCTTACTTCAAACTACTTCTTTTCCATACACTTATCTAATCCCTTGACCTCTCTGAAATGAGACCGGGAACTTGCAGGCATGACCAGAGAATCATACGGGACACATGGTCAATGACAATACATAAGATGATACTAACCACCAGAGGGACCCGCAGCAGAAATCACCTGTCCAGTGAATGAATGCCACTGTGACAAAAAGATATCCTGAAATGTTGCTAAGACTAGATCTGGGCGAATAACTGATTTTTTATTTCTCAGGTATAATATTAAAAATCTCAATTTGAGTCAAAGGACATCAAAAAATGCCAGAAAACGTTGCATTGAAAATGTCAATAGAAATTTAGTTTTGAGTGAAACATAATGTGTCTTTCATTTCACTTCATTTCATTTCTGGGATCTTTTTAACACAAAGGAAAGGAAACGAAGGATGCCTTTCACAATACAGTTGGCAGTGGTGACACTGCACTCTTTAGAGCTTTTAGATCAGTGGTGAGGGCACTCACCTGGCATGTGGGAGACCAAGGTTCAATACCCCCCTTTGCCTGATGGGGAGAAAGTATTTGAATTTGGATTGAGCACAGTACAGCAAAGTGCTCCAGCCACTGGTCTATGGGGTACTCACACGTGTTGCACAGGGATGTTTCCTGTAAAATGACCAAGCCAAGCCAAAAATGTGAGGCAATTTAAATTAATTCAATGCAATTTACCAGAAGCTGGGAATGTGCGACAGGGGATGGATCACTTGATGCTTATCTGTTCTGTTCATTCCCTCTGGGACCCCTGGCATTGGCCACTGTTGGAAGACAGGACACTGGGCTAGGTGGACCTTTGGTCTGACCCAGTATGTCTGTTCTTATGTGTAATGTATTAAAGGAAAAGGGTTTGTATGTAACTTTGGCACTGTGATGTATCCAGCTTCCACGCCCGCTCTGTTTGAGTCTATGCCAAATAAAAATACCTGAGCGACAAAGGCTAGAATCAAACTGAGTTCTTAGGAAGTTGAGTTGAATTAGGGCTCGGAAAATAGGCGCCAGTTCTGTGGGGGCTCCAGGGCTGGAGCACCTATGGAAAAACACCAGCAGCCAAGCTCCCTGCCCCTCCAGTACCTCCCACCTGCCGGCGACCCCACTGATCAACTCCTCCCCCTCCCCTCCAGTGCCTCCTGCCCACCATGATCATATGTTCCATGGCATGCAGGAGGCATGTGGAGGTAGGGGGAGGAGCGGAGATGGGGCATGTTTGGGGAAGGGGGTGGAAAGAGGAGGGGAAGAGGTGGGGAGTGGATGGGGGTTTGTGGAAAGGGGTGGAGTGGGGGCAGGGCTTGGGCTGGAGGGGGAGATTGAGCTTCCCCCGGGTAGAGAGGAAGTCGGCACCTGTGGCCCAGAAGAAATCTCATCAATCTCACCTCACCTCACTTTAGTAGAACAGCACTGAGATGAATGTATAATAAAACCCGATTAAGTGTATTAACAAAGAACAGACATTTCAGGGATACTGAGATCAGAGACACAGAAAATGGTGACAAATAAAACAAAACATATAATCATGCCTTCTCATGACTAAAATGTAACTCAACAGGTTATAATGCTTGTCAAAGACATTTTTCTCCCCTACAGCTGCTTCATAGCGTCACCAACCCACATGGCTGAGGAACGGCTTTTCCTAGACGCAAAGAGCGCTGACCTCTTTTCCCCCTCAGTGACGGATAACAAGATGCCCTTTTGTTTCTCCTTATATTCACCAAAGTTAATTTTCTTTGTCTCAAGAGTTAGGATGACCCCCTGGGTTCTTACTCTGGTGTGTCCTCTGGTGTTTTAGTGCCACGCGGTTTCCTCAACCTCCTGATATCTGGGGTTTACAAACACAATGCCCATTGTCTCTGGCTCATCCTGTTTGATTTACGGTCGAGACGCAGGCAAATCAACATTCCTTTGTCCAGGACAAGCATGTTTACCAACTCTTCCTCCAAAACACATTTCAGGAACATATTTCCAGCACACATTGATTATTCTTTACACACCATCCATCCATCCATAATGCAATGATATTAATGGCCAACAAGTCACCATCTTTCATTTGATACTTCACATGACATTCTTTATACATAAATATTATCACATAAGAACATAAAAACGACCATACTGGGGGAGAACAATGGTAGCCCAGTAGTCTGTCTTCCAACAGTGGCCAGTGCCGGATGCTTCAGAGGGAATGAACAGAACAGGATAATTATCGAGTGATCCATCCCAGTTTCTGGCAGTTGGAGGCTGGAGACACAAAGAGCATGGGGTTGTGTTCCGGACCATCCTGGTTAATAGCCATTGATGGACATATCCTCCATCAGCTTATCTAATCCCAGACATATTTTTGGCCTTCACAACATCCCCTGGCAATGAGTTCCACAGGTTGACTGCGTTGTGCCAGGAACTACTTCCTTATGTTTTTTTTAAACTGGCTGCCTACTATTTTCATTGGGTGACCCCTGGGTCTTGTGTTATGTGAAGGGGTAATAATGACAGCAAAGTGTTAGGTGTAGTGAGTCTGTCAGGCCTAATGTGAGTGACTGTCCGGTGGCTCCTCTGCCAGTTGACACCGAGGGGCTCTTAGCACCCCAAGAACATACTGCACTTGGCCAGTCTGGAGGTAAGAGAGACATGACAGAGTCGAAAGACAGCTTACAACTTTCCCACTGGATGCAGAGAGAAAGACCCACCTTGGTCAAGGCAGTTCTTTAGCAAGCTTAAAAGCACATAGGAAACCAGCTAGATACCCTCCATGCCTCACGCACACCACCATACTGTGAACTCAGATCAAATTGGAGTGCACAAACCCTCAGTCAAGCGAAGGGTGGATGGTTCGGAGCTTAAATCAAGACATTGAGACTTGAGATACTCAGGCATCTTACCTTACGACTGGAAAACTGCAAATATAGAACCTATATTTAAGAAATGGGGTGGGGGGGGAAGGGATGATTCAGGAAACTACAGGCCTGTTAGTTAGATCTCAATTGTTTGCAAGCTCTTAGAACAAATATTGAAAGAGAGGGTAATTAAAGTCATACAGGTAAACTGCAAATGGGATCAAATAAACTATGGTTTTACTGAAGGTAAATCATGTCACACTAACCCAATCTCTCTCATTTTTTCTGACATAGTCTGTGAGTTACTAGAGAGAATTCTTCCCCAGGTGTCTGGATGGTGGGTCTCTCCCACCTGATCAGAGTCTATTTGACCACCATATTTGGGGTTCGGAAGGAATTTTCTCCCAGGTCAGATTGGCAGAGACCCTGGTTTAATTTTGGTATTTTTGGTGGTTTTTTTCCCCCACCTTCCTCTGCAGCCTGGGACATAGTCACTTGCTGGTTTTAACTGGAGTAAATGGTGGATTCTGTGTAACTTGAAATCTTTAAAGCATGATTTGAAGACTTTAGTAACTTAGCCAGAGGTTATGGGCCTCTTACAGGAGTGGGCTGCTGAGCTTCTCTGGTCTGTGATGTGCAGGAGGTCAGACTAGATGATCATGATGATCTCTTCTGGCCTTAAAGTCTGTGAGTCTAAGACTCTACTTGGCTCTCTCACACATTCACTGTGTGTCTTGGAGATGCTGTTGAATCGCCCCTTGCCTCAGTTTCCCTTGTGCATAATGATGCACTTGGATGCTGGGAGACTAAATCCATGAATGTGTGTGACACTCCCTGATGCCACATTGATGGGCATATTAGAGCCTAGATAACGAAAAATGTGAAGTCACTAAGATGTGTGTGTGTAGACATTTGTATCTCCATAGAAGTCTGGGACCTGAGGCTAGGCTTTTCACGAGTGTCTACATGATTTAAGAGCACAGGTCCACTTGAAAGTCAGCGGCATCTCGGAAAATCCCAACCATGAACTGTACACTGAGTACATGAACAGGTGTCACACCCTCCCTTTCTCTGGCCACCCTGAAGACATGGGTGAGGGACTCCACTCTGTTTTTTTAAAGAGTCTCCTAAACAGCGATTGGGTGGGAAAATCTGCAATAGGTTTCTTGTAAGCATCTCTTCTTGGACTGTGGCACCATAATTGGAGGTGACCAGTGACCTCATCACCTGCATGTAGTAAGGAAGGCCATTTCCTTGGAGGATAGAAGTTTGTCTCCATTCACTCTGGTGTTTGTACCGTCGACAGTGCTAGCATGTTACTGAGGTTTCCTTCTCATTAATCAATGTAAGCATCAAGGGAGATGTCGCCTTCCCACAGAAAGGATAAAAGCAAAATCTTGAGAGGGTCTCTCTTGTAGGAACTGGGCACGAGGCAAATAGCACCATATAGAACACTTGGAGTAGATCTCTTTCCTGGCACTGTTAAAGAACGTGAAGCAGATGATGGTAGAAGATAAACTGCAGAGCCAGTATCCTGGTCTCTGAATCACTGGGAAAAGGGGCAGTATCTGAAAATCAGCCTCACTTAGAACAGATTTAAAGGTAAAACATTTCCACCATTTCTGTTTCAATTAAATCATGGGATTTTGAAGTGGCAAACATGAGCTTCTCTGCACCGTACTCCGGCCACCTCACTGGGGTGGTGGGGAAGAATGGTCTTTAACGGGCTAGGAATATTCAATGTGCTGTGTCAAAACTATGTCTTATCATGCTTCTTCTTCTCCGGAATCACTGGGAATGTTGATGAATGTGAATAATTGACTGATCTGAATAATTCCATAGACCAGACTAAAATGAGGAGTAATTCCATTATTATATGAAACAGAATTAAAAGAAGATACACATGTCAAGAAGGTCTGAAAAAATACAGAAGGGTTCAGAGATAGATAGATAGATAGATAGATAGATAGATGGATGTGTATGGGGATAGGTCTTTCTTTCTTTCTTTCTTTCTTTCTTTCTTTCTTTCTTTCTTTCTTTCTGTGACTCTGCTACTTTTTGAGCATTCATCTTTCATACAATTAACGCACATTTCTTTATACAAAACTTGATACCGTAAGAGACATTCTTTTTGAAAAGACAAACGTTTCAGTAGAGCACTCTGCTTCAGTCATCCGTACATGAACACTAGTGCTCAAATTCTGCAAGGAGCTTAATATCTTTTGAGTGCTTCTGGGTCTCTTCCACACCTACTGATGCCAATGACATTAATTCTCCAGTGATTAGGATCATCTGTTGTCAATTATGCCTCTGAAAAGTAGGTAAACAATGTTGCCGCTGCTGTGAGTGAAGAACTTTGATTAAGTAGTATTCTCTGCAGATCTGTAGCTGGGTAAACAAAACATGAAAGTTTGTGGAGGGTTGGGAGTCTCAGTGTCCTGCCATGTAAACTGTCCTGCCTATTCATCCATCTTTGCATGGTGAAGGCAACATTAACATATCTATTTCTATATTGATACTGATATCAATATAGACATCGATACATATATATAAAATGCTAACAGAAGATGTCTGGCCAAAATTTTCAAAGCTCATAAGACCTGATTTCCCTCCCCCACCCAAATAAAAAGAAATGAATGAATTAAAACGAACGGGAAATGAGCACCCAAAAGCACTAGGCAACTTTGCCAATCTCAGCCTAAATAGTGTCAGCACATGGGCCTCCCTTGCCACACACAGTAACACCCTATACACATATAAATATTTACCACCAAGGTTTGACCAAAAAAATGAATTAAAGAATAAATTCTCACTGAGTCTTCCTGACTCTTTTTCCTGGTACTTTTTTCATAGTAAGTCTCAGGGCAGATCGGCACTAGGGGGAAAAGCTGATCCAACCGACGCAATTTGAGTTACATTAGTAGCATAACTCAAGTCAACATAACTTAGATCTACTTACCACAGGATCCACACTGCCCTGGGTTGATGGGAGAAACTGTCCCATCAACTCCTCTTAGGCTATGTCTACACTACTGCGGTAAGTCGACCTACGCTACGCAACTCCAGCTACGTGAATAATGCAGCTGGAGTTGACTGAAAATCTCCAGTCGACTTACCTTACTCTTCTCACCGGGGGTAGAGTAAAGGGATCGACTGGAGAGCAATCTGCACTTGATTTGGCGGGTCTTTACTAGACTCGCTAAATCGACCACCAGTGGATCAGTCTCAGAGCTTCAATCCCTGCCGTAGTGTAGACCTGCCCTTACTCATTCCGGTGGAGTACTGGAGTCGATGTCTGAGCGATCGGCAGTTGATTTAGTGGGTCTTCAGTAGACCCGCTAAATCGACCCCCGGTGGATCGATCGCCACAGCGTCAATCCGGCTGTAGTGGAGACCATCATCATCACCACTAGCATCTCTCTTTCTCTTGGAAAAGAGAAAGGTTTTTTGTTTGTTTGTTTCCTTCTTTTGTGGAGAATTTCAGCTGAAAATGTTAAGTTTTCAGCAGTTTTTAGCTAAAAATGTTTGGTTCTTTGTTGCCAAAACCAAAATATATGGGATTTTTTGTGGACTTCTCTGAACAGTCATTTTTTCTGCTAAAAAAAAAAAAAAAAAACTAACAAACCTGCCAGGCTCTAGATGCTGATTGAATAGATAGCAAATGTTGCAATTGTAATTCATAATTATTGTTAGGGGACTTATTCCTTCACCCACTTACTTCCCTGGTCCTTCTCGCATGAACAGAGAGCAACAATACCCGAAGTCCAAAGGTGCAAACAATTCGATGTTTATTGGGGTGAACTTCCAGCAAGCATGAATCCAGTTTCCTTCCTTAGTGTCCCCCTTCCCAACTCTGACACCCCAGAGCCTTACACCTGTGTCCCTGTTCCCATTCCTACCCTTAGCCAAACATGATTTCAATTTCCCCACCCCCATTCCCTGTTCCCATTTCCCCCTTTAGCAAAACATGATTCCAATTTCCTTACCCCCATTCCCTGTTCCCATCTCCCCCACCCACACACCCACCCCCTCACTTCCTGATTGACTGCAGACTATAGAGTAAAACTTGAGTTCGGCTTAGCTATACCTTAACCAATCATTTTCCTGAAATTGAACTAACCAATCCTAACATATTGTAACATGATTATGTAACCAACTATATCCCACCACCTTAATTAGTTTACACCCAGCAAAATTAATTATACAGCAGACAGGAACAATCACAGAACCAGACAGAGATTATACAGACAAACAATAGCAAAGTGGGAACTATAATGACAAAACAATACAGAAGTGGGAATTTCACATCCCAGCTATTGATAAGTGAGTTCTTGCCAGGCAGGATGCTATCAAACTAAGTTTCCTTTTACATTTTCTAGGCACTTCCCTTTCTCTGGAGGCGATGGGCACTATCAGGACAGGATTGTATTCCTAACAGACCAATAGCACCTTCTTTCAGTGTGACTAGTCTGGAATGTGAGGCTGTGACCCTTCGCTTCCCAGCTTATGGCTGCCTCTGCTGCTTAGCCAAAGGCCTTGGCCTAAGAACAGGGCCTCAGACTGTCACAGTAAGAGAAGGACCTTGCACCGGCAGACAGTGATTTTGATTCTTTCTTGTGTACCTGTATAACTAGCCAAGTGATAAGAATACACCTACATTCTTCGAGTACAGGCCTTTACCGACAGGCCTGAATATCCATATCCTAACAATTATATGCTTAAATTTGCTCTCTATATTAATACCCTAACATATTTAAGTTAAATAGCAAACTTACTGTTTTGGTCTCTGGAATTTTTCCCAGCTTTTGATGAATTTGGTCCTCCAGTGCTAGGTATTATTTGTCATTAATCTAATCTAATCTATCTACCACTGTATTACCTTAGATCCTTTACCCTAGACAGCTACACCCTATTGTTTGTGTTGGGTAGAACTGTCTGAGAAGGGCTGGGAAGGGAGATGGGGAGGAGGTACTACGCACCAGAAAAAGTTACCAGAAGCCTGATGTTCACTAGCATTCAGGCCCACCCATTTGGTGGTCCAGGTAAAGGAAGCTCTCTGATCCTCTAAACCTCCAGCCCCCAAGAACACCACAGCCCCTAATCGATCCCTCTAAACCCTAACCACAAGGTCACGGCCTCACGCACCCCTGAATCCAGAACCTATGTAATCACATTGATTCAGATAGTAATGGAAATTAAAGCAGATTAAAAATTTCCATTTGGAACATTTTTACTACAGAAAAGAATGTTGATTGAAATCAGAACTTGCCATGTGTATATGTCAATTTCATTTTATTAAATAAAAAGAATTGATATAAAATAAAAAAAAGTATAATAATGTGTATGCATATATTACAAAATAAACCAAAAGAATATGAAACAAAAACTACTTAAATAAAAATTAAAAATAAAATAATACAAACAAAAATAACGTAAAAGTCGAGAATTCGTAATATTTTTTTTTAAAAAGTGACAATAGAAGTTTAAAAGTGTAATTTAAAAATAAAAATGGAAATGAAATGTGCTGGTATGAGTCAATGAGACCTGTGCTCCCAGTTACACTTTAGGAGCTTCTGGGCCCCCTCCCCTTTCATCTCTCTCTACCCCTCAGGAACGGGGCTAGACAGCAGTCTCACTCCGGCCATGGGGGCCACCCCAGCCCTGGGAGGGAGGGGCGGCGCCCGCCCGGGCTTCCGAACCCACAGGCAAAGCCCGGGGGGAACCACAGACACTGAAACACCATCATCACACTTGGATGGGTATCCGAGGTTCTCTGATACAGATGCTACATTTCTTTAAAGTGCTCATTAAAAATCAACTGTAACACATTACTGTATTTACTTGTAATTTCTCGGGCAGTTCATAAGAGTCGAAAACAGTAGAGGGACATTGTAATTAACCTAAAACCAAGCACTGCAGACACTGAAAAGCTGAGCTAAGATTACATTGAAAAGAAAGCCACGTCTGTTCCAGTAAGAAATGTCCAGTTAGGCATCCGACCAGCGTTAAATCTAAAGGAAACGATCCTTAAATCTAATCAGGATTGACTCAAAACAACAATTACGTGTGTTTTCTTACTGAAATGAAAAACAGTTTACTACAATCTGAAAAAAAGAAATATTTTGGGTGGATTTTTAGCGATTTTGAGTAGGTGCACAGACGATCGTTAAGGTTTATAAAGAAGGTTTTTGAAACGCGTAGTTTTTAAAATGTCGAAACAAAACTGGAAGGGCTCTGTGTAAGCTGGAAGTTTGTCTCTCTCACCAAGGGCAGTGGGACCAGTAACAGATATGGCCGGACCCGCCTTGTCTCTCTGAAACAAACCTGAGGCCGTGTCCGCACTGACGAGTTGACCGCAGCGTAGCGGAGCCCGTAGCTGAGCGGAGCGCTCCCGCAGCCAGGTTTTGCGGGCAGAAGTGCGAGCACAGCGTCGGTGTCAGAGGCCCTGCGGTAACCAGCCACGTGTGGCGATGGTGTTTCAGTCTCTGTGGTTACCAGTCAGATGAAACGGAGCGTTACAGGCAGGTGTTTCTGTCCCCCTTCCTGCTGCGAGCGCAGCGGGGCCCGGCTCTGGAAGTCTCCATGGGCTGCGATCCGAGCGGCGGCCCCGGAGGCAGTTCCAGGAGGGCGGGGCGATTCCCCGCCCAGCCCGGCCAGGGGCCGCGTTGCCCTTTTCACTTGGCTCATTCCGAAGGCTTGGCCCGGAGCCGTGACACAAGGTTGTGTGAGCTGGGTACACGCTGGGAAAAGCCCTGAGTGGGGGGACTCAGGCCGGTGCAGAGAGGGGAGCAGAGCCCGGAGGCCTCCAGCCTGGCTCGCTCCCTCCCTCCCCTCTCCACCTATTACCTTGTGTACCCCGCTGCGGCTGGGCTGAATCTCGCCCCAGGGGGCCCAGCCGAGGGACACCCCGTCTCTCTCTCGCTCTCCCGGGGGTCTCTCCCGGAGTCAGGGTCACCGTCCACTGACGGAAGAGGTGCCTGGAGGTTGCGGGGAGTCTCGCTTGCTCAAGCAGAGATGACCCCCGTCCAAGGCAGAGTGGCGCCTGCCGACACTCCCCGCTCCGGCGGGGTCTGTACACCAGCTACCTCGTCCCTGGAGCGCAGGGTCTCGCCTCTGCCCACACGGAGGGGAGCCCTCATTGCTCAGTGTATAACAGGAGGGTCGCATATAGCCTCCTGTACAACAAGAGCAAGAGCCTTGTGTCCAGCAAGTATAAATGGGACTGGTTCCCCCCGAGCTTTGTCTGTGGGTCCAGAAGCCACGGGTGGGCGCCGCCCCTCACTCCCAGACTGGGGTGGCCGCATGGCCGGAGTGAGACTGCTGTCCAGCCCCGTCCCCATGGGGCACAGAGAGAGGGGGGGTTGCTGAAGAAGCCCCTGCCCCTGTGATTGGGGTTGACCAGATGTCCCGATTTTATAGGGACAGTCCCGATTTTTGTGTCTTTTTCTTATACAGAGGCTCCTATTATACGCCCCCCCCACCCCCGTCCCAATTTTTCACACTTGCTATCTGGTCACCCTTATAGCGATCATACATCCCTGATATAGGAGGAGCAGCTGAGACATGCCCATATGATAACAAACAGCAGGGGGTCCTGAGAAAGTCTGGCCTCTGGAAAATTCCTTCCTGAACCTAAACCTGGTGATCAGTCTCACCCTCAGCAGGTGAGCAAGGCCCAGTCAGGCATCTGGAAAGGACTGACTGGGTCTACCTCAAATTCTACCCGATGCGGGGGGGGGGGGTGGGGAGGGGATTGTTAAAACTGTACACACACACACACACACACACAGTGCGGGGGGAGCGGGGGACTACTGAGAAGCTCCTCAGCTGTGATTGGGCGCACGGGTCATGTCCCAAGGTCTCTCACCCACCACACTTCAGTTTCAAAGTTCACATCTTTTATTTTTTTTATTTATTTACCTCTCTTCATTTCTTTTCCTTTGAGATTCAGAATAGGTGTCCAGTTTTCCTCTGAGGGCGACATGTGTTGCGTTGTCGGTTGCTGCTCCATGGCGGGGTGTAACGACCACGGAGGGAAGTAGCAGCAGTTTCCTCACATGGAAGGAACACGGGTGTTTATTCCGTCTGGGAACATAAATGAGCTAGTCCCTTTCCCTTCCCTGTCATCTCAAGTGCCCATCCCGGGCCAATGGTACTTGCTACCCTTCTCCTATAGGGGATGGACAATGCATCAAAAGAGACATTAACATTGTGTGGGAATGGATGCAGGGCAAAATGATACAATTAAGGCAGTAAAACCAGGCATTATGGGTAGGGTCTCCTTCCATATATAGATTCTGAGTTAGGTAGGTTAAAGGAATCAGGATAGAAAATAGTCTTGTTGGACCATATCCTAATGCAAGAATCCAGAGTCCAAAGGCTGATGTCTGAAATTCAAGCTGCCCCCCTCATCCCCCGACTGGTGCCTCATCTTAGAGGTGAAAACTTCCTTTGTCATTTTCTAAAGTTTAATGTCTGTTAATGTCTGTTCATCAGATTTGGAGATGGAAACCGATGTGATTACTTTTGAGGTCATTTTGGGAGTGACTTTAAAAAGGTATCGGGAGCCTAGTCGGATTTTTCAACAGCATTCTCTAGTTCTTGTTTAGTTTTTGGTGCCTTAGGGTGCTTCTGAAAATCCCCCTATGCACGTAAATACCTTTAAAAATGGCTATTTTTTGTTAACTGAAATCAGAACTTTGCTATGTGTGTATATATGTCAGTTTAACTTTTTAAATAAAAATAATTGATATAAAATAAAAATTAATGTATAATAATGTGTATACATAATATGATAAAATAAACCAAAATAAAATATCACCACTTTTACATGGCCTTCACTCAGTGTTTTGAATACATTATATCCTTGCTCAACATTTGTTTCATTTCAAATTACTTTTTTTCAAAAATGAAAATTTCACTAAAATTGGGGTTTTTTTTTAATTCCCCCCCCCAAATTTGTTTAACAAAAAGTATTTTTCAGTGTGTTTAAGTTTGGGGTTTTCTTTCATTCTTTCACTGAATACCAAAAAATGAAAACATTTTGGTTATCCAGTTTTCCAAAATTCCATATTTTCATGGACAATTTTGATGTTTCCCTTTCAACATTTTTCATCCAGTGCTTGCTACAGTAAAATGTCTGTCATATATGATTGCTGAGAAAATGAATTAATTGTTGATTTTAATAAATCATTTTGAGGGGAAAAGGAATGTTTTATGGCTCCAACTAAGGATGTGCTTAACTTTAAATATGTGCTTTAAGTCCTTTCTAAGCAAATTCAGTGACTATTTAAATCAAGAGGAGTTTTGCTAAGATTTCACCCATTAACTCCAACAGGACTTCAGAACATGATTAAAGTCAAGTCCATAGTAACTTGTGTCTAGAATGTAATCATGATTTTTTTTAAAATCAGGATTTATGTACTTTATGCTAATTATCTTATTTTCTTCTCCTAACGGGAGAAGAAAAAAATTAGTAAGAATTAGTTACATTGCCTTTCTTTAATTTTTTGCATTTGACAAAACATAACTTGTGTTTGATTAAGTCATATCTTCCAAAAATGCATCCAAGATGTTAAGGGATCGAGAATCCAGCACTTTCCTTGGTCTTTTTTTTTTGCAATGGTTAATGTCCTCCATTGCTAGAAATTGTGCCTTATTTTTCATTTGAATTTGTCTGGCTTCAGCTTCTAACCATTAGTCTTGTTCTGTCTGTCTCCACTATATTAATGAGCCCCTTAGCAACTCTCGCTGTCTCCTCAGAAATGTACTTATACATGGTGTCCTAAATATAAAGGGAAGGGTAAACCCCTTAAAAATCCCTCCTGGCCAGAGGAAAAATCCTCTCACCTGTAAAGGGTTAAGAAGCTCGCTGGCACCTGGCCAAAATGACCAATGAGGAGACAAGATACTTTCAGAAGCTGGGAGGAGGGAGAAAAACAAAGGGTCTGTGTATGTCTGTATGCTGCTTTTGCCGGGGACAGAACAGGAATGGAGTCTTAGAACTTAGTAAGTAATCTAGCTAGGTATGTGTTAGATTATGATTTCTTTAAATGGCTGAGAAAACAGCTGTGCTGAATAGAATGACTATTCCTGTCTGTGTGTCTTTTTTGTAACTTAAGGTTTTGCCTAGAGGGCTTCTCTATGTTTTGAATCTAATTACCCTGTAAGGTATTCACCATCCTGATTTTACGGAGGTGATTCTTTTTTTTTTTTTTTTTTTACTTCTATTAAAAGTCTTCTTGTAAGGAAACTGAATGCTTTTTCATTGTTCTAAGATCCAAGGGTTTGGGTCTCTGGTCACCTATGCAAATTGGTAAGGATTTTTACTAAACCTTCCCCGGGAAGTGGAGTGCAAGGGTTAGGAGGATTTTGGGGGGAAAGACGTGTCCAAACTCCATTTTTTCAGGAACCCAGATAAAGTTTGGTGGTGGCAGTGGAAATCCAAGGGCAAAGGGTAAAATAATTTGTACCTTGGGGAAGTTTTAACCTAAGCTGGTAAAAGTAAGCTTAGGAGGTTTTCATGCAGGTTCCCACATCTGTACCCTAGCGTTCAGAGTGGGGAAGGAACTTTGACACATGGTATTCAAGTCATCTTGCAGTCTTCTATTTTATTAGCTAAACAGACTAAACTCTTTAAGTCTTTCACTCCACGGCATTTTCTCCAACCTTTGAATAACTTTTTGTCACTGGTCTCAGAGCCCACTCCATTTCTTTGCCATCTTTTTAAAAATGTCAATGTCAGAACAGGACACAGTGTTCCTGCTTGTGGAGGACAATGTAGTCCCCTGTCTGCTCTTGCTCTGTAGTTCCGAAGAACTATTTGGTGAAGCATAGAGCAGGTTGGCATGGATTTGTTACAGTATTATTGCAACACCTGGGCGAATGTATGAGAAAAGTAGCACATTTTAAATTCTCACTCATAGTTGTTTTCAACTTTTTCAGATATTTCCCTTCCCAAAGGAAATTCAGACTATTCCTCTCAATTATATGTGGTTTAAGGGGTAAAGAATCTAGCAGATTTTGAATTAGGAAGCCAGGAAATGTTTATGCCTTCATTTAAACTTGATCCCTAAGTACATAAGAACGGCCATACTGGGTCAGACCAATAGTCTATCTAGCCTGGTATCCTGTCTTCTGGCAGTGGCTGATGCTAGATGCTTCAGACGAAATGAACAGAACAGGGCAATTACTGAGTGAGCTATCCCCTGTCCTCTTCTCCCAGCATCTGGCAATCAGAGGCTTAGGGACAACCAGAGCATGGGGTTGTGTCCCTGACCATCTTTGCTAATAGCCATTGATGGACCTATCTTCCATTAACCTGTCACATTCTTTTTTTAATCGAGTTATAGTTTTGAAGTAAACATTTGAACAGTAAATGTACTTTCATGCTACAAATTTCTCAAGTAGTTTTGACAAAGCAGAGTTTAGACCTTGTGAGTGACACTTTGGAGAAGTAGTAGTCCCTCGAATGCTATCTGAGCATTCAAGTTTAATTAGGAGCAATTTATAGGATTTTTTTTTTCATCATAAGAGGGTTGCTATGAATGTTTCCTATCCACCAGCTTCAGGACTGAGTGCTTGTCCACTCTTACTTCAAACTACTTCTTTTCCATACACTTATCTAATCCCTTGACCTCTCTGAAATGAGACCGGGAACTTGCAGGCATGACCAGAGAATCATACGGGACACATGGTCAATGACAATACATAAGATGATACTAACCACCAGAGGGACCCGCAGCAGAAATCACCTGTCCAGTGAATGAATGCCACTGTGACAAAAAGATATCCTGAAATGTTGCTAAGACTAGATCTGGGCGAATAACTGATTTTTTATTTCTCAGGTATAATATTAAAAATCTCAATTTGAGTCAAAGGACATCAAAAAATGCCAGAAAACGTTGCATTGAAAATGTCAATAGAAATTTAGTTTTGAGTGAAACATAATGTGTCTTTCATTTCACTTCATTTCATTTCTGGGATCTTTTTAACACAAAGGAAAGGAAACGAAGGATGCCTTTCACAATACAGTTGGCAGTGGTGACACTGCACTCTTTAGAGCTTTTAGATCAGTGGTGAGGGCACTCACCTGGCATGTGGGAGACCAAGGTTCAATACCCCCCTTTGCCTGATGGGGAGAAAGTATTTGAATTTGGATTGAGCACAGTACAGCAAAGTGCTCCAGCCACTGGTCTATGGGGTACTCACACGTGTTGCACAGGGATGTTTCCTGTAAAATGACCAAGCCAAGCCAAAAATGTGAGGCAATTTAAATTAATTCAATGCAATTTACCAGAAGCTGGGAATGTGCGACAGGGGATGGATCACTTGATGCTTATCTGTTCTGTTCATTCCCTCTGGGACCCCTGGCATTGGCCACTGTTGGAAGACAGGACACTGGGCTAGGTGGACCTTTGGTCTGACCCAGTATGTCTGTTCTTATGTGTAATGTATTAAAGGAAAAGGGTTTGTATGTAACTTTGGCACTGTGATGTATCCAGCTTCCACGCCCGCTCTGTTTGAGTCTATGCCAAATAAAAATACCTGAGCGACAAAGGCTAGAATCAAACTGAGTTCTTAGGAAGTTGAGTTGAATTAGGGCTCGGAAAATAGGCGCCAGTTCTGTGGGGGCTCCAGGGCTGGAGCACCTATGGAGAAACACCAGCAGCCAAGCTCCCTGCCCCTCCAGTACCTCCCACCTGCCGGCGACCCCACTGATCAACTCCTCCCCCTCCCCTCCAGTGCCTCCTGCCCACCATGATCATATGTTCCATGGCATGCAGGAGGCATGTGGAGGTAGGGGGAGGAGCGGAGATGGGGCATGTTTGGGGAAGGGGGTGGAAAGAGGAGGGGAAGAGGTGGGGAGTGGATGGGGGTTTGTGGAAAGGGGTGGAGTGGGGGCAGGGCTTGGGCTGGAGGGGGAGATTGAGCTTCCCCCGGGTAGAGAGGAAGTCGGCACCTGTGGCCCAGAAGAAATCTCATCAATCTCACCTCACCTCACTTTAGTAGAACAGCACTGAGATGAATGTATAATAAAACCCGATTAAGTGTATTAACAAAGAACAGACATTTCAGGGATACTGAGATCAGAGACACAGAAAATGGTGACAAATAAAACAAAACATATAATCATGCCTTCTCATGACTAAAATGTAACTCAACAGGTTATAATGCTTGTCAAAGACATTTTTCTCCCCTACAGCTGCTTCATAGCATCACCAACCCACATGGCTGAGGAACGGCTTTTCCTAGACGCAAAGAGCGCTGACCTCTTTTCCCCCTCAGTGACGGATAACAAGATGCCCTTTTGTTTCTCCTTATATTCACCAAAGTTAATTTTCTTTGTCTCAAGAGTTAGGATGACCCCCTGGGTTCTTACTCTGGTGTGTCCTCTGGTGTTTTAGTGCCACGCGGTTTCCTCAACCTCCTGATATCTGGGGTTTACAAACACAATGCCCATTGTCTCTGGCTCATCCTGTTTGATTTACGGTCGAGACGCAGGCAAATCAACATTCCTTTGTCCAGGACAAGCATGTTTACCAACTCTTCCTCCAAAACACATTTCAGGAACATATTTCCAGCACACATTGATTATTCTTTACACACCATCCATCCATCCATAATGCAATGATATTAATGGCCAACAAGTCACCATCTTTCATTTGATACTTCACATGACATTCTTTATACATAAATATTATCACATAAGAACATAAAAACGACCATACTGGGGGAGAACAATGGTAGCCCAGTAGTCTGTCTTCCAACAGTGGCCAGTGCCGGATGCTTCAGAGGGAATGAACAGAACAGGATAATTATCGAGTGATCCATCCCAGTTTCTGGCAGTTGGAGGCTGGAGACACAAAGAGCATGGGGTTGTGTTCCGGACCATCCTGGTTAATAGCCATTGATGGACATATCCTCCATCAGCTTATCTAATCCCAGACATATTTTTGGCCTTCACAACATCCCCTGGCAATGAGTTCCACAGGTTGACTGCGTTGTGCCAGGAACTACTTCCTTATGTTTTTTTTAAACTGGCTGCCTACTATTTTCATTGGGTGACCCCTGGGTCTTGTGTTATGTGAAGGGGTAATAATGACAGCAAAGTGTTAGGTGTAGTGAGTCTGTCAGGCCTAATGTGAGTGACTGTCCGGTGGCTCCTCTGCCAGTTGACACCGAGGGGCTCTTAGCACCCCAAGAACATACTGCACTTGGCCAGTCTGGAGGTAAGAGAGACATGACAGAGTCGAAAGACAGCTTACAACTTTCCCACTGGATGCAGAGAGAAAGACCCACCTTGGTCAAGGCAGTTCTTTAGCAAGCTTAAAAGCACATAGGAAACCAGCTAGATACCCTCCATGCCTCACGCACACCACCATACTGTGAACTCAGATCAAATTGGAGTGCACAAACCCTCAGTCAAGCGAAGGGTGGATGGTTCGGAGCTTAAATCAAGACATTGAGACTTGAGATACTCAGGCATCTTACCTTACGACTGGAAAACTGCAAATATAGAACCTATATTTAAGAAATGGGGTGGGGGGGGAAGGGATGATTCAGGAAACTACAGGCCTGTTAGTTAGATCTCAATTGTTTGCAAGCTCTTAGAACAAATATTGAAAGAGAGGGTAATTAAAGTCATACAGGTAAACTGCAAATGGGATCAAATAAACTATGGTTTTACTGAAGGTAAATCATGTCACACTAACCCAATCTCTCTCATTTTTTCTGACATAGTCTGTGAGTTACTAGAGAGAATTCTTCCCCAGGTGTCTGGATGGTGGGTCTCTCCCACCTGATCAGAGTCTATTTGACCACCATATTTGGGGTTCGGAAGGAATTTTCTCCCAGGTCAGATTGGCAGAGACCCTGGTTTAATTTTGGTATTTTTGGTGGTTTTTTTCCCCCACCTTCCTCTGCAGCCTGGGACATAGTCACTTGCTGGTTTTAACTGGAGTAAATGGTGGATTCTGTGTAACTTGAAATCTTTAAAGCATGATTTGAAGACTTTAGTAACTTAGCCAGAGGTTATGGGCCTCTTACAGGAGTGGGCTGCTGAGCTTCTCTGGTCTGTGATGTGCAGGAGGTCAGACTAGATGATCATGATGATCTCTTCTGGCCTTAAAGTCTGTGAGTCTAAGACTCTACTTGGCTCTCTCACACATTCACTGTGTGTCTTGGAGATGCTGTTGAATCGCCCCTTGCCTCAGTTTCCCTTGTGCATAATGATGCACTTGGATGCTGGGAGACTAAATCCATGAATGTGTGTGACACTCCCTGATGCCACATTGATGGGCATATTAGAGCCTAGATAACGAAAAATGTGAAGTCACTAAGATGTGTGTGTGTAGACATTTGTATCTCCATAGAAGTCTGGGACCTGAGGCTAGGCTTTTCACGAGTGTCTACATGATTTAAGAGCACAGGTCCACTTGAAAGTCAGCGGCATCTCGGAAAATCCCAACCATGAACTGTACACTGAGTACATGAACAGGTGTCACACCCTCCCTTTCTCTGGCCACCCTGAAGACATGGGTGAGGGACTCCACTCTGTTTTTTTAAAGAGTCTCCTAAACAGCGATTGGGTGGGAAAATCTGCAATAGGTTTCTTGTAAGCATCTCTTCTTGGACTGTGGCACCATAATTGGAGGTGACCAGTGACCTCATCACCTGCATGTAGTAAGGAAGGCCATTTCCTTGGAGGATAGAAGTTTGTCTCCATTCACTCTGGTGTTTGTACCGTCGACAGTGCTAGCATGTTACTGAGGTTTCCTTCTCATTAATCAATGTAAGCATCAAGGGAGATGTCGCCTTCCCACAGAAAGGATAAAAGCAAAATCTTGAGAGGGTCTCTCTTGTAGGAACTGGGCACGAGGCAAATAGCACCATATAGAACACTTGGAGTAGATCTCTTTCCTGGCACTGTTAAAGAACGTGAAGCAGATGATGGTAGAAGATAAACTGCAGAGCCAGTATCCTGGTCTCTGAATCACTGGGAAAAGGGACAGTATCTGAAAATCAGCCTCACTTAGAACAGATTTAAAGGTAAAACATTTCCACCATTTCTGTTTCAATTAAATCATGGGATTTTGAAGTGGCAAACATGAGCTTCTCTGCACCGTACTCCGGCCACCTCACTGGGGTGGTGGGGAAGAATGGTCTTTAACGGGCTAGGAATATTCAATGTGCTGTGTCAAAACTATGTCTTATCATGCTTCTTCTTCTCCGGAATCACTGGGAATGTTGATGAATGTGAATAATTGACTGATCTGAATAATTCCATAGACCAGACTAAAATGAGGAGTAATTCCATTATTATATGAAACAGAATTAAAAGAAGATACACATGTCAAGAAGGTCTGAAAAAATACAGAAGGGTTCAGAGATAGATAGATAGATAGATAGATAGATAGATGGATGTGTATGGGGATAGGTCTTTCTTTCTTTCTTTCTTTCTTTCTTTCTTTCTTTCTTTCTTTCTTTCTTTCTTTCTTTCTGTGACTCTGCTACTTTTTGAGCATTCATCTTTCATACAATTAACGCACATTTCTTTATACAAAACTTGATACCGTAAGAGACATTCTTTTTGAAAAGACAAACGTTTCAGTAGAGCACTCTGCTTCAGTCATCCGTACATGAACACTAGTGCTCAAATTCTGCAAGGAGCTTAATATCTTTTGAGTGCTTCTGGGTCTCTTCCACACCTACTGATGCCAATGACATTAATTCTCCAGTGATTAGGATCATCTGTTGTCAATTATGCCTCTGAAAAGTAGGTAAACAATGTTGCCGCTGCTGTGAGTGAAGAACTTTGATTAAGTAGTATTCTCTGCAGATCTGTAGCTGGGTAAACAAAACATGAAAGTTTGTGGAGGGTTGGGAGTCTCAGTGTCCTGCCATGTAAACTGTCCTGCCTATTCATCCATCTTTGCATGGTGAAGGCAACATTAACATATCTATTTCTATATTGATACTGATATCAATATAGACATCGATACATATATATAAAATGCTAACAGAAGATGTCTGGCCAAAATTTTCAAAGCTCATAAGACCTGATTTCCCTCCCCCACCCAAATAAAAAGAAATGAATGAATTAAAACGAACGGGAAATGAGCACCCAAAAGCACTAGGCAACTTTGCCAATCTCAGCCTAAATAGTGTCAGCACATGGGCCTCCCTTGCCACACACAGTAACACCCTATACACATATAAATATTTACCACCAAGGTTTGACCAAAAAAATGAATTAAAGAATAAATTCTCACTGAGTCTTCCTGACTCTTTTTCCTGGTACTTTTTTCATAGTAAGTCTCAGGGCAGATCGGCACTAGGGGGAAAAGCTGATCCAACCGACGCAATTTGAGTTACATTAGTAGCATAACTCAAGTCAACATAACTTAGATCTACTTACCACAGGATCCACACTGCCCTGGGTTGATGGGAGAAACTGTCCCATCAACTCCTCTTAGGCTATGTCTACACTACTGCGGTAAGTCGACCTACGCTACGCAACTCCAGCTACGTGAATAATGCAGCTGGAGTTGACTGAAAATCTCCAGTCGACTTACCTTACTCTTCTCACCGGGGGTAGAGTAAAGGGATCGACTGGAGAGCAATCTGCACTTGATTTGGCGGGTCTTTACTAGACTCGCTAAATCGACCACCAGTGGATCAGTCTCAGAGCTTCAATCCCTGCCGTAGTGTAGACCTGCCCTTACTCATTCCGGTGGAGTACTGGAGTCGATGTCTGAGCGATCGGCAGTTGATTTAGTGGGTCTTCAGTAGACCCGCTAAATCGACCCCCGGTGGATCGATCGCCACAGCGTCAATCCGGCTGTAGTGGAGACCATCATCATCACCACTAGCATCTCTCTTTCTCTTGGAAAAGAGAAAGGTTTTTTGTTTGTTTGTTTCCTTCTTTTGTGGAGAATTTCAGCTGAAAATGTTAAGTTTTCAGCAGTTTTTAGCTAAAAATGTTTGGTTCTTTGTTGCCAAAACCAAAATATATGGGATTTTTTGTGGACTTCTCTGAACAGTCATTTTTTCTGCTAAAAAAAAAAAAAAAAACTAACAAACCTGCCAGGCTCTAGATGCTGATTGAATAGATAGCAAATGTTGCAATTGTAATTCATAATTATTGTTAGGGGACTTATTCCTTCACCCACTTACTTCCCTGGTGCTTCTCGCATGAACAGAGAGCAACAATACCCGAAGTCCAAAGGTGCAAACAATTTGATGTTTATTGGGGTGAACTTCCAGCAAGCATGAATCCAGTTTCCTTCTTTAGTGTCCCCCTTCCCAACTCTGACACCCCAGAGCCTTACACCTGTGTCCCTGTTCCCATTCCTACCCTTAGCCAAACATGATTTCAATTTCCCCACCCCCATTCCCTGTTCCCATTTCCCCCTTTAGCAAAACATGATTCCAATTTCCTTACCCCCATTCCCTGTTCCCATCTCCCCCACCCACACACCCACCCCCTCACTTCCTGATTGACTGCAGACTATAGAGTAAAACTTGAGTTCGGCTTAGCTATACCTTAACCAATCATTTTCCTGAAATTGAACTAACCAATCCTAACATATTGTAACATGATTATGTAACCAACTATATCCCACCACCTTAATTAGTTTACACCCAGCAAAATTAATTATACAGCAGACAGGAACAATCACAGAACCAGACAGAGATTATACAGACAAACAATAGCAAAGTGGGAACTATAATGACAAAACAATACAGAAGTGGGGATTTCACATCCCAGCTATTGATAAGTGAGTTCTTGCCAGGCAGGATGCTATCAAACTAAGTTTCCTTTTACATTTTCTAGGCACTTCCCTTTCTCTGGAGGCGATGGGCACTATCAGGACAGGATTGTATTCCTAACAGACCAATAGCACCTTCTTTCAGTGTGACTAGTCTGGAATGTGAGGCTGTGACCCTTCGCTTCCCAGCTTATGGCTGCCTCTGCTGCTTAGCCAAAGGCCTTGGCCTAAGAACAGGGCCTCAGACTGTCACAGTAAGAGAAGGACCTTGCACCGGCAGACAGTGATTTTGATTCTTTCTTGTGTACCTGTATAACTAGCCAAGTGATAAGAATACACCCACATTCTTCGAGTACAGGCCTTTACCGACAGGCCTGAATATCCATATCCTAACAATTATATGCTTAAATTTGCTCTCTATATTAATACCCTAACATATTTAAGTTAAATAGCAAACTTACTGTTTTGGTCTCTGGAATTTTTCCCAGCTTTTGATGAATTTGGTCCTCCAGTGCTAGGTATTATTTGTCATTAATCTAATCTAATCTATCTACCACTGTATTACCTTAGATCCTTTACCCTAGACAGCTACACCCTATTGTTTGTGTTGGGTAGAACTGTCTGAGAAGGGCTGGGAAGGGAGATGGGGAGGAGGTACTACGCACCAGAAAAAGTTACCAGAAGCCTGATGTTCACTAGCATTCAGGCCCACCCATTTGGTGGTCCAGGTAAAGGAAGCTCTCTGATCCTCTAAACCTCCAGCCCCCAAGAACACCACAGCCCCTAATCGATCCCTCTAAACCCTAACCACAAGGTCACGGCCTCACGCACCCCTGAATCCAGAACCTATGTAATCACATTGATTCAGATAGTAATGGAAATTAAAGCAGATTAAAAATTTCCATTTGGAACATTTTTACTACAGAAAAGAATGTTGATTGAAATCAGAACTTGCCATGTGTATATGTCAATTTCATTTTATTAAATAAAAAGAATTGATATAAAATAAAAAAAAAGTATAATAATGTGTATGCATATATTACAAAATAAACCAAAAGAATATGAAACAAAAACTACTTAAATAAAAATTAAAAATAAAATAATACAAACAAAAATAACGTAAAAGTCGAGAATTCGTAATATTTTTTTTAAAAAAGTGACAATAGAAGTTTAAAAGTGTAATTTAAAAATAAAAATGGAAATGAAATGTGCTGGTATGAGTCAATGAGACCTGTGCTCCCAGTTACACTTTAGGAGCTTCTGGGCCCCCTCCCCTTTCATCTCTCTCTACCCCTCAGGAACGGGGCTAGACAGCAGTCTCACTCCGGCCAGGGGGGCCACCCCAGCCCTGGGAGGGAGGGAGGGGCGGCGCCCGCCCGGGCTTCCGAACCCACAGGCAAAGCCCGGGGGGAACCACAGACACTGAAACACCATCATCACACTTGGATGGGTATCCGAGGTTCTCTGATACAGATGCTACATTTCTTTAAAGTGCTCATTAAAAATCAACTGTAACACATTACTGTATTTACTTGTAATTTCTCGGGCAGTTCATAAGAGTCGAAAACAGTAGAGGGACATTGTAATTAACCTAAAACCAAGCACTGCAGACACTGAAAAGCTGAGCTAAGATTACATTGAAAAGAAAGCCACGTCTGTTCCAGTAAGAAATGTCCAGTTAGGCATCCGACCAGCGTTAAATCTAAAGGAAACGATCCTTAAATCTAATCAGGATTGACTCAAAACAACAATTACGTGTGTTTTCTTACTGAAATGAAAAACAGTTTACTACAATCTGAAAAAAAGAAATATTTTGGGTGGATTTTTAGCGATTTTGAGTAGGTGCACAGACGATCGTTAAGGTTTATAAAGAAGGTTTTTGAAACGCGTAGTTTTTAAAATGTCGAAACAAAACTGGAAGGGCTCTGTGTAAGCTGGAAGTTTGTCTCTCTCACCAAGGGCAGTGGGACCAGTAACAGATATGGCCGGACCCGCCTTGTCTCTCTGAAACAAACCTGAGGCCGTGTCCGCACTGACGAGTTGACCGCAGCGTAGCGGAGCCCGTAGCTGAGCGGAGCGCTCCCGCAGCCAGGTTTTGCGGGCAGAAGTGCGAGCACAGCGTCGGTGTCAGAGGCCCTGCGGTAACCAGCCACGTGTGGCGATGGTGTTTCAGTCTCTGTGGTTACCAGTCAGATGAAACGGAGCGTTACAGGCAGGTGTTTCTGTCCCCCTTCCTGCTGCGAGCGCAGCGGGGCCCGGCTCTGGAAGTCTCCATGGGCTGCGATCCGAGCGGCGGCCCCGGAGGCAGTTCCAGGAGGGCGGGGCGATTCCCCGCCCAGCCCGGCCAGGGGCCGCGTTGCCCTTTTCACTTGGCTCATTCCGAAGGCTTGGCCCGGAGCCGTGACACAAGGTTGTGTGAGCTGGGTACACGCTGGGAAAAGCCCTGAGTGGGGGGACTCAGGCCGGTGCAGAGAGGGGAGCAGAGCCCGGAGGCCTCCAGCCTGGCTCGCTCCCTCCCTCCCCTCTCCACCTATTACCTTGTGTACCCCGCTGCGGCTGGGCTGAATCTCGCCCCAGGGGGCCCAGCCGAGGGACACCCCGTCTCTCTCTCGCTCTCCCGGGGGTCTCTCCCGGAGTCAGGGTCACCGTCCACTGACGGAAGAGGTGCCTGGAGGTTGCGGGGAGTCTCGCTTGCTCAAGCAGAGATGACCCCCGTCCAAGGCAGAGTGGCGCCTGCCGACACTCCCCGCTCCGGCGGGGTCTGTACACCAGCTACCTCGTCCCTGGAGCGCAGGGTCTCGCCTCTGCCCACACGGAGGGGAGCCCTCATTGCTCAGTGTATAACAGGAGGGTCGCATATAGCCTCCTGTACAACAAGAGCAAGAGCCTTGTGTCCAGCAAGTATAAATGGGACTGGTTCCCCCCGAGCTTTGTCTGTGGGTCCAGAAGCCACGGGTGGGCGCCGCCCCTCACTCCCAGACTGGGGTGGCCGCATGGCCGGAGTGAGACTGCTGTCCAGCCCCGTCCCCATGGGGCACAGAGAGAGGGGGGGTTGCTGAAGAAGCCCCTGCCCCTGTGATTGGGGTTGACCAGATGTCCCGATTTTATAGGGACAGTCCCGATTTTTGTGTCTTTTTCTTATACAGAGGCTCCTATTATACGCCCCCCCCCCACCCCCGTCCCAATTTTTCACACTTGCTATCTGGTCACCCTTATAGCGATCATACATCCCTGATATAGGAGGAGCAGCTGAGACATGCCCATATGATAACAAACAGCAGGGGGTCCTGAGAAAGTCTGGCCTCTGGAAAATTCCTTCCTGAACCTAAACCTGGTGATCAGTCTCACCCTCAGCAGGTGAGCAAGGCCCAGTCAGGCATCTGGAAAGGACTGACTGGGTCTACCTCAAATTCTACCCGATGCGGGGGTGGGTGGGGAGGGGATTGTTAAAACTGTACACACACACACACACACACACACAGTGCGGGGGGAGCGGGGGACTACTGAGAAGCTCCTCAGCTGTGATTGGGCGCACGGGTCAGGTCCCAAGGTCTCTCACCCACCACACTTCAGTTTCAAAGTTCACATCTTTTATTTTTTTTATTTATTTACCTCTCTTCATTTCTTTTCCTTTGAGATTCAGAATAGGTGTCCAGTTTTCCTCTGAGGGCGACATGTGTTGCGTTGTCGGTTGCTGCTCCATGGCGGGGTGTAACGACCACGGAGGGAAGTAGCAGCAGTTTCCTCACATGGAAGGAACACGGGTGTTTATTCCGTCTGGGAACATAAATGAGCTAGTCCCTTTCCCTTCCCTGTCATCTCAAGTGCCCATCCCGGGCCAATGGTACTTGCTACCCT
This sequence comes from Natator depressus, assembly GCF_965152275.1. Taxonomy (NCBI): domain Eukaryota; kingdom Metazoa; phylum Chordata; order Testudines; family Cheloniidae; genus Natator; species Natator depressus. The sequence continues at coordinate 35,725,897 of NC_134246.1, forward strand.
TCTCCTATAGGGGATGGACAATGCATCAAAAGAGACATTAACATTGTGTGGGAATGGATGCAGGGCAAAATGATACAATTAAGGCAGTAAAACCAGGCATTATGGGTAGGGTCTCCTTCCATATATAGATTCTGAGTTAGGTAGGTTAAAGGAATCAGGATAGAAAATAGTCTTGTTGGACCATATCCTAATGCAAGAATCCAGAGTCCAAAGGCTGATGTCTGAAATTCAAGCTGCCCCCCTCATCCCCCGACTGGTGCCTCATCTTAGAGGTGAAAACTTCCTTTGTCATTTTCTAAAGTTTAATGTCTGTTAATGTCTGTTCATCAGATTTGGAGATGGAAACCGATGTGATTACTTTTGAGGTCATTTTGGGAGTGACTTTAAAAAGGTATCGGGAGCCTAGTCGGATTTTTCAACAGCATTCTCTAGTTCTTGTTTAGTTTTTGGTGCCTTAGGGTGCTTCTGAAAATCCCCCTATGCACGTAAATACCTTTAAAAATGGCTATTTTTTGTTAACTGAAATCAGAACTTTGCTATGTGTGTATATATGTCAGTTTAACTTTTTAAATAAAAATAATTGATATAAAATAAAAATTAATGTATAATAATGTGTATACATAATATGATAAAATAAACCAAAATAAAATATCACCACTTTTACATGGCCTTCACTCAGTGTTTTGAATACATTATATCCTTGCTCAACATTTGTTTCATTTCAAATTACTTTTTTTCAAAAATGAAAATTTCACTAAAATTGGGGTTTTTTTTTAATTCCCCCCCCCAAATTTGTTTAACAAAAAGTATTTTTCAGTGTGTTTAAGTTTGGGGTTTTCTTTCATTCTTTCACTGAATACCAAAAAATGAAAACATTTTGGTTATCCAGTTTTCCAAAATTCCATATTTTCATGGACAATTTTGATGTTTCCCTTTCAACATTTTTCATCCAGTGCTTGCTACAGTAAAATGTCTGTCATATATGATTGCTGAGAAAATGAATTAATTGTTGATTTTAATAAATCATTTTGAGGGAAAAAGGAATGTTTTATGGCTCCAACTAAGGATGTGCTTAACTTTAAATATGTGCTTTAAGTCCTTTCTAAGCAAATTCAGTGACTATTTAAATCAAGAGGAGTTTTGCTAAGATTTCACCCATTAACTCCAACAGGACTTCAGAACATGATTAAAGTCAAGTCCATAGTAACTTGTGTCTAGAATGTAATCATGATTTTTTTTAAAATCAGGATTTATGTACTTTATGCTAATTATCTTATTTTCTTCTCCTAACGGGAGAAGAAAAAAATTAGTAAGAATTAGTTACATTGCCTTTCTTTAATTTTTTGCATTTGACAAAACATAACTTGTGTTTGATTAAGTCATATCTTCCAAAAATGCATCCAAGATGTTAAGGGATCGAGAATCCAGCACTTTCCTTGGTCTTTTTTTTTTGCAATGGTTAATGTCCTCCATTGCTAGAAATTGTGCCTTATTTTTCATTTGAATTTGTCTGGCTTCAGCTTCTAACCATTAGTCTTGTTCTGTCTGTCTCCACTATATTAATGAGCCCCTTAGCAACTCTCGCTGTCTCCTCAGAAATGTACTTATACATGGTGTCCTAAATATAAAGGGAAGGGTAAACCCCTTAAAAATCCCTCCTGGCCAGAGGAAAAATCCTCTCACCTGTAAAGGGTTAAGAAGCTCGCTGGCACCTGGCCAAAATGACCAATGAGGAGACAAGATACTTTCAGAAGCTGGGAGGAGGGAGAAAAACAAAGGGTCTGTGTATGTCTGTATGCTGCTTTTGCCGGGGACAGAACAGGAATGGAGTCTTAGAACTTAGTAAGTAATCTAGCTAGGTATGTGTTAGATTATGATTTCTTTAAATGGCTGAGAAAACAGCTGTGCTGAATAGAATGACTATTCCTGTCTGTGTGTCTTTTTTGTAACTTAAGGTTTTGCCTAGAGGGCTTCTCTATGTTTTGAATCTAATTACCCTGTAAGGTATTCACCATCCTGATTTTACGGAGGTGATTCTTTTTTTTTTTTTTTTTTTACTTCTATTAAAAGTCTTCTTGTAAGGAAACTGAATGCTTTTTCATTGTTCTAAGATCCAAGGGTTTGGGTCTCTGGTCACCTATGCAAATTGGTAAGGATTTTTACTAAACCTTCCCCGGGAAGTGGAGTGCAAGGGTTAGGAGGATTTTGGGGGGAAAGACGTGTCCAAACTCCATTTTTTCAGGAACCCAGATAAAGTTTGGTGGTGGCAGTGGAAATCCAAGGGCAAAGGGTAAAATAATTTGTACCTTGGGGAAGTTTTAACCTAAGCTGGTAAAAGTAAGCTTAGGAGGTTTTCATGCAGGTTCCCACATCTGTACCCTAGCGTTCAGAGTGGGGAAGGAACTTTGACACATGGTATTCAAGTCATCTTGCAGTCTTCTATTTTATTAGCTAAACAGACTAAACTCTTTAAGTCTTTCACTCCACGGCATTTTCTCCAACCTTTGAATAACTTTTTGTCACTGGTCTCAGAGCCCACTCCATTTCTTTGCCATCTTTTTAAAAATGTCAATGTCAGAACAGGACACAGTGTTCCTGCTTGTGGAGGACAATGTAGTCCCCTGTCTGCTCTTGCTCTGTAGTTCCGAAGAACTATTTGGTGAAGCATAGAGCAGGTTGGCATGGATTTGTTACAGTATTATTGCAACACCTGGGCGAATGTATGAGAAAAGTAGCACATTTTAAATTCTCACTCATAGTTGTTTTCAACTTTTTCAGATATTTCCCTTCCCAAAGGAAATTCAGACTATTCCTCTCAATTATATGTGGTTTAAGGGGTAAAGAATCTAGCAGATTTTGAATTAGGAAGCCAGGAAATGTTTATGCCTTCATTTAAACTTGATCCCTAAGTACATAAGAACGGCCATACTGGGTCAGACCAATAGTCTATCTAGCCTGGTATCCTGTCTTCTGGCAGTGGCTGATGCTAGATGCTTCAGACGAAATGAACAGAACAGGGCAATTACTGAGTGAGCTATCCCCTGTCCTCTTCTCCCAGCATCTGGCAATCAGAGGCTTAGGGACAACCAGAGCATGGGGTTGTGTCCCTGACCATCTTTGCTAATAGCCATTGATGGACCTATCTTCCATTAACCTGTCACATTCTTTTTTTAATCGAGTTATAGTTTTGAAGTAAACATTTGAACAGTAAATGTACTTTCATGCTACAAATTTCTCAAGTAGTTTTGACAAAGCAGAGTTTAGACCTTGTGAGTGACACTTTGGAGAAGTAGTAGTCCCTCGAATGCTATCTGAGCATTCAAGTTTAATTAGGAGCAATTTATAGGATTTTTTTTTTCATCATAAGAGGGTTGCTATGAATGTTTCCTATCCACCAGCTTCAGGACTGAGTGCTTGTCCACTCTTACTTCAAACTACTTCTTTTCCATACACTTATCTAATCCCTTGACCTCTCTGAAATGAGACCGGGAACTTGCAGGCATGACCAGAGAATCATACGGGACACATGGTCAATGACAATACATAAGATGATACTAACCACCAGAGGGACCCGCAGCAGAAATCACCTGTCCAGTGAATGAATGCCACTGTGACAAAAAGATATCCTGAAATGTTGCTAAGACTAGATCTGGGCGAATAACTGATTTTTTATTTCTCAGGTATAATATTAAAAATCTCAATTTGAGTCAAAGGACATCAAAAAATGCCAGAAAACGTTGCATTGAAAATGTCAATAGAAATTTAGTTTTGAGTGAAACATAATGTGTCTTTCATTTCACTTCATTTCATTTCTGGGATCTTTTTAACACAAAGGAAAGGAAACGAAGGATGCCTTTCACAATACAGTTGGCAGTGGTGACACTGCACTCTTTAGAGCTTTTAGATCAGTGGTGAGGGCACTCACCTGGCATGTGGGAGACCAAGGTTCAATACCCCCCTTTGCCTGATGGGGAGAAAGTATTTGAATTTGGATTGAGCACAGTACAGCAAAGTGCTCCAGCCACTGGTCTATGGGGTACTCACACGTGTTGCACAGGGATGTTTCCTGTAAAATGACCAAGCCAAGCCAAAAATGTGAGGCAATTTAAATTAATTCAATGCAATTTACCAGAAGCTGGGAATGTGCGACAGGGGATGGATCACTTGATGCTTATCTGTTCTGTTCATTCCCTCTGGGACCCCTGGCATTGGCCACTGTTGGAAGACAGGACACTGGGCTAGGTGGACCTTTGGTCTGACCCAGTATGTCTGTTCTTATGTGTAATGTATTAAAGGAAAAGGGTTTGTATGTAACTTTGGCACTGTGATGTATCCAGCTTCCACGCCCGCTCTGTTTGAGTCTATGCCAAATAAAAATACCTGAGCGACAAAGGCTAGAATCAAACTGAGTTCTTAGGAAGTTGAGTTGAATTAGGGCTCGGAAAATAGGCGCCAGTTCTGTGGGGGCTCCAGGGCTGGAGCACCTATGGAAAAACACCAGCAGCCAAGCTCCCTGCCCCTCCAGTACCTCCCACCTGCCGGCGACCCCACTGATCAACTCCTCCCCCTCCCCTCCAGTGCCTCCTGCCCACCATGATCATATGTTCCATGGCATGCAGGAGGCATGTGGAGGTAGGGGGAGGAGCGGAGATGGGGCATGTTTGGGGAAGGGGGTGGAAAGAGGAGGGGAAGAGGTGGGGAGTGGATGGGGGTTTGTGGAAAGGGGTGGAGTGGGGGCAGGGCTTGGGCTGGAGGGGGAGATTGAGCTTCCCCCGGGTAGAGAGGAAGTCGGCACCTGTGGCCCAGAAGAAATCTCATCAATCTCACCTCACCTCACTTTAGTAGAACAGCACTGAGATGAATGTATAATAAAACCCGATTAAGTGTATTAACAAAGAACAGACATTTCAGGGATACTGAGATCAGAGACACAGAAAATGGTGACAAATAAAACAAAACATATAATCATGCCTTCTCATGACTAAAATGTAACTCAACAGGTTATAATGCTTGTCAAAGACATTTTTCTCCCCTACAGCTGCTTCATAGCGTCACCAACCCACATGGCTGAGGAACGGCTTTTCCTAGACGCAAAGAGCGCTGACCTCTTTTCCCCCTCAGTGACGGATAACAAGATGCCCTTTTGTTTCTCCTTATATTCACCAAAGTTAATTTTCTTTGTCTCAAGAGTTAGGATGACCCCCTGGGTTCTTACTCTGGTGTGTCCTCTGGTGTTTTAGTGCCACGCGGTTTCCTCAACCTCCTGATATCTGGGGTTTACAAACACAATGCCCATTGTCTCTGGCTCATCCTGTTTGATTTACGGTCGAGACGCAGGCAAATCAACATTCCTTTGTCCAGGACAAGCATGTTTACCAACTCTTCCTCCAAAACACATTTCAGGAACATATTTCCAGCACACATTGATTATTCTTTACACACCATCCATCCATCCATAATGCAATGATATTAATGGCCAACAAGTCACCATCTTTCATTTGATACTTCACATGACATTCTTTATACATAAATATTATCACATAAGAACATAAAAACGACCATACTGGGGGAGAACAATGGTAGCCCAGTAGTCTGTCTTCCAACAGTGGCCAGTGCCGGATGCTTCAGAGGGAATGAACAGAACAGGATAATTATCGAGTGATCCATCCCAGTTTCTGGCAGTTGGAGGCTGGAGACACAAAGAGCATGGGGTTGTGTTCCGGACCATCCTGGTTAATAGCCATTGATGGACATATCCTCCATCAGCTTATCTAATCCCAGACATATTTTTGGCCTTCACAACATCCCCTGGCAATGAGTTCCACAGGTTGACTGCGTTGTGCCAGGAACTACTTCCTTATGTTTTTTTTAAACTGGCTGCCTACTATTTTCATTGGGTGACCCCTGGGTCTTGTGTTATGTGAAGGGGTAATAATGACAGCAAAGTGTTAGGTGTAGTGAGTCTGTCAGGCCTAATGTGAGTGACTGTCCGGTGGCTCCTCTGCCAGTTGACACCGAGGGGCTCTTAGCACCCCAAGAACATACTGCACTTGGCCAGTCTGGAGGTAAGAGAGACATGACAGAGTCGAAAGACAGCTTACAACTTTCCCACTGGATGCAGAGAGAAAGACCCACCTTGGTCAAGGCAGTTCTTTAGCAAGCTTAAAAGCACATAGGAAACCAGCTAGATACCCTCCATGCCTCACGCACACCACCATACTGTGAACTCAGATCAAATTGGAGTGCACAAACCCTCAGTCAAGCGAAGGGTGGATGGTTCGGAGCTTAAATCAAGACATTGAGACTTGAGATACTCAGGCATCTTACCTTACGACTGGAAAACTGCAAATATAGAACCTATATTTAAGAAATGGGGTGGGGGGGGAAGGGATGATTCAGGAAACTACAGGCCTGTTAGTTAGATCTCAATTGTTTGCAAGCTCTTAGAACAAATATTGAAAGAGAGGGTAATTAAAGTCATACAGGTAAACTGCAAATGGGATCAAATAAACTATGGTTTTACTGAAGGTAAATCATGTCACACTAACCCAATCTCTCTCATTTTTTCTGACATAGTCTGTGAGTTACTAGAGAGAATTCTTCCCCAGGTGTCTGGATGGTGGGTCTCTCCCACCTGATCAGAGTCTATTTGACCACCATATTTGGGGTTCGGAAGGAATTTTCTCCCAGGTCAGATTGGCAGAGACCCTGGTTTAATTTTGGTATTTTTGGTGGTTTTTTTCCCCCACCTTCCTCTGCAGCCTGGGACATAGTCACTTGCTGGTTTTAACTGGAGTAAATGGTGGATTCTGTGTAACTTGAAATCTTTAAAGCATGATTTGAAGACTTTAGTAACTTAGCCAGAGGTTATGGGCCTCTTACAGGAGTGGGCTGCTGAGCTTCTCTGGTCTGTGATGTGCAGGAGGTCAGACTAGATGATCATGATGATCTCTTCTGGCCTTAAAGTCTGTGAGTCTAAGACTCTACTTGGCTCTCTCACACATTCACTGTGTGTCTTGGAGATGCTGTTGAATCGCCCCTTGCCTCAGTTTCCCTTGTGCATAATGATGCACTTGGATGCTGGGAGACTAAATCCATGAATGTGTGTGACACTCCCTGATGCCACATTGATGGGCATATTAGAGCCTAGATAACGAAAAATGTGAAGTCACTAAGATGTGTGTGTGTAGACATTTGTATCTCCATAGAAGTCTGGGACCTGAGGCTAGGCTTTTCACGAGTGTCTACATGATTTAAGAGCACAGGTCCACTTGAAAGTCAGCGGCATCTCGGAAAATCCCAACCATGAACTGTACACTGAGTACATGAACAGGTGTCACACCCTCCCTTTCTCTGGCCACCCTGAAGACATGGGTGAGGGACTCCACTCTGTTTTTTTAAAGAGTCTCCTAAACAGCGATTGGGTGGGAAAATCTGCAATAGGTTTCTTGTAAGCATCTCTTCTTGGACTGTGGCACCATAATTGGAGGTGACCAGTGACCTCATCACCTGCATGTAGTAAGGAAGGCCATTTCCTTGGAGGATAGAAGTTTGTCTCCATTCACTCTGGTGTTTGTACCGTCGACAGTGCTAGCATGTTACTGAGGTTTCCTTCTCATTAATCAATGTAAGCATCAAGGGAGATGTCGCCTTCCCACAGAAAGGATAAAAGCAAAATCTTGAGAGGGTCTCTCTTGTAGGAACTGGGCACGAGGCAAATAGCACCATATAGAACACTTGGAGTAGATCTCTTTCCTGGCACTGTTAAAGAACGTGAAGCAGATGATGGTAGAAGATAAACTGCAGAGCCAGTATCCTGGTCTCTGAATCACTGGGAAAAGGGGCAGTATCTGAAAATCAGCCTCACTTAGAACAGATTTAAAGGTAAAACATTTCCACCATTTCTGTTTCAATTAAATCATGGGATTTTGAAGTGGCAAACATGAGCTTCTCTGCACCGTACTCCGGCCACCTCACTGGGGTGGTGGGGAAGAATGGTCTTTAACGGGCTAGGAATATTCAATGTGCTGTGTCAAAACTATGTCTTATCATGCTTCTTCTTCTCCGGAATCACTGGGAATGTTGATGAATGTGAATAATTGACTGATCTGAATAATTCCATAGACCAGACTAAAATGAGGAGTAATTCCATTATTATATGAAACAGAATTAAAAGAAGATACACATGTCAAGAAGGTCTGAAAAAATACAGAAGGGTTCAGAGATAGATAGATAGATAGATAGATAGATAGATAGATAGATAGATGGATGTGTATGGGGATAGGTCTTTCTTTCTTTCTTTCTTTCTTTCTTTCTTTCTTTCTTTCTTTCTTTCTTTCTTTCTTTCTTTCTTTCTTTCTTTCTGTGACTCTGCTACTTTTTGAGCATTCATCTTTCATACAATTAACGCACATTTCTTTATACAAAACTTGATACCGTAAGAGACATTCTTTTTGAAAAGACAAACGTTTCAGTAGAGCACTCTGCTTCAGTCATCCGTACATGAACACTAGTGCTCAAATTCTGCAAGGAGCTTAATATCTTTTGAGTGCTTCTGGGTCTCTTCCACACCTACTGATGCCAATGACATTAATTCTCCAGTGATTAGGATCATCTGTTGTCAATTATGCCTCTGAAAAGTAGGTAAACAATGTTGCCGCTGCTGTGAGTGAAGAACTTTGATTAAGTAGTATTCTCTGCAGATCTGTAGCTGGGTAAACAAAACATGAAAGTTTGTGGAGGGTTGGGAGTCTCAGTGTCCTGCCATGTAAACTGTCCTGCCTATTCATCCATCTTTGCATGGTGAAGGCAACATTAACATATCTATTTCTATATTGATACTGATATCAATATAGACATCGATACATATATATAAAATGCTAACAGAAGATGTCTGGCCAAAATTTTCAAAGCTCATAAGACCTGATTTCCCTCCCCCACCCAAATAAAAAGAAATGAATGAATTAAAACGAACGGGAAATGAGCACCCAAAAGCACTAGGCAACTTTGCCAATCTCAGCCTAAATAGTGTCAGCACATGGGCCTCCCTTGCCACACACAGTAACACCCTATACACATATAAATATTTACCACCAAGGTTTGACCAAAAAAATGAATTAAAGAATAAATTCTCACTGAGTCTTCCTGACTCTTTTTCCTGGTACTTTTTTCATAGTAAGTCTCAGGGCAGATCGGCACTAGGGGGAAAAGCTGATCCAACCGACGCAATTTGAGTTACATTAGTAGCATAACTCAAGTCAACATAACTTAGATCTACTTACCACAGGATCCACACTGCCCTGGGTTGATGGGAGAAACTGTCCCATCAACTCCTCTTAGGCTATGTCTACACTACTGCGGTAAGTCGACCTACGCTACGCAACTCCAGCTACGTGAATAATGCAGCTGGAGTTGACTGAAAATCTCCAGTCGACTTACCTTACTCTTCTCACCGGGGGTAGAGTAAAGGGATCGACTGGAGAGCAATCTGCACTTGATTTGGCGGGTCTTTACTAGACTTGCTAAATCGACCACCAGTGGATCAGTCTCAGAGCTTCAATCCCTGCCGTAGTGTAGACCTGCCCTTACTCATTCCGGTGGAGTACTGGAGTCGATGTCTGAGCGATCGGCAGTTGATTTAGTGGGTCTTCAGTAGACCCGCTAAATCGACCCCCGGTGGATCGATCGCCACAGCGTCAATCCGGCTGTAGTGGAGACCATCATCATCACCACTAGCATCTCTCTTTCTCTTGGAAAAGAGAAAGGTTTTTTGTTTGTTTGTTTCCTTCTTTTGTGGAGAATTTCAGCTGAAAATGTTAAGTTTTCAGCAGTTTTTAGCTAAAAATGTTTGGTTCTTTGTTGCCAAAACCAAAATATATGGGATTTTTTGTGGACTTCTCTGAACAGTCATTTTTTCTGCTAAAAAAAAAAAAAAAAAACTAACAAACCTGCCAGGCTCTAGATGCTGATTGAATAGATAGCAAATGTTGCAATTGTAATTCATAATTATTGTTAGGGGACTTATTCCTTCACCCACTTACTTCCCTGGTCCTTCTCGCATGAACAGAGAGCAACAATACCCGAAGTCCAAAGGTGCAAACAATTCGATGTTTATTGGGGTGAACTTCCAGCAAGCATGAATCCAGTTTCCTTCCTTAGTGTCCCCCTTCCCAACTCTGACACCCCAGAGCCTTACACCTGTGTCCCTGTTCCCATTCCTACCCTTAGCCAAACATGATTTCAATTTCCCCACCCCCATTCCCTGTTCCCATTTCCCCCTTTAGCAAAACATGATTCCAATTTCCTTACCCCCATTCCCTGTTCCCATCTCCCCCACCCACACACCCACCCCCTCACTTCCTGATTGACTGCAGACTATAGAGTAAAACTTGAGTTCGGCTTAGCTATACCTTAACCAATCATTTTCCTGAAATTGAACTAACCAATCCTAACATATTGTAACATGATTATGTAACCAACTATATCCCACCACCTTAATTAGTTTACACCCAGCAAAATTAATTATACAGCAGACAGGAACAATCACAGAACCAGACAGAGATTATACAGACAAACAATAGCAAAGTGGGAACTATAATGACAAAACAATACAGAAGTGGGGATTTCACATCCCAGCTATTGATAAGTGAGTTCTTGCCAGGCAGGATGCTATCAAACTAAGTTTCCTTTTACATTTTCTAGGCACTTCCCTTTCTCTGGAGGCGATGGGCACTATCAGGACAGGATTGTATTCCTAACAGACCAATAGCACCTTCTTTCAGTGTGACTAGTCTGGAATGTGAGGCTGTGACCCTTCGCTTCCCAGCTTATGGCTGCCTCTGCTGCTTAGCCAAAGGCCTTGGCCTAAGAACAGGGCCTCAGACTGTCACAGTAAGAGAAGGACCTTGCACCGGCAGACAGTGATTTTGATTCTTTCTTGTGTACCTGTATAACTAGCCAAGTGATAAGAATACACCTACATTCTTCGAGTACAGGCCTTTACCGACAGGCCTGAATATCCATATCCTAACAATTATATGCTTAAATTTGCTCTCTATATTAATACCCTAACATATTTAAGTTAAATAGCAAACTTACTGTTTTGGTCTCTGGAATTTTTCCCAGCTTTTGATGAATTTGGTCCTCCAGTGCTAGGTATTATTTGTCATTAATCTAATCTAATCTATCTACCACTGTATTACCTTAGATCCTTTACCCTAGACAGCTACACCCTATTGTTTGTGTTGGGTAGAACTGTCTGAGAAGGGCTGGGAAGGGAGATGGGGAGGAGGTACTACGCACCAGAAAAAGTTACCAGAAGCCTGATGTTCACTAGCATTCAGGCCCACCCATTTGGTGGTCCAGGTAAAGGAAGCTCTCTGATCCTCTAAACCTCCAGCCCCCAAGAACACCACAGCCCCTAATCGATCCCTCTAAACCCTAACCACAAGGTCACGGCCTCACGCACCCCTGAATCCAGAACCTATGTAATCACATTGATTCAGATAGTAATGGAAATTAAAGCAGATTAAAAATTTCCATTTGGAACATTTTTACTACAGAAAAGAATGTTGATTGAAATCAGAACTTGCCATGTGTATATGTCAATTTCATTTTATTAAATAAAAAGAATTGATATAAAATAAAAAAAAAGTATAATAATGTGTATGCATATATTACAAAATAAACCAAAAGAATATGAAACAAAAACTACTTAAATAAAAATTAAAAATAAAATAATACAAACAAAAATAACGTAAAAGTCGAGAATTCGTAATATTTTTTTTAAAAAAGTGACAATAGAAGTTTAAAAGTGTAATTTAAAAATAAAAATGGAAATGAAATGTGCTGGTATGAGTCAATGAGACCTGTGCTCCCAGTTACACTTTAGGAGCTTCTGGGCCCCCTCCCCTTTCATCTCTCTCTACCCCTCAGGAACGGGGCTAGACAGCAGTCTCACTCCGGCCAGGGGGGCCACCCCAGCCCTGGGAGGGAGGGAGGGGCGGCGCCCGCCCGGGCTTCCGAACCCACAGGCAAAGCCCGGGGGGAACCACAGACACTGAAACACCATCATCACACTTGGATGGGTATCCGAGGTTCTCTGATACAGATGCTACATTTCTTTAAAGTGCTCATTAAAAATCAACTGTAACACATTACTGTATTTACTTGTAATTTCTCGGGCAGTTCATAAGAGTCGAAAACAGTAGAGGGACATTGTAATTAACCTAAAACCAAGCACTGCAGACACTGAAAAGCTGAGCTAAGATTACATTGAAAAGAAAGCCACGTCTGTTCCAGTAAGAAATGTCCAGTTAGGCATCCGACCAGCGTTAAATCTAAAGGAAACGATCCTTAAATCTAATCAGGATTGACTCAAAACAACAATTACGTGTGTTTTCTTACTGAAATGAAAAACAGTTTACTACAATCTGAAAAAAAGAAATATTTTGGGTGGATTTTTAGCGATTTTGAGTAGGTGCACAGACGATCGTTAAGGTTTATAAAGAAGGTTTTTGAAACGCGTAGTTTTTAAAATGTCGAAACAAAACTGGAAGGGCTCTGTGTAAGCTGGAAGTTTGTCTCTCTCACCAAGGGCAGTGGGACCAGTAACAGATATGGCCGGACCCGCCTTGTCTCTCTGAAACAAACCTGAGGCCGTGTCCGCACTGGCGAGTTGACCGCAGCGTAGCGGAGCCCGTAGCTGAGCGGAGCGCTCCCGCAGCCAGGTTTTGCGGGCAGAAGTGCGAGCACAGCGTCGGTGTCAGAGGCCCTGCGGTAACCAGCCACGTGTGGCGATGGTGTTTCAGTCTCTGTGGTTACCAGTCAGATGAAACGGAGCGTTACAGGCAGGTGTTTCTGTCCCCCTTCCTGCTGCGAGCGCAGCGGGGCCCGGCTCTGGAAGTCTCCATGGGCTGCGATCCGAGCGGCGGCCCCGGAGGCAGTTCCAGGAGGGCGGGGCGATTCCCCGCCCAGCCCGGCCAGGGGCCGCGTTGCCCTTTTCACTTGGCTCATTCCGAAGGCTTGGCCCGGAGCCGTGACACAAGGTTGTGTGAGCTGGGTACACGCTGGGAAAAGCCCTGAGTGGGGGGACTCAGGCCGGTGCAGAGAGGGGAGCAGAGCCCGGAGGCCTCCAGCCTGGCTCGCTCCCTCCCTCCCCTCTCCACCTATTACCTTGTGTACCCCGCTGCGGCTGGGCTGAATCTCGCCCCAGGGGGCCCAGCCGAGGGACACCCCGTCTCTCTCTCGCTCTCCCGGGGGTCTCTCCCGGAGTCAGGGTCACCGTCCACTGACGGAAGAGGTGCCTGGAGGTTGCGGGGAGTCTCGCTTGCTCAAGCAGAGATGACCCCCGTCCAAGGCAGAGTGGCGCCTGCCGACACTCCCCGCTCCGGCGGGGTCTGTACACCAGCTACCTCGTCCCTGGAGCGCAGGGTCTCGCCTCTGCCCACACGGAGGGGAGCCCTCATTGCTCAGTGTATAACAGGAGGGTCGCATATAGCCTCCTGTACAACAAGAGCAAGAGCCTTGTGTCCAGCAAGTATAAATGGGACTGGTTCCCCCCGAGCTTTGTCTGTGGGTCCAGAAGCCACGGGTGGGCGCCGCCCCTCACTCCCAGACTGGGGTGGCCGCATGGCCGGAGTGAGACTGCTGTCCAGCCCCGTCCCCATGGGGCACAGAGAGAGGGGGGGTTGCTGAAGAAGCCCCTGCCCCTGTGATTGGGGTTGACCAGATGTCCCGATTTTATAGGGACAGTCCCGATTTTTGTGTCTTTTTCTTATACAGAGGCTCCTATTATACGCCCCCCCCCACCCCCGTCCCAATTTTTCACACTTGCTATCTGGTCACCCTTATAGCGATCATACATCCCTGATATAGGAGGAGCAGCTGAGACATGCCCATATGATAACAAACAGCAGGGGGTCCTGAGAAAGTCTGGCCTCCGGAAAATTCCTTCCTGAACCTAAACCTGGTGATCAGTCTCACCCTCAGCAGGTGAGCAAGGCCCAGTCAGGCATCTGGAAAGGACTGACTGGGTCTACCTCAAATTCTACCCGATGCGGGGGGGTGGGTGGGGAGGGGATTGTTAAAACTGTACACACACACACACACACACACACAGTGCGGGGGGAGCGGGGGACTACTGAGAAGCTCCTCAGCTGTGATTGGGCGCACGGGTCAGGTCCCAAGGTCTCTCACCCACCACACTTCAGTTTCAAAGTTCACATCTTTTATTTTTTTTATTTATTTACCTCTCTTCATTTCTTTTCCTTTGAGATTCAGAATAGGTGTCCAGTTTTCCTCTGAGGGCGACATGTGTTGCGTTGTCGGTTGCTGCTCCATGGCGGGGTGTAACGACCACGGAGGGAAGTAGCAGCAGTTTCCTCACATGGAAGGAACACGGGTGTTTATTCCGTCTGGGAACATAAATGAGCTAGTCCCTTTCCCTTCCCTGTCATCTCAAGTGCCCATCCCGGGCCAATGGTACTTGCTACCCTTCTCCTATAGGGGATGGACAATGCATCAAAAGAGACATTAACATTGTGTGGGAATGGATGCAGGGCAAAATGATACAATTAAGGCAGTAAAACCAGGCATTATGGGTAGGGTCTCCTTCCATATATAGATTCTGAGTTAGGTAGGTTAAAGGAATCAGGATAGAAAATAGTCTTGTTGGACCATATCCTAATGCAAGAATCCAGAGTCCAAAGGCTGATGTCTGAAATTCAAGCTGCCCCCCTCATCCCCCGACTGGTGCCTCATCTTAGAGGTGAAAACTTCCTTTGTCATTTTCTAAAGTTTAATGTCTGTTAATGTCTGTTCATCAGATTTGGAGATGGAAACCGATGTGATTACTTTTGAGGTCATTTTGGGAGTGACTTTAAAAAGGTATCGGGAGCCTAGTCGGATTTTTCAACAGCATTCTCTAGTTCTTGTTTAGTTTTTGGTGCCTTAGGGTGCTTCTGAAAATCCCCCTATGCACGTAAATACCTTTAAAAATGGCTATTTTTTGTTAACTGAAATCAGAACTTTGCTATGTGTGTATATATGTCAGTTTAACTTTTTAAATAAAAATAATTGATATAAAATAAAAATTAATGTATAATAATGTGTATACATAATATGATAAAATAAACCAAAATAAAATATCACCACTTTTACATGGCCTTCACTCAGTGTTTTGAATACATTATATCCTTGCTCAACATTTGTTTCATTTCAAATTACTTTTTTTCAAAAATGAAAATTTCACTAAAATTGGGTTTTTTTTTTAATTCCCCCCCAAAATTTGTTTAACAAAAAGTATTTTTCAGTGTGTTTAAGTTTGGGGTTTTCTTTCATTCTTTCACTGAATACCAAAAAATGAAAACATTTTGGTTATCCAGTTTTCCAAAATTCCATATTTTCATGGACAATTTTGATGTTTCCCTTTCAACATTTTTCATCCAGTGCTTGCTACAGTAAAATGTCTGTCATATATGATTGCTGAGAAAATGAATTAATTGTTGATTTTAATAAATCATTTTGAGGGAAAAAGGAATGTTTTATGGCTCCAACTAAGGATGTGCTTAACTTTAAATATGTGCTTTAAGTCCTTTCTAAGCAAATTCAGTGACTATTTAAATCAAGAGGAGTTTTGCTAAGATTTCACCCATTAACTCCAACAGGACTTCAGAACATGATTAAAGTCAAGTCCATAGTAACTTGTGTCTAGAATGTAATCATGATTTTTTTTAAAATCAGGATTTATGTACTTTATGCTAATTATCTTATTTTCTTCTCCTAACGGGAGAAGAAAAAAATTAGTAAGAATTAGTTACATTGCCTTTCTTTAATTTTTTGCATTTGACAAAACATAACTTGTGTTTGATTAAGTCATATCTTCCAAAAATGCATCCAAGATGTTAAGGGATCGAGAATCCAGCACTTTCCTTGGTCTTTTTTTTTTGCAATGGTTAATGTCCTCCATTGCTAGAAATTGTGCCTTATTTTTCATTTGAATTTGTCTGGCTTCAGCTTCTAACCATTAGTCTTGTTCTGTCTGTCTCCACTATATTAATGAGCCCCTTAGCAACTCTCGCTGTCTCCTCAGAAATGTACTTATACATGGTGTCCTAAATATAAAGGGAAGGGTAAACCCCTTAAAAATCCCTCCTGGCCAGAGGAAAAATCCTCTCACCTGTAAAGGGTTAAGAAGCTCGCTGGCACCTGGCCAAAATGACCAATGAGGAGACAAGATACTTTCAGAAGCTGGGAGGAGGGAGAAAAACAAAGGGTCTGTGTATGTCTGTATGCTGCTTTTGCCGGGGACAGAACAGGAATGGAGTCTTAGAACTTAGTAAGTAATCTAGCTAGGTATGTGTTAGATTATGATTTCTTTAAATGGCTGAGAAAACAGCTGTGCTGAATAGAATGACTATTCCTGTCTGTGTGTCTTTTTTGTAACTTAAGGTTTTGCCTAGAGGGCTTCTCTATGTTTTGAATCTAATTACCCTGTAAGGTATTCACCATCCTGATTTTACGGAGGTGATTCTTTTTTTTTTTTTTTTTTACTTCTATTAAAAGTCTTCTTGTAAGGAAACTGAATGCTTTTTCATTGTTCTAAGATCCAAGGGTTTGGGTCTCTGGTCACCTATGCAAATTGGTAAGGATTTTTACTAAACCTTCCCCGGGAAGTGGAGTGCAAGGGTTAGGAGGATTTTGGGGGGAAAGACGTGTCCAAACTCCATTTTTTCAGGAACCCAGATAAAGTTTGGTGGTGGCAGTGGAAATCCAAGGGCAAAGGGTAAAATAATTTGTACCTTGGGGAAGTTTTAACCTAAGCTGGTAAAAGTAAGCTTAGGAGGTTTTCATGCAGGTTCCCACATCTGTACCCTAGCGTTCAGAGTGGGGAAGGAACTTTGACACATGGTATTCAAGTCATCTTGCAGTCTTCTATTTTATTAGCTAAACAGACTAAACTCTTTAAGTCTTTCACTCCACGGCATTTTCTCCAACCTTTGAATAACTTTTTGTCACTGGTCTCAGAGCCCACTCCATTTCTTTGCCATCTTTTTAAAAATGTCAATGTCAGAACAGGACACAGTGTTCCTGCTTGTGGAGGACAATGTAGTCCCCTGTCTGCTCTTGCTCTGTAGTTCCGAAGAACTATTTGGTGAAGCATAGAGCAGGTTGGCATGGATTTGTTACAGTATTATTTCAACACCTGGGCGAATGTATGAGAAAAGTAGCACATTTTAAATTCTCACTCATAGTTGTTTTCAACTTTTTCAGATATTTCCCTTCCCAAAGGAAATTCAGACTATTCCTCTCAATTATATGTGGTTTAAGGGGTAAAGAATCTAGCAGATTTTGAATTAGGAAGCCAGGAAATGTTTATGCCTTCATTTAAACTTGATCCCTAAGTACATAAGAACGGCCATACTGGGTCAGACCAATAGTCTATCTAGCCTGGTATCCTGTCTTCTGGCAGTGGCTGATGCTAGATGCTTCAGACGAAATGAACAGAACAGGGCAATTACTGAGTGAGCTATCCCCTGTCCTCTTCTCCCAGCATCTGGCAATCAGAGGCTTAGGGACAACCAGAGCATGGGGTTGTGTCCCTGACCATCTTTGCTAATAGCCATTGATGGACCTATCTTCCATTAACCTGTCACATTCTTTTTTTAATCGAGTTATAGTTTTGAAGTAAACATTTGAACAGTAAATGTACTTTCATGCTACAAATTTCTCAAGTAGTTTTGACAAAGCAGAGTTTAGACCTTGTGAGTGACACTTTGGAGAAGTAGTAGTCCCTCGAATGCTATCTGAGCATTCAAGTTTAATTAGGAGCAATTTATAGGATTTTTTTTTTTCATCATAAGAGGGTTGCTATGAATGTTTCCTATCCACCAGCTTCAGGACTGAGTGCTTGTCCACTCTTACTTCAAACTACTTCTTTTCCATACACTTATCTAATCCCTTGACCTCTCTGAAATGAGACCGGGAACTTGCAGGCATGACCAGAGAATCATACGGGACACATGGTCAATGACAATACATAAGATGATACTAACCACCAGAGGGCCCCGCAGCAAAAATCACCTGTCCAGTGAATGAATGCCACTGTGACAAAAAGATATCCTGAAATGTTGCTAAGACTAGATCTGGGCGAATAACTGATTTTTTATTTCTCAGGTATAATATTAAAAATCTCAATTTGAGTCAAAGGACATCAAAAAATGCCAGAAAACGTTGCATTGAAAATGTCAATAGAAATTTAGTTTTGAGTGAAACATAATGTGTCTTTCATTTCACTTCATTTCATTTCTGGGATCTTTTTAACACAAAGGAAAGGAAACGAAGGATGCCTTTCACAATACAGTTGGCAGTGGTGACACTGTACTCTTTAGAGCTTTTAGATCAGTGGTGAGGGCACTCACCTGGCATGTGGGAGACCAAGGTTCAATACCCCCCTTTGCCTGATGGGGAGAAAGTATTTGAATTTGGATTGAGCACAGTACAGCAAAGTGCTCCAGCCACTGGTCTATGGGGTACTCACACGTGTTGCACAGGGATGTTTCCTGTAAAATGACCAAGCCAAGCCAAAAATGTGAGGCAATTTAAATTAATTCAATGCAATTTACCAGAAGCTGGGAATGTGCGACAGGGGATGGATCACTTGATGCTTATCTGTTCTGTTCATTCCCTCTGGGACCCCTGGCATTGGCCACTGTTGGAAGACAGGACACTGGGCTAGGTGGACCTTTGGTCTGACCCAGTATGTCTGTTCTTATGTGTAATGTATTAAAGGAAAAGGGTTTGTATGTAACTTTGGCACTGTGATGTATCCAGCTTCCACGCCCGCTCTGTTTGAGTCTATGCCAAATAAAAATACCTGAGCGACAAAGGCTAGAATCAAACTGAGTTCTTGGGAAGTTGAGTTGAATTAGGGCTCGGAAAATAGGCGCCAGTTCTGTGGGGGCTCCAGGGCTGGAGCACCTATGGAAAAACACCAGCAGCCAAGCTCCCTGCCCCTCCAGTACCTCCCACCTGCCGGCGACCCCACTGATCAACTCCTCCCCCTCCCCTCCAGTGCCTCCTGCCCACCATGATCATATGTTCCATGGCATGCAGGAGGCATGTGGAGGTAGGGGGAGGAGCGGAGATGGGGCATGTTTGGGGAAGGGGGTGGAAAGAGGAGGGGAAGAGGTGGGGAGTGGATGGGGGTTTGTGGAAAGGGGTGGAGTGGGGGTAGGGCTTGGGCTGGAGGGGGAGATTGAGCTTCCCCCGGGTAGAGAGGAAGTCGGCACCTGTGGCCCAGAAGAAATCTCATCAATCTCACCTCACCTCACTTTAGTAGAACAGCACTGAGATGAATGTATAATAAAACCCGATTAAGTGTATTAACAAAGAACAGACATTTCAGGGATACTGAGATCAGAGACACAGAAAATGGTGACAAATAAAACAAAACATATAATCATGCCTTCTCATGACTAAAATGTAACTCAACAGGTTATAATGCTTGTCAAAGACATTTTTCTCCCCTACAGCTGCTTCATAGCGTCACCAACCCACATGGCTGAGGAACGGCTTTTCCTAGACGCAAAGAGCGCTGACCTCTTTTCCCCCTCAGTGACGGATAACAAGATGCCCTTTTGTTTCTCCTTATATTCACCAAAGTTAATTTTCTTTGTCTCAAGAGTTAGGATGACCCCCTGGGTTCTTACTCTGGTGTGTCCTCTGGTGTTTTAGTGCCACGCGGTTTCCTCAACCTCCTGATATCTGGGGTTTACAAACACAGTGCCCATTGTCTCTGGCTCATCCTGTTTGATTTACGGTCGAGACGCAGGCAAATCAACATTCCTTTGTCCAGGACAAGCATGTTTACCAACTCTTCCTCCAAAACACATTTCAGGAACATATTTCCAGCACACATTGATTATTCTTTACACACCATCCATCCATCCATAATGCAATGATATTAATGGCCAACAAGTCACCATCTTTCATTTGATACTTCACATGACATTCTTTATACATAAATATTATCACATAAGAACATAAAAACGACCATACTGGGGGAGAACAATGGTAGCCCAGTAGTCTGTCTTCCAACAGTGGTCAGTGCCGGATGCTTCAGAGGGAATGAACAGAACAGGATAATTATCGAGTGATCCATCCCAGTTTCTGGCAGTTGGAGGCTGGAGACACAAAGAGCATGGGGTTGTGTTCCGGACCATCCTGGTTAATAGCCATTGATGGACATATCCTCCATCAGCTTATCTAATCCCAGACATATTTTTGGCCTTCACAACATCCCCTGGCAATGAGTTCCACAGGTTGACTGCGTTGTGCCAGGAACTACTTCCTTATGTTTTTTTTAAACTGGCTGCCTACTATTTTCATTGGGTGACCCCTGGGTCTTGTGTTATGTGAAGGGGTAATAATGACAGCAAAGTGTTAGGTGTAGTGAGTCTGTCAGGCCTAATGTGAGTGACTGTCCGGTGGCTCCTCTGCCAGTTGACACCGAGGGGCTCTTAGCACCCCAAGAACATACTGCACTTGGTCAGTCTGGAGGTAAGAGAGACATGACAGAGTCGAAAGACAGCTTACAACTTTCCCACTGGATGCAGAGAGAAAGACCCACCTTGGTCAAGGCAGTTCTTTAGCAAGCTTAAAAGCACATAGGAAACCAGCTAGATACCCTCCATGCCTCACGCACACCACCATACTGTGAACTCAGATCAAATTGGAGTGCACAAACCCTCAGTCAAGCGAAGGGTGGATGGTTCGGAGCTTAAATCAAGACATTGAGACTTGAGATACTCAGGCATCTTACCTTACGACTGGAAAACTGCAAATATAGAACCTATATTTAAGAAATGGGGTGGGGGGGGAAGGGATGATTCAGGAAACTACAGGCCTGTTAGTTAGATCTCAATTGTTTGCAAGCTCTTAGAACAAATATTGAAAGAGAGGGTAATTAAAGTCATACAGGTAAACTGCAAATGGGATCAAATAAACTATGGTTTTACTGAAGGTAAATCATGTCACACTAACCCAATCTCTCTCATTTTTTCTGACATAGTCTGTGAGTTACTAGAGAGAATTCTTCCCCAAGTGTCTGGATGGTGGGTCTCTCCCACCTGATCAGAGTCTATTTGACCACCATATTTGGGGTTCGGAAGGAATTTTCTCCCAGGTCAGATTGGCAGAGACCCTGGTTTAATTTTGGTATTTTTGGTGGTTTTTTTCCCCCACCTTCCTCTGCAGCCTGGGACATAGTCACTTGCTGGTTTTAACTGGAGTAAATGGTGGATTCTGTGTAACTTGAAATCTTTAAAGCATGATTTGAAGACTTTAGTAACTTAGCCAGAGGTTATGGGCCTCTTACAGGAGTGGGCTGCTGAGCTTCTCTGGTCTGTGATGTGCAGGAGGTCAGACTAGATGATCATGATGATCTCTTCTGGCCTTAAAGTCTGTGAGTCTAAGACTCTACTTGGCTCTCTCACACATTCACTGTGTGTCTTGGAGATGCTGTTGAATCTCCCCTTGCCTCAGTTTCCCTTGTGCATAATGATGCACTTGGATGCTGGGAGACTAAATCCATGAATGTGTGTGACACTCCCTGATGCCACATTGATGGGCATATTAGAGCCTAGATAACGAAAAATGTGAAGTCACTAAGATGTGTGTGTGTAGACATTTGTATCTCCATAGAAGTCTGGGACCTGAGGCTAGGCTTTTCACGAGTGTCTACATGATTTAAGAGCACAGGTCCACTTGAAAGTCAGCGGCATCTCGGAAAATCCCAACCATGAACTGTACACTGAGTACATGAACAGGTGTCACACCCTCCCTTTCTCTGGCCACCCTGAAGACATGGGTGAGGGACTCCACTCTGTTTTTTTAAAGAGTCTCCTAAACAGCGATTGGGTGGGAAAATCTGCAATAGGTTTCTTGTAAGCATCTCTTCTTGGACTGTGGCACCATAATTGGAGGTGACCAGTGACCTCATCACCTGCATGTAGTAAGGAAGGCCATTTCCTTGGAGGATAGAAGTTTGTCTCCATTCACTCTGGTGTTTGTACCGTCGACAGTGCTAGCATGTTACTGAGGTTTCCTTCTCATTAATCAATGTAAGCATCAAGGGAGATGTCGCCTTCCCACAGAAAGGATAAAAGCAAAATCTTGAGAGGGTCTCTCTTGTAGGAACTGGGCACGAGGCAAATAGCACCATATAGAACACTTGGAGTAGATCTCTTTCCTGGCACTGTTAAAGAACGTGAAGCAGATGATGGTAGAAGATAAACTGCAGAGCCAGTATCCTGGTCTCTGAATCACTGGGAAAAGGGGCAGTATCTGAAAATCAGCCTCACTTAGAACAGATTTAAAGGTAAAACATTTCCACCATTTCTGTTTCAATTAAATCATGGGATTTTGAAGTGGCAAACATGAGCTTCTCTGCACCGTACTCCGGCCACCTCACTGGGGTGGTGGGGAAGAATGGTCTTTAACGGGCTAGGAATATTCAATGTGCTGTGTCAAAACTATGTCTTATCATGCTTCTTCTTCTCCGGAATCACTGGGAATGTTGATGAATGTGAATAATTGACTGATCTGAATAATTCCATAGACCAGACTAAAATGAGGAGTAATTCCATTATTATATGAAACAGAATTAAAAGAAGATACACATGTCAAGAAGGTCTGAAAAAATACAGAAGGGTTCAGAGATAGATAGATAGATAGATAGATAGATGGATGTGTATGGGGATAGGTCTTTCTTTCTTTCTTTCTTTCTTTCTTTCTTTCTTTCTTTCTTTCTTTCTTTCTTTCTTTCTTTCTGTGACTCTGCTACTTTTTGAGCATTCATCTTTCATACAATTAACGCACATTTCTTTATACAAAACTTGATACCGTAAGAGACATTCTTTTTGAAAAGACAAACGTTTCAGTAGAGCACTCTGCTTCAGTCATCCGTACATGAACACTAGTGCTCAAATTCTGCAAGGAGCTTAATATCTTTTGAGTGCTTCTGGGTCTCTTCCACACCTACTGATGCCAATGACATTAATTCTCCAGTGATTAGGATCATCTGTTGTCAATTATGCCTCTGAAAAGTAGGTAAACAATGTTGCCGCTGCTGTGAGTGAAGAACTTTGATTAAGTAGTATTCTCTGCAGATCTGTAGCTGGGTAAACAAAACATGAAAGTTTGTGGAGGGTTGGGAGTCTCAGTGTCCTGCCATGTAAACTGTCCTGCCTATTCATCCATCTTTGCATGGTGAAGGCAACATTAACATATCTATTTCTATATTGATACTGATATCAATATAGACATCGATACATATATATAAAATGCTAACAGAAGATGTCTGGCCAAAATTTTCAAAGCTCATAAGACCTGATTTCCCTCCCCCACCCAAATAAAAAGAAATGAATGAATTAAAACGAACGGGAAATGAGCACCCAAAAGCACTAGGCAACTTTGCCAATCTCAGCCTAAATAGTGTCAGCACATGGGCCTCCCTTGCCACACACAGTAACACCCTATACACATATAAATATTTACCACCAAGGTTTGACCAAAAAAATGAATTAAAGAATAAATTCTCACTGAGTCTTCCTGACTCTTTTTCCTGGTACTTTTTTCATAGTAAGTCTCAGGGCAGATCGGCACTAGGGGGAAAAGCTGATCCAACCGACGCAATTTGAGTTACATTAGTAGCATAACTCAAGTCAACATAACTTAGATCTACTTACCACAGGATCCACACTGCCCTGGGTTGATGGGAGAAACTGTCCCATCAACTCCTCTTAGGCTATGTCTACACTACTGCGGTAAGTCGACCTACGCTACGCAACTCCAGCTACGTGAATAATGCAGCTGGAGTTGACTGAAAATCTCCAGTCGACTTACCTTACTCTTCTCACCGGGGGTAGAGTAAAGGGATCGACTGGAGAGCAATCTGCACTTGATTTGGCGGGTCTTTACTAGACTCGCTAAATCGACCACCAGTGGATCAGTCTCAGAGCTTCAATCCCTGCCGTAGTGTAGACCTGCCCTTACTCATTCCGGTGGAGTACTGGAGTCGATGTCTGAGCGATCGGCAGTTGATTTAGTGGGTCTTCAGTAGACCCGCTAAATCGACCCCCGGTGGATCGATCGCCACAGCGTCAATCCGGCTGTAGTGGAGACCATCATCATCACCACTAGCATCTCTCTTTCTCTTGGAAAAGAGAAAGGTTTTTTGTTTGTTTGTTTCCTTCTTTTGTGGAGAATTTCAGCTGAAAATGTTAAGTTTTCAGCAGTTTTTAGCTAAAAATGTTTGGTTCTTTGTTGCCAAAACCAAAATATATGGGATTTTTTGTGGACTTCTCTGAACAGTCATTTTTTCTGCTAAAAAAAAAAAAAAAAAACTAACAAACCTGCCAGGCTCTAGATGCTGATTGAATAGATAGCAAATGTTGCAATTGTAATTCATAATTATTGTTAGGGGACTTATTCCTTCACCCACTTACTTCCCTGGTGCTTCTCGCATGAACAGAGAGCAACAATACCCGAAGTCCAAAGGTGCAAACAATTCGATGTTTATTGGGGTGAACTTCCAGCAAGCATGAATCCAGTTTCCTTCTTTAGTGTCCCCCTTCCCAACTCTGACACCCCAGAGCCTTACACCTGTGTCCCTGTTCCCATTCCTACCCTTAGCCAAACATGATTTCAATTTCCCCACCCCCATTCCCTGTTCCCATTTCCCCCTTTAGCAAAACATGATTCCAATTTCCTTACCCCCATTCCCTGTTCCCATCTCCCCCACCCACACACCCACCCCCTCACTTCCTGATTGACTGCAGACTATAGAGTAAAACTTGAGTTCGGCTTAGCTATACCTTAACCAATCATTTTCCTGAAATTGAACTAACCAATCCTAACATATTGTAACATGATTATGTAACCAACTATATCCCACCACCTTAATTAGTTTACACCCAGCAAAATTAATTATACAGCAGACAGGAACAATCACAGAACCAGACAGAGATTATACAGACAAACAATAGCAAAGTGGGAACTATAATGACAAAACAATACAGAAGTGGGGATTTCACATCCCAGCTATTGATAAGTGAGTTCTTGCCAGGCAGGATGCTATCAAACTAAGTTTCCTTTTACATTTTCTAGGCACTTCCCTTTCTCTGGAGGCGATGGGCACTATCAGGACAGGATTGTATTCCTAACAGACCAATAGCACCTTCTTTCAGTGTGACTAGTTTGGAATGTGAGGCTGTGACCCTTCGCTTCCCAGCTTATGGCTGCCTCTGCTGCTTAGCCAAAGGCCTTGGCCTAAGAACAGGGCCTCAGACTGTCACAGTAAGAGAAGGACCTTGCACCGGCAGACAGTGATTTTGATTCTTTCTTGTGTACCTGTATAACTAGCCAAGTGATAAGAATACACCCACATTCTTCGAGTACAGGCCTTTACCGACAGGCCTGAATATCCATATCCTAACAATTATATGCTTAAATTTGCTCTCTATATTAATACCCTAACATATTTAAGTTAAATAGCAAACTTACTGTTTTGGTCTCTGGAATTTTTCCCAGCTTTTGATGAATTTGGTCCTCCAGTGCTAGGTATTATTTGTCATTAATCTAATCTAATCTATCTACCACTGTATTACCTTAGATCCTTTACCCTAGACAGCTACACCCTATTGTTTGTGTTGGGTAGAACTGTCTGAGAAGGGCTGGGAAGGGAGATGGGGAGGAGGTACTACGCACCAGAAAAAGTTACCAGAAGCCTGATGTTCACTAGCATTCAGGCCCACCCATTTGGTGGTCCAGGTAAAGGAAGCTCTCTGATCCTCTAAACCTCCAGCCCCCAAGAACACCACAGCCCCTAATCGATCCCTCTAAACCCTAACCACAAGGTCACGGCCTCACGCACCCCTGAATCCAGAACCTATGTAATCACATTGATTCAGATAGTAATGGAAATTAAAGCAGATTAAAAATTTCCATTTGGAACATTTTTACTACAGAAAAGAATGTTGATTGAAATCAGAACTTGCCATGTGTATATGTCAATTTCATTTTATTAAATAAAAAGAATTGATATAAAATAAAAAAAGTATAATAATGTGTATGCATATATTACAAAATAAACCAAAAGAATATGAAACAAAAACTACTTAAATAAAAATTAAAAATAAAATAATACAAACAAAAATAACGTAAAAGTCGAGAATTCGTAATATTTTTTTTTAAAAAGTGACAATAGAAGTTTAAAAGTGTAATTTAAAAATAAAAATGGAAATGAAATGTGCTGGTATGAGTCAATGAGACCTGTGCTCCCAGTTACACTTTAGGAGCTTCTGGGCCCCCTCCCCTTTCATCTCTCTCTACCCCTCAGGAACGGGGCTAGACAGCAGTCTCACTCCGGCCAGGGGGGCCACCCCAGCCCTGGGAGGGAGGGGCGGCGCCCGCCCGGGCTTCCGAACCCACAGGCAAAGCCCGGGGGGAACCACAGACACTGAAACACCATCATCACACTTGGATGGGTATCCGAGGTTCTCTGATACAGATGCTACATTTCTTTAAAGTGCTCATTAAAAATCAACTGTAACACATTACTGTATTTACTTGTAATTTCTCGGGCAGTTCATAAGAGTCGAAAACAGTAGAGGGACATTGTAATTAACCTAAAACCAAGCACTGCAGACACTGAAAAGCTGAGCTAAGATTACATTGAAAAGAAAGCCACGTCTGTTCCAGTAAGAAATGTCCAGTTAGGCATCCGACCAGCGTTAAATCTAAAGGAAACGATCCTTAAATCTAATCAGGATTGACTCAAAACAACAATTACGTGTGTTTTCTTACTGAAATGAAAAACAGTTTACTACAATCTGAAAAAAAGAAATATTTTGGGTGGATTTTTAGCGATTTTGAGTAGGTGCACAGACGATCGTTAAGGTTTATAAAGAAGGTTTTTGAAACGCGTAGTTTTTAAAATGTCGAAACAAAACTGGAAGGGCTCTGTGTAAGCTGGAAGTTTGTCTCTCTCACCAAGGGCAGTGGGACCAGTAACAGATATGGCCGGACCCGCCTTGTCTCTCTGAAACAAACCTGAGGCCGTGTCCGCACTGACGAGTTGACCGCAGCGTAGCGGAGCCCGTAGCTGAGCGGAGCGCTCCCGCAGCCAGGTTTTGCGGGCAGAAGTGCGAGCACAGCGTCGGTGTCAGAGGCCCTGCGGTAACCAGCCACGTGTGGCGATGGTGTTTCAGTCTCTGTGGTTACCAGTCAGATGAAACGGAGCGTTACAGGCAGGTGTTTCTGTCCCCCTTCCTGCTGCGAGCGCAGCGGGGCCCGGCTCTGGAAGTCTCCATGGGCTGCGATCCGAGCGGCGGCCCCGGAGGCAGTTCCAGGAGGGCGGGGCGATTCCCCGCCCAGCCCGGCCAGGGGCCGCGTTGCCCTTTTCACTTGGCTCATTCCGAAGGCTTGGCCCGGAGCCGTGACACAAGGTTGTGTGAGCTGGGTACACGCTGGGAAAAGCCCTGAGTGGGGGGACTCAGGCCGGTGCAGAGAGGGGAGCAGAGCCCGGAGGCCTCCAGCCTGGCTCGCTCCCTCCCTCCCCTCTCCACCTATTACCTTGTGTACCCCGCTGCGGCTGGGCTGAATCTCGCCCCAGGGGGCCCAGCCGAGGGACACCCCGTCTCTCTCTCGCTCTCCCGGGGGTCTCTCCCGGAGTCAGGGTCACCGTCCACTGACGGAAGAGGTGCCTGGAGGTTGCGGGGAGTCTCGCTTGCTCAAGCAGAGATGACCCCCGTCCAAGGCAGAGTGGCGCCTGCCGACACTCCCCGCTCCGGCGGGGTCTGTACACCAGCTACCTCGTCCCTGGAGCGCAGGGTCTCGCCTCTGCCCACACGGAGGGGAGCCCTCATTGCTCAGTGTATAACAGGAGGGTCGCATATAGCCTCCTGTACAACAAGAGCAAGAGCCTTGTGTCCAGCAAGTATAAATGGGACTGGTTCCCCCCGAGCTTTGTCTGTGGGTCCAGAAGCCACGGGTGGGCGCCGCCCCTCACTCCCAGACTGGGGTGGCCGCATGGCCGGAGTGAGACTGCTGTCCAGCCCCGTCCCCATGGGGCACAGAGAGAGGGGGGGTTGCTGAAGAAGCCCCTGCCCCTGTGATTGGGGTTGACCAGATGTCCCGATTTTATAGGGACAGTCCCGATTTTTGTGTCTTTTTCTTATACAGAGGCTCCTATTATACGCCCCCCCCCACCCCCGTCCCAATTTTTCACACTTGCTATCTGGTCACCCTTATAGCGATCATACATCCCTGATATAGGAGGAGCAGCTGAGACATGCCCATATGATAACAAACAGCAGGGGGTCCTGAGAAAGTCTGGCCTCCGGAAAATTCCTTCCTGAACCTAAACCTGGTGATCAGTCTCACCCTCAGCAGGTGAGCAAGGCCCAGTCAGGCATCTGGAAAGGACTGACTGGGTCTACCTCAAATTCTACCCGATGCGGGGGGGTGGGTGGGGAGGGGATTGTTAAAACTGTACACACACACACACACACACACAGTGCGGGGGGAGCGGGGGACTACTGAGAAGCTCCTCAGCTGTGATTGGGCGCACGGGTCAGGTCCCAAGGTCTCTCACCCACCACACTTCAGTTTCAAAGTTCACATCTTTTATTTTTTTTTATTTATTTACCTCTCTTCATTTCTTTTCCTTTGAGATTCAGAATAGGTGTCTAGTTTTCCTCTGAGGGCGACATGTGTTGCGTTGTCGGTTGCTGCTCCATGGCGGGATGTAACGACCACGGAGGGAAGTAGCAGCAGTTTCCTCACATGGAAGGAACACGGGTGTTTATTCCGTCTGGGAACATAAATGAGCTAGTCCCTTTCCCTTCCCTGTCATCTCAAGTGCCCATCCCGGGCCAATGGTACTTGCTACCCTTCTCCTATAGGGGATGGACAATGCATCAAAAGAGACATTAACATTGTGTGGGAATGGATGCAGGGCAAAATGATACAATTAAGGCAGTAAAACCAGGCATTATGGGTAGGGTCTCCTTCCATATATAGATTCTGAGTTAGGTAGGTTAAAGGAATCAGGATAGAAAATAGTCTTGTTGGACCATATCCTAATGCAAGAATCCAGAGTCCAAAGGCTGATGTCTGAAATTCAAGCTGCCCCCCTCATCCCCCGACTGGTGCCTCATCTTAGAGGTGAAAACTTCCTTTGTCATTTTCTAAAGTTTAATGTCTGTTAATGTCTGTTCATCAGATTTGGAGATGGAAACCGATGTGATTACTTTTGAGGTCATTTTGGGAGTGATTTTAAAAAGGTATCGGGAGCCTAGTCGGATTTTTCAACAGCATTCTCTAGTTCTTGTTTAGTTTTTGGTGCCTTAGGGTGCTTCTGAAAATCCCCCTATGCACGTAAATACCTTTAAAAATGGCTATTTTTTGTTAACTGAAATCAGAACTTTGCTATGTGTGTATATATGTCAGTTTAACTTTTTAAATAAAAATAATTGATATAAAATAAAAATTAATGTATAATAATGTGTATACATAATATGATAAAATAAACCAAAATAAAATATCACCACTTTTACATGGCCTTCACTCAGTGTTTTGAATACATTATATCCTTGCTCAACATTTGTTTCATTTCAAATTACTTTTTTTCAAAAATGAAAATTTCACTAAAATTGGTTTTTTTTTTTAATCCCCCCCCCAAATTTGTTTAACAAAAAGTATTTTTCAGTGTGTTTAAGTTTGGGGTTTTCTTTCATTCTTTCACTGAATACCAAAAAATGAAAACATTTTGGTTATCCAGTTTTCCAAAATTCCATATTTTCATGGACAATTTTGATGTTTCCCTTTCAACATTTTTCATCCAGTGCTTGCTACAGTAAAATGTCTGTCATATATGATTGCTGAGAAAATGAATTAATTGTTGATTTTAATAAATCATTTTGAGGGAAAAAGGAATGTTTTATGGCTCCAACTAAGGATGTGCTTAACTTTAAATATGTGCTTTAAGTCCTTTCTAAGCAAATTCAGTGACTATTTAAATCAAGAGGAGTTTTGCTAAGATTTCACCCATTAACTCCAACAGGACTTCAGAACATGATTAAAGTCAAGTCCATAGTAACTTGTGTCTAGAATGTAATCATGATTTTTTTTAAAATCAGGATTTATGTACTTTATGCTAATTATCTTATTTTCTTCTCCTAACGGGAGAAGAAAAAAATTAGTAAGAATTAGTTACATTGCCTTTCTTTAATTTTTTGCATTTGACAAAACATAACTTGTGTTTGATTAAGTCATATCTTCCAAAAATGCATCCAAGATGTTAAGGGATCGAGAATCCAGCACTTTCCTTGGTCTTTTTTTTTTGCAATGGTTAATGTCCTCCATTGCTAGAAATTGTGCCTTATTTTTCATTTGAATTTGTCTGGCTTCAGCTTCTAACCATTAGTCTTGTTCTGTCTGTCTCCACTATATTAATGAGCCCCTTAGCAACTCTCGTTGTCTCCTCAGAAATGTACTTATACATGGTGTCCTAAATATAAAGGGAAGGGTAAACCCCTTAAAAATCCCTCCTGGCCAGAGGAAAAATCCTCTCACCTGTAAAGGGTTAAGAAGCTCGCTGGCACCTGGCCAAAATGACCAATGAGGAGACAAGATACTTTCAGAAGCTGGGAGGAGGGAGAAAAACAAAGGGTCTGTGTATGTCTGTATGCTGCTTTTGCCGGGGACAGAACAGGAATGGAGTCTTAGAACTTAGTAAGTAATCTAGCTAGGTATGTGTTAGATTATGATTTCTTTAAATGGCTGAGAAAACAGCTGTGCTGAATAGAATGACTATTCCTGTCTGTGTGTCTTTTTTGTAACTTAAGGTTTTGCCTAGAGGGCTTCTCTATGTTTTGAATCTAATTACCCTGTAAGGTATTCACCATCCTGATTTTACGGAGGTGATTCTTTTTTTTTTTTTTTTTTTACTTCTATTAAAAGTCTTCTTGTAAGGAAACTGAATGCTTTTTCATTGTTCTAAGATCCAAGGGTTTGGGTCTCTGGTCACCTATGCAAATTGGTAAGGATTTTTACTAAACCTTCCCCGGGAAGTGGAGTGCAAGGGTTAGGAGGATTTTGGGGGGAAAGACGTGTCCAAACTCCATTTTTTCAGGAACCCAGATAAAGTTTGGTGGTGGCAGTGGAAATCCAAGGGCAAAGGGTAAAATAATTTGTACCTTGGGGAAGTTTTAACCTAAGCTGGTAAAAGTAAGCTTAGGAGGTTTTCATGCAGGTTCCCACATCTGTACCCTAGCGTTCAGAGTGGGGAAGGAACTTTGACACATGGTATTCAAGTCATCTTGCAGTCTTCTATTTTATTAGCTAAACAGACTAAACTCTTTAAGTCTTTCACTCCACGGCATTTTCTCCAACCTTTGAATAACTTTTTGTCACTGGTCTCAGAGCCCACTCCATTTCTTTGCCATCTTTTTAAAAATGTCAATGTCAGAACAGGACACAGTGTTCCTGCTTGTGG
This sequence comes from Natator depressus, assembly GCF_965152275.1. Lineage (NCBI taxonomy): Eukaryota > Metazoa > Chordata > Testudines > Cheloniidae > Natator > Natator depressus. Next base: position 35,757,455 of record NC_134246.1, read on the forward strand.
AGGACAATGTAGTCCCCTGTCTGCTCTTGCTCTGTAGTTCCGAAGAACTATTTGGTGAAGCATAGAGCAGGTTGGCATGGATTTGTTACAGTATTATTGCAACACCTGGGCGAATGTATGAGAAAAGTAGCACATTTTAAATTCTCACTCATAGTTGTTTTCAACTTTTTCAGATATTTCCCTTCCCAAAGGAAATTCAGACTATTCCTCTCAATTATATGTGGTTTAAGGGGTAAAGAATCTAGCAGATTTTGAATTAGGAAGCCAGGAAATGTTTATGCCTTCATTTAAACTTGATCCCTAAGTACATAAGAACGGCCATACTGGGTCAGACCAATAGTCTATCTAGCCTGGTATCCTGTCTTCTGGCAGTGGCTGATGCTAGATGCTTCAGACGAAATGAACAGAACAGGGCAATTACTGAGTGAGCTATCCCCTGTCCTCTTCTCCCAGCATCTGGCAATCAGAGGCTTAGGGACAACCAGAGCATGGGGTTGTGTCCCTGACCATCTTTGCTAATAGCCATTGATGGACCTATCTTCCATTAACCTGTCACATTCTTTTTTTAATCGAGTTATAGTTTTGAAGTAAACATTTGAACAGTAAATGTACTTTCATGCTACAAATTTCTCAAGTAGTTTTGACAAAGCAGAGTTTAGACCTTGTGAGTGACACTTTGGAGAAGTAGTAGTCCCTCGAATGCTATCTGAGCATTCAAGTTTAATTAGGAGCAATTTATAGGATTTTTTTTTTTCATCATAAGAGGGTTGCTATGAATGTTTCCTATCCACCAGCTTCAGGACTGAGTGCTTGTCCACTCTTACTTCAAACTACTTCTTTTCCATACACTTATCTAATCCCTTGACCTCTCTGAAATGAGACCGGGAACTTGCAGGCATGACCAGAGAATCATACGGGACACATGGTCAATGACAATACATAAGATGATACTAACCACCAGAGGGCCCCGCAGCAAAAATCACCTGTCCAGTGAATGAATGCCACTGTGACAAAAAGATATCCTGAAATGTTGCTAAGACTAGATCTGGGCGAATAACTGATTTTTTATTTCTCAGGTATAATATTAAAAATCTCAATTTGAGTCAAAGGACATCAAAAAATGCCAGAAAACGTTGCATTGAAAATGTCAATAGAAATTTAGTTTTGAGTGAAACATAATGTGTCTTTCATTTCACTTCATTTCATTTCTGGGATCTTTTTAACACAAAGGAAAGGAAACGAAGGATGCCTTTCACAATACAGTTGGCAGTGGTGACACTGCACTCTTTAGAGCTTTTAGATCAGTGGTGAGGGCACTCACCTGGCATGTGGGAGACCAAGGTTCAATACCCCCCTTTGCCTGATGGGGAGAAAGTATTTGAATTTGGATTGAGCACAGTACAGCAAAGTGCTCCAGCCACTGGTCTATGGGGTACTCACACGTGTTGCACAGGGATGTTTCCTGTAAAATGACCAAGCCAAGCCAAAAATGTGAGGCAATTTAAATTAATTCAATGCAATTTACCAGAAGCTGGGAATGTGCGACAGGGGATGGATCACTTGATGCTTATCTGTTCTGTTCATTCCCTCTGGGACCCCTGGCATTGGCCACTGTTGGAAGACAGGACACTGGGCTAGGTGGACCTTTGGTCTGACCCAGTATGTCTGTTCTTATGTGTAATGTATTAAAGAAAAAGGGTTTGTATGTAACTTTGGCGCTGTGATGTATCCAGCATCCACGCCCCCTCTGTTTGAGTCTATGCCAAATAAAAATACCTGAGTGACAAAGGCTAGAATCAAACTGAGTTCTTGGGAAGTTGAGTTGAATTAGGGCTCGGAAAATAGGCGCCAGTTCTGTGGGGGCTCCAGGGCTGGAGCACCTATGGAAAAACACCAGCAGCCAAGCTCCCTGCCCCTCCAGTACCTCCCACCTGCCGGCGACCCCACTGATCAACTCCTCCCCCTCCCCTCCAGTGCCTCCTGCCCACCATGATCATATGTTCCATGGCATGCAGGAGGCATGTGGAGGTAGGGGGAGGAGCGGAGATGGGGCATGTTTGGGGAAGGGGGTGGAAAGAGGAGGGGAAGAGGTGGGGAGTGGATGGGGGTTTGTGGAAAGGGGTGGAGTGGGGGCAGGGCTTGGGCTGGAGGGGGAGATTGAGCTTCCCCCGGGTAGAGAGGAAGTCGGCACCTGTGGCCCAGAAGAAATCTCATCAATCTCACCTCACCTCACTTTAGTAGAACAGCACTGAGATGAATGTATAATAAAACCCGATTAAGTGTATTAACAAAGAACAGACATTTCAGGGATACTGAGATCAGAGACACAGAAAATGGTGACAAATAAAACAAAACATATAATCATGCCTTCTCATGACTAAAATGTAACTCAACAGGTTATAATGCTTGTCAAAGACATTTTTCTCCCCTATAGCTGCTTCATAGCGTCACCAACCCACATGGCTGAGGAACGGCTTTTCCTAGATGCAAAGAGCGCTGACCTCTTTTCCCCCTCAGTGACGGATAACAAGATGCCCTTTTGTTTCTCCTTATATTCACCAAAGTTAATTTTCTTTGTCTCAAGAGTTAGGATGACCCCCTGGGTTCTTACTCTGGTGTGTCCTCTGGTGTTTTAGTGCCATGCGGTTTCCTCAACCTCCTGATATCTGGTGTTTACAAATGCAATGCCCATTGTCTCTGGCTCATCCTGCTTGATTTACAGTCGAGACGCAGGCAAATCAACATTCCTTTGTCCAGGACAAGCATGTTTACCAACTCTTCCTCCAAAACACATTTCAGGAACATATTTCCAGCACACATTGATTATTCTTTACACACCATCCATCCATCCATAATGCAATGATATTAATGGCCAATAAGTCACCATCTTTCATTTGATACTTCACATGACATTCTTTATACATAAATATTATCACATAAGAACATAAAAACGGCCACAATGGGGGAGAACAATGGTAGCCCAGTATTCTGTCTTCCAACAGTGGCTGGTGCCAGATGCTTCGGAGGGAATGAACAGAACAGGATAATTATCGAGTGATCCATCCCAGTTTCTGGCAGTTGGAGGCTAGAGACACAAAGAGCATGGGGTTGTGTTCCGGACCATCCTGGTTAATAGCCATTGATGGACATATCCTCCATCAGCTTATCTAATCCCAGACATATTTTTGGCCTTCACAACATCCCCTGGCAATGAGTTCCACAGGTTGACTGCGTTGTGCCAGGTACTACTTCCTTATGTTTGTTTTAAACTGGCTGCCTACTATTTTCATTGGGTGACCCCTGGGTCTTGTGTTATGTGAAGGGGTAATAATGACAGCAAAGTGTTAGGTGTAGTGAGTCTGTCAGGCCTAATATGAGTGATTGTCCGGTGGCTCCTCTGCCAGTTGACACCGAGGGGCTCTTAGCACCCCAAGAACATACTGCACTTGGCCAGTCTGGAGGTAAGAGAGACATGAGAGAGTCGAAAAGACAGCTTACAACTTTCCCACTGGATGCAGAGAGAAAGACCCACCTTGGTCAAGGCAGTTCTTTAGCTAGGAAACCAGCTAGATACCCTCCATGCCTCCCGCACACCACCATACTGTGAACTCAGATCAAATTGGAGTGCACAAACCCTCAGTCAAGCAAAGGGTGAATGGTTCGGAGCTTAAATCAAGACATTGAGACTTGAGATACTCAGGTGTCTTACCTTACGACTGGAAAACTGCAAATATAGAACCTATATTTAAGAAACGGGGGAGGGGGGGTGGGGAGGGAAGAGGGGGAGGGATGATTCAGGAAACTACAGGCCTGTTAGTTAGATCTCAATTGTTTGCAAGCTCTTAGAACAAATATTGAAAGAGAGGGTAATTAAAGTCATACAGGTAAACTGCAAATGGGATCAAATAAACTATGGTTTTACTGAAGGTAAATCATGTCACACTAACCCAATCTCTCTCATTTTTTCTGACATAGTCTGTGAGTTACTAGAGAGAATTCTTCCCCAGGTGTCTGGATGGTGGGTCTCTCCCACCTGATCAGAGTCTATTTGACCACCATATTTGGGGTTCGGAAGGAATTTTCTCCCAGGTCAGATTGGCAGAGACCCTGGTTTAATTTTGGTATTTTTGGTGGTTTTTTTCCCCCACCTTCCTCTGCAGCCTGGGACATAGTCACTTGCTGGTTTTAACTGGAGTAAATGGTGGATTCTGTGTAACTTGAAATCTTTAAAGCATGATTTGAAGACTTTAGTAACTTAGCCAGAGGTTATGGGCCTCTTACAGGAGTGGGCTGCTGAGCTTCTCTGGTCTGTGATGTGCAGGAGGTCAGACTAGATGATCATGATGATCTCTTCTGGCCTTAAAGTCTGTGAGTCTAAGACTCTACTTGGCTCTCTCACACATTCACTGTGTGTCTTGGAGATGCTGTTGAATCTCCCCTTGCCTCAGTTTCCCTTGTGCATAATGATGCACTTGGATGCTGGGAGACTAAATCCATGAATGTGTGTGACACTCCCTGATGCCACATTGATGGGCATATTAGAGCCTAGATAACGAAAAATGTGAAGTCACTAAGATGTGTGTGTGTAGACATTTGTATCTCCATAGAAGTCTGGGACCTGAGGCTAGGCTTTTCACGAGTGTCTACATGATTTAAGAGCACAGGTCCACTTGAAAGTCAGCGGCATCTCGGAAAATCCCAACCATGAACTGTACACTGAGTACATGAACAGGTGTCACACCCTCCCTTTCTCTGGCCACCCTGAAGACATGGGTGAGGGACTCCACTCTGTTTTTTTAAAGAGTCTCCTAAACAGCGATTGGGTGGGAAAATCTGCAATAGGTTTCTTGTAAGCATCTCTTCTTGGACTGTGGCACCATAATTGGAGGTGACCAGTGACCTCATCACCTGCTTGTAGTAAGGAAGGCCATTTCCTTGGAGGGTAGCAGTTTGTCTCCATTCACTCTGGTGTTTGTACCGTCGACAGTGCTAGCATGTTACTGAGGTTTCCTTCTCATTAATCAATGTAAGCATCAAGGGAGATGTCGCCTTCCCACAGAAAGGATAAAAGCAAAATCTTGAGAGGGTCTCTCTTGTAGGAACTGGGCACAAGGCAAATAGCACCATAAAGAACACTCGGAGTAGATCTCTTTCTTGGCACTGTTACAGAACATGAAACAGATGATGGTAGAAGATAAACTGCAGAGCCAGTATCCTGGTCTCTGAATCACTGGGAAAAGGGGCAGTATCTGAAAATCAGCCTCACTTAGAACAGATTTAAAGGTAAAACATTTCCACCATTTCTGTTTCAATTAAATCATGGGATTTTGAAGTGGCAAACGTGAGCTTCTCTGCACTGTACTCCGGCCACCTCACCGGGGTGGTGGGGAAGAATGGTCTTTAACTGGCTAGGAATATTCAATGTGCTGTGTCAAAACTATGTCTTATCATGCTTCTTCTTCTCCGGAATCACTGGGAATGTTGATGAATGTGAATAATTGACTGATCTGAATAATTCCATAGACCAGACTAAAATGAGGAGTAATTCCATTATTATATGAAACAGAATTAAAAGAAGATACACATGTCAAGAAGGTCTGAAAAAATACAGAAGGGTTCAGAGATAGATAGATAGATGGATAGATGAGGTGTATGGGGAAAGAAAGAGAGAAAGAAAGACCTATCCCCATACACATCTATCTATCTATCTATCTATCTATCTATCTATCTATCTATCTAACCATTTCCTATATCTTTCTCCTCCCCCCTTTTTCTCTCTCTTTCTCTCGTCACTCTAGACTTCCTGCAGAGTCCAAATATTTTTTTTTAATCCAGAACATTGAGCTGAAAACGCTAGCTATAATAGCAGACTTGGTGTAATCCCGTTTAAATCAATACATGAGGTTCTCTCATTTAAATCAGTGTGAATCAGGGGTGACTCATTTCTCCTTGCATTCACACTGGAAGTAATGGAGTTATTCTCAGGGCAGTGGCCAAGAATTTCAAAATTGTCTAACCATTTTGTGGTACCTAAATATTAAGAAGGCTGAACTGAGACAACTCAAAGATGCACTTTCTGAAAACCGGATGCCTTGAACATATTTCAGGCAGAACATCCAAAATCTATGGTCCCTTCTTGACCACGGTATGGGGACACATCCAAATCAAAATCCTAAAATTCTCCCACCATAGTAGGAGGAAGATCCTATAGTTGGACAGGAATATAGGAATGGATCCAGAATGGAGGAGTGCAGTGGTCCATATAATCAATAGCCTCTGTTTGACAGCGGTCAGTATCAAATGCTTCTGAGGAAGCAAAGGAATTATATAACACATTTCTTTATTATCCCAGACAGATATTCATTGCTTTATGCCCTGAAACAAAGGTATTTATTTCTCTTATGAAACTATAGATTATGTAATGTACCTGGACATATTCTGATTATTCAAATCAAAATCCAAGTCTTGTGTTGATATTAAGACTGGTCCAAAACTTTTCTGTAAAACTGAAATTTTGATAAAACAACGGCTTTCACCAAAAGGCTCTGCCTTCCTGCAAAATTCTTTCATTTTTACATGAAATGCCAAGAACACAAAATAAGAGAGAACACTTTCAGGCAAAAACAGGAAATGTTTTTGTTTGGTGTTGAAAAATGTTCAGTAATTTTCAGCCAATTCAGTGGCCAAAGCAAAAATAACTGACAAATAAATATTTTTTTAAAAATGTTTTGAGGTTTTAACTTTTTTTTTCAACTAAAAACCAGCATTTCCTTGGGAGAAAATGTCTGTTGACATTGTGAGGGATGGGACACTGAACAAAAAACTCCTCTGATCTTCTTCAGTGTGTTCCATTTTATAATGCCTAAGTATAATGATGTTCAACACTTCAAAAATGGTGAAGAGAAAAACAAATATATTAAAAGGGAGAGATAGGGAGATAAAGAAAGAAATCAGGATTGAGAGGACAACTCTTAGAAGAATTGTGTCTGACCCTCCTTTAAAGAATGGGTGACATTAGGGGTTATTAGTTCATAATGGTAAATGTCTATCTTATGAAACAAGAAAAAAAAACCCATGATAAGAAGGGAAGCCTCAGCCTAGGAGATTATTTCTGCTGTAAAATATTTGGAGTTTAGGGTACCACTGAGGATTTATAAAATTAAACTTTCAGAGTTCTGTCAGGGGTATGGATTGGTAGAGAATTTGTTGATCTCTTGCAGAAGGTGGGAAACTAGAATGTGCATCATCCAAAGCAGAAGGTCAGAGATGCACCAGCGATATGGACACATCACCAGAAGGGGAAGTAGAGGACTCAGCATTTGTGCAATGAAATAGAAACAGTACATTGAAAAGTACCCTGATGTTCTTCAACTGCCAGTTCAGTTTGTTTTCTCTTCCAGGGTAGAACCCATGGCAGACACAGAACTAGGAAACAAAACGGCTGTCAAGGAATTCATCCTCCTGGGATTTGGAAAACTCTCTGAACTGAAGAGCTTTCTCTTCCTGCTCTTTCTACTGATCTACATTGTGACCCTGGCTGTGAACATCCTCATTGCAGCATTAGTTATGGTTAATCAGTGCCTTCATACCCCCATGTACTTCTTTCAGGGGATTTTGTCCTGCTTGGAGACCTGCTACATCTCCACCATCCTGCCCAGGGTGCTGGCCAGTCTCCTGACTGGGGACAGAACCATTTCTGTTAGTGGTTGTTTTGTACAGTATTATTTCTTTGGTGGCCTGGCAGCTACAGAATGTTACCTCTTATCTGTGATGTCTTATGATCGGTATTTAGCTATATGTAAACCACTGCATTATGGAACTGTTATGAATGGCAAGTTTTGCCTCCAGTTAGCAGCAGGATCTTGCATCATTGCCTTTGTGGTTGTCACCATATTCATATGTTTGATGTCACAATTAACTTTTTGTGGCCCCAGTAAAATTGACCATTTCTTTTGTGACTTTACCCCAGTGGTCCAACTGTCCTGCAGTGATACCCACTTGATAGAACTTGTTGCTTTCTGTTTTGCTTCCATAGATATCTTTCCCCCATTTCTATTAACCCTGACATCCTATATCTGTATCATAGCCACTGTCGTAAGAATTCCATCCACTACTGGGAAGCAAAGGGCATTTTCCACCTGCTCCTCTCACCTGATTGTAGTTACAACCTTCTACGGGACCCTAATCATGGTGTATGTCGTACCAAAAACACATACACTGAGAAACCTGAACAAAGTGTTCTCTGTCTTCTACACAGTCCTGACTCCAATGCTCAACCCCCTCATCTACAGCCTGAGAAACAAAGAGGTCAAGGAGGCTTTGAGGAAATCTCTCAATAGATTTGTGCCTTTTGTGAGAATTTGGTGACACTGAGCTAACTCATTTAGGTTACATTAAAACGTGATACCCTGAGCTGTGTTTTTGAATCTGAAAGGCAATCAGTCAATGTCTTGTTCCCTATCATAGTCTTGGCAATTTTGGTTCACTCTTAAGAAACCACTGAAATAAGCACCATCTCTGTCTGCGGCTTTCAGGATGGTGTTTTCAGGAAGATCACCGATGGATTGTAGTTTCTATACGAGTTTTCTAATGAAGTTGATAGATTTCCACTCCATACGGCTAAATTCAGTGCCTTGCATAATGACAGGTTTCAGAGTAGCAGCCGTGTTAGTCTGTATTCTCAGAGTAAATGTGGGAAGATAAAAACACAAAAGAGTAAAGTTCAGAGAGAGAGAGAGAGAAGCAACCAGCTTTACCATAAAAGTTATTTATTGAACAATAGTGATAACTACACGAGGATGGCTAAACCAACATAACATACATTATTAAAGGTTAATACCTGAGATAGAAAAGAAAACAGAGAGAAAGAGTACTTGTGGCACCTTAGAGACTAACAAATTTATTTGAGCATAAGCTTTCATGATCTATAGCTCACTTCATCTGATGCATTCAATGGAAAATACAGTGGGGAGATTTATATACATAGAGAATATGAAACAATGGGTGTTACCATACACACTGTAATGAGAGTGATCACCTAAGACGCCCCATCATCTCAGGCATTGGCACCCTGACAGCAGGATTGTCTGGCTATGTAGACTCCCTCCTCAGGCCCTACGCTACCAGCACTCCCAGCTATCTTCGAGACATCACTGACTTCCTGAGGAAACTACAATCGATCGGTGATCTTCCTGAAAACATCATCCTAGCCACTATGGATGTAGAAGCCCTCCACACCTACATTCCACACAAAGATGGACTACAAGCCGTCAGGAACAGTATCCCCAATAATGTCACAACAAACTTGGTGGCTGAATTTTGTGACTTTGTCCTCACCCATAACTATTTCACATTTGGGGACAATGTATACCTTCAAATCAGCGGCACTGCTATGGGTACCCGCATGGCCCCACAGTATGCCAACATTTTTATGGCTGACTTAGAACAATGCTTCCTCAGCTCTCGTCCCCTAACGCCCCTGCTCTACTTGCACTACATTGATGACATCTTCATCATCTGGACCCATGCAAAAGAAGCCCTTGAGGAATTCCACCATGATTTCAATAATTTCCATCCCACCATCAACCTCAGCCTGGACCAGTCCACACAAGAGATCCACTTCCTGGATACTACAGTGCTAATAAGCGATGGTCACATAAACACCACCCTATACCGGAAACCTACTGACTGCTATTCCTACCTACATGCCTCCAGCTTTCACCCAGATCACACCACACGATCCATTGTCTACAGCCAAGCTCTACGATACAACCGCATTTGCCCCAACCCCTCAGACAGAGGCAAACACCTACATGATCTCTATGAAGCATTCTTACAACTACAATACCCACCTGCTGAAGTGAAGAAACAGATTGACAGAGCCAGAAGAGTACCCAGAAGTCACCTACTACAGGACAGGCCCAACAAACAAAAGAACAGAACGCCACTAGCCATCACCTTCAGCCCCCAACTAAAACCCCTCCAACGCATCAGCAAGGATCTACAACCTATCCTGAAGGACGACCCATCACTCTCACAGATCTTGGGAGACAGGTCAGTCCTTGCTTACAGACAGCCTCCCAACCTGAAGCAAATACTCACCAGCAACCACATACCACACAGAACCACTAACCCAGGAACCTATCCTTGCAACAAAGCCCGTTGCCAACTGTGCCCACATATCTATTCAGGGGACACCATCACAGGGCCTAATAACATCAGCCACACTATCAGAGGCTCGTTCACCTGCACATCCACCAATGTGATAGATGCCATCATATGCCAGCAATGCCCCTCTGCCATGTACAGTGGTCAAACTGGACAGTATCTACGTAAAAGAATAAATGGACACAAATCAGATGTCAAGAATTATAACATTCAAAAACCAGTCGGAGAACACTTCAATCTCTTTGGTCACTCGATTACAGACCTAAAAGTTGCAATTCTTCAAGAAAAAAACTTCAAAAACAGACTCCAAGGAGAGACTGCTGAATTGGAATTAATTTGCAAACTGGATACAATTAACTTCGGCTTGAATAGAGACTGGGAGTGGATGGGTCATTACACAAAGTAAAACTATTTCCCCATGTTTATTCCCCCCCCCCCCCGCCACACACACACACTGTTCCTCAGACGTTCTTGTCAACTGCTGGAAATGGCCCACCTTGATTATCACTACAAAAGGGTTTCCCCCCCTCCCTCTCCTGCTGGTAGTAGCTCACCTTAAGTGATCATCCTCGTTACAGTGTGTATGGTAACACCCATTGTTTCATATTCTCTATGTATATAAATCTCCCCACTGTATTTTCCACTGAATGCATCCAGTGAAGTGAGCTGTAACTCACGAAAGCTTATGCTCAAATAAATTTGTTAGTCTCTAAGGTGCCACAAGTACTCCTTTTCTTTTTGCGAATATAGACTAGCATGGCTGCTACTCTGAAACCAGATAGAAAGAGGGTGATCTCACCCATTCCATGAGGTTTGACCTGGTCAGGGTTCCCAGGTGATGGTGGTAGCTCTGGGTCCTGAGTACTCGAGACAGGCAGAGCCCCCAGTACGATCAGTCAGGAGAAGATGGAGTCCTGTGGAACTGATGCATAGTTTGGATCTAAGCATCAGAACACTTACTTGGGCATAGGTAGGGGTTTTAGTAGAGAAAATACAATGGTTCAAGGGAGAACACTAGATTTGTTTATGGGTAAACTGATGACTTAAGGGTTTTCTTTAGGCTAGATAATAGAAGCTGATCAGTCTTGGCTATGGGTGGTGTTTTCTTCCAGGGAGCTTACAATGCAATTAGGCTGCTTCAGTATTTTGGATATCAATCAAGGATTTATTACTAGAATTGGTCTGATAATTGCTGAGCTGGGTGTGTGCAGGTGTCGGTTCATTAACATCTGGAGCAGAGAGTCCCATGATGCAGTGCATCCCAATTTTTCTGAGCCCAGAGAACAGTGGGGTTCTCTGTTTTCCATTCTGTATGCAAATTGAGATGTCTCCCTGTCCCATCTTTCATGCAGATGAGGCTAGGGGAGTTGTCTCTGTTTTCCATTCTGTATGCAAATGGAGATGTCTTAATCTTTTCACCCTTGTCAGGAGGGGTCTAGGTGTGTCTCCCATCCACCCTTCATTGCTCTCTGCAAACCTTTTCTCTGATCAATTTTGGTTCAACAAGAGACTGGTGGTGGTGGGGGGGTGTCTTTCATGAGTCAGACAGGCTACATTCTACATCCTGGTTCCCCAAAAACACAGAGCTGACTGGTATAACCCCATGGAAAATGTTGACTTTTCACTGAAAAAGTCAAAACTTGAAAATTGTTTTTTGGTGGAGGTGGGTGTTTTGTTTTTTCAGGAACTGAATGCAAACATATTTCTCAAAGCACTAAATATTTTCAGCCAAAAGCTGCTCAAAACCGAAACGTGTTCTGATTTTAAAAAAAGTTTTGGATTTATAGATTTCAGATGAAATTTGGTGAAAAGCATATAGTTGAGTTTATCTTTAAAATATATTAACAAATTTGCTTCATTTCCCCTAGATACATCCCATGGCAAATGCTGACTGTAGAAATCAAATGTCCATGGAGAAATTTGTCCTCCTGGGATTTGGGAATCTCCCTGAACTTCAGATTCTTCTCTGTCTGCTGTTTCTAGCAATCTACATGGTGACCATGGCCGGGAACATCCTCATTGTTGTGCTAGATGTGGCTGATCAGCACCTTCACACCCCCATGTACTTCTTCCTGGGGAACTTGTCCTGCTTGGAGACCAGTTATACCTCCAGCATCCTGCCCAGGGTGCTGGCCAGTCTCCTCACTGGGGACAGAACCATTTCTGTTAGTGGCTGCATGACACAATTTTATTGTTTTCGTATCCTAGCAGCCACAGAATACTATCTGCTAGCAGTGATGTCTTATGATCGGTATCTAATGATCTGCAATCAACTCTGTTATAAGAAAAGGAGTACTTGTGGCACCTTAGAGACTAACCAATTTATTTGAGCATGAGCTTTCGTGAGCTACAGCTCACTTCATCGGATGCATCCTGTGGAAACTACAGAAGACAACTCTGTTATGCCACTCTGATGAACGGCAGTGTTTGTTTCCAGCTAGCGGGTTGTTCCTGGACAAGTGGCTTTCTGGGCAGCATCATAGTAATCATTTTAATGACTAAAATAAAGTTTTGTGACTCCAATGAAATTGACCATTTCCTCACCCACCATAAAACTGTCCTTTAGTGATACCCAGCTTCTAGAACTCACGATTTTCACACTCTCCTCCGTCGGGTCACTGGTCCCATTTTTATTCACATTGGTGTCCTACGTTTGCATCATCAACACCATCCTGAGAATTCCTTCCACCACCGGGAGGCAAAAGGCATTTTCTACCTGCTCCTCCCACATTGTCACTGTCACAACATTTTATGGGACTCTGATTATTGGCTACATGGTTCCAACTGCCCACCGTTCAAAGGACTTACACAAGGTATTCTTTGTCTTCTACTCTGTCCTGCCCCCACGGTCAACCCCCTCATCTACAGTCTGAGGAACAAAGAGGTCAATGAGGCCCCGAGAAAGGCTCTCAGTAAGTTTCTGGCTTTTGCAAGACTTCAGACTGTAAAATTAACAGATCTCTATCAGTGACCTACAGCAGGAGATTCTGGAAGACTGGCACCTCTCCCCAATCAGCTAATTTTGATCTTTGCAGTTGTAAAATAAGGTTGAGATTTTTAAAAGGGACTTTAGGGGTTAGGAGCACTGTATTCCATTCTTGAATTTTCCAGAAACTTTGGAGGGTTACTTAGGGTGATATTTCAAAGCAGTTGAAGTGAGTTAAACACCTAAACTTCACTGGAAGTTGTGTCACCTAATTTCTTCACATTTCTTTGAAAATCCTGGCCTAAAACTTTGGCAGACACGGATTTCACTGAATTTTAGGACTGATACTTGCTGCTGCTTCCTTTAGGGAGCAGTGTTTGTATGATATGTTTTGGCTGATATTTTTCTTTTCCAGGTGATGGAGGATAATTTGGGGAGAGGGGAGCAGGCAGGGGGAAACAATGATTGCATAAGTGAGAAAAATAACTCTGAATTCAAATGCAATGTTAACTGTTGTATATGCCTGTGAGATTACATATTTTTTTTCCTTTGCAAATCTAATAATAAATAATAATAAAATAGAGCAACTGCATAAAAGTTTGGGTCAATATTTTTTTGGTCTTTGAGTCATATTTTAAGGTCAGAAGGGACTCTCATCTAGTCTGCATGACACAGGCCAAAGAACTTGACCCGCCATCTATGTTTCCCACTCCCTTCTATCTGGATTTTTCAGTGTCTCTGATTACCCTAGATTTACTGAGCTGGCCAATGGAGATACACTGATTCACAGAAACTGGGGCTCTGGACTCTTTCTTTTAAGGCATATTTCAACATTGTGGGCCTGATTCAACACTGGGTTACTTAGTCTCTATATATGCTATTTTACATTAGAATCAAAGACTTCTGGTAGGGGAAATTCTTTCCAGCAGCTTATAGATAGACCCTGTTAGGCAAGAGTTCAAATTCAGTTAGAAGCTGAGACAGAAACCCACGTAACTAACAAGCAGGAACACTGGAAGCCCAAGGACACTGGCAGCTGTAAACACTTGATAAACTTGTATGGTCAAATGTCTGCCCAGTAATTTGGCTCTTAGAACAGAACAAACCCTCCCTTCACAGCCCTCCGGATATCTGTAAACACTCACCCCCCCCATCCCTTCACTTTAAGGTAGTCATAGATAATTGATGTAATCAAAATAGTTTTATGCGTATGTTCTGCTCCTGTCAATGTCATGTTAAATGTTTTCTTTCTCTCTGAAACGATGTTTGTCTCTGTAAGTATAAGATATGTGCAAACGGAGTGATAAGAAAAGGTATATAATTGGTCACTGTGGTACTACACTTTTGAAGCTGTTCTGTCAGTCTTCCTGGTACCATGAATAAACCCCTTCAGTATTGTCTGTGCCTGCCTGATTCTTGGGGAAAAGAATCTCCTTGCTTCACAGTTTGGCATAGCAAGCAGGGTGTGGTCGGGAATCCTCAGAGAGTTTCTCACAACCAGGGATAGAGGTGAGTATCCTTTTACTTACCACCTCTAGTGCACACCTTGGTTTGGGACTCCTCGAGACACCCCTTAGCACCTTTTTTTTTAATATGAACCACATATAGGATGCACAGAGAAGAGGATGGAACAGGATTTTGTTTGTGGCCAGGGTTTTCGGGTTGCAGGGATCACTGTAAGTGAAGGCTGCAATACAAGTACTGAGCACCAGAGCGTTCTTCAGTAGTGCTGCGTACAAGAGTGTGCTCAGTCAGTTCCCCTGAAATGCCGCTTGAGTGGGTTTCAGAAAGCTGGGTAATAATGTTGTATGACTGGCCCCAGGGTGTATCAATGATACCCTCTAAAGGAGGGAGAATCTTTGATTTTATAAAAGGAAAACATGGGACGGTTCAAAAGACTATGGCAAAGGATGGATGGAATGAGGGTCTGAGTGTGAAGGATAGCATGTTGTGGTGGTCTGGTCAGATGAAAGGAAAGTTAGAGAAAGGAATTGTGATACTGTACTGTGAATATGAAAGAAAGTTTCAGGAATTGGAAACGCTCCAAAAGACTCTTACATCAGAGCTGAACAAAAAGACAGATTTAAACCACAGATTAAGTGAGCTTCAAGCAGAGAACAACACTCTAAAAGCAAAAATAAAAGAAAGCAGCTCCTCTGCATGCCGGATTGCTGCTAGCATACAACAGAAGGGTAATTTTACTGACCCTGGTTCAAGCAGTGAGACTGATAAAGACCAAAACTAAATCAATTGGAAACACCTTGAAAAACAAATCCAGTATTGGAACCTGGCACACACGGGGAAAAACTGGGATAATTGGCCTCCTTTTAACCCAGACTTAAGTGCCAGCACTCCCCTGGCCCCTCTTCAAGTAACCACGCGGTGGTCAGGGCCAGAAGATAACAGAGTGGCTCATAATACTTATAAGTACACTCCTCTCAGCACAGAGAAAATGAGGGGCTTACTGAAAGATCTCCCTGATTTAAAGCCCATAGATCCAAATTTGGTATTTTGGAAAAAAAATAAGTTAGATGGTTACCACGTATACATTACATCCCTGGGATCTTCATATCCTAACTAAGGCTAAATGCCCTCACCTTTCATGGGTCAAGATCCCCTCAGAAGAGCACTGGAATGGTACTTGGGCCTCTGTCAAATTTGTATCAGAAAGTGACATGACTCGTGCCTGCACTGATTTTAAGGAAGCCGTCCAAAATGCCTTGGGGAATGGAGCCGGTAATTGGGGACTAATAGTGGGATGCGTACAAGGCAAGTACGAACCTGCTGCTCAATATTGTGAGCGGAAATGGGAAATATATTTAAGTAATGCAGGCACTGGCAATCCAAAGAAAACTGATCAGGCATTTCTAAAAATGTTAAAGGAAGGTTTTAACTCCCACCTGCAAATAGCCCTTAACTTGGGAGTGAATCCAGGCTCTGATTATGAATCCATCTGTATGTGGGCCTCTGAATGTGAAGCCAGTCAAGCTAAATATATAAACAGCAAGGCTACTCGCATTCCTGTGGTAACAGCAAAAAGTAAACTATCCTGTTATAATTGTGGGTTTCTCGGATATACCCAACAGAACTGCAGGTGCAAGATCCAAAAGTCTAGTCAGGGACAGAATCATGGCCAGTTGAATCCCCGCAGTACCTCACTGCCCTTTCAATCTGGTCCTGATCCTGCCCCCACCGCCTCCCCTACCTTACAGTGTTTTGTATGTGGGGAGACCAGACACTGGGCAGCTGGATGCCCAAGCCGAGTAGCCCTGGGCAACCAGCCCCAACAGGTATCTCAACCAGCTGCTAACCCTTACTAACACCTAAGCAAAGAGCAAATGGCCAGGGTTTTAAATTCCATGACCTGCTAGGATCCAGCAGCCCCCCTTGCTCATCAGTACTGCTGATGCAGATATAAATCTCTTGAGGCCACACTTACAAGCCTGGATAAGGGGCCAGTCATGCACAATTCTTGTGGATACGGGAGCATCTGTTTCCATTACTGACCTCCCCCTCCCCACTACTAAACAGTATTTTACTATTTCAGGGGTGGGAGGTGCACAACTCATGTCTTATAAAAGCTACCCTGTTCTTGTAGAATCTAATCTTCTGGACTCAGTCTTTTTATGTAGCTCCAAATGCAGAGGGGACTATTTTGGGCACGGACGCCCTCTGCAATGCAGCGACTCTTAACCTTTCTCAGAGTACAGGTGCCTTTGCTGATAAACTTCTGCATACTCATACGGTTCCTCTCCATAATGATAACTCTCTCACTTCTGTTGCAGCTGCCAAATCCATGGCTCTCACTTGGGACACCTCTAACCCTTTTCAAGAATTATGTTCCAGGTTCCCCTCTGTTTGGGCAGAGAATAAGCTGTCTTGCATTTTGGTGCCAGCTCATCTCTGCCCACCCATACAGGTTACCAGTCAACTCCCTCCACCTACCAAGCAATACCCTCTCAAACCTGAGGCTGTGGACATGGTAGGTGACATTGTTCACTCTTTACTTCAGCAAGGTATATTGGTTCCTTGTGGGAGTGCACCCTCTTAAGCCCGCACATTACAATTGCACACTTTAATCTTCTTAATCCTGCTACTTTGATGCCGACTAACGGGAACCTCATCAGTGCCCTCTTTCTGAGGATACTATTGTTAAGGAACCAACTGGGTAGCACAACCACCTGCTGCCCTTCTTTCCATGAGGGCAACCCCTCTCTCTAGTACAGGAAGAAAAGGAGGAGTTGTGGCACCTAAGAGATTAACCAATTTATTTGAGCATAAGCTTTCGTGAGCTATAGCTCACTTCATCGGATGCATACTGTGGAAAGTGTAGAAGATCTTTTTATATACACACAAAACATGAACAAATACCTCCTCCCACCCCACTCTCCTGCTGGTAATAGCTTATCTAAAATGATCACTCTCCTTAAAATGTGTATGATAATCAAGGTGGGCCATTTCCAGCACAAATCCAGGGTTTAACAAGAATGTCTAAGGACGGGGGGGGGGGGGTAGGAAAAAACAAGGGGAAATAGGTTACTTTGCATAATGACTTAGCCACTCCCAGTCTCTATTCAAGCCTAAGTTAATTGTATCCAATTTGCAAATTAATTCCAATTCAACAGTTTCTCGCTGGAGTCTGGATTTGAAGTTTTTTTGTTGAAGAATTGCAACTTTCATGTCTGTAATTGTGTGACCAGAGAGATTGAAGTGTTCTCCGACTGGTTTATGAATGTTATAATTCTTGACATCTGATTTGTGTCCATTTATTCTTTTACGTAGAGACTGTCCAGTTTGACCAATGTACATGGCAGAGGGGCATTGCTGGCACATGATGGCATCTATCACATTGGTGGATGTGCAGGTGAACGAGCCTCTGATAGTGTGGCTGATGTTATTAGGCCCTGTGATGGTGTCCCCTGAATAGATATGTGGGCACAGTTGGCAACGGGCTTTGTTGCAAGGATAGGTTCCTGGGTTAGTGGTTCTGTTGTGTGGTATGTGGTTGCTGGTGAGTATTTGCTTCAGGTTGGGAGGCTGTCTGTAAGCAAGGACTGGCCTGTCTCCCAAGATTTGTGGGAGTGTTGGGTCATCCTTCAGGATAGGTTGTAGATCCTTAATAATGCATTGGAGGGGGTTTAGTTGGGGGCTGAAGGTGACGGCTAGTGGCGTTCTGTTATTTTCTTTGTTAGGCCTGTCCTGTAGTAGGTGACTTCTGGGAACTCTTCTGGCTCTATCAATCTGTTTCTTCACTTCAGCAGGTGGGTATTGTAGTTGTAAGAATGCTTGATAGAGATCTTGTAGGTGTTTGTCTCTGTCTGAGGGGTTGGAGCAAATGCGGTTGTATCGCAGAGCTTGGCTGTAGACAATGGATCGTGTGGTGTGGTCAGGGTGAAAGCTGGAGGCATGTAGGTAGGAATAGCGGTCAGTAGGTTTCCGGTATAGGGTGGTGTTTATGTGACCATCGTTTATTAGCACTGTAGTGTCCAGGAAGTGGATCTCTTGTGTGGACTGGATCAGGCTGAGGTTGATGGTGGGATGGAAATTATTGAAATCATGGTGGAATTCCTCAAGGGCTTCTTTTCCATGGGTCCAGATGATGAAGATGTCATCAATATAGCGCAAGTAGAGTAGGGGCGTTAGGGGACGAGAGCTGAGGAAGCGTTGTTCTAAGTCAGCCATAAAAATGTTGGCATACTGTGGAGCCATGCGGGTACCCATAGCAGTGCCGCTGATTTGAAGGTATACATTGTCCCCAAATGTAAAATAGTTATGGGTAAGGACAAAGTCACAAAGTTCAGCCACCAGGTTAGCCGTGACATTATCGGGGATACTGTTCCTGACGGCTTGTAGTCCATCTTTGTGTGGAATGTTGGTGTAGAGGGCTTCTACATCCATAGTGGCCAGGATGGTGTTTTCAGGAAGATCACCGATGGATTGTAGTTTCCTCAGGAAGTCAGTGGTGTCTCGAAGGTAGCTGGGAGTGCTGGTAGCGCAGGGCCTGAGGAGGGAGTCTACATAGCCAACAATCCTGCTGTCAGGGTGCCAATGCCTGAGATGATGGGGCGCCCAGGATTTCCAGGTTTATGGATCTTGGATAGTAGATAGAATATCCCAGGTCGGGGTTCCAGGGGTGTGTCTGTGCGGATTTGATCTTGTGCTTTTTCAGGGAGTTTCTTGAGCAAATGCTGTAGTTTCATTTGGTAACTCTCAGTGGGATCATAGGGTAATGGCTTGTAGAAAGTGGTGTTGGAGAGCTGCCGAGCAGCCTCTTGTTCATATTCCGACCTATTCATGATGACAACAGCACCTCCTTTGTCAGCCTTTTTGATTATGATGTCAGAGTTGTTTCTGAGGCTGTGGATGGCATTGTGTTCTGCACGGCTGAGGTTATGGGGCAAGTGATGCTGCTTTTCCACAATTTCAGCCCGTGCACGTCGGCTGAAGCACTCTATGTAGAAGTCCAGTCTGCTGTTTCGACCTTCAGGAGGAGTCCACCTAGAATCCTTCTTTTTGTAATGTTCGTAGGGAGGTTTCTGTGGATTAGTATGTTGTTCAGAGGTATGTTGGAAATATTCCTTGAGTCGGAGATGTCGAAAATAGGATTCTAGGTCACCACAGAACTGTATCATGTTCGTAGGGGTGAAGGGGCAGAAGGAGAGGCCCCGAGATAGGACAGCTGCTTCTGCTGGGCTGAGAGTATAGTTGGATAGGTTAACAATATTGCTGGGTGGGTTGAGGGAACCATTGCTGTGGCCCCTTGTGGCATGTAGTAGTTTAGAAAGTTTAGTGTCCTTTTTCTTTTGTAGAGAAGCAAAGTGTGTGTTGTAAATGGCCTGTCTAGTTTTAGTAAAGTCCAGCCACAAGGAAGTTTGTGTGGAAGGTTGGTTTTTTATGAGAGTATCCATTTTTGAGAGCTCATTCTTATGGCCCACCTTGATTATCATACACATTGTAAGGAGAGTGATCACTTTAGATAAGCTATTACCAGCAGGAGAGTGGGGTGGGAGGAGGTATTTTTTCATGCTTTGTGTGTATATAAAAAGATCTTGTGTACTTTCCACAGTATGCATCCGATGAAGTGAGCTGTAGCTCACGAAAGCTTATGCTCAAATAAATTGGTTAGTCTCTAAGGTGCCACAAGTACTCCTTTTCTTTTTGCGAATACAGACTAACACGGCTGTTACTCTGAAACCAGCTAGTACAGGAGTTTCACTTTGAACTCATTACTGTAATGACTATATCACTGGGGGAAGGATGTGTAGTCCCGGCTCCCCTCTCCTGATCTCTGACGCTGCACAGGAATATATCAAAGGCATAAATGAAGTCTTGCACCCCCTAAAACTAACTGTCCAAGACCGACAAGAAGCCCAGGACCCTCCAGAGACCTCCTCC
Source organism: Natator depressus (assembly GCF_965152275.1). Classification (NCBI taxonomy): domain Eukaryota; kingdom Metazoa; phylum Chordata; order Testudines; family Cheloniidae; genus Natator; species Natator depressus. The sequence goes on from NC_134246.1 coordinate 35,777,943, forward strand.
TGGATGGACGTACAGAGGGCGCTCCGGTGGCTGGACGAGCTAATTCCCGACGACGACCAGCAGGAGGCACCGCTGGGTGAGTCCGAACCTTTACACCACAACAAAACACTTTTGCATGATGCCCTTATGGTCTCTGTTCAGTTTAAATATGTTTTGTCCAATTTTTTGGCACCCTTGCAAAATGTATGCTCAGAGCACCCCAGCTCCTTGCAATGGCTGCAGGATCAGCTACAGTTTCTAATGCACCAGTATGTTATTCGGGCCCACACAGCCAAAAGACAAAAATGTAGCATCTTAGGTGATATTGGAGGATTCTTTAGAAGCACCAATTCTATACTAAATACACTTAACCTAAACTCTGAAAGGTCATACAATTCTTGGTTCAAAAGCCAAACCACCCAAGCCCTTAGATATACAAACACAGGTTTATCCTATGCTCTTACTGAAATTGATGTAGCAATAAAGGATTTTTACCAAATCATTGAAAAGACCTCAGACTCTATAGTCATCCTGGCCAAGTCACAAGCTAAAGGCCGTGCTTGTGATATGTTAGCTCATGACCTATTTAATATTGCAAAAGAAGACATGCTAGATGTATGCCTGGGTTTCCCCCCTTCCCATACCCTTTCTTCCCCTACCCTTGCCCACATTGCAAGCATTTCCACTCAACTCATCGTGGCCTCTTTACTTCCTCCAGACTCACCCTTCCCCTTTAATTTCCTCCTTGTGTACCCCTCTGTTATTCCTACTCATGTGTTTCCTTCTTCTTTCTGTTTCAAGTGTATTGGATATGTAACTAACAATACAGTGTACGGAGTAGGACTGTCTGGATACCTGGCACCATCTCCCCATAATACCACACTAATGACAACATCGGACTGCTGCATAGAGACGGATAATTATATCGTGTGTTCCTGTTCTACTCTCCGTCCTTTAACGTCATCCACTTCTATCATCCTTCCTCTTATAGATGCTGAAGCTGCTGTGCAAGTATCCACCACTCAGTGGTGTTTTAGCACTGCTGCACCCAAATATATATACGGACCCCTACAGTGCCAGGCAAACGCTTCCATGTGCATGCAGATTACTGACTCCTTTACCCTAGGTGATGTGCACCTCCCGGGCAGTGTGTTCACTGGAATGACAATGGCTCCACAATCCACTGTGACTGAGATTTCCAAAGCAAATAGGAAGACTTTCTAAAGAACCGGGAAATAACAGGCCTTTAAATTTCACCCAGTTACCCCTGTGTTGAGCCCAATAATTTATAATTTATAGATTCTAAGGCCAGAAAGGACTATTGCGATCATCTAGTCTGACTTCTTACACAGCCCAGGTCAGAGAACATCCTCAAAATAATTTCTAGAGCAGATCTTTTAGAAAAACAAACAAACATGCAATCTTGATTTAAAATTGTGATGGGGAATCCAAAACCACGAATGGCAAATTTATCCAATGGTTAGTTAATCTCACTGTTAAAAATGTGTAACTTATTTCCTGTCTGAATTTGTCTAGCTTCAACTTCCAGCCATTGGATCGTGTTAGAACTTTCTCTGCTAGATTGAAGAGCTAACTATTACATATTTGTTCCCTATGTAGATACTTATAGACTATAACCAAGTGTCTCCTTAACCTTCTCTTTGTTCATCTAAATGGATTGAACTCCTTGAGTCTACCACAACAAGGCAGGTTTTCAAAATGTTTAATCATTCTCATGGATTTTCTCTGAACCCTTTCCAATTGATCAATATCCTTCTGGAATTGTGGGCACCAGAACTGGACACAGGATTCCAGCAGCGGTTGCACAAGTGCCAAATACAGAGGAAAAATAACCTCTCTACCCTGACTCAGGATTCCCCTGTTTATGCATCCCATGATCACATTAGCTTTCTTGACCACAGCAGCACACTGGGAGCTCATGTCCCCCATCCTGTAAATAAGGCCCACATTCTTTGTTCCTAGTTGTATATGTTTTCATTTAGCTGCATTACAACACAGATTCTTTGCTGGCACCCAGTTTACCAATGATCCAGATGGCTCTGAACATATGACCTGTCCTCTTCATTATTTACCACTTTCCCAGTTTTTGTGTCATCCTCACATTTGATCAGTGATGGCTTATGTTTTCTTCCAGCTCTTTGATAAAAATGTTAAATAGTGTAGGGCCAAGAAACTATCCCTGCAGGACCACACTGAGAACACACATGCTCGATGATCAATCCCTGTTTATACATTTTGAGACCTACCACTCACCCGCTTTTTAAAACATTTAATGTGTGCCATGTTAACTTTATATCATTCAAGTTTTTTTAATCAAAATATTGTTTAGTCAAACGCCTTACCTCACTCTAAGTATATTTGGTCAAAACACTTACCTTTATCAACCAAACTTGTAATATCATCAAAGAAAGATAGTTAGTGCAACAGGATCTGTTTTCCATAAACCCATGTTGATTAGCATTAGTTACATTGCCTTTCTTTAATTTTTTGCATTTGACTAAAGCATAACTTGTGTTTAACTAAGTCATATCTTCCAAAAATGCATCCAAGACGTTAAGGGATGGAAAATCCAGCACTTTCCTTGTGTTTTTTTTCTTTTTGCAATGGTTAATGTCCTTCATTGCTAGAAATTGTGCCTTATTTTTCATTTGAATTTGTCTGGCTTCAGCTTCTAACCATTAGTCTTGTTCTGTCTGTCTCCACTATATTAATGAGCCCCTTAGTAACTCTTGTTGTCTCCCCAGAAATGTACTTATACATGGTATTCAAGTCATCTCGCAGTCTTCTATTTTATTAGCTAAACAGACTATTCTCCTTAAGTCTCTCACTCCTAGGCATTTTCTCCAGCACTTCAAACTTCTTCTTTTCCATATACTTATCTAATCCCTTGACCCCTCTGAAATGAGACCGGGAACTTGCAGGCATGACCACAGAATCGTACGGGCCATATGGTCAATGATAATATGAAAGATGATAGAAACCATCATAGGGCCCCACAGCAAAAATCACCTCTCGAGTGAATGAATGCCACTGTGACAAAAAGATATTCTGAAATGTTGCTAAAACTAGATCTGGGCGAATAACTGATTTTTCATTTCTCAGAAATAATTTTAAAAAATCAGTTTTGGTCAAAGGGCATCAAAAAATGCCAGAAAATGTTGCATTGAAAATGTCAATAGTAATTTAGTTTTGAGTCAAACATAATGTGTCTTTCGTTTCATTTCATTTCTGGGATCTTTTTAACACAAAGGAAAGGAAACGAAGGATGCCTTTCACAATACAGTTGGCAGTGGTGACACTGCACTCTTTAGAGCTTTTAGCCCAGTGGTGAGGGACTCACCTGGCATGTGGGAGACCAAGGTTCAATACCCCCTATGCCTGGGGAGAAAGGATTTGAACTTTGATGGCTCACAGTATTGCAGAGTGCTCCAGACACTGATCTATGGGTTACTCATATATGTTGCACAGGGATTCTTTCCTGCAAAGTAACCAAGCCAATCCAAAAATGTGTAATGCAATTTATAATAAATGCAATGAGATTTAGCAGAAGCTGGGAATGGGAGACGTCCACCATGACAATCTGTTCCATGGCATGCAGGAGGTGCTGGGAGGTAGGAGGAGGAGCAGGGATGGGGCATGCTTGGGGAAGGGGGCGGAAAGAGGAGGAGAAGAGGTGGGGAGGGGATGGGGGCTTGGGGAGAGATTGAGCTCCCCCGAGGTAGAGAGGAAGTTGGCATCTATGGCCCAGAGGGTATCTCAACCATGCCCACCTCACTTTAGTAGAACAGCACTGAGATGAATGTATAATAAAACCAGATTAAGTGTATTAACAAAAAATAGACATTTCAGGGATACTGAGATCAGAGACACAGAAAATGGTTACAAATAAAACAAAACAAAACATATAATCATGCCTTCTCAGGACTAAAATGTAACTCAACAGGTTATAATGCTTGTCAAAGACATTTTTCTCACCTACAGCTGCTTCATAGCGTCACCAACCCACATGGCTGAGGAACGGCTTTTCCTAGACGCAAAGAGCGCTGACCTCTTTTCCCCCTCAGTGACGGATAACAAGATGCCCTTTTGTTTCTCCTTATATTTACCAAAGTTAATTTTCTTTGTCTCAAGAGTTAGGATGACCCCCTGGGTTCTTACTCTGGTGTGTCCTCTGGTGTTTTAGTGCCATGCGGTTTCCTCAACCTCCTGATAACTGGGGTTTACAGATGAAATGCCCATTGTCTCTGGCGCATCCTGCTTGATTTACGGTCGAGATGCAGGCAAATCAACATTCCTTTGTCCAGGACAAGCATGTTTACCAACTCTTCCTCCAAAACACATTTCAGGAACATATTTCCAGCACACATTGATTATTCTTTACACACCATCCATCCATCCATAATGCAATGATATTAATGGCCAACGTGTCACCATCTTTCATTTGATACTTCACATGACATTCTTTATACATAAATATTATCACATAAGAACATAAAAACAGCCATACTGGGGGAGAACAATGGTCTATCTAGCCCAGTATTCTGTCTTCCAACAGTGACTGGTGCCAGATGCTTCAGAGGGAATGAACAGAACAGGATAATTATCGAGTGATCCATCCCAGTTTCTGGCAATTGGAGGCTAGAGACACAAAGAGCATGGGGTTGTGTTCCAGACCATCCTGGCTAATAGCCATTGATGACCTATCTTCCATCAGCTTATCTAATCCCAGTTATATTTTTGGCCTTCACAACATCCCCTGGCAATGAGTTCCACAGGTTGACTGCGTTGTGCCAGGAACTACTTCCTTATGTTTGTTTTAAACTGGCTGCCTACTATTTTCATGGGGTGACCCTTGGGTCTTGTGTTATGCGAAGAGGTAATAATGACAGCAATGTGTTAGGTGTAGTGAGTATGTCAGGACTAATATGAGTCACTGCACGGTGGGTCCTCTGCAAGTTGGCACTGAGGGGCTCTTAGCACCCCAAGAACATACTGCACTTGGCCAGTCTGGAGGTAAGAGAGACGTGACAAAGTTGAGAAGTCAACTTACAACTTTCCCACTGGGTGCAGATAGTGAGACCCACCTTGGTCAATGCAGTTCTTTAGGGACCTTAAAATCACACACGAAACCAGCTAGATGCCCTCCATTCCTCCCGCACACCACCATACTGTGAACTCAGATCAAACTGGAGTGCAGAAACCCTCAGCCAAAATGAAGAGTGGATGGTTCTCAGTTTAAATCAAGACAGTGAGACTTGAGATACTCAGGCATCTTACCCTATGACTGGAGAACTGTAAATATAGAACCTATATTTAAGAAAAGGGGGGGAAATAATTCAGGAAACTACAGGCCTGTTAGTTTGATCTCAATTGTTTGTAAGCTCTTAGAACAAATATTGAAAGAGAGGGTAATTAAAGTCATAGAGGTAAATTGTAAATGGAATCAAATACACTATGGTTTTACTAAAAACTTCCAGCCTGAATGTCCTCTCTCATCCTTCCCAGGGTGGAACAGAAGATACAATGTGTGGGATTTTCATGAGTTTCTACGTGATTTAAGAGCACAGGTCCATTTGAAAGTCAGCGGCATCTTGGAAAATCCCAACCATTCACTGGTATCTTACACTGAGTACATAACCAGGTGTCACAACCTCCCTTTCTCTGTCCATCCTGAAGACATGGGTCAGGGAATCCACTCTTTTTTTAAAAAAAAGTTTCCTAAATAGCTATTGGGTGGGAAAATGTGCAATAGGTTTCTTGTAAGCATCTCTTCTTGGACTGTGGCACCATAATTGGAGGTGACCAGTGACCTCATCACCTGCATGTAGTAAGGAAGGCCATTTCCTTGGAGGGTAGCAGTTTGTCTCCATTTACTCTGGTGTTTGTACCGTCTACAGCACTAGCATGTTATTGAGTTTTCCTTCTCATTAATCAATGTAAGCATCAAGGGAGATGTTGCCTTCCCACAGAAAGGATAAAAGCGAAATCTTGAGAGGGTCTCTCTTGTAGGAACTGGGCACGAGGAAAACAGCACCATACAGAACACTTGGAGTAGATCTCTTTCCTGGCACTGTTAAAAAATGTGAAGCAGATGATGGTAGAAGATAAATTGCAGAACCAGTTTCCTGGTCTCTGAATCACTAGGGAAAGGGGCAGCATCCGAAAATCAGCCTTGCGTGAAACAGATTTAAAGGTAAAACATTTCCACCATTTCTGTTCTATTTAAATCATGGGATTTTGAAGTAGCAAATGTGAGCTAAGACTTCCCTACACGGTACTCCAGCCACTTCACTGGGTTGGTGGGGAAAATGATCTTAAACAGGCTAGGTATATTCAATGTGCTGTGTCAAAACTATGTCTTACCATGCTTCTTCTTTTCCAGAATCACTGGGAATGTTGATGAATGTGAATAATTGACTGATCTGAATAATTCCATAGACCAGACTAAAATGAGGAATAATTCTATTATTATATGAAATTGAATAAAAAGAAGATACACATATCACGAAGGTCAGAAAAAAATACAGAAGGGTTCAGAGATAGATAGATAGACAGATATAAAGATAGATAGATGTGTATGGGGCTAGATTCTTTCTTTCTTTCTTTCTTTCTTTCTTTCTTTCTTTCTTTCTTTCTTTCTTTCTTTCTTTCTTTCTTTCTTTCTTTCTTTCTTTCTTTCTTTCCCCATACACCCGCTCTATCTATCTATCTATCTATCTATCTATCTATCTAACAATTTTCATACACCTCTCTCCTCCCCCATTTTTCTCTGTCTGTCTGTCTGTCTTTATTTCTCTCATCACTATAGACTCCCTGCAAAGTCTCTCTCTCTCTCTCTCTCTCTCTCTCTCTCTCTCTCTCTCTCTCTTTAAATCCAGAACATTGAGCTGAAAACTCTAGCTATAATAGCAGACTTGGTGTAATCCCATATAAATCAATATGTGAGGTTCTCTCATTTAAATCAGTATGAATCAGGAGTGACTCATTTCTGCTTGCATTCACACTGGAAGTAATCACGTTGTTCTCAGGGCAGTGGCCAAGAATTTCAAAATTTTCTAACCATTTTGTGGTACCTAAGTTTTAAGGAGATTGAACTGAGACAACTTGAAGATGCACATTCTGAAAACCAGGTGCCCTTAACATATTTCAGGCAGAACACCCAAATTCTCTGGTCCCTTCTGGATATCTTGACCATGGTATGGAGACACAACCCTGAATTTCTACAGAAAAAAGAAAAAGAGATACAGTAACTCCTCACTTATTGTCTTCCTGGTTAACATTGTTTCGTTGTTACATTGATGATCTATTAGGGAACATGCTGGTTTAAAGTTGCGCAATGCTCCCTTATAACATTGTTTGGCAGCTGCCTCCATTGTCCACTGCTTGCAGGGAGAGCAGACGGTGGAGCTGGTGGGGGCTCGGAGCCAGGGTGGGCCGGCAGCCCCCCATCAGCTCCCCTAAGTTCCCTGTGCGGCAGCCGCCCAGCAGGCTACCAATTGCCGGCAGTTCAGGTGTCCCTCCCCCCACTGTCCTGTGCTGCTCCTGCCCTCTGCCTTGGAGCTGCTCCCCGGAGCCTCCTGCTGCCGTGCAGAGGGTGGAGGGGAAGAGGGGTGCTAATGTCAGGGTGTCCCCCTCCCTTCACTTCTGCTCCCCCCGGCTCCTGTACCTTATCTCCACACAGCGGGGGGCGGGGGGAGAAGGGAGGACTCAGGATGGAGGGAGCTTGCTGTTTCAATTTGCTTATCTACTTAAAAAGGCAATGTACTTCGAGTGGGGTCAGCGTACTTTAAGGGGAAATGCGTCTCTCTCTCTCACACACAGGGTGTGTGTCTCTGTCTTTCTCTGCCATGCTGTCTCCCCTCCTTCCATTCCTGCTGCCTTGTAGAGTGTGAGGCCACATTAACAACAATGTGTTAACCCTTGAGGGCTCAGCCGAGTGCTAGTTCATCATTTAGCAGTAAGACATCCCCTGGGAAATATCCCACCCTCTTCCACCCTCTTACTTCACCACCTCAAGCAAGCTTCACAATCAGCACTGCTGTGTACAGTATTAAATTGTTTGTTTAAAACTTATACTGTATATATGTGTGTGCGTGTGTACATATATATATGCACAAAAATATGTACATATATATGCCCACAAAAAATCCGGGAACCTAATCGCCCCTATTTACATTAATTCTTATGGGGAAATTGGATTCACTTAACATTGTTTCGCTTAAAGTAGAATTTTTCAAGAACAAAACTACAATGTTAAGCGAGGAGTTACTGTAAAGGGAAAAAGTAGAAAAGGGCTAACATATATTTGTCTGGGTTTTCTAAAAGATCTCCTCTAGTTCAAAGAGGAATGAATTCAGGAAAGTCCTATGCCTGTATGTCCAGACTGCACATAATTTCAGGTCCAGGCATTGTTAGCAGTGCAGTCTGGATGCTCAAGTGCAGGCATGGAAACACTGAGACCTGGGTTTACAATGCACTGTAGACATATCTTATGAGATGCAAGGTCAGACTAGATCATCACCGTGATCCTTTCTAGTCATATAATCTATGAGTCAATGAACCCAAGTCTGACAAATATAAATCTGCAGAGACTGAAGAATTAGAAGGAGCAGACATGAGTTTGTTTATAACTCTTATGTGAGAAGAGAAGCTGTGGGCAGCTTCATAGTAACACCAAGCAACATTGTTGGTAGCTAAAAGGGGTCCAGACACACTCTGGACATGAAGATGTCACAGGCAGGAGGTCAAATGTCTCCATTAACACTTAAGTCCTAAAATTCTCCTACCATAATAAGAGGAAGATCCTATAGGTGACCAGGAACATAGGAATGGATCCAGAACGGAGCAGTTCAGTGGTCCATATAATCAGTAGCTTCTGTTTGATGGTGACCAGTATCAAATGCTCCTGACGAAGCAACAGAATTATATAACACATTTTTTCATTGTCCCAGAGAGATATACATTGCTTTAAGACCCGAAAAAAAGGTATTTATTTCTCTTATGAAACTATAGATTATCTAATGTACTTGGGCATATTCAGATGATTCAAATCAAAATCCAAGTTTTGTGTTGACATTAAGACTGGTCCAAAATTTTCGATCCAAAGTTTTCTAGACTGGAAAACTGAGGTTTTGATAAAAAACAGCTTTCTCCAAAAGGGTCTGCTTTCCTGCAAAAGTCTTTCACTTTTACTTGGAACACCAAGAACACAAAATAAGAGAGAAATTTTTGAGGCAAAAACAGAAAATATTTTGGTTTGGGGTTAAAAGATGTTCAGTAATTCTCAGCCAGTTCAGTGGCCAAAGCAAAAATAACTGACAAATGAATATATTTTTTTAAATGTTTTGATGTTTTAACTTTTTTTTCAACTAAAAACCAGCATTTCCTTGGGAGAAAGGATCAGTCAATTGTGAGAGACAGGACACTGAACAAAACACTCCTCTGATCTTCTTTAGTATGACAGTTCCCATGTTCCATTTAATAATGCCTAAGTATAAAGATGATCAACACTTCAAAAATGGTGAAGAGAGAAATCAGTGTATTAAAAGGGAGAGATAGGGAGATAAAGAAAGAGATCAGGATTGAGAAGTCAACTCTATAGCTTAGAAGAGTTGTGTCTGATACTTCTTTTAAAAATGGATGACATTAAGGGTTATTAGTATATAATAGTAAATGGTAAATTTATTGGTAACTGGTTAAAAGATAGGAAACAAAGGGTAGGAATTAATGGTCAGTTTTCAGAATGGAGAGAGGTAAATAGTGGTGTCCTCCAGGGGTCTGTTCTGGGATGAGTCCTATTCAACATATTCATAAATCATCTGGAAAAAGAGGTAAAAAGTGAGGTGCCCAAATTTGCAGATGTTACGAAATTACTAAAGATAGTTAAGACAAAGGCAGACTGTGAAGAGCTACAAAAGGATCTCTCAAAACTGGGTGACTTGGGCAACAAAATGGCAGATGAAATTTAATGTTGATAAATGGAAAGTAATGCACATTGGAAAGTATAATCCCAACTATACATACAAAATGATGGGGGTCTAAATTAGCTGTTACCACTCAAGAAAGAGATCTTGGAGTCATTGTGGATAATTCTCTGAAAACATCCACTCAGTGTGCAGTGGTAGTCAAAAAAGGGAACAGAATGCTGGGAATAATTAAGAAAAGGATAGATAATAGGACAGAAAATAATGTTACCTCTATATAAAACCTTGTGATGCCCACATCTTGAATACTGTGTGCAGATGTGGTCGTTCCATCTCAAAAAAGATATATTGGACTTGGAAAAAGTTCAGAAAAGGGCAAGAAAAATTATTAGGGGTATGGAATGGCTTCCATATGAGGAGAGATTAATAAGACTGGGACTTTTCAGGTTGGAAAAGAGATGGCTAAGGGGAAATATGATTAAGGTCTATAAAATCATGACTGGTGTAGAGAAAGTAGATAATGTTGTTTACTACTTCTCATAATACAAGAACTAGAGGTCAACTAATGACAGGGCAGTCCCTACCCATACTCAAAGTACGCCGCTGAGTAGTGCACCAGGAAATTTGGGGCACCAAATTTCCTGGTGCCCTATGCAGCTGGGTATTGCTCCAGCCCCCTGCTCTGCCTCTTCCCCATGGCCTCCGCCCCTGCTACACCCCAGCCCCACCTCTTCCCACCCCTGCGCTGCCCCAGCCTAGCCCCCACTCCCCTGAGGACTGCAGCAGGGGTTGGACCTGCACTCACCGGAGACAGTAAGTGGAGCAACCCAGCCCCAGCCCACTCCACGCTGCCGGTGTGTTGAGGGGCGCAGTTTCCCCCCTGCCCCCCAAGCCTGCTCCTGCCCCCCCAGGAGGCCTGGGGCCCCCCCACACCCCGCAGGGGGGCTGTGTACGGCACCAAAATGGCTAGGGATGGCCTTGTCTAATGAAATTAATAGGCAGCAGGTATAAAACAAAGAAAATGAAGTATTTCTTCACACAGTGCACAGTCAACCTGTGGAACTCCTTGCCAGAGAATGTTGTGAAGGCCAAGACCATAACAGGGGTCAAAAAAGAACTATATAAATTCATGGAGGATAGGTCCATCAATGGCTATTAGCCAGGATGGGCAGGAATGGTTTCCCTAGCCTCTGTTTGCCAGAAGCTGGGAATGAGCAACAGGGGATGGATCACTTGATGATTACCTTTTCTGTTCATTCCCTTTGGGGAACCTGGCACTAGCCACTCTTGGAAGACAGGATAATGGGCTAGATGGACCTTTTGTCTGACCCAGTAGGGCCATTCTTATGTTCTTATGTTCTTACTAATGTCTATTTCCTGAAACAAGGGGGAAAAAGCAAACATGATCAGAAGTGAAATCCCAGCCTAGGATATTGTTTCTTCTGTAAAATAATAGGAGTTTAGGGTACCACTGAGGATAAAAAAATGAAACTTTCAGAGTTCTGTCAGGGGTATGGATCAGTAGAGAATTTCTTTGATCTTTTCTTGGAGAAGGTGGGAAACAGGAATATACATGATCCAAAGCAGAAAGTCAGATGATGCATCAGCCATTTGGACACATCACCACAAGGGGATATGGGGGACTAAGCCTTTGTGCAATGAAATAGAAGCAGTACATTGAAAAGTACCCTGGTGTTTTTCAGCTGCCAGTTCAGTTTTCTCTTCCAAAGCTAGAACCCATGGCAGACACGGAACTAGGAAATGAAACGGCCGTCAAGCAATTCATCCTCCTGGGATTTGGAGACCTCTCTGAACCGACGAGCTTTCTCTTCCTGCTCTTTCTACTGATCTACATTGTGACCCTGGCTGGAAACATCCTCATTGCAGCATTAGTTGTGGCTGATGAGTGCCTTCATACCCCCATGTACTTCTTCCTGGGGATTTTGTCCTGCTTGGAGACCTGCTACATCTCCACCATCCTGCCCAGGGTGCTGGCCAGTCTCCTGACTGGGGACAGAACCATTTCTGTTAGTGGTTGTTTTGTACAGTATTATTTCTTTGGTGGCCTGGCAGCTGCAGAATGTTACCTCTTATCTGTGATGTCTTATGATCGGTATTTAGCTATATGTAAACCACTGCATTATGGAACTGTTATGAATGGCAAGTTTTGCCTCCAGTTAGCAGCAGGGTCTTGCATCATTGCCTTTGTGGTTGTCACCATATTAATATGTTTGATGTCACAATTAACTTTTTGTGGCCCCAGTAAAATTGACCATTTCTTTTGTGACTTTACCCCAGTGGTCCAACTGTCCTGCAGTGATACCCACTTGATAGAACTTGTTGCTTTCTGTTTTGCTTCCATAGATATCTTTCCCCCATTTCTATTAACCCTGACATCCTATATCTGTATCATAGCCACTGTCGTAAGAATTCCATCCACTACTGGGAAGCAAAGGGCATTTTCCACCTGCTCCTCTCACCTGATTGTAGTTACAACCTTCTACGGGACCCTAATCATGGTGTATGTCGTACCAAAAACACATACACTGAGAAACCTGAACAAAGTGTTCTCTGTCTTCTACACAGTCCTGACTCCAATGCTCAACCCCCTCATCTACAGCCTGAGAAACAAAGAGGTCAAGGAGGCTTTGAGGAAATCTCTCAATAGATTTGTGGCTTTTGTGAGAATTTGGTGACACTGAGCTAACTCATTTAGGTTACACTAAAACATGATACCCTGAGCTGTGTTTTTGAATCTGAAAGGCAATCAGTCAATGTCTTGTTCCCTATCATAGTCTTGGCAATTTTGGGTCACTCTTAAGACACCACTGAAATAAGCACCATCTCCATCTGCAGCTTTCATTTGTTCATAGATCCTTATATTTAAAAGCCAGAAGGAACCATTATGTGCATCTAATCTGACCTCCCATACAAACAAGGGCAGAGAGTCTCAGTCAATGATCCCTGCATCCCAAGAACTTGGTGTGAAACTAGAGCATGGATCTGGAGCTGCTGTGTAATAATTTACGAATGTTGTATGTTGGCCTGGTTACTGACACTGTTTTCTGTATGACAATATGGGGCTAACTCAACAGTCGACTGTTTAAAAAAAAAACAGGCAGGATGGAAAAGGTAAGGCACCTTTCCACAAACCCTTCAGGGACAGTGCCAAAGTTATTAACTTTGATGATTTTGGCTTGCTTTCCTATTGAGCCTACAGGTCTGCTTTGATATGGCTCAAAGTCCTGTGAACACAGAAGATCGAAAGAACTGCAGCAGGCCCTAAGGATTCCTCTATCAATTGTGGGTAGTAATTTAAGGGGAATCAGAGTAATATACACAACACCACAGTGAGGGCATCTAAAGAAGCTAGGTATTCCTAGGTCAACATCAGGCCTGGTGGGGCTTTAGAAAAGACACAACTGCATATATCCTAGATCCCATTGATTTACAATAGGACTTAAGCACATACATCACTTAGGTATTTTGAACATTTTATCCATAGTCTATATCATTATTGCCTTTGCACATTGGAATACTACATACCCCAGCTATGTAGAAGCTACCATTTGCTGTGGGATGCTTCTTTGAAAGCATCTTCTTGTTGTCATCTCTTTCCCTGAAGAGAATTGGTTTGTTTTCTCCAGCTCTTGGGGATGAATAAGGTTATCTTTATATTTCTCACTACAAAACAAAGTAGACAATTGTTCTTCCCAACTAACCAAACAGAAATACCTAATCTAAAATACTTTAACATGAACCCAGTCTACCTCCATTTGGAATAATGTTGTGCATCAAAACTTTGCTAGCAACAATTCCCACTCATCCCTATTTCATGAAAGACTACGTGGGGAGAACATGAAATATAATGATGAATCATGATTTTAATGCTTGGAAGGATATTTGTCTATGTTATAATGGTTGGATGGAATGAAAATGTAACAGTATGTACAATGTCAGTGATAACAGGCCAGATTCTGACCTTAGTTAGACTTTTGGAAACAGGAAGGAAAGGCTTTGACTTCAGAGTTCCATATTCAGCTGGAATTGAGATCAGAATCTGATCCTAAATGCACTTAAATTGGTGAGATGGTTGATCCTTTCCCATCCCTCACCCCCAACTGTCTCTCGTGCCCATTATACAGTATAACTGCCCCTTCCCTGCCCCTAATCTCTGCTGCCCCTAGTTTCCATTATACAGTATAGCCACCCCTTCCCCATCATTACGCTCTGTTGCTCCCTATCAACCATTCCAGGATAATAATTTAGGTGATCCCAAGTTGTCAAACTTTTTCAGGCACTCAGGCAAACTTTTCCATACCCCCACCAAATATTTCACACCCCTCTTGGCATGCACCCTGGTCAATCAGTGCTAAGGTCATGGCATCAGTCCCACCCCAACCATGTGTAGGGAGGTACAGGCAGGCCTTCGGGCAGCAATTTTTCCTCTCCCCACGTCAGTCAACATTGAGATGGGTCCAGGAATCATACCACTCAATGTATGCTGATACCTCTCTCCAAAAGCCAAGCATGTCAGGGGTTTGTTTTTATGTCTTGCCTGAACCATCCTGAATCACTCCCCCTCACCTCCACTGAGAAGCACCTGAATCAAAAACATTTGGGCAGAAAACCCCATTGTACAACAAGGCCAACATGATATGGGATTAATAAATTATTCCATATCTGTCACACCCAGCATGTGTTCCCAACTCTCCTAACTTTCACTCCCATGATTTGGTCAATGGGCCAGGCTCTGTTCAGTGGGCAGTACATGAGATCTTGGTCCTATTGAAGTAAAAGCCAAGACACAACTTCACCTGTCAATTTTAGCAGAAGAAAGGACCCTTACGAGGCTGTAGAATTTCACTAAATGATTCCTATGTCAAACACAGAGTATATCCATGAAGAGATCTCTCATCATGCAATAACTTTCCTACTAACAGCTAGATTTGGCTAAGGATTTGAAGCTGGTGTTTCCCGACCTCAGAACAAGAGCCTTGTATATAGATCAGTGGTTTTCAATTTTTTTTCATTTGCAGACCACTAAAAAAATTCAAATGGAGGTGTGACCCCTTTTGAAAATCTTAGACATAGTCTGCAGACCCCGAGAGGTCCACAAACTACTGGTTGAAAACCATTGATTTAGACCATCATGCCACTTGCTAAATGCTTACTGAAGTCTAAGCTGGCTTGAGCTGGTGGATTGTAATGTGAAGAAAAGAGGGAAGATTTTATGTTTGTGTTGTGTGTGTCATTTTGTTTTGCTTGTTGACCTTTGATCAGTCTTGATTTCTCTGCTGCCAAAACCGATGTCTGAAAATGAATGCACATAACTGCAGATATTATGAGAAGTGCATTAACTGAAAGGAAAGACAGACACAATAAATAAGACTGATACTTTGCTTTGTTTTTGTTTCATTATAATGGAAATATTAGTCAAAATATTAAAATGCTAC
This sequence comes from Natator depressus, assembly GCF_965152275.1. Taxonomy (NCBI): domain Eukaryota; kingdom Metazoa; phylum Chordata; order Testudines; family Cheloniidae; genus Natator; species Natator depressus. The sequence continues at coordinate 35,793,322 of NC_134246.1, forward strand.
ATAGACAACCACCATTGACATTTTCATAAAAATAAAGGGAAGGGTAACCACCTTTCTGTATACAATGCTATAAAATCCCTCCTGGCCAGAGGCTAAGTCCTTTTACCTGTAAACTGTTAAGAAACTCGGTAACCTGGCTGGCACCTGACCCAAAATAACCAATGAGGGGACAAGATACTTTCAAATCTGGAGGGGGGGGGAAAGGCTTTTGTCTGTCTGTGTGATACCTTTGCTGGGAACAGTTCAAGGATACAAGCCCTCCAACTCCTGCAAAGTTAGTAAGTAATCTAGCTAGAAAATGCATTAGGTTTTCTTTGTTTTGGCTTGTGAAATTCGCTGTGCTGGAGGAAATGTATATACCTGTTTTTGTGTCTTTTTGTAACTTAAGGTTTTGCCTAGAGGGGTTCTCTATATTTTGAATCTGACTGCCTGTAAGATTATCTTCCATTCTGATCTTACAGAGTTGTCCTCTTATTTTTGTTTTTGTTTTGTTCTTCTAATAAGGTTCTGTTTTTTAAGAATCCGATTGAGTTTTTTGAGTCTTAAAAATCCAAGGCTGGTTTGTGCTCATCTTGTTTATTCTCAAGCCTCCCCAGGAAAGGGGGTGTAAGCACTTGGGGGGATATTTTGGTGGAAGAGGAACTCCAAGTGGTCCTTTCCCTGTTCTTTGTCTAAATCACTTGGTGGTGGCAGCATACTGTTCAAGGACAAGGCAAAGTTTGTACCTTGGGAAAGTTTTTCACCTAAGCTGGTAAAAATAAGCTTAGGGGGTCTTTCATGTGGGTCCCCACATCTGTACCCTAGAATTCAGAGTGGGGAGGAAACCCTGACAGACAGCCATCGGTAAATGATGTTTTTACTGAGTTATATATTTTAGCACCTTCAACCCTAGAATGGATCTTGTCTGTTGCAATCTTGGTCAGATTTATCTACTCCATTTCAGATCCTCCACATGGTGGGATTCATTATTTAGCCTGCTCTGCACCCCTGAGACACCCACTACCCCCCACAAACCACCCCATGGATCCCACAAGTGAGAAGTGAAGCAAACACCTGTCCTAAAGTCGATGCAGCTGTCTGAGAACTCAATACATCCCAACATTCTCTTATGATGGTGCCGGATGGTTTGAGTGTTTGTCAACCTAGTTGCAGCCCAACCAGACTTTTTAAACCATAGGGATTAATTCTCATTTAATGAATCCCAGCTGATGTCTTGTGATCACCATGGAGCAGCCAATCAGCTGGTTGAACCAGCATAGCTCCATTTACTTCTACAGAGACGGTGCTGAGAATTTTGTGCAATGAGTTTACTGAGAGCTTTTCTGAAGGCCTCCTTGACCTCATTGTTTTTCAGGCTGTAGATGAGGGGGTTGGCGAGAGCTAGAGGTGTCCTAAATAGTGCTTCCTGGCTAATAAATCCAGACTGATTTATTCCAATGCATTAAAACTTGTGAATGCAAGATACTTAGAGCAAACTTTTCTCAGGGCCTCCTTGACCTCTCTGTTTCTCAGGCTGTAGATGTGGGGGTTGGCCAGGGGAGCAAGGATGGTGTAGAAGATGGAGAACGCTTTGCTCAGCTCTCTCAGTGTACTGTTTTTTGGCATCACATAGACGATAATTATGGTGCCATAAAAAATTGTGACCACGGCAAGGTGAGAGGAGCAGGTGGAAAAGGCCTTTTGCCTCCTGCTGGTGGAAGGGATCCTCAGAATGGTGATCATGATGCAAACACAGGATGTCATGGTTAACAGAAACGAGATCAGGGTTTCAGTGGAAGAAAGTATCAGAGTCACCAGGGTGGTCAGACTGATGTCACTGCAGGAGAGTTCAATCATTGAGGTGAAATCGCAAAAGAAATGGTCAATTTCGTTTGGGCCACAGAAAGTTAATTGTGATACCAAAAATGTCATTATTGTACTGCCCACAAATCCACTGATCCAAGACCCAGATGCCAGCCAGAGGCAGTTCCTACCATTCATGTGGATGGCATAATGCAGTGGTTTGCATATCGCCAGATACCGATCATAAGACATCGCTGCTAGGAGGTAACATTCTTTAGCTGCCAGGAAACCAAAAAAAGGAAGTTGCGTGATGCAGCCACTAACAGAAATGTTTCTGTCCCCGGTCAGCAGACTGGCCAGCATCCTGGGCAGGATGATGGAACTGTAGTAGGTCTCTGTCAGGACAAGTTCCCCAGGAAGAAGTACATGGGGGTATGAAGGTGTCGATTAGCCACAACTAGGGCAATGATGAGAATGTTCCCAACCATGGTCACAATGTAGATCACTAGGAACAGGAGGAAGAGAAGAACTTGCAGTTCAGGGAGATACTCCAATCCCAGGAGGATGAATTCTCTGATGAACATGTGATTTCCCCACTTCCTTTCCTCCATTCAATGCAGCTATCTCAATAAAGAAAAGTAATAACAATATACAAATATACCAGAATAACTGGAATCAGTATTCAGCCAGTTCACCTTAAAATGTCCAAGAAGCAAACTCAGTCCCCTGCCCCACTCTTCCAGGACTAAGTTAATGATCATTTTAAAACATTGTAAGGAAACAGGACTATAACAATTGCCACACCACATCAGAAGATAGTTTCTTATTATCTTGTACGTTGTCTCCATCCGTAGCCAGAAGCTGATGCTATAGGTGAGTGTGTAAAAGAAGCAGTGAGAGGCAAAAAGGCATCCTTTAAAAAGTGAAAGTTAAATCTTAGTGAAGAAAATAAAAAGGACAGAGCATAATGGAGGTCCTGGTGAAGGCAAGGAATTATGACGTGATTGGGATTATAAGAGAGGAAGGCAAGGAATTATAACAGAGACTTGGTGGGATAACTCACATGACTGGAGTACTGTCATGGATGGTTATAAACTGTTCAGGAAGGACAGGAGGGCAGAAAAGGTCGGGGAGTTGCACGGTATGTAAGGGAGCAGTATGACTGCTCAGAGCTCCGGTATGAAACTGCAGAAAAACCTGAGTGTCTCTGGATTAAGTTTAGAAGTGTGAGCAACAAGAGTGATGTAGTGGTGGGAGTCTGCTATAGACCACCGGAGCAGGGGGATGAGGTGGATGAGGCTTTCTTCCGGCAACTCACAGAAGCTACTAGATCGCACGTCCTGGTTCTCATGGGTGACTTTAATCATCCTGATATCTGCTGGGAGAGCACTACAGCGGTGCACAAACAATCCAGGAAGTTTTTGGAAAATGTAGGGGACAATTTCCTGGTGCAAGTGCTGGAGGAGCCAACTAGGGGGAGAGCTTTTCTTGACCTGCTGCTCACAAACCGGGAAGAATTCGTAGGGGAAACAAAAGTGGATGGGAATCTGGGAGGCAGTGACCATGAGCTGGTCGAGTTCAGGATCCTGACACAGGGAAGAAAGGTAAGCAGCAGAATACGGACCCTGGACTTCAGAAAAGCAGACTTCAACTCCCTCAGGGAACTGATGGTAGGATCCGGTGGGGGACTAACATGAAGGGGAAAGGAGTCCAGGAGAGCTGGCTGTATTTCAAAAGAATCCCTATTGAGGTTACTGGGACAAACCATCCCGATGTGTAGAAAGAATAGTAAATATGGCAGGCGACCAGTTTGGCTTAACAGTGAAATCCTTGCGGATCTTAAACATAAAAAAGAAGCTTACAAGAAGTGGAAGATTGGACAAATGACCAGGGAAGAGTATAAAAATGCTGCTCGGGCATGTAGGAATGAAATCAGGAGGGCCAAATCACACCTGGAGCTGCAGCTAGCAAGAGATGTTAAGCGTAACAAGAAGGGTTTCTTCAGGTATGTTGGCAACAAGAAGAAAGCCAAGGAAAGTGTGGGCCCCTTACTGAATGAGGGAGGCAACCTAGTGACAGAGGATGTGGAAAAAGCTAATGTACTCAATGCTTTTTTTGCCTCTGTCTTCACGAACAAGGTCAGCTTCCAGACTGCTGCGCTGGGCAACACAGCATGGGGGGTAGGTGGCCAGCCCTCTGTGGAGAAAGAACTGGTTAGGGACTATTTAGAAAAGCTGGACGTGCACAAGTCCATGGGAACGGATGTGTTGCATCCGAGAGTGCTAAAGGAGTTGGTGACTGTGATTGCAGAGCCATTGGCCATTATCTTTGAAACCTCATGGCGATCGGGGGAAGTCCCGGATGACTGGAAAAAGGCTAATGTAGTGCCCATCTTTAAAAAAGGGAAGGAGGAGGATCCTGGGAACTACAGGCCAGTCAGCCTCACCTCAGTCCCCAGAAAAATCATGGAGCAGGTCCTCAAGGAATCAATCCTGAAACACTTAGAGGAGAGGAAAGTGATCAGGAACAGTCAGCATGGATTCACCAAGGGAAGGTCACACCTGACTAATCTAATCGCCTTCTATGATGAGATTACTGGTTCTGTGGATAAAGGGAAAGCAGTGGATGTATTGTTTCTTGACTTTAGCAAAGTTTTTGACATGGTCTTCCACAGTATTCTTGTCAGCAAGTTAAAGAAGTATGGGCTGGATGAATGCACTATAAGGTGGGTAGAAAGTTGGCTAGATTGTCAGGCTCAACGGGTAGTGATCAATGGCTCCATGTCTAGATGGCAGGCGGTATCAAGTGGAGTGCCCCAAGGGTCGGTCCTGGGGCCGGTTTTGTTCAATATCTTCATTAATGATCTGGGGGATGGTGTGGATTGCACTCTCAGCAAATTTACGGATGATACTAAACTAGGAGGAGTGGTAGATACGGTGGCAGGTAGGGATAGGATACAGAGGGACCTAGACAAATTGGAGGATTGGGCCAAAAGAAATCTGATGAGGTTCAACAAGGATAAGTGCAGGGTCCTGCACTTAGGACGGAAGAATCCAATGCACCTCTACAGACTAGGGACCGAATGGCTAGGCAGCAGTTCTGCAGAAAAGGACCTAGGGGTGACAGTGGACAAGAAGCTGGACATGAGTCAACAGTGTGCCCTTGTTGCCAAGAAGGCCAATGGCATTTTGGGCTATATAAGTAGGGGCATTGCCAGCAGATCGAGGGACGTGATCGTTCCCCTCTATTTGACATTGGTGAGGCCTCATCTGGAGTACTGTGTCCAGCTTTGGGCCCCACACTACAAGAAGGATGTGGAAAAATTGGAGAGAGTCTAGCGAAGGGCAACAAAAATGATTAGGGGTCTGGAACACATGACTTATGAGGAGAGGCTGAGGGAACTGGGATTGTTTAGTCTGCAGAAGAGAAGAATGAGGGGGGATTTGATAGCTGCTTTCAACTACCTGAGAGGTGGTTCCAAAGAGGATGGTTCTAGACTATTCTCAGTGGTAGAAGATGACAGGACAAGGAGTAATGGTCTTAAGTTGCAGTGGGGGAGGTTTAGGTTGGATATTAGGAAAAACTTTTTCACTAGGAGGGTGGTGAAACACTGGAATGCGTTACCTAGGGAGCTGGTAGAATCTCCTTCCTTAGAAGTTTTTAAGGTCAGGCTTGACAAAGCCCTGGCTGGGATGATTTAATTGGGGATTGTTCCTGCTTTGAGCAGGGGGTTGGACTAGATGACCTCCTGAGGTCCCTTCCAACCCTGATATTCTATGTTTCTATGATTCTATGATTAAACTCTGACAAGGGAAGTGGAAAAATATAATTAGGAAGGCCAAAAAAGAATTTGAAGAACAGCTAGCGAAAGTCTCAAAAAGTAATAGCAAAAATATGTTTAAGTATATCAGAATTAGAAAGCCTGCTAAACAACCAGTGGGGCCACTGAGCAACCAAGATGGTAAAGGAGCACTAAAGGACATTAAGGCCATTGCGGAGAAAATAAATCACTTCTTTGCATCGGTCTTTATGGCTCAGGATGTGAGGGAGATTTCCAAACTTGAACCATTCTTTTTAGGTGACAAATCTCAGGAACTGTCCCAGACTGAGGTGTCATTAGAGGAGGTTTTGGAACAAATTGATAAAATAAAGAGTAAAAGTCATCAGGATCAGATGGTATTCACCCAGGAGTTCTGAAGGAATTCAAATGTGAACTTGCAGAACTACGAACTGTGGTTTGTAACCTATGATTTAAATCATTTCTGTACCAAATGACTGGAGGATAGCGAATGTGATCCCAATTTTTAAAAAGGGCTCAAGAGGTGATCCCGGCAATTACAGGCCAGTAAGCCTGACTTTCCAATTGGTTGAAAGTATAGTAAACAAAAAACAGAATTGTCAGACACATAGATGAACATAACTTGTTGGGGAAGAGTCAACATGGTTTTTGTAAAGGGAAATCATGCCTCTCCAATCTACTAGAATTATTTGAAGGGGGTCAACAAGCTTGTGGACAAGGGGGATACAGTGGATATAGTGTATGTCAAGGTTCCTTCCCCACTCTGAACTCTAGGGTACAGATGTGGGGACCTGCATGAAACCCCCCCCCCCAAGCTTATTTTTACCAGCTTAGGTTAAAACTTCCCCAAGGTACAAACTATTTTCCTTTTTCCCTTGGACTTTATTGCTGCCACCACCAAGAATCTAACAGATATATAACCGGGAAAGAGCCCGCTTGGAAAAGTCTTTTCCCCCAAAATCCTCTCCAAACCCTACACCCCCTTTTCCTGGGGAAGCCTTGATAAAAATCCTCACCAATTTACATAGGTGAACACAGACCTAAACCCTTGGATCTTAAGAACAATGAAAGAGGCAATCAGGTTCTTAAAAGAAGAATTTTAATAGAAGAAAAAGTAAAAGAATCACCTCTGTAAAATCAGGATGGTAAATACCTTACAGGGTAATTAGATTCAAAACATAGAGAATCCCTCTAGGCAAAACCTTAAGTTACAAAAAGACACAAAAACAGGAATATTCATTCCATTCAGCACAGCTTATTTTCTCAGCCATTTAAACAAACAGAATCTAACGCATCTCGAGCTAGATTACTTACTAAATTCTAAGACTCCATTCCTTTCTGTTCCCGGCAAATGCATCACACACACAGAGAGAGACTTTGTTTCTCCCTCCTTCCAGCTTTTGAAAGTATCTTGTTTCCTCATTGGTCATTTTGGTCAGGTGCCAGCAAGGTTATCCTAGCTTCTTAACCCTTTACTGGTGAAAGGGTTTTTCCTCTGGCCAGGAGGGATTTTAAAGGTGTTTACCCTTCCCTTTATATTTATGACAATGTACTTAGATTTTCAGAAAGTCTTTGACACGATCCCTCACCAAAAGCTCTTAAACAAAGTAAGGTGTCATGGGATAAGAAAGAAGGTCCTCTCACAGACTGATAACTGGTTAAAAGATAGGAAACAAAGGGTAGGTATAAATGGCCAGTTTTCAGAGTGGAGAGATGTAAATAATGATGTCCCTCAGGGGTTTGTTCTGGGACCAATCTTATTCAACATATTCATAAATCATCTGGAAAAGGGGTAAATAGTGAGGTGAAAACTTTGCAGATGATACAAAACTACTCAAGATATTTAAGTCCAAAGCAGACTGTGAAGTGTTACAAAGGGATCTCACAAAACTGGGTGACTGAGAAACAATATGGCAGATTTCAGAGTAGCAGCCGTGTTAGTCTGTATTCGCAAAAAGAAAAGGAGTACTTGTGGCACTTTAGAGACTAACAAATTTATTTGAGCATAAGTTTTCGTGAGCTACAGCTCACTTCATTGGATGCATTCAGTGGAAAATACAGTGGGGAGATTTATATACATAGAGAACATGAAACAATGTGTGTTACCATACACACTGTAATGAGAGTGATCACTTAAGGTGAGCTATTAACAGCAGGAGAGCGTGGGGGGGAACCTTTTGTAGTGATAATCAAGGTGGGCCATTTCCAGCAGTTGACAAGAACGTCTGAGGAACAGTAGAGGGGGTGGAGGGGGGGAATAAACATGGGGAAATAGTTTTACTTTGTGTAATGACCCATCCACTCCCAGTCTCTATTCAAGCCGAAGTTAATTGTATCCAATTTGCAAATTAATTCCAATTCAGCAGTCTCTCCTTGGAGTCTGTTTTTGAAGTTTTTTTGTTGAAGAATTGCAACTTTTAGATCTGTAATCGAGTGACCAAAGAGATTGAAGTGTTCTCCGACTGGTTTTTGAATGTTATAATTCTTGACATCTGATTTGTGTCCATTTATTCTTTTACGTAGAGACGGTCCAATTTGACCAATGTACATGGCAGAGGGGCATTGCTGGCACATGACGGCATCTATCACATTGGTGGATGTGCAGGTGAGCGAGCCTCTGATAGTGTGGCTGATGTGATTAGGCCTATAATGGTGTCCCCTGAATAGATATGTGGACACAGTCGGCAACGGGCTTTGTTGCAAGGATAGGTTCCTGGGTAGTGTTTCTGTTGTGTGGTGTGTGGTTGCTGGTGAGTATTTGCTTCAGGTTGGGGGGCTGTCTGTAAGCAAGGACTGGCCTGTCTCCCAAGATCTGTGAGAGTGATGGGTCGTCCTTCAGGATAGGTTGTAGATCCTTGATGATGCATTGGAGAGGTTTTAGTTGGGGGCTGAAGCTGATGGCTAGTGGCGTTCTGTTATTTTCTTTGTTGGGCCTGAACTGTAGTTGGTGACTTCTGAGTACACTTCTGGCTCTGTCAATCTGTTTCTCTACTTCAGCAGGTGGGTACTGTAGTTGTAAGAATGCTTGATAGAGATCTTGTAGGTGTTTGTCTCTGTCTGAAGGGTTGGAGCAAATGCGGTTGTATCGTAGAGCTTGGCTGTAGACAATGGATCGTGTGGTGTGATCTGGGTGAAAGCTGGAGGCATGTAGGTAGGAATAGCGGTCAGTAGGTTTCCGGTATAGGGTGGTGTTTATGTGAAGATTGCTTATTAGCACCGTAGTGTCCAGCAAATTGATCTCTTGTGTGGACTGGTCCAGGCTGAGGTTGATGGTGGGATGGAAATTATTGAAATCATGGTGGAATTCCTCAAGGGCTTTTTTTGCATGGGTCCAGATGATGAAGATGTCATCAATGTAGCGCAAGTAGAGTAGGGGCATTAGGGGATGAGAGCTGAGGAAGCGTTGTTCTAAGTCAGCCATAAAAATGTTGGCATACTGTGGGGCCATGCGGGTACCCATAGCAGTGCTGCTGATTTGAAGGTATACATTGTCCCCAGATGTGAAATATTTCAGAGTAGCAGCCGTGTTAAAGAAAAGGAGTACTTGTGGCACCTTAGAGACTAACCAATTTATTTGAGCATAAGCTTTCGTGAGCTACAGCATCCGATGAAGTGAGTAGCTGTAGCTCACGAAAGCTTATGCTCACATAAATTGGTTAGTCTCTAAGGTGCCACAAGTACTCCTTTTCTAAATGTGAAATAGTTATGGATGAGGACATAGTCATAAAGTTCAGCCACCAAGTTTGCCATGACATTATCAGGGATACTGTTCCTGAGGGCTTGTAGTCCATAGTGGCCAGGATGGTGGAATGTTGGTGTGGAGGGCTTCTACATCCATAGTGGCCAAGATGGTGTTTTCAGGAAGATCACCGATGGATTGTAGTTTCTTCAGGAAGTCAGTGGTGTCTCGAAGATAGCTGGGAGTGCTGGTAGCGTAGGGCCTGAGGAGGGAGTCTACATAGCCTGGCAATCCTGCTGTCAGGGTGCCAATGCCTGAGATGATGGGGCATCCAGGATTTCCAGGTGCCGAATTGGAATTAATTTGCAAACTGGATACAATTAACTTAGGCTTGAATAAAGACTGGGAGTGGATGGGTCATTACACAAAGTAAAACTATTTCCCCATGTTTATTCCCCCCCTCCACCCCCCACTGTTCCTCAGACATTCTTGTCAACTGCTGGAAATGGCCCACCTTGATTATCACTACAAAAGGTTCCCCCCCACGCCGCTCTCCTGCTGGTAATAGCTCACCTTAAGTGATCAGTCTCATTACAGTGTGTATGGTAACATCCATGGTTTCAGGTTCTCTGTGTATATAAATCTCCCCACTGTATTTTCCACTGAATGCATCCGATGAAGTGAGCTGTAGCTTACGAAAGCTTATGCTCAAATAAATTTGTTTGTCTCTAAGGTGCCACAAGTCTTCCTTTTCTTTTTGTGAATATGGCAGATGAAATTCAATGTAATGCTCATTGGAAAACATAATTCCCACTCTACATATTAAATGATGGGATCTAAATTAGCTTTTGCCACTCAAGAAAGAGAGCTTGGAATCATTGTGGATAGTTTTCTGAAAACATACATTCAGTGTGCCGCAGCAGTCCAAAAAGCTAACAGAATGTGGGGAATTATTAGGAAAGGGATATATAATAAGACAGAAAATATCATTTTGCTGCTATATAAATCCATGGTTTGCCCACATCTTGAATACTGTGGAAAGATGTGTTCGCCTCATCTCAAAAAAGATATATTGGAATTGGAAAAAGTTCAGAAAAGGGCATCAAAAATTATTAGGCATATGGAACACCTTCCATATGAGGAAAGATTAATAAGTCTGGGACTTTACAGCTTGGAAAATAGACGACTAAGGGGGGGATATGATAGGAGTCCATAAAATCATGACTAGTGTAGAGAAAGTAAATAAGGAAGTGTTATGTACTCTTTCTCATAACACAAGAACTAGGGGTCACCAAATGAAATTAATAGGCAGCAGGTTTAAAAAAAACAAATGAAGTATTTATTCACACAACAGACAGTCAACCTGAGGAACTCTTTGTCAGAGGATGTTGTGTAGGCCAAGACTATAACGGCGTTCAAAAAAGAACTAGATAAATTCATGGAGGATAGGTCCATCAATGGCTTTTAGCCAGGATTGGGAGGGATGGTGTCCCTAGCCTCTGTTTGTCAGAAGCTGGGAATGGGCTACAGGGGATGGATCACTAGATGATTCCCTGTTCTGTTCATTCCCTCTGGGGCACCTGGCATTGGCACTGTCAGAAGACAGGATACTGGGCTAAATGGACATTTGGTCTGACCCAGTATGGCCATTTTTATGTTCTTATGTAGGATCCTTAAGAGGACAATTACGAGAGATAGGTACCCAACTCCCATTGATTTTCAATTGAGTTGGATGCCTAACTAACTTTGAAAATCCCAGCCCATGTTAGGGAAAGTTTATCCCCAAACCCTGGCAGTTACTTGATGACCTATGCCTTGAAGAATGGAAGCTGATATTCTTTGTACATTTTCACCTAGCTTGTGTATTTGTGGATAACCTTTGTACCCATGGAAATGGATTATCTTTTTCTGTCTCCTACTGTCTCTTTACTTCGGCAGTGAGTTTCCACAGGCTCTATCCACATTGTGTAAAAATTATTTCCTTCATAAATCCTAAATGAGCTAAATACAAAGTTCAGTGGCAACGCTTTACGAAAAAGAGTGAATAGAAGTTCACGGCTGATCTATTTGATACCATCCCTTATTTTACTTACCTTTTCTTGTTCCCTCTTTGTCATTTTGGCAGGGATTGTCAGAGGAGCCGAAGGCAGCTATACAACCAAATTCCACTAAATTTCAAAGGGTTGCCTAACTCCCCTAGATTCCTTTGAACGTCCCTACCATTGTTCTTAAATTAAGAGTAAAATTTATATTTGATTTGGGATGCTGAATCCTATTTTCCAAAGTACCTAAGACACTTAGAAAACTGATTTCTATTTAAGAGTCTAAGTATTTAAGAGCCTAAGTCCTGTGTTCAAACTTGTTTTAGGGCCAGATTTTTAAAGGTATTTAGGTGCCTAGTGGGATTTTCAAAGGCATCTGGGTGCCAAACACCCAATGAAATCAATGAGTTTTAGGTGCCTAGATGCTTTAGGCACCTAAATACTTTTAAAAATTTGTCCCTAAGGCACTTTTGAAAATGGGACTTTGGCTTCTAAATACTTTTGAAAATGTTATGAGGCTCCTCACAAAAAAGAGGCTTACAAGAAGTGGAAGATTGGACAAATGACCAGGGATGAGTATATAAATATTGCTCGGGCATGTAGGAATGAAATCAGGAAGGCTAAATCACACCTGGAGTTGCAGCTAGCGAGGGATGTTAAGAGTAACAAGGTATGTTGGCAACAAGAAGAAAGCCAAGAAAAGTGTGGGCCCCTTACTGAATGAGGGAGGCAACCTAGTGACAGAGGATGTGGAAAAAGCTAATGTACTCAATGCTTTTTTTGCCTCTGTCTTCACGAACAAGGTCAGCTCCCAGACTACTGCACTGGGCAGCACAGCATGGGGAGGAGGTGGCCAGCCCTCTGTGAAGGAAGAAGTGGTTCGGGACTATTTAGAAAAACTGGACGTGCACTAGTCCATGGGGCCGGATGCGTTGCTTCCGAGAGTGCTAAAGGAATTGGCGGATGTGATTGCAGAGCCATTGGCCATTATCTTTGAAAACTCATGGCTATCGGGGGAAGTCCCGGAAGACTGGAAAAAGGCTAATGAAGTGCCAATATTTAAAAAAGGGAAGAAGGAGGATCCTGGGAACTACAGGCCAGTCAGCCTCAACTCAGTCCCTGGAAAAATCATGGAGCATGTCCTCAAGGAATCAATTCTGAAGCACTTAGAGGAGAGGAAAGAGATCAGGAACAGTCAGCATGGATTCACCAAGGGTAAGTCATGCCTGACTAATCTAATTGCCTTCTATGATGAGATAACTGGCTCTGTGGATGAGGGGAAAGCAGTGGACGTGTTATTCCTCGACTTTAGCAAAGCTTTTGACACGGTCTCCCACGGTATTCTTGTCAGCAAGTTAAAGAAGTATGGGCTGGATGAATGGACTATAAGGTGGATAGAAAGTTGGCTAGATCGTCGGGCTCAATGGGTAGTGATCAATGGCTCCATGTCTAGTTGGCAGCTGGTATCAAGTGGAGTGCCCCAAGGGTCGGTCCTGGGGCCGGTTTTGTTCAATATCTTCATTAATGATCTGGAGGATGGTGTGGATTGCACCCTCAGCAAGTTTGCAGATGACACTAAACTGGGAGGAGAGGTAGATACGCTGGAGGGTAGGGATAGGATACAGAGCGCCCTAGACAAATTGGAGGATTGGGCCAAAAGAAATCTGATGAGTCCTGCACTTAGGACAGAAGAATCCAATGCACCGCTACAGACTAGGGACCGAATGGCTAGGCAGCAGTTCTGCAGAAAAAGACCTAGGTGTTACAGTGGACGAGAAGCTGGATATGAGTCAACAGTGTGCCCTTGTTGCCAAGAAGGCCAATGGTATTTTGGGGTGTATAAGTAGGGGCATTGCCAGCAGATCGAGGGACATGATCGTTCCCCTCTATTCGACATTGGTGGGGCCTCATCTGGAGTACTGTGTCCAGTTTTGGGCCCCACACTACAAGAAGGATGTGGAGAAATTGGAGAGAGTCCAGTGAAGGGCAACAAAAATGATTAGGGGTCTGGAACACATGACTTATGAGGAGAGGCTGAGGGAACTGGGATTGTTTAGTCTACGGAAGAGAAGAATGAGGGGGGATTTGATAGCTGCTTTTAACTACCTGAAAGGTGGTTCCAGAGAGGCTGGATCTAGACTATTCTCAGTGATAGCAGATGACAGGACAAGGAATAATGGTCTCAAGTTGCAGTGGGGGAGATTTAGGTTGGATATTAGGAAAAACTCTTTCACTAGGAGGGTGGTGAAACACTGGAATGCGTTACCTAGGGAGGTGGTGGAATCTCCTTCCTTAGAAGTTTTTAAGGTCAGGCTTGACATAGCCCTAGCTGGGATGATTTAGTTGGGATTGGTCCTGCTCTGGGCAGGGGGTTGGACTAGATGACCTCCAGAGGTCCCTTGCAACTCTGATATTCTATGATTCTATGATTCCTAAATCTTCCTAATCTTCTCAATCTCTTTTGTTTTGTTCTTAAAGCCAAAATGTATTCTCTCTCCTTAACCCATGTCTGACTGCTTTATTGACACTCTTAGTGAATTCCTGTTGGTGATGTACCTTCTTCAAAACAAACAAACTTTCCAAAATCATAGATTTTCAACAGAATTCAGTAGCAAAACAGGAAAAGGAAACACAAGACTGAATTGGGGAACAGGGCCGGGAGAAAGAAAAACTGAAAAAAACAAAGAAAAAAATAACATTATTTTGAATAATAAGGGCTTGTCTGCATAAGAAAGTTTTACCAGTTACACTGGGATAATTATACTCGTATAGTTAAACCAATATACTTATACTGGTACCACTCCCTGTGTGGATACTCTTATTCAGGCCAGTCAGCCTCACCTCAGTCCCTGGAAAAATCATGGAGAAGGTCCTCAAGGAATCGATTCTGAAGCACTTAGAGGAGAGGAAAGTGATCAGGAACAGTCAGCATGGATTCACCAAGGGTAAGTCATGCCAGACTAATCTAATTGCCTTCTATGATGAGATAACTGGCTCTGTGGATGAGGGGAAAGTGGTGGACGTGCTGTTCCTTGACTTTAGCAAAGCTTTTGACATGGTCTCCCACAGTACTCTTGCCAGCAAGTTAAAGAAGTATGGGCTGGATGAATGGACTATAAGGTGGATAGAAAGTTGGCTAGATCGTCGGGCTCAATGGGTAGTGATCAATGGCTCCATGTCTAGTTGGCAGCTGGTATCAAGTGGAGTGCCCCAAGGGTCGGTCCTGGGGCCAGTTTTGTTCAATATCTTCATAAATGATCTGGAGGATGGTGTGGATTGCACTCTCAGCAAGTCTGCAGATGACACTAAACTGGGAGGAGAGGTAGATACGCTGGAGGGTAGGGATAGGATACAGAAGGCCCTAGACAAATTAGAGGATTGGGCCAAAAGAAATCTGATGAGGTTCAACAAGGACAAGTGCAGAATTCTGCACTTAGGACGGAAGAATCCCATGCACTGCTACAGACTAGGGACCGAATGACTCGGTAGCAGTTCTGCAGAAAAGGACCTAGGGGTTACAGTGGATGAGAAGCTGGATATGAGTCAACAGTGTGCCCTTGTTGCCAAGAAGGCCAATGGCATTTTGGGCTATATAAGTAGGGGCATTGCCAGCAGATCGAGGGACGTGATCGTTCCCCTCTATTCGACATTGGTGAGGCCTCATCTGGAGTACTGTGTCCAGTTTTGGGCCCCACACTACAAGAAGGATGTGGAAAAATTGGAAAGAGTCCAGCGGAGGGCAACAAAAATGATTAGGGGACTGGAACACATGACTTATGAGGAGAGGCTGAGGGAACTGGGATTGTTTAGTCTGCGGAAGAGAAGAATGAGGGGGGATTTGATAGCTGCTTTCAACTACCTGAAAGGGGGTTCCAAAGAGGATGGATCTAGACTGTTCTCAGTGGTAGCAGATGACAGAAGAAGGAGTAATGGTCTCAAGTTGCAGTGGGGGAGGTTTAGGTTGGATATTAGGAAAAACTTTTTCACTAGGAGGGTGGTGAAACACTGGAATGCGTTACCTAGGGAGGTGGTGGAATCTCCTTCCTTAGATATTTTTAAGGTCAGGCTTGACAAAGCCCTGGCTGGGATGATTTAGTTGGGGATTGGTCCTGCTTTGAGCAGGGGGTTGGACTTGATGACCTCTTGAGGTCCCTTCCACCCCTGATATTCTATGATTCTATGATGCCTCATTCCCCCATAGAGACCAGTGCCGAAAGGAAATTCCCCTGGAGATCAGTATGCCAGTCAATGGCTTCAGCCCTGATGTTTACACTGATTTATCAGGGCATGTATAATTAACTCCCCAAATCCCTGCAATTTCAAAGGAATTGTTAACTATCAAGGGGGACCCTGAAGCAGAAAGACCTGGGGGGAGGCTGTTTTCTCTTATGAGCCCTACAAGAACCCAGAGCTGGAGGCATTTCACTTAATGCACAGAGTCAAGCTCCACTGGGAGCCTGGAGACATCCTGCAGAGTGAATGAGGGCATGTGAAGAGACTAAAAGGAGGAGTTAGATCCCACTCCCCAGACCCAGTCACCTTCAGCGGAGAGGCCACTCCTCACTGCCCAGAGTCCCCCCAGAGACCCACTCCTGCTCATACATCCCAGAATTATGTTTGCTTTTTTGCAATAGCGTTACACTGTTGACTCATATTTAGCTTGTGGTCCACTATGACCCCCAGATCCCTTTCCACAGTACTCCTTCCTAGGCAGTCATTTTCCATTTTGTATGTGTGCACCTGATTGTTCCTTCCTAAGTGGAGTACTTTACATTTCTCCTTATTGAATTTCATCCTATTTACTTCAGACCATTTCTCCATTTTGTCCATATCATTTTGAATTTTAATCCTATCCTCCAAAGCACTTGCAACCCCTCCCAGCTTGGTATCGTCCGCAAACTTTATAAGTGTACTCTCTAGGCCATTATCTAAATCATTGATGAAGGCTATTTAACAGAATCGGACCCAGGACCGATCCCTCTGGGACCCCACTTGATATGCTCTTCCATCTTGACTGTGAACCACTGATGATTCTGGGAACAGTATTCCAATCAGTTATGCACTCACCTTATAGTAGTTCTGTCTAAGTTGTATTTCCCTAGTTCGTTTATGAGAAAGTCATGCATGACTGTATCAAAAGCCTTACTAAAGTCAAGATGCACCACATCTACAACTTCCCACAATCCAGAAGGCTTGTTACCCTGTTAAAGAAAGCTATTAGGTTGGTTTGATAAAATTTTTTCTTGAGAAATCCATGTTGACTGTTACTCATCACCTTATTATCGTCTAAATGTTTTCTTGGTTATTCACCCCTTTATCTTTCTGAGTATTGAAGTTAAACAGACTGATCTGTAATTCCCTGGGTTGTCCTTATTTCCCTTTTTATAGATGGGCACTATATTTGCCCTTTTCCACTCCTTTGGAATCTCTCCCATGTTCAGTGACTTTTCAAAGGTAATCACTAATGGGTCAGATACCTGCTCAGTCAGCTCGAGTATTCTAAGATATATTTCATCAGGCCCTGGCAACTTGAAGACATCTAACTTATCTAAGTAATTTTTAATTTGTTTTTTTCAATGGCCTTGATGTTTACACTGTTTTGACAAAGAGCATGGTGTTAATTCTTCCATGAATTGAAAAGTGATCATTATCAACTGCCTCCAGGGAGATCTGGGCAGCAGTAAGAGCCAGCCAGAGGCTGCTTTCCCCTATAAACCCTGTAAAAGTGGAGCAGGGGTATGAATCAGCCAAGAGCAGCCCATCCTATCCCTGCAATGTAGTTATCTCTGCAGAGTGAATGAGATTGTCTAAGGTAGCAGAGTGATGATGGAAATCAGCTCCCATTCTCTACTCCCAGTCTCTATCAATGGAGAGATTGTTGCTTCGTGTTGAGGATTAAAAGTAAGTTGGATCATTTCTAGGCAAAGCCCTGGAAATTTTATGAAGGAAAACTTGACCTATTGGGAAGAAGAGCAACCTGATCTGCCCCGCAGGAATGCAATTTGCAGGGGCAGTCACCTTTCGGTATCACAGCCCATTCTCCCCTGAGCTGAAGCCTTGTAGAGGCTGGCTGGGAATATTGAGTTACAACAGCTCACTTTGGAGCAAGGACCTAGCACAGAATTCACCTGCAGTCCCACAGTAACACGCATTCACTGGGCTGTAGTTTGGCGGTGGATTGTGTTCCCATTTTATCTCTTTCCCCTTTCCTCACCTCAGCAAGGCCCTCTCTCTCTCTCTCTCTCTCTCTCTCTCTCTCTCTGACATTTCTCAGGCATCTTCCCTCACTTTCTCAGCTCTTTCTCAGGCCTGTCTCCAGACCGTCCCAAATGGAGGAGCTAAGATTTTTCATGCTCTCCTGAGCCCAGCCACGTAAGGTCTGGGTTGTCTCCTGTTCTCACCTCTGTGATTGCTGAGGGCTCTGAACACCATTCAGGTGGGCATCCAGGCACTCCTAGGACCAGCGCACTGTAATGATGAGTTGAAAACTTTAAAAATTAGGAAGCAGGGAAGCCACGCTTTGTCTCTTTCCCGTAATCAAGCAATTAGGGCACTCTCCTTAGAGGTGGGAATCCCTCTGTTCAAACCCTTTATATGTACTAAGTATAAAAGAACAGCACAGCATGTCGATACCTATGAGTGTTATTTGCTTCACAATGGCCATGTGCCCCCTGAGAGCGCTGAATGGTAAACCAGAAGGCTCATGCTCTGGTGTGGACTTATGGGAGAGGGTTATTCAAGCGCTGAGGGAATCTTGAAGGGTCAGTAGGGAGCTTAGCGGCTGGACAGGAGGTGCCACCATTCAGAAAGGCAAGTTACATGATCTGCACTCTGAGAGTTGGCCGAGGGACCCCCAAAGCTGGGATGGTGGCTGAACTCCAGTCAGGTCCAGGGGCTTGGATTCCCCTCAAAGCAGGCTGGTGGGCAGCTGGCAGAGGGTGCCTGACCATATCTGTGGCAGGTGGTCAGAACTACAGTTGTGAGGGCCATATAAAAATGAATAAATACACACAGTTACACTAGAGAAGTTACCAATGTACAAGAGAGATCAGCTTCTCTGCTACATGAAACAGGCCAACAATTAACTACATGAGGGGAAAAAAATTGCTGTGAAGGAACCCCATCAATGGATCTCTGGGAATTTTAAGCTTCGTGGGTCTGGACAAAGCCTTGGCACTGTCCCGGCCTGGGCGATCCTCCATCTAAGACTCCTGTGAAAAGATATGGCTATTTCCTGCCATGTCTTTGGGAGACCATATTGAATTAAGTTTAAGTATCTTTGGAGTCCATTGTATGAAATGAATAAATTATATATTCTTGTGGGCTGGGCTTGTTTCTAACCTCTTGGGGGGTGGAGGGGAGATGTGACAGATGTGAGCCCTGGTGGTTCAAAGGACTGTATTGAACAATGGGCTGTACAAGAATGGACTTTGGGGACTGTCAGGGTTCCTTCCCCACTCTGAACTCTGGGCTACAGATGTGGGGACCCGCATGCAAGACCCCCGAAACTTATTTTTACCAGATTAGGTTAAAAACTTTCCCAAGGCACAAATTCCGCCTTGTCCTGGAACAGTATGCTGCTACCACGAAGTGATTTAGACAAAGAATCAGGGAAAGGACTACTTGAAGTTCCTGTTCCCCCAAAATATTCCCCCAAGCCCTTACATCCCCTTTCCTGGGGAGGCTTGAGAATAATATCCTAACCAATTGGTTACAAAGTGAACACAGACCCAAAATCTAGGAATCCAAGCCTTTGTCATTTGGATGCCAGGACTGGGATTTCCAAGAAGCCTATGGGAGACTGGGACCTCTTTTCATTTCCTTCCTCTGCCACCAATTTCTTGTATGACCTTTGGCAAGTCACTGTCACTGGGATTTTCCAAGGGGCCCAAGAGGGCAGGCTTCCTGGAAAATGAGGCCTCATCCAAAGGTCACTGAAGTAGGGCTGGTTGAAAATGTTGCTACTTTACTGTTTGTTGAATGAAAATTGGGCTTTTGCCTGAATTAAATTTTGTTCATGAAAAGTGTTTGGTTTCCAAGGATTTAAAACCTGGTCCTATCTCCCTTCCTCCCACTACCCTCTGGGTATTTACACTTACAATAAACCTTTTTCCCTGTATCATCCTTTGTTTACCGGATTATTTTTAAGGCATTGAAATTCAGTGGGGTTTGGGCCCTTTAGACCTCTTTGAAAATCCCCGCTGACTCTCCACAATGGGGCCTCATCTTAGAGCCCATTGGAAGCTGGAGCTGGTGTACAAGATGGTGTTAGAGAGCTTATTCCTTCATTCTCCCACTTCCCTGGTCCTTCTCGCATGAACAGAGAGCAACAATACCCGAAGTCCGAAGGTGCAAACAATTTGATGTTTATTGGGGTGAACTTCCAGCAAGCTTAAATCCAAGTTCCTTTTTCCTTATTTTCGAATCCCAACTTACTTCCTGTTTGCCCCTAATTTATATAGTAATATTCTTAGCTATACCTTAACCAATCATTCTACTGAAATTTAACTAACCAATCCTAACATATTGTAACATGATTAGCTAACCAATTATATCCCACCACCTGGATTAGTTTACACCCAGCAAAATGAATTATACTGCAGACAGAAACAATCACAGAACCAGACAGAGACCATGCCAATAAACAATAGCAAAGTGGGAACTATAATGACAAAACAATACAGAAGTGAGGATTTCACAACTACATCTATAAAGACATAAGGGTTTCCCAGCTGTGTCTATTGATAAGTGAGTTCTTACCAGACAGAAAACTATCAACCTAAATTTCCTTTTACATCTTCTAGGCTCTTCCCTTTCTCTGGTGGTGATAGATTGGATCACCTTCCTAACAGCCCCATATTGACTAGTTTGGAATGTGAGGATGTGACCGGTCGCTTCCCATCTTATGGCTGCCTCTGCTGCTTAGCCAAAGGCATTGGCCTAAGAACAGGGCCTCAGACTGTCACAGTGAGAGAAGGCCCTTACACAGATTATTTCCTGTATACCTCTATTACTAGCTAAATGATAAAAATATACCTACATGCTTAGAGTATAGGCCTTTACAGACAGGCCTGAATATCTATATCCTAACAGATGGATACCCACTCCATAGTTTGTGTGTCTTGTAGATAGACCCTGGCACCTAGTTGCATTGTAAGATACTGCTTTTGACCTCTTTAGCACTATGTGACGTGGGATCAGCCTATCTGAGAGGCCACCTCTCCCCCCATGACCAACTGCAATAGCTGTGAACAACAGAAATTCTCATGCTAGATATCCCTGAGTGTAGCAGGGAGGAGGAGGCTGGAGGGGGCTCTCCGCAAAAGCGTGGAAACTATGGAATGTCCTCCACTCCTGGTCTGAAATAACCCCATGATATATCAACATCTAGGGTGCTCTCAAAGGCCACTTTGTTTAGCCAGCTGTTTAAGGAGCATTGAGATGAGAGGGCTGAGACATTGCTTGTTCTATTGGGATAACATTAGTATCTTATGCTGAGAGGTGATGTTTGGGAGGAGCATTTGAGGGAGGCTGAGATAAGAAAATTGGATTACAATAATTTGTATTGGGAAAGATGACTCTATCAGACTATCCATCCCCTTCTCCCACACTTTGGCATGCAAGTAGAGTCCATGATATGAATGCACCGCATTTCAGACATTGAAATGACTTTGGCACTGCAGTGGTGGGTGCTATGGAGTATGCTACCAGAGAGATAGACAGGAATTAGTTCCAAATTCAGAAAGCAGAAGTTTGCTGATACTGTTGCTGTCACGGTTCCTTCCCCACTCTGAACTCTAGGGTACAGATGTGGGGACCTGCATGAAAACCTCCTAAGCTTACTTTTACCAGCTGAGGTTAAAACTTCCCCAAGGTACAAACTATTTTACCCTTTGCCCTTGGACTGCCACTGCCACCACCAAACGTTTATTTGGGTTCTTTTATTAGGAAAGCGTTGTTTGGAAATCTTTCCCCCAGAATCCTCCCAACCCTTGCACCCCACTTCCTGGGGAAGGTTTGGTAAAAATCCTCACCAATTTGCATAGGTAAACACAGACCCAAACCCTTGGAGCTTAAGAACAATGAAAAAAGCATTCCATTCTTGAAAAGAAGAATTTTAATAGAAGTAACAATAAAAAAGAAGTAACAATAAAAAGAATCACCTCTGTAAAATCAGGATGGTAAATACCTTACAGGGTAATTAGATTCAAAACATAGAGAATCCCTCTAGGCAAAACCTTAAGTTACAAAAAGACACACAGACAGGAATATCCATTCTATTCAGCACAACTTAATTTCTCAGCCATTTAAAGAAATCATAATCTAACACATCTCTAGCTAGATTACTTACTAAATTCTAAGACTCCATTCCTGTTCTGTCCCCGGCAAAAGCATCACACAGACAGACCCTTTGTTTTTCCCTCCCCTCAGCTTTTGAAAGTATCTTATCTCCTCATTGGTCATTTTGGTCAGGTGTCAGCGAGGTTATCCTAGCTTCTTAACCCTTTACAGGTGAGAGGATTTTTCCTCTGGCCAGGAGGGATTTTAAAGGGGTTTACCCTTCCCTTTATATTTATGACAGTTGCAGAACAGGCAAGTTTGTTTGAGCTCCAGGAAGTTGTCAGAGGCAAGCAGGAGAAACAGAACTGTGATTTTAGCTCTAGCTCCTCCTAGGAGTCCTGCCAAGCCCACTTGTCACATGATTGTGTTAATCATAGAGTCGTAAATTCTAAGGCCTTAAGGGACAATTGTTATAATCTGGTCTGACTTCCTGTATAACACAGAATATATGCCTTGCCTGAAATAATTCCTCTTTGAACTAGAGCATACCTTTCAGGAAAACATCCAATCTTGATTTTAAAATGGCCAGGGATGAAGAGTCTGCCATGATTCCTTGTAAATTGTACCAATAGTTAACTACCCTCACTAGCAAAAAGGTAAAAAAAATTTCACTCCCCCAGCTATACCCTCTGGACATTTCAACCCATGTCCTCTAACACCACAAGTGGAAGGACAGACTGCTATTCTAGAGAACCAACAAAAAATGATTTAACAGGGCTGAGTGAAATTTCACCCTGGGTTTACAAGCCAGTTCTCTAATGCCTGAGCTATGGAAACTTTGCATAGCACCATAAGTTTTACATGATGTTTCAAGGGGCGAGGTACTAGATGCAAAACCAGGAGACCTGGGTTCTGTTGCTTGGCTTTTACCACCCACTATTTCTCTATTTCTGTTGTAAGTTTTGGGGGCAGGGACAATCTCTCCCTGTGTGTGTGTGTGTGTGTGTGCAGTGCCCCACACAGTGCCACCCCCAGTCTCTATTTCACAGATTCATAGAAGGCAAGGCCAGAAAGGAGCATTCTGATTATCTAGTTTGACCTCTTGTAGAACACAGGCCAGACAGCTGCCCTAAAATAATTCCTAGGTCATTTGTGGCCTTAAAGCATCACCACAGTCAACTATTAACAGCCCTTCTGCTTTTTGTCCTTTCTTCTGGTGCTGACCTGGATATTATGTAACAGTGTCAGATGACTCCCCCTTCTCTCCTGACTATCAGAAGCCTGCATCCCAAGAAAGGGGGGAAAATTCATAGGCAGGAGTTGTAGACCAAGCTGGATGAGCAAGCATCTCAGAGAGGTGATTGAGAAAAAGCAGAAAGCATACAAGGAATGGAAGATGGGAGGGATCAGGAAGGAAAGCTACCTTTTTGAGTTCAGAACATGTAGGGAAAAAGTGAGAAAGGCCAAAAGCTGGGTGGAGTTGGACCTTGCAAAGGGAATTAAAAACAATACTGAAAGGTTCTATAGCCATATAAATAAGAAGAAAACAAAGAAAGAAGAAGTGGACTGCTTTAAACTCTGAGGATGGAGTGGAGGTTAAAGATAATCTAGGCATGGCCCAATATCTAAACAAATACTTTGCCTCAGTCTTTAATGAGGCTAATGAGGAGTTTAGGGATAATGGCAGGATGACAAATGGGAATGAGGATATGGAGGTAGATATTACCACATCCAAGGTAGAAGCCAAACTCGAATAGCTTAATGGGACTAAATCAGGGGGCCCAAATAATCTTCATCCAAGAATATTAAAGGAACTGGCACATGAAATTGCAAGCCCATTAGCAAGAATTTTTAATGAATCTGTAAACTCAGGGGTTGTACCATATGACTGGAGAATTGCTAAAATAGTTCCTATTTTCAAGAAAGGAAAAAAAGGTGATCCGGGTAACTACAGGCCTGTTAGTTTGACACCTGTAGTATGCAAGGTCTTGGAAAAAAATTGAAGGAGAAAGTAGTTAAGGACATTGAGGTCAATGGAATTTGGGACAAAATACAACACGGTTTTACAAAAGGTAGATCATGCCAAACCAACCTGATCTCCTTCTTTGAGAAGGGAACAGATTTTTTAGACAAAGGAAACACAGTGGATCTAATTTACCTAGATTTCGGTAAGGCATTTGATATGGTTCCACATGGGGAATTATTAGTTAAATTGGAAAATATGGGGATCAATATGAAAATTGAAATGTGGATAAGGAACTGGTTAAAGGGGAGACTACAATGGGTCATACTGAAAGGTGAACTGTCAGGTTGGAGGGAGGTTACTAGTGGAGTTCCTCCGGGATCGGTTTTGGGATCAATCTTATTTAATCTTTTTATTACTGACCTCGGCACAAAAAGTGGGTGTGCTAATAAAGTTTGCAGATGACACAAAGCTGGGAGGTATTGCCAATACATAGAAGGACCGGGATATCATACAGGAAGATCTGGATGACCTTGTAAACTGGAGTAATAGTAATAGGTTGAAATTTAATAGTGAGAAGTGCAAGGTCATGCATTTAGGGATTAATAACAAGAATTTTTGTTATAAGATGGGGACTAATCCGTTGGAAGTAACAGAGGAGGAGAAGGACCTTGGGGTATTGGTTGATCACAGGATGACTATGAACTGCCAATGTGATATGGCCGTGAAAAAAGCTAATGCGGTCTTGGGATGCATTAGGCGAGGTATTTCCAGTAGAAATAAGGAGGTGTTAGTACCATTATACAAGGTACTGGTGAGACCTCATCTGGAATACTGTGTGCAGTTCTGGTCTCCCATGTTTAAGAAGGATGAATTCAAACTGGAACAGGTACAGAGAAAGGCAAACTAGGATGATCCGAGGAATGGAAAACCTGTCTTATGAAAGGAGACTCAAAGAGCCTGGCTTGTTTAGCCTAACCAAAAGAAGGCTGAGGGGAGATATGATTGCGCTCTATAAATATATCAGAGGGATAAATACCAGGGAGGGAGAGGAATTATTTAAGCTCAGTATCAATGTGGACACAAGAACAAATGGATATAAACTGGCCATCAGGAAGTTTAGACTTGAAATTAGATGAAGGTTTCTAACCATCAGAGGAGTGAAGTTCTGGAACATCCTTCCAAGGGGAGCTGTGGGGGCAAAAGACATATCTGGCTTCAAGACTAAGCTTGATACATTTATGGAGGGGATGGTATGATGGGATAGCCTAATTTTTGGCAATTAATTGATCTTTGACTATTAGCGGTAAATATACCCATTGGCCTGTGATGGGATGTTAGATGGGGTGGTATCTGAATTACTACAGAGAATTTTTTCCTTGGTGTCTGGCTGGTGAGTCTTGCCCACACGCTCAGGGTTTAGCTGATTGCCATATTCGGGGTCGGGAAGGAATTTTCATCCTGGGCAGATTGGCAGAGGCCCTGGGGTTTTTTTTCCTTCCTCTGCAGCGTGGGGTACAGATCACTTGCTGGAGGATTCTCTGCATCTTGAAGTCTTTAAACCATGATTTGAGGACTTCAATAGCTCAGACATAAGTTAGGGGTTTATTACAGGAGTGGGTGGGTGAGATTCTGTGGCCTGCATTGTGCAGGAGGTCAGACTAGACAATCATAATGGTCCCTTCTGACCTTAAAGTCTATGACTCTATGTCTCCCCCAACCAAATCTACACCCCAAAAAAGGAAATAAATCCAATCTAAAAAATTCAAAACCAGTATCCCTCCCCCAAAACAAAGAGCTGGTTTTGTTTTTAACCCAAAAAGGGAGAAGAGCCAGATACTCAATTAAATCTATGAGGGACTTAGCTATTCCTGTACATTTTATGTCAAAGTTGCCCAGATACTACGGTGAGGGGCTGTAATATAAATCCCTGTGATACACACTGAAATCTTTGCAAATCAAGAGACAAGGTTCTCAGTCGGTGTGGTCCCACAGCCAGAGTGCTACATTTTGACGGAGGAAGCCTGGGGGCTACTCCCAGCTATGCCAATTTCCTGTTTCATGACACTATGGGAAACACACCCCTTCGCTGGGCCTTTGTATAATGGGGCTAATGATACTGGCTACGCGGTGTAATGTGCTTTGAGATCTATGGATGGCAAATGGTCTCTTAGAGATAGACATTATAATTAAAGGCATGGCAACTTATTTCCCATTTTCTTGGTCTCTTGATGCATGCATATCACATGTGGGAAAAGGGAGATTTCTTCTGGGATTTGAATGCTGCTGGCATTGGCTTTGGAGCTACACTGTTCTAGCAAACACCACAGGGCTAATTCCCTTGTGAAGGAAACTCTAAGTGCTCATCAGCAGGAAGGCTCAGGGGAGATCCCAGCAGCAGGAAGGGCCAGCGGAGGCTGCTGTACCTGATAAACCCTGCAAGAATCCAGAGCAGGAGTCGTATAAGGGTTTGTGCGGTGCAAAGAATCATGCTGGGCGCAGGAGAGACCCAACCCAACAGCAACGTGTAAGAGTCTCTGGAGGAACTGAGAGGGCAAATCTGACAGCGAGACCAGACCCTGGCATCGTTGATGAAGAGGTCACTGCTTTATGCTGAGGATTAAAAGTGAGTGTTATCAGTCTCAGGGCAAACCCCCAATCTCTTCCTTGGATAGAGTCCTTAATCTGAAAGACACTCTTCTTGGGCAGTGTCCTCACTCCCTGGGAGCTTTGCCTGAGTGAGGACTTTAGCATTTCACCTTGATGTACTACTTGGGAAACTGATGAAACTTAAAAGAGATCTCTCTATCCACAGACACACCTACCTATCTATCTCTTTATCAAGCCCTTTACACAGCCATCTATATCTCTAGCCTTACACATCCATCTATCCCTCTATTGAACCTCTTAAACAATCCCCCTATATATCCCTGTCTCTAATCCCTTATAATCCCTCTATCTATCTACCCCTTACACATCTCTCTCTCTCTCTCTCTCTCTCTCTCTCTCTCTCTCTCCTTAAACATCTATCTACCCCATAAACACCCCTCTGTCTGTCTAGCCATCATCATCATCATCTGTCCACCCCATCATCTTACATATCCCTCTGTCTATCTGTCCTTCACTCTCCTGCTCTTTAGCCATCTCTCTCTCTCTCCCTAACATCTCATCTTGTTCTCAGGGAATTTTCCACCTCAGTTTCTCAGTGGCCTCTCCCGACTTTCTTGTGGGGCCAATTCCTATGCACTTCCTCAGACCAATCTTGGGAGATGACACAAGTCAGCCACTGAGTATCTTCAGCCTGGATTGCAGAGGCAGTTGAGGACATACAGCATTTCTTAGGATATACTGAGCACCACACAGGAATGGGGTGTTGTTACCTTAGATTTATCTATTCCCAGTTAGTAATACAACAATAAGGAATAAAACCAGCCTGAATTCTTTAAAGTTTGAGCCTCCAGGGTGGTGATGGATTATTGAGTTTACTGGAGCACTGGGAATGGCACAATGAGTGAAAAAATTTAAAGCTTTATTTAGAATAAACGGGTTAGCTAAAGCGAGCAGGTATTTCAGTGTAGCCACACACTGTATTTTACACGCACCCACTAAGATGAAATGACGCCATTCCGAGGTGATGCTTTCTTTCACCGTATCTTGATGGACAATGGGCATGTCTAATTTAAAATTAGCCTACTACTCTTCATGTAATCACTTATAATCATGCCCCTTGATTAACTAACTTTCAGTCTGCCTATTGCCATATCTGTATTTCTGCTACCATAATTAAATATTTCCTAGTTTCTCATTGGCTTTTTAATGTTAAACATTGCCTTAATTAACATCTGTGTAATAGCCATATGAAGAGCTACCAATATTGATAGCATTTTCAAAAATACCAGCATTAATTTAAAAGACTTGTAAAAGCCAATTAGGATCAAAACCTGCTTACACCATGACCAGGGGTTCCACCCTAAGATGTTTCTAACATACCTCTGAATTGTCTCCCTTCACTTTATTCATATTTTAGGAAGCCTTCCTTGGCTATTGTCATGCCTGTTTTTTTTAGGAAAGAGTTTTGGATCTGCTTACATTTCAGTGTATTTTTGTAGAACATAAACAAGCATAATTTCTATAGACCACCAAGGAAATTGGCATTGCATTGAATAGCAACTGGAAATCCTTACAGATTAAGAAGCATTGGGTCTCCTGTGATTACGGCACTCGCCTGTCAATGGGTGACTTGGGGCTTGTACACACTAGTGCTTACTTTGGTATAATTTATGTCGCTCAGGGATGTGAATAAGCTACCCCCCTGAGCATTGTAAGTTACACCAACCTAAGTGCATGGGCAGCACATAATGGGAGCTACGGGAGGCTAAGCCTCCCTAAACCTCCACTAATGCTCCCTGCCAGGGCTGAGCCACAGCAGGGTTCATAGCCTCCAGGTGGCTGGGGCTCAGGGAGGCTTGGGCGGGCCGGCGCTGGGGACGGCTGAGGTGGGCAGGTGGGCTGGGGCTCAGCACAGCTTGGGTGGGCCGGGACTTGGGGTGGCTTGGGCAGGTGTGCTGGAGCTCCTCTGGCTGTGGGTGGGGGGCGGGGGTTGGGGCTCCTCTGGCCCCTGTGAGTGAGAGTGGTGGGGGTGGGTCCTAGGTGGAAGGGGCAGGGCAGGGGGCTAGCCTCCTCAAAAGGGGGGGGTCATGGGCACCCATGCCTAAGCACCGATGTGGACAACGCTATGTCAGCAGGAGAAGCTCTTCTGCCGACATAGCTCCCACTGCCTGGGGAGGTGGTATAGAGCATCTGCACTCTAGCAACGCAACAGCGGTGCAACTGCATCGGTACAGCAGCGTTGCTGTAGCGATTTTAGTGTAGACTAGCCCTTGGTTTCTCTTCTCTGATCTACCACGGACTTCCTGTATAGCCTTGAGCACATCAGTCTGGGCCAGATTTTCAAAGGTATTTAGTCACCTAATGGGATTTTGAGAACATTTAGCTGCCTAAAACCCATTTAAATCCATTTAATTTAATGTAACTTATTAATTAATAATAAATATAAATAAATTAATGAATTTAAATCAAGTTTCCCAGAGGCTTTTGAAACTCCCACAACTCACATAAATATGTTTGAAATCTGGCCTCAGAAGCTTTTCTGGAAAATATGTTTTAACCATACACAATAAGTTGAGCTCAGTGCAGGGCTAACTGGGGACATTCTTTGCCATGTGTCCTAATGAACATCAGACATGATGATATAATGATCCCTTTTGGCCTTTAATCCTATGAGTGTACAGTGCTTACTTACATTTATTTTTATTACAAATATTTACACTGTAAAAAACAAAATAAATAGTATTTTTCAATTCACCTAATACAAGTACTGTAGTGCAATCTCTTTATCATGAAAGATCAACTTACAAATGTAGAATTATGTACAAAAAATAACTGTATTAAAAATAAAACAATATAAAACTTTAGAATCTACAAGCCCATTCAGTCCTACTTCTTGTTTAGTTAATTGCTCAGACAAACAAGTTTGTTTACATTTGCAGGAGATAATGCTGCTTGCTTCTTGATCATGTCATCTGAAACTGAGAACAAGTGTTCTCCTGGCACTGTTGTAGCCTGTATCACAAGATATTTACATGCCAGATGCGCTAAAGATTCATATGTCCCTTCATGCTTCAACCACCATTCGAGAGGACATTCATCCATTCTGCTGACAAGTTCTGCTCAATTATGATCCAAAGCAGTGCGGACCGACGCATGTTCATTTTCATCATCTGAGTCAGATGCCACCAGCAGAAGGTTGATTTTCTTTTTTGATGGTTTGGGTCTGTAGTTTCCACATTGGAATGTTGCTCTTTTAAGACTTCTGAAAGCATGTTCCACACCTTGTCCCTCTCAGATTTTGGAAGGCACTTCAGACTCTTAAACATTGGGTCTAGTGCTGTATCTATCCTTAGAAATCTCACACTGGTACCTGCTTTGCATTTTGTGAAATCTGCGAGAAAGTGTTCTTAAAATGAACATGTGCTGGGTCATCTTCTGAGACTGCCATAACATGAAATCTATGGTAGAATGCAGGTAAAATAGAACTGGAGACAAACAATTCTCCCCCAGGGAGTTCAGTCACAAATTTAATTAACACGTTATTTTTTTTAACAAGTGTCATCAGCATGGAAGTATGTCCTCTGGAATGGTGGCCAAAGCATTAAGGGGTATACAGATGTTTAGCATATCTGGCATGTAAATACCTTGCAACGCCAGCTACAAAAGTCTCATGCAAATGGCTGTTCTCACTTTCTGGTGACATTGTAAATAAGTGGGGAGTATTGTCTCCCATAAATGTAAACAAACTTGTTTGTCTTAGCAATTGGCTGAACAATAAGTAGGACTGAGTGGACTTGTAGGCTCTAAAGTTTTGCATCATTTTGTTTTTGAGTTCAGTTATGTAACAAAAAAATTCTACATTTGTAAGTTGCACATTTACAGTAAAGAGATTGCACTATGCTACTTGTGCGAGGTGAATTGAAAAATACTGTTTCTTTTGTTTATCATTTTATAGTGTAAATATTTGGAATAAAACTAATAATATAAAGTGAGCACTGTACACTTTGTATTTTGTGTTGTCATTGAAATCAATATATTTGAAAATGTAGAAAAACATCCAAAACTTTTAAAACATTTTAACTGGTATTCTATTGTTTAACATTGCGATTAAAACGGCGATTAATCATGATTAATTTTTTTTGAGTTAACTGTGATTAATTGACAGCCCTAGTAGAAAAGTGATAAATTAACAGTTTTGCAGCTATTTGGGTGTGCTGGAGGGGAATCTATATCCTAATACCCTATGCCAGTGGTTCTCAATCTTTCCAGACTACTGTAACACTTTCAAGAGTCTGATTTGTCTTGCATACCCCAAGTTTCACCTCACTAAAAACTACTTGCTTGCAAAATCAGACATAAAAATACAAAAGTGTCACAGCACACTATTTCTGAAAAATTGCTGACTTTCTCATTTTGTTTGTTTGAAATTGTAGTTTGCACTGACTTCACTAGTTTCTTATTTAGCCTGTTGTAAAGCTAGGCAAATATCTAGATCACTTGCTTTTTCTCAATCACCAGTTACATTACACAGATAATGGCGAAAGTGGAAACCTACACACACCTCATGGAGAAAGGAGAAGGGGGAAATAAAACGTCTGTCACAGAATTCATCCTGATGGGATTTGGGAATCTTCCTGGAATGCAAATTCTTTTCTTCCTGCTGTTTCTAGTAATCTATATAGTCACCATGGCTGCAAACACTCTCATTGTAGCGCTAGTTGTGTTTGATCAGCACCTTCACACCCCCATGTACTTCTTCCTGGGAAATTTGTCCTGCTTGGAGATCTGTTGCAACTCAACCATCCTTCCCAGGATGCTGGCCAGTTTCCTGACTGGGGACAGGACCCTTTCTGTTACAGGCTGCATTGTGCAGTTTTATTTGTTTGGTTTCCTAGTGACCACTGAGTGTTATCTGCTAGCTGCGATGTCTTATGATCGATACTTAGCGATATGTAAACCTCTGCACTATGTCACTCGTATGAATGGCAGGTTCTGTATCCAACTAGCAGCTGGATCGTGGCTAAGTTCATTCATAGTTCTTAACATATTAATGTGTTTGGTGTCACAATTAGCCTTCTGTGGCCCTAATGAAATTGATCATTTCTTTTGTGACCTCACCCCAGTGATCAATCTCTCCTGCAGCGACACCAGTCTGGTGACCCTGGCGACCCTCATATTGTCCTCCATAGACACTGTTCCCCCATTTATGTTGACCCTGACATCCTATGTTTATATCATCTGCACCATCCTGAGAATCCCTTCCACCTCTGGGAGGCAAAAGGCCTTTTCCACCTGCTCCTCCCACCTTATTGTGGTTACAATCTTCTATGGGACCTTAATGATTGTCTACATGTCACCAAACATTGGTGCACTCAGAGCCCCAAACAAAGTGTTTTCTGTCTTCTACACGATCTTGACACCCCTGATCAATCCTCTCATCTACAGCTTGAGAAACAAAGAGGTCAAGGAGTCCCTGAGGAAATTTCTGCAGAAGTATAGGATGTTCCCATGAATTCAGATAAATTGATTGAAATGGGATTATATCAAATCATTAGTCAGAAAGAAACCATCTACATGGTCCAAGTTCTTATCAGTTAAATCATCCTGAGTTTTAGGAAGAAGATACAGAGGATTTTTTTAGAGTTGTATTTATTTAGGTAAACAATAGCAGATCCTCAACCGGTGTCAATGTCTAGAGGGACATTCATTTCTACAGTGCGATGCCATTTAAACCAGACAATGATCTTCCTCTAAATATATTTTTAAAAATCTCATCCTGAGCTCAAACTAGCTTTGCCTAAATAAAAAATACAGTTCAAGTGCATGATGGGAGATTAAAGCATTCTTTTTTTATTCCCAGTATTGTTTCAGTCTCTACTTCTGGCTGCCCAGGGTTCTTGTTTTGCAAGGAGATACAGGAAGAGTGAGGAAAGTGTATAACCCTAGTGTGAATGGGAGAGATGTTCAAAGGTGGGGTTGGCAGCTCAGCATCCAATCTTTGTTGAAAGTCAGTGGGAGTTGAGCTCCTAAATTTGTTAAGATGTCTTGAAAACTCCAGCCTATATCTTCATAGATTTGTAGACATTAATCATCAGTTAAGTTTGAGGACTTTCAAAGAAGATATAAGAAACAAAGCCAACACCTACTGAAGTCAACAGAATGGTTCCCATTTGTCTCCACAGGTCTAAATCAGGCTATTCATCTTCAGTTCATCATCACCTTTCCAACTGCAAAATAAATATAGAGTAGAAATTTACCAGTTGGCTTGATCATATACTGTTGAGTATTATGTGATAATACATTTTATTTTCTGTTTTCCTCTTGAATTTTTTAAGTACTTGTTCATACATTTTCCGAACACTTCTTAGGTTGTTTGAGCTATAACTATGAGAACTTCCTAATCTATATTTATTATATTTCCCATTTATTATTTCACTCAGACAAATGTTTTGAATGTCTCCAATGAAACAAAGGTGGGATCTGTTTAATAGAGATGGTAGATAATTTTTTCCCCTATGAAAATGTTCTTTTTCTTTCAGGATTTGTTCAAAAGACTGAAAACCCTCAGTGTGAAAACTGTTGATTTTAAATGGGCTCTAGTTCCGATTATTCATCCACTATGTTTAATATCTTCAGAAATCTACTTTTCCTAAGAAAAACAAGCCAGTTAACAAGCGACCAGCTGGTCCAGTCAAAAGATGGTTTCAGAGTAGCAGCCGTGTTAGTCTGTATTCACAAAAAGAAAAGGAGGACTTGTGGCACCTTAGAGACTAACAAATTTATTTGAACATAAGCTTTCATGAGCTACAGCTCACTTCATTGGATGCATTCAGTGGAAAATACAATGGGGAGATTTATATCCATAGAGAACATGAAACAATGGGTGTTACCATACACACTGTAACCAGAGTGATCACTTAAGGTGAGCTATTACCATCAGGAGAGCGGGGGTGGGGGGAACCATTTGTAGTGATAATCAAGGTGGGCCATTTCCAGCAGTTGACAAGAATGTCTGAGGAACAGTAGGGGGTGGAGGGGGGGAACAAACATGGGGAAATAGTTTTATGCTGTGTAATGACCCATCCACTCCCAGTCTCTATTCAAGCCTAAGTTAATTGTATCCAGTTTGCAAATTAATTCCAATTCAGCAGTTTCTCCTTGGAGTCTGGTTTTGAAGTTTTCTTGTTGAAGAATTGCAACTTTTAGGTCTGTAATCGAATGACCAAAGAGATTGAATTAAAAGAGGGTGATCTGAATGGGAAAAATGTGTTAACTTCAGGGAAACTCCAGCAGGAACCATCTCTCTATTGATGATCAATTATTGAGGAACCCCTCAGACCCTAGGATTTTCTAGGCAGATGTGAGCATGATGTATGCATGGGTATTTTTAGGAATTTTATATGCTTAGATAATCATAACCTTGCTGATAACTTTAGTAAAATGGATAAGGCAGACTAGACATTGTTCTTGTGAATGGCTTATGTTACTTTCCTTGGTCTTTGTGTGTTCTTGGAGACTAGATCTGAGACAAATGACAGAGTTACCTTTCAATGACAGGTTTCAGAGTAACAGCCGTGTTAGTCTGTATTCGCAAAAAGAAAAGGAGTACTTGTGGCTCCTTAGAGACTAACCAATTTATTTGAGCATGAGCTTTCGTGAGCTACAGCTCACTTCATCGGATGCATCCGATGAAGTGAGCTGTAGCTCACAAAAGGTCATGCTCAAATAAATTGGTTAGTCTCTAAGGTGCCACAAGTACTCCTTTTCTTTTTACCTTTCAATGTGAGCTTGAAACTGTAGCCAACAGAGACGGAACCATGGTAATATAATACAAAATTACTTAATAGTAAATTAATGTAATTAACCAAATTCACTTGAAATAAAATAAAAGGCTACAGATCCCACCAGTCAGTGCTCATTTCTTGGGTCCAGAAGCTGCGCTCCACCATCTACCACTGCTCTGTGACTGCTACCAACAACGTTGAATTGATTTGCACTCTGTCCCACAGCAATCTGTCCTCCATGAAATTGTTACATTTCCCTGCTGCTGCGTTTCTTCTTGCAGCTCTCCAAATATTGGAGGATCATGCTGTGATGTTGCACCCTATAATGCTTTATCGAAATATGCTTATGAATGTAAATATGACATAACTGGAATATGTTTTATGCTACATATGCCATGTAACATATCTCTGAAAAGGTTATGATCTACTGGATATATTCATCCCATTTGTATGCATGTATCATTTTTGTATTCAAAATTATGAATATTGGCTGTGTACTTGTTTGATTTTAAGTAGCCTCAGTGAAGTATTTGGTCAGCTTCTTGAAAAAAGACTATTCTCAGTAAGTGCCCAATCAAGAAACACTTAAGCTGACAATAGACTTTGATAGATGCCAGTCCACATCTGAGCATTCCTGGGAATGTTCCTGTAGAGAACTAAGTCATGCATGGACATGTGACTTGCCCAGATGATTCCAAAACTCCATCTTGTAGAGGGGATTCTACACAGGGACAGGGAGGGATTTCCACCCACAAGAGAAAAACTATATAAAGCCCTGGGAGACCCCTCCATTTTGTCTTCTGCTGGCTCAAGAGGAAGCCTCTCCACCCCCAAAGGATACATGAAAGAAAGTGGAACAAAGGACAGTAATCACAGGGGTGTGAGCGATTTCTGGACCTAGACTAGAAGAAGGCTAGTCTGTAAAAGAAGTTTATTGGAACATCTCTGAGGGTGAGGGGAGCCTCAGTGCTGGTGCACTCAGAACCACGAGCCCAAAGTAGGTCTAATGCTTAGACCGAGATGTCAGTGATTTCAGCTCTGCAGATTATAACAAGACTCCCAATGGAGTCAAAATTAGCTCTGTTATTACACTATGGAGGAAGAGGGAGTCAAAGTGGTGCTTAGGACCCTCAGAAGGGGCCCACACTACAAGGTACATATACCTACCCCCAGGTTCTCTAAATTCCCTAGACTTTGGAACCCATGTCCTTGCCTAGCAAGTGCTACTTAGTTGAGGGTGAGTCCCTCCGTCATAAAATGCCAAGTACAGTTCTACTGTCCTTGATTCACATAACCAGGATAACAACTTTATTACTCCTTCCCCAACAACAAAGAGACTGGGGATCCCACAGAAGCCAAACTGACCATTTGGGCAAGCAGTCCATCATGCTAGGCAGGGTGGGTGTGCCCATGCAAACGAGATCAGCACCTGAAGTCCTTTTACACAGCTCACCACCAGCTGTCAGGGTAGAGCTCATTCTGACTCTGCTTACACTTTGAATCATTTAAAGCCTACTTTTTCGTATTTAATAAAATAACTTTTTACTTATTAATTAACCCAGATTATGTATTAATACCAGGGGTGTGGGCGGGACAGCTGGGTGGGACAGCTGTACATATCTCTCTATCAGTGTTCTAGAGGGCGAACAATTTATGAGTTTACCCTGTATAAAGCTTATATAGGGTAAACTTATAAATTGTATAAGCTTCATACAGGGTAACATGGATTTATTTGGGGTTTGGACCCCATTGGGAGTTGGATATCTGAGTGCTGGAGACAGGAACACTTCTTAAGCTGTTTTCGGTTAAGCCTGCAGCTTTTGTGGGACATAGTTCAGACCTGGGTCTGTGTTTGTAGCAGGCCAGTGTGTCTGGCTCAAACCAGGCAGGGCACTGAAGTCCCAAGCTGGCAGGGAAAACAGGCTCAGAGGTAGTCTAAGCACATCAGGTGGCAGTCCCAAAGGGGTTTCTGTGATCCAACCCATCACACGTGCATCCTCTGTTTGCAACAGTCTTGACAACAGTGCAGAGCTGTGCAGTTTCCACGCTTCTGTCAGAGAGAGAGAAGGGTCATGCGAGATTGTTGTATTTCTAAGAAAGGTGCAAAAATGATGGGATATGGAGGGCATTATGGGATGGAGAAATTGCATGGTGGGAAGTCGACTCTTGCTCCCAGTCACCCCTGCCTGACTCATTTCTGCCCCATAATGCATTGCCAAAACTTCCCAAAAGACAGTGAGCTGGATGATGGTGAGTTGAACACCAGGATACCTACTCATGGTGTACTGCATTGTGGATTGACGCAAGCAATCCTGGTGTGTACGCAAGGAGCCAAGCATGCATGCACACAAGTGACATAGTATCTGTAAAGGATTTATGACGAAGTAACTTGCATCAACCAAAGTTTGTAGTGTAGACATAGTCCCTCAAAGAGTTCCTAGAGCAGGTCTTTTAGAAAATAATCCAATCTTGATTTAAAAATTTCCAGTGATAGAGAATCCATCATGACTTTGGTAAATTTTTCCAGTGTTTAATTACCTTCACATCTTTCACTCCCCCAACCACAGTCCTTGGGCATTTCAACCCTCGGTGAGGGCACAAGGCCTTCTAAAAAAAGGCAAGAAACTTCAGTGAGATTAGCACACATAACCTGGGATTTACAAGTGCTGGCCTCCAATGCCTGAGTTTTGAAGACTTTTTAAATGTCTTGAATCTTACACAGTGCTCCATTGGGTAAGGCACTGGACAGTGAATCAAGAGATCTGGATTCTGTTTGCTGCTCTGACCTGAAGTGGGGTCTTGGACAAACCATTGTATCTGTCCCTTCCCACTCCCCTTGGTCTATGTCAAGTGCAAGTTTTTGGGACAGGGACAGACACTTCCTCTTTGTGTGTGTAGCACCCATTACAATGGGGCCCCCCATCTCTATTTGAGTCCTTAAGGAGTCACCAGCATAAAATAATCACAGCCCTTGTGTTTTTGGTGATTTCTGCTGGGCAATATAAAATCACTCCCCTCTCTATCCCGAAACCCACAACCAAATCCCAACTCAGGGAAAAAGGAATGAATACGGTCTAAAAAATCAAAAATGAAAAATTTCAAACCAAAGC
Organism: Natator depressus; assembly: GCF_965152275.1. Taxonomy (NCBI): domain Eukaryota; kingdom Metazoa; phylum Chordata; order Testudines; family Cheloniidae; genus Natator; species Natator depressus. Next base: position 35,830,372 of record NC_134246.1, read on the forward strand.
AGACGGTTTTGTTTTCACACCAAAAAGTAACACGAGACAGAGACTCCATTAAATCTACAAGGAACTTTGCTATGCTTATTGATTTGATGTTGAAGTTACCCAGATTTAATTTTTTTATTAAAGTTAATGTTTAAAATCAAATTTACACAAGTTAAGAGGGAAGGTACTGTACATCTGGGGTCGGGCTTGGGTTATGGGGGATTGCAAGTATCGGTTACAAGGTTCACGAGGTACATACATATCACATAACTCCAGCATAGATCCAGATTGGGGTGTGGGAGTTTTTAAAGTGTCAGTGGATAAATGGGCTTGGGTACGCCACTCATGGCATGTATTAGGAGTACGAGTCAGGACTGGTGTAGAGAATAAGTTCATGGGTGGAGAATAACTACAGTGATGGGCAGTGATACAAATCCTTCAGATACACACTGAAATCTTTGAATGGTAATAGACAAAAGCTCTCAATCTTTGTGGCCCAGCAGCCAGGGCCGACATATTGGTGCAGGAACCCTGGAAGCTATTTTCATCTATGCCAGTGGCTGCTTCATGACTCTTTGGAAATTGTGTCCATTCTCTGTGCCTCAGTTTCCTCATCAGTCAATTGGGTATAAGTATGCTGGCCATACTGTTTTGTGTGCTTTGAGATCCATGGATGGAAAACAGCCTGTTAGAACTAGATATTATTATTAAAGGCATGGAAACTTATTCCCCATTCTCTTGAGTTCTTGACATACACAGAGCACATGGGGGAAAAGGAAAATTTCCTTTGGAATGAGAATGCCGGAGGCGTCAGGTTTGGTGTTACACTGTTTTAACAAAACAGCACATTGTTAATACTTTCCCTATGAAGGTAATTCTAAGTGATCACCAGCAGGAGGCCCAAAGGAGCTCCCAGCAGCAGAGGTGGATGGGGGGGCTACTTTCCCCAATAAAGGATGCAAGAATCCAGAGCAGGAGACATTAAGGATTTGTGTCATGCAGACTGCCACGCTGAGCAGCAGGAGAGAGACCCATCCCAACAGCAACAAGCAGCTATCTCTCCAAGAACCGAAAGGACAAGACTGACTGTGAGGCTAGACCCAGGCACCGTCAATGGAGAGGTTGTTGCTTCATGCTGAGGATTAAAGGTGAGTGAGATCAGTCTCAGGGCAAACCCTCAATCTCTTCCTCAGAGGACACTCCTCTTGGTCAGTGTCTTTGCTCACTGGATCTTTGCCTGATAAGGACTTTAGAATGTGATGGTGATTTATTGCTAGAGAAATTGATGAAAGACAAAGGAGATCTGCCTACCACCTCCCCACCCCCATCTCTCTCTCTAATAAGCCATTATGCATCCTTCTAAGCCCTTATATTTATCCCTATATCAAGCCTCTTCTACAGTCTCTTTGTCTTTTTATCTCTCCCTCTACCAAACCCCTTTCACATCCCTCTATCTTTCTATTTAGACAACTCTAAATCTCTGTTGAGTCCCTTACACATTTATCTACCTATCTCCTTAAATTTCTGACTGTTCCCATACAAACTCCTCCATCTATCCATCAATCACCTTACACATCCTTCTATCTGTCTGTTTCCCTATCCTGGACATCACTTCACTTTCTCAAAGACCTTTCTCCTCCTTTCTCCTCAGTTTCTCAACTGTTTCTCAGCTGCCTACCCAGCCCTTCCTGCAGTGCAGATTCCTATGCGCCTGCCCACCCCAGACCTGTGAGATTCTACGTATCTTCTGTTGAGTGTCTTCGGCATGGATTTCAGAGGGAGCAGAGGGCCTGCAGCACTTCCTGGAAGGGTCTGAGCACCACACAGGAAAGGGCTCTACATTTGAAATGCATGGAGACTGGAAATCCTTACAGATTAAGTAGTGGCACCAGTGGGACAAACTTTCTCTGGCCATTTAATGCTCCATCTTAGCTTTCAAGAGGAAGGGTAGTCCAATGGTTAGGGCACTATGTTGTCCTTTGGTTTCTAGACTAGACTTGGGTTCTATTCTCTGCTCTACCACCACCTTCCTGTATAGCCTTGAGCAAGTTACCCCGGGCCAGAATTTTAAAGGTATTTCGGTGCCTACTTGGATTTTCAAAAGTAGCTACCTGCCTAACACCCATTCAGATCAATGAGTTTTAGTTGCCTGGATGCCTTTGTAAATCCCACTAGATCCTGAAATACCTTTAGGTATATGGCTCTGGCTGCTTTTTCTGAAAATGTGTTTTTTGCCAAACACAATTAATTGAGCTCAATGCAGAACTAACCGGGGACATTCTTTGGTGTGTGTTATAGGGGATATCAGATGAGATGAGCTAATAGTCCCTTTTGGCCTATAATTCCATGAATTGATGAATGAAAAAAGTTGAGAACTGGTGTAGAAAAAATGAGAAATTCACTGTGTTGCTGCTCTTTGGCTGGGATAGTGGGGAAATTCTATTCCTAGCTCTGTGCAACACCTGGGTGAGAAGCCGTTCCTCAGCTGGGAGGGAATATAAACCCTGATCTTCATTGGCACCCTGAATTTATAGTTAATCAGATAGAGGGAAACCACAGCATTGTACAGCAAACTCCTTAACAAATCAGTACTTTTTCTCAATCCTTAGTTGCATCACATGGAGAAAGGAGAAGGGGGAAATCAAACATCTATCACAGAATTCATCCTGCTGGGATTCGGGAATCTCCCTGGACTGCAAATTCTGTTCTTCTTGCTGTTTCTAGGGATCTATATAGTCACCATGGCTGTGAACATGCTCATTGTAGTGCTAGTTGTGGCTGATCAGCACCTTCACACCCCCATGTACTTCTTCCTGGGGAACCTGCCCTGGTTGGAGACCTGCTACACCTCCACCATCCTGCCCAGGATGCTGGCCACTTTCCTGACTGGGGACAGAACCATTTCTGTTATGGGCTGCGTGGTTCAATTTTATTGGTTTGGTTTCCTAGCAACTGCTGAATGTTATATGTTAGCCATTATGTCTTATGATTGGTAGTTAGCTACATGTAAACCCCTGCGTATGCAACACTTATGAATGGCAGGTTCTGTATGCAGCTAGCAGCTGGATCTTGGCTAAATTCACTCATCCTTCTATCCATATTAATATCTTTTATGTCACAATTAGCCTTCTGTGGCCCTAATGAAATCGATCATTTCTTTTGTGATCTCACCCCAGTGACTAATCTCTCCTGCAGTGACACTTGTCTGGTTACCCTGGCGACCCTCATCTTCTCTTCCATAAACATTGGTTTTCCATATTTTTTGACCCTGGCATCTTATGTTTATGTCATCTCCACCATCCTGAGAATCCCTTCCACCACTGGGAAACAAAAGGCCTTTTCTACCTGCTCCTCCCATCTTATTGTGGTTACATTTTTCTATGGGACCCTAATAACTGTCTACATGTTACCAAACACTGGGGCCCTGAGAGCCCCAAATAAAGTGTTTTCATTCTTCTACACAGTCTTGACACCCGTGATCAATCCCCTCATCTACAGCCTGAGAAACAAAGAGGTCAAGGAGGCCCTGAGGAGAGCTCTGCAGAAATGTCTGGTATTCTTATGAATTCAGAGAAATTGATTGAAATGGGAATAAATCATTTAATTAGTCTGAAAGGAACCATCTAAGTCAGGCTTTTTCAAACTGTGATCCACGGACCCTTGGGGGTCCATGAGGGTACCCCAGGGGGTCTGCAGGCCCCACTTATCAACTCCCTCCCCTCTCTCCCAGCACCTCCTGCCTGCCAGGAAACAGCTGTTCAGCTGCACTGGGATTTGGTTCCTACTTTTCCTATGCTGCTTTGAAAATCCCTGCCTCTGTCTTTATGGATTTGTTTACATTAGCCCTCAGTTGAGTTTCAGAGTTTTCAAAGAAGATTTGAGGGACAAGTCCAACTCCCACTGAAATCAAGGGAAAGATTCCCATTGACCTTAAAGGGCTCTGCATCAGGGCATCACAGCCTTTCCCACAACAAAACAAACGAACTAAAGAATTACCAGCTGGCGTGACCGGGAACTGTTCAGTATTAAGTGGCAATAAATGTGGTGGTTTCTTTCTGTTTTCCCCTTGAGTGTTTTTAAATAATTCTTCAAACATTTTCTGAATACTTGTAAGGTGATTTGAGATATAATAATAAGAACCGTTCTGTTCTGGATTTATTAGATTTCCCCATTAATTCTTCCAACCTTTTGAAAATGTTCTGAAAGTCTCACATTAAACAAAGGCAGGGGTCTGTTTAGGAGAAGTAATGGATGATATATATATCCATCATCTTCAATCCCCATAAGTATATATACAATATATATTGCTAATAGAAAATTAAAAAAAAAAACAGGATTTTTTCCAAAAAACTGAAAACCTTCAGTCTGAAAAATGCTGGCTTTAAGTGAGCTCTGGTTCAAACTACTCATTCACTGTGTGTAATCTCTTCAGAATCTACTTTTCCTGAAGAAAATCAAACCAGCTTACAAGTGACCAACCAGCCCAGTAAAAATACAGCTATGTATTCAGTTATTATATAATAGATTGGGGTTGTTTTTCCCCTTCTCACTTTTTCCCCCATGTATTTTAAATAATATTTCTAAATCTTTTGACCTTGTCAGAAGCCTATTGCATTTGTGACAGCCTGTTGTCTGTGTTCCTTGGATTCTCCATTAATCTTTGCAAAATATCCCATATTGTTGAGATACCCTTGGTTTACAAGCCCCAGTGCTCTAATACTTGAGCTATGGAGAGTGTATGTGACCCCTCATGTCTTACACTGGGCTCCAGCGAGTAAAGCACTGGGCTAGAAATAAGAACACCTGTTTTCTGTTATTTATTCTGATCTCAGGTGGGGTCTCAGCCAAGCCATTGGCCTCTCTTTTCTCAACACCACTTTTGTCTATTTCAATTGGAAATGTTTTGGATCAGGGAGTTTCTCTCCCCGTGTGTGTGTAGCATGCAGCGCAATGGGGATCCCAACACTATTTGAGTCCTTAAGGAGTCACCATAGTCAATTATAACACCCCTTGTGCTTTTGGTGATTGCTACAGGGGCTGACCAGGACATTACCTAGGGAGGTGGTGGAATCTCCATTCTTAGAGGTTTTTAAGGCCTGGCTTGACAAAGACCTGGCTGGGATGATTTAGTTGTGGTAGTTCCTGCTTTGAGCAGGGAGTTGGACTAGATAACCTCCTGAGTTCTCTTCCAGCTCTAATCTTCCATGATTCTATAGTATTTAACAATGTAAAATGACTCCGCCTTCTACTCCCAAAACCCAACCAAATCCCCACCCAGAAAAAGAGAATGAATATAATAGAAAAAATCAATACGAAAAACTCCACCCCAAAGCAGAGGGTTTCATCCCCACCCCACCAAAAAAGAGGAAAGAGCCAGAGTCTGCATTAAATCAAGACGGGATTTTGCTATTACTGTTGATTTTATGCTGAATTTGCTCAGATGCTACAGGAATGGGCAGCAACACAAATCCCTGTGACACATACAGAAAACTTCGAATGTTAACAGACAAAGGCTCCCAGTCTGTGTGGTCCAGCAGCCATGGTGATACACTTTGACTGTGGCAGCCTGTAAGCTACACCCAGCTATGCCAATGTCATGTTTCACAACCCTTTGGGAATCACTTCCTTTCCCCTTGCTTCAGTTTCCAGATCTGTATAATGGGGATTAAGATACTGCCATGTGGTATAAAGTGCTTTGAGATCTATGGATAGCCATATGTTATTAGTAAAGATATGGAAAATTATTTGCCATTCTCTGGGGCTCTTGGGACAGATACAGCACATGGGGGGAAAGGGGAGATTTCCTCTGGAATTAGAATACTCATGGCATCAGCTTTGGTGTGACACTGGTTTAACTAACAATACAGTGTTAATTCCCCTATGAAGGTAATTGTAAAAGATAACTGGCAGCAGGGCCCAAGGAATATCCCAGAAGCAGGAAGGGCCAGGGGGAGGCTGCTGTACATGATAAACCCTGCAAGGATCTAGTCATATAACAATTTGTGTGATGCAAACAATCATGCTGGGCTACAGGAGAGAGAGACATCCCCCAGCCACATATAGGTATCTCCCGAGCAGAGGACAAATCTCACTCTAAGACCAAACCCAGTCACCGTCGATGGAGAAGTCACTCCTTCATGCTGAGGATTAAAGGCGAGTGTTACCAGCATCAAACTCTTCCTCAGACTTTACCTCACTTAGAAGAACACTCCTATTAGACAGGGTCCTCACTTCCTGGCAGCTTCGCCTGAATAAGGACTTAAGCATCTCATCATGATACTGCGAGAGAAATGGATGAAACACAAAGAAGCTCTATGTGTTAAGCCCCTTATCTATCTATCTATCTATCTATCTATCTATCTATCTATCTATCTATCTATCTAGGAAAATTACTCATCGCTCTCTGTCTACTTATTTATCGGTTCATCTCTCTGTTGAGTTCTTTACAGATCTATCTAACCTTTAAACAAGTATCTGTCTCTGTGACCAAAACCTCGCTCTATCCACCCTTCTCCTTACACATCCCTCTATCTATATAGCCTTCTTTTACCTTCTCTCTGTCTGTCTCTCTCTCTTTCTGCTGGCAGCCCATTGTTTTCTCAGGGTTCACCTGCCCCACCCAGTCCAGGGAGATGCTATATGTCTCTTGTTGAGAATCTTCTCCATGGATTACAATGGGAGTTGAAGCCCCTCAGCATTTCTTGTGGGGTGCACGTTAGAAATGCACTGGCATTCCTTACAGCTTGGGAAGCAGTGACATCTGCATAACGAACTTTGCCTGGCCATTTGCTGCTCCAACCTTGCACTCAAGAGCAAGGATAGTCCAATGATTGGCGCACTATGGTGATGTTTGGGAGACCTGACTTATGTTTTCTGCTCTGCCACCGCATCAATGTGTAGTCCAGTCAAGTCACTCTGGGCCTGATTTTTAAAGGTATTTGGGTGCTTAGTGAGTTGGGAGCTAGGCACTAACTGCTTTTGAAAATGGCACTAGGCACAAAATGCCTTTAAAAATCTGGCTTTTTCTGTCTCTGCTTCAGCTCTCCACCCATAAAATGTGGATAACAGCATTGCTGTACCTCACAGAGATATTATAAGGTGTGCTGCTGTAATGGGGTTATGTAAGAACCTCACAAGGGTACACTTTGCTTTCTTCCCCCTGCTATATCCCTTTAGAGCTCCTGATGTTACTGAACAGAGAGTGTGGCCCGGTGTACTAAGTTAGTATTGCTCTTTTTGCTACTCAGAGCTGATCTGTAGTTACACCCCAACAGAGTCATGACAGTCAAGGAACTGCTGAGAGCTATTAATTGGTTATATGTTTTTACAGCTCCTAGAAGGACCTAATCCCATGGGATCATCATGAACACATATAGCCAGGAATTAATCAGTAGCCTTTAATAGTTGATCAATAGTTCACAATTCATGACCAATAATAAGAGGGTTTAGTTTTCCTTGATCGGTCACTAAGGCAATAAGAATGAGAGGAATCTGCATGTGTGACTGATTGGGGGATTTCCTTTGTGCATTGGGCAGGAACCTCTATACAGTCTCTTGCTTCTGTGCTGCTGATCAGTATCCCACCCTCATGTAAGGCACTAGCTAGATACAATTACATTCATGTCCTGTAGCGTCTGTCTGTATGGCCCTATCTCCCATCAAATAAATTTAGGAGTCATAGGTGGAGGAGCAACTCAGAATAAGCTCCCCCTGTGATGCCATGGTTAAAAGATCAAATGTGATCCTTGGATGGATAAACAGAGGAATAATGAGCAGGAAAGTGTAATCACCTCTCTATACAGCACTGGTGAGACAGGCAATGGAATACTGCATCCAGTTCTGGGGTCCACATTTTAAGAATGTTCCAAGATCACAGATGATCGTAAATCAAAGAGACACAAAAATTATGCCAGGGCTGGAGAAAATGTTTCACAGTGAGAAACAGTTCAAAGAGCCCAACTGTTTAACTTATCAAAAACAAGACTGAGAGCTGACTTGGTTACAGGGAATAGGGAGGAAGGAGAAGGTACTAAAGGGCTCTTGAAATTAGTGGACAAAGGAAGGACAAAAACCAATGGCTGCAAGTGAAAGTCAGACTAATTTAAATTAGAAGTGAACACACTTTTTTAAAAGTGAGGGTGATTAACCTGTGGGCAAACTCCCAAGGACAGTTGTGGATTCCCTGTCTCTTGATGCCGTCCAATCAAGACGGCAGGTCACATTTTTAAAGGCATCGAGATGGCTAAAATCCATTGAAGCTGCTAATCCTTGGGAGCCTAGATTCTTTTAAATTCCTACTAAGTTGCTAAATAGCCTTAAAGATCTGGCTCTGGACGCTCTTCTAGAAGATCTCCGTTAGCCAAACACAGGTTATTGAGTTCAATGTGGGAGAAACTGTGGGAAACCACGGTGTGTGTTATACAGGATCTAATAGCCCTTTTGGACCTCAAAATCTATTAATCCAGTGGTCCCCAACGTGGTGCCCATGGGTGCCATAGCGCTCGCTGGGGCATTTATGTACGCCCACCGTCAGGGCCGGCGCCAAGGAACGAAGAGTAGAGGAGCACATCCACCGGAGAACCTGCCACCAAAATGCCACCGGAGGCCACCGGAGGAGAAGCATCGCCACCAATATGCCACCCAGCTTCATTGTACAGCATCCGCCCTAACTAATTATTGCTTTTCCTCTATCACGAGATATGTCACATGGAGAGAGGAGAAAGAGGAAACCGATGTACATCTCATGGAGAAAGGAGAAGGGGAAAATCAAACGTCTATCTCCGAATTCATCCTGCTGGGATTCAGGAACCTCCCTGAACTCCACATTCTTTTCTTCTTGCTGTTTTTAGTGATCTACATAGTCACCATGGCTGTGAACATGCTCATTGGGGCACTAGTTGTGGCTGATCAGCACCTTCACACCCCCATGTACTTCTTCCTGGGGAATTTGTCCGGCTTGGAAATCTGCTACACCTCCACCGTCCTCCCCAGGATGCTGACGAATCTCCTGACCGGAAACAGGACCATTTCTGTTAGCCAGTGCATCATACAGTTTTACTGCTTTGCTCTGCTACTGACCACTGAGTGTTACCTGCTAGCTGTGAAGTCTTTTGATCGCTTCTTAGCATATGTAACCTGCTGCACTATGTCACCCATATGAATGGCAGGTTCTGTATCCAGCTAGCAGCTGGATCTTGGGTAAGTTTATTCATACTTATTACCATATTAATATCTTTGGTGTTGCAATTAGAGTTCTATGGCCCTAATGAAATTGATCTTTTTTTTTTGTCATCTCACCCCAGTAATTAAACTCTCCTGCAGCAACATCAGTCTGGTTACCCTGGTGACCCTCATGTTCTTCTCAGTAGACACTGTCCCCCCATTTCTTTTGACCCTGACATCTTATGTTTATATCATCTCCACCATCCTGAGAATCTACCCCTGGAAGGCAAAAGGCCTTTTCTACCTGCTCCTCCCACCTTATTGTGGTTACAATTTTCTATGTGACCCTAATGACTGTCTACATATTATCAAACACCAGAGCCCTAAACAAGCACTCAGAGCCCTACACAAAGTGTTTTCTGTCCTTTACATCACTGGTTCTCAAAGCTGGTTCGCCACTTGTTCAGGGAAAGCCCCTGGCGGGCCTTGACTGTTTGTTTATCTGCTGCGTCCACAGGTTTGGACAATCACGGCTCCCACTGGCCGCTGTTCGCCACTCCTGGTCAGTGGGGGCTGCGGGAAGTGGCGCAGGCCTAGGGAAGTGCTGGCCACACTTTCTGCAGCCCCCATTGTCCTGGAGCAGTGAACCATGGCCAGTGGGAGCCGCGATCGGATGAACCTGTGGGCGCGGCAGGCAAACAAACTGGCCTGGCCTGCCAGGGGCTTTCCCTAAAAAAGCAGTGGACCACTGCTTTACACTGTCTTGACACCCCAGCTCAATCTCCTCATCTACAGCCTGAGAAACAAAGAGGTCAAGGAGGCCCTGAGGAGAGCTCTCCAGAAAGGTAGGATTTAGAGAGGGTAATTGATATGGCAATAAATCAGTTCTGGTCTGAAATGACCCATTTAGGTGGCCCAAGTCCTTGTCAGCCCTCCTGAGTTATAGCAAGGAGATACTCAGCATTTTTTACATTTGCATCTCCTATTCAGTTGTATTTATTTAGGTAAATTGGGCAGATCCTCAGCAGGTGTAAATTGACACAGCTGCATTGGTTGTTATTCCCTATCTTATCTCAGTCTCTCTAAGATAAGCCAGTGGTTCTCCCATTGCAATGAGAAATAGGAAAATGGGGACAGTGGGAAGCCATGGTGTGAATGAGAGATCCATCTTTAAACCTTAATTTTATTGTTTTGACATTAAACACATAACAAAATGAAACATCTATAAATACATGCCCAAGATGGATATAGCATATAAATAACCAAAATTCAATGTTCGTTATTTTCTAAACCCGGAACCAAACAAGTAAACAGCTAAAAACCTGAACCCGCAGAGGTCATCCAGGGCATCAACTATTAAAGTGACTAAATAGGTAAAAGTGTGAGAACATATCCTCTGAGTATCGAAGACTAATAAATACTAAACTGCAAAAGTATGCAATAGTTTCATGTGTGACCAGATATCTTCATATGTTTTCCAAGTGTTTCTATAAGACAGAGTCATTTTTTCCATTAATGCCATCATGGAGAGCTCACTAAGCAAGTCTGTGTAGGATGGAGAAATTGCATATTTCCATTTTCTCAAAATAACTCTTTTGGTCACTAAAATAATTACTGCCTGGTAATATCAACTCCTCCAGCACCCCCAAAATACACAAACTTGCAGAAGGAAAAACTTAGAGTTTTTGTGAGAGCACTAACTCATAGAATCATAGGACTGGAAGAGACCTTGAGAGGTCCACTCATGGCAGGACTATTTAGACCATCCCTGACAGTTGTTTGTCTAACCTGCTCTTAAAAATCTCCAGTGATGGAGATTCCTCAACCTCCCTAGGCAATTTATTCCAGTGCTCAACCACCCTGACAGGTAGACGTTCCAGAAAACATGCATTTTTGACAGGTAGAGAGGACATGTGGAAGGTTGGCATGGGGCTCTTGGCACCTCCAACATTCATTGTGTGGTGCCAATCTAGCATTAAACCAACATTCTGGAGTCCAGCAGCACCTGTTTAATATTTTGTTCTAGAACAATTGCAAGGATAAAGAACCTGAAGAATCAGTTTTCTCTTGTGATAGTACGGCTAGGTTACTTTTCCCATTTTTTCTTTGAGACTGAGATTGAGAGGTAATGCAAAGCATTAAGCCACCTATAAGTCATTCCTATAAAAGGACTTTTGTTTCCGTATTTCTTAACATGCTCTTAAAGATGATAGCATAGAAACAGACCAATTCCCCTCTATCCCTGCATGAATCCTTGAGCTTAGCCACTGAAGGAAGGAACTGTGTGACAGTGGTAGATGATATTTGTTGCATATGCAATCAAAGGAGGCCAGTCTATCATCTTGTATTATATCTTTAATTTTTGTTAATACTTTTTCTATCCAAATTGTTTTAAGTACGGTTTGATCCTGATGCATGGGCTAGCCCATAGTGTTATGAGAAGAGAATGTGTAAAAACAGATGCTATGATCATCTTAAAACACTGTATGATGGCCCATGTAGATGTAAAGATTGGATTTTTCTTTAAGGGAGTCAGTATCTCTTAAGATTTATAATAGAAGAGGGGGAAGCAAATGACATAGCTAAGATTTTTCAGTCTCAAACCAGGCCAGTGTTTATACAAAGCTACTGGAGTGGAACGGCCTTACAACAGGACACATTTGGAATGCTATATTATATAGATACAAATCTGTCAACATCATTAACCTTTATTCTGAACACAGCTATACGTTTGGCATGGAAATGAGTTCCACAGGTTAATTTTGCATTGTATAAAAAAAGTGTTTCCTCTTGTTGTATTAAACCTGCTGCCTATGAATTTCATCAGGTGACCTCTGTTTTTGTATTGTGAGAAAGGTTAGATAAGACTTCTCTATTCACTTTTCCACATTATCCTCGATGACTCCCAGATCTCTTTCCTGAGGAGTGCCAGCTAATTTAGAACCCATCATTATGTATACATACTTTGGACTATTTTTCCCACTATGCATTACTTTACACTTATAATATTAAAATATTAAATATTAAATTTCATCTTTCGTTTTGTTACCCAGTTAACCAATTTTGTGAGATCTCCCTGTAATTTTTTACAGTCAGCTTTGGAAATAGCTATCTGCTATAGTACTATAGCTTTTTATCATCTGCAAACTTTGTTTTTTATCATCTGCTATATCTATCTGCTATAGTTTTTTATCATCTGCAAACTTTGCCACTTTACTATTTACTCCCTTTTCCAGATCATTAATTAATATGTTGGCTAGCATACAGATCCTTGGGGGTGTCTGCTGTTTATCTGTCTCATTGTGAAAACGAACCATTTATTCCTACCCTCTGTTTCCTGTCTTTTAACCTGTCATTGATCCATGAGAGGACCTCCCCTTTTATACCATGACTGCTTATTTTGCTTAAGAGTCTCTGCTGAGGGATCTTGTCAAAAGTTTTCTGAAATTCCAGGTACCCTATATCAACAGAATCACCCTTATCCACATGCTTGTTGACACCCCCAAAGAATTCTAATAGATTGGTGAGGCATGATTTCCCTTTACAATAGGTGTACAGACTCTTCCCCAACAAATCATGTTCGCCTATATGTCTGATAATTCTGTTCTCTACTATAATTTCAACCAGTTTTCCTGGTATTGAAGGTAGGCTTACCAGCCTGTCATTACCAGGGTCACCCCATTTTTGAAAATTGGTATTGCATTTCCTACCTTCCAGTCATCTTGTACAGAGGCTGATTTCACACAGTTAGCGATCTGCAATTTCATATCTGAGGTGCTACAGAATTTGTGGATGAAGCCCATCTGGTCCTGGTTACTTATTACTGTTTCATTTATCAATTTGTTCTAAAACCTTTTCTACTGACACATCAGTGTGGGAACTTATTTCAGATTTGTTGCCCAAAAAAGAATGTCTGATGATGGGGATCTCCCCCCACATCCTCTGCAGTGAAGACCAGCACAAAAAGTTCATTGAGGTACTCTGCAATGGCCTTGTTTTCCTTGAGTGCTCCTTTAACACCTTGGTCATCTAATGTCCCCACTGCCTTTTGGGCAGGCTTCCCGCTTCTGATCTACATATATATAGTTTGATTGTTTGTTTGTTTGTTTGTTTGTATTCTTCTTCAGCATTTGCTTTTCAAATTCTTTTATGGCCTGGTTATGGTACATTTACACTTAATCTGACAGATTTTGTGCTACTTCCCACTATTCTTACTGGCACTGGACTTCCAAATTTTACAGGATGCCTTTTTGCATCCAATGACCTCCATTACTCTGCTGTTTAGCCATGGTGGCATTCTTTTGGTCTTCTTATTGTCCTTTCTGATTTAGGATATACATTTAATCTGAATCTCTATTACGCTATTTTTAAATACTTCCCATTCTGCTTGCAGGCCACTTGTATTTTCTGATTTTGTTGCCTCTCTAAGCTTCATTAGCAATTCACCATCCCAGTCACCATGTTCGTCAGATGGTCAGTAGTATATTCCCACTTCTATACACTTATTCTTGAAGCATGTAATTTCTATCCATAGAGATTCTATGATACGCTGGTAGATACGCTGGAGGATAGGGATAGGATACAGAGGGACCTAGACAAATTAGAGGATTGGGCCAAAATAAATCTGATGAGGTTCAACAAGGACAAGTGCAGAGTCCTGCACTTTAGGACGGAAGAACCCCATGCACCGCTACAGACTAGGGACCAAATGGCTCGGCAGCAGTTCTGTAGAAAAGGACCTAGGGGTTACAGTGAACGAGAAGCTGGATATGAGTCAACAGTGTGCCCCTGTTGCCAAGAAGGCCAATGGCATTTTGGGATGTATACGTAGGGGCATTGCCAGCAGATCGAGAGACGTGATCGTTCCCCTCTATTCAACATTGGTGAGGCCTCATCTGGAGTACTGTGTCCAGTTTTGGGCCCCACACTACAAGAAGGATGTGGAAAAATTGGAAAGAGTCCAGCGGAGGGCAACAAAAATGATTAGGGGACTGGAACACATGACTTATGAGGAGAGGCTGAGGGAACTGGGATTGTTTAGTCTACGGAAGAGAAGAATGAGGGGGGATTTGATAGCTGCTTTCAACTACCTGAAAGGGGGTTCCAAAGAGGATGGATCTAGACTGTTCTCAGTGGTAGCAGATGACAGAACAAGGAGTAATGGTCTCAAGTTGCAGTGAGGGAGGTTTAGGTTGGATATTAGGAAAAACTTTTTCACTAGGAGGGTGGTGAAACACTGGAATGCATTACCTAGGGAGGTGGTGGAATCTCCTTCCTTTGAAGTTTTTAAGGTCAGGCTTGACAAAGCCCCGGCTGGGATGATTTAGTTGGTTGATTGGTCCTGCTTTGAGCAGGGGGTTGGACTAGATGACCTCCTGAGGTCCCTTCCAACCCTGATATTCTATGATTCTATGATTGATTCTATGAGTTGAATCCATTTAAGATTTTTACATGATTTGACTCCATGCTTTAAACATATAATGTCACTCCCAGTCCCAGTGTAATCTACTCTGCCATTCCTACATATTTTATACCCTGGTACTACGTGTCCCATTGATTATCCTCATTCCTCCAACTTTCCACCAACAACATGATGCCTATTATATCAATACCCCCACTTGAAGCCAGGCATTCCTTTTCACCCATCTTAGTAATTAGACTTCTAGCCTTGGTATATAAGCACTTCTACATTGTATCAATATTCAGTTGATTACCTTCAAGTGTGGTTTTTAAATGTGACTCTATTACTAGAGACTGTTCCTCATTACCACCTGCCTCTACTTTGCCTATTCTCTATACAAGGATATGGCGTCCCCCCTTTAATTAATTAATCCCAGGGGGACCCCTTCACCCCATTCCTATGCCATCAGCTTTGGTGTTATTCTCTTTTAACAAATGATACACAATGTTAATTTTCCTATGAAGAACATTTTAAGTGATCACCAGCAGGGGGCCCAAGGGAGATCCCAGCAGCAGAGGTGGCCAAGGGGAGGCTGCTTTCCCCAATAAAGGGTGAAAGAATCCAGAGCAGGGGACATTATGGATTTGTGTCATGTTGACAGGCATGCTGGGCAGCAGGAGAGAGACCCCGTCCCAACAGCAACACACAGCTATCTCCCTAGGAGATGAAAGGACAAGACTGACTGTGAGGCCAGATCCAGTCACTGTCGATAGAGAGATCACAGCTTCAAGCTGAGGATTAAAGGTGAGTGTAAGCAATCTCATTGCAAATCCTCAAACTCAGCCCTCACACTGAAGGACACTCCTCTTGGTCAGTGTCTTCACTCACTGGGAGCTTTGCCTGAGTAAGGACCTTAGCATCTCATCATGATTTATTTCTAGAGAGATTGATGAAGGACAAGGAGATCTGCCTGCCACCCACTTGTCTATCGAGCTCTCTAATAAACCCTTTATTCATGCTTCTAATCCCTTATATCTATCCCTCTGTCAAGCCTCTGTCACAGTCTCTGTACCTGTTTTTATCTATCCCTGTACCAACCCCCTTTCACATCCCTCTGTCTATCTTTCTGCTTAGACATCTATGAATCTCCTGCTTTCCTAGAAAATATGTTTTAGCCATAAACAATTAATTGAGCTGAGTGCACGTCTATCTAGGAACATTCGTTGGTGTGTTTTTGTAGTAGACATCTGACGACATGATTTCAGGGTACCTTTTGGCCAGTAAATCTATGAATTGGTGAATGAAAGAAGTTGAGAACAGGTGTAGGAAAGTCACAAATACACTGTGTTGCTGTTCTTTTGTTGGGATGCTGCTCTGTGGTGGAGAAATTCTATTCTTAGCTCTATGCAATACCTGGGTGAGAAGCAGTTCCTCAGTTGGGTGAGATCATAAACTTTGATCTTAGATGGCACACTGAATTTGTAAGGAATCACATAGAGGGAAATCACAGCATTGTACAACAAACTCCTTAACTAATCATTACTTTTTCTCAATCACTAGTTGAATCAGATGAAGAATGGAGAAAGGAGAAGGGGAAAATCAAACGTCTATCTCCGAATTCATCCTGCTGGGATTCGGGAATCTCCCTGGACTGCAAATTCTGTTCTTCTTGCTGTTTCTAGGTATCTACATTGTCACCATGGCTGCGAACTTGGTCATTGTTGTGCTGGTTGTGGTTGATCAGCACCTTCACAGTCCCATGTACTTCTTCCTGGGGAACTTGTCCTGGTTGGAAATCTGCTACTCCTCAACCATTGTGCCCAGGATGATGGCCAGTTTCCTGACTGGGGACAGAACTGTTTCTGTTACCGGCTGCATGGTTCAGTTTTATTGGTTTGGTGTCCTATTGACTGTTGAGTGTTATCTGCTAGTTTCGATGTCTTATGATCGGTACTTAGCGATATGTAAACCCCTGCGCTATGCAACACTTATGAATGGCAGGTTCTGTATGCAGCTAGCAGCTGGATCTTGGCTAAGTTCATTCATCATTCTTGCTATAATAATATATTTGGTATCACAATTAGCCTTCTGTGGCCCTAATGAAATTGATAATTTCTTCTGTGATCTCACCCAAATGATTAACCTCTCCTGCAGCGACACCGGTCTGGTTAATCTGGCAACCCTCATCTTCTCTTCCACAAACATCATTCTACCATTTCTTTTGACCCTGGCATCTTATGTTTATATCATCTCCACCATCCTGAGAATCTCTTCCATCACTGGCAAGCAAAAGGCCTTTTCCACCTGCTCCTCCCATCTTATCATGGTGACAATTTATTATGGGACTCTAATAACTGTCTACATGTTACCAAACACTGGAGCACTCAGAATCCTGAACAAATTTGTTTCTGTCCTTTACACTGTCTTGACACCCCTGATCAATCCCCTCATCTACAGCCTGAGAAACAAAAAGGTCAAAGAGGCCCTGAGGAGAGCACGGCAGAAATGTCGGGTCTTCCAATAAACTCTGAGAAATTGATTGAAATCATAGAATCATATAATTATAGCACTGGATAGAACCATTTTGTGAATGGTGAAATTGACATTTATTGATATTTACCAAGAAAATCTAGGCCTACCGAGAATAGCTATTTGTGATGTAACACAAAGTCTTTCTACTTTGTATTTACTAGATTCTCCATTAATTGTTTCAGTCTTAGGAAAATTTCCCTCTTTCTCAAATTAAACAAAAGCAGGGATCTGTTTAGTAGAACTGGTGAATGATTCCAATCACACATCCCACCCCACATACACACACCCCCTTCTGTGGACAATTTCAAAACTTTTTTTTTTCATTATTTATTCCAAAAAAGGAAAATGCCCAACCTCAAAAATGTTGGTTCTAAATGGGGGTTTACAATGGGTTCTGGTTCTGACTGCTCATCCTGCAGGAAAACAAGCCAAGTAAAAAGTGACCACTTGGTCCAATGAAAACGCCGTCAGGTATTAAGTGATATTAACATGATTTTCCCCTATTCCTTTTTTTGTGTATTTAAAAAAATATATTCTTAAGACTTTTGACCCTGCCAGAAGTCTCCATTCTGAGGATACTATGAAGAGGGTAAACCTCAGGAATGAAAATTAATAGGAATGGGGGCAAGATATATCCATTTTTCAAAGTGTGTTGGTAGCAGACTTTAACACCTGCCCATGCTTTTGAAAGCAGTATTGTAAGTAAAGTGGTGCTCGTTGGATTTGACACTTTGGTACCATGGATCAATTCCATGCAAAGGACACTGTAAGAGCCACTAAATTCATTATTGTACTTCATGGCCAGCTATGCTTATTAAGGGACAAAACAACACCAAGGGATAGACAATGAGGCAGTAAATATCATAATGCCCCTATATAATCCATGGTACATACACACCTGGAATACTGCCTGCAGGTCTAGTTGCCCCATCTGAAAAAAAGATATATTAGAATTGGAAAAGGTACAGAGAAGGGCAACAAAAATGATTAGGGGTATGGGACAGCTTCCATATGAGGAGAATTAAAGAGACTGGTGTTCAGATTAGAAAAGAGATGACTAAGGGGTATGTTAGAGGTCCATAAAACCATTAATGGTGTGGCGATGGTGAATAAGGAAGTGTTAATTATCCCTTCACATAACACAAGAATTTTACCCAATGAAATTAATAGGCAGCAGGTTTAAAACAAACAAAAGGAAGTATTTCTTCAGAAAACTCACAGTCAACCTGTGGAATTGTTGCCAGAGGATTTTGTGAAGGCCAAAAGAATAACTGGGTTCAAAAAAGAACTAGATAATTCCTTGGAGGATAGCTCCATCAATAGTTATTAGCCAGAATGACCAATGTTCTGTCATGGCATGGCCATTCTTATGTTCTTAGCGCCATTCCCAAATGACCAAGGGATTTGGGATCTTGGGATTTGGGAATGTCCCAGAACTGCATGTTCTTCTCTTCCTGCTGTTTCCAGTGATCTTTGTTATGACCATGACCGGCAACACCCTCATCACTGTGCTAGTTGTGGTGTATCAGCACCTTCACACCCCCATGTACTTCTTCCTGGGGAACTTGTCCTGCTTGGAGACCTGCTACAGCTCAGCCATCCTGCCCAGGATGCTGGCAAGTCTCCGGACTGGGGACAGAACCATTTCTGTCAGGGGGTGCTTTATACAATTTTATTGTTTTGGTTTCATGTTAGTAGCAGAATGTTACATTTTAGCCGTGATGTCTTACGACGGATATTTAGCGATATGTGAACCTCTGCATTATGCAGCCCAAATGAATGCCAGGTTCTGCCTCCAGCTCATGACAGGCTGTTGGACAAGTGGACTCCTAGTTAGCACAATAGGAATGTTTCTGATGTCACTGTCAACTTTCTGACCATTGACCATTTCCTTTGTGAGTTCACCCCAGTGATTAAAGTCTCCTGTGGCGACACCAGCCTGGCTGATATGGTGAGTTCCCTCATCTCCTCTGTAGACACCCTGCCAGC
Source organism: Natator depressus (assembly GCF_965152275.1). NCBI lineage: Eukaryota > Metazoa > Chordata > Testudines > Cheloniidae > Natator > Natator depressus. The sequence continues at coordinate 35,849,435 of NC_134246.1, forward strand.
ATTTCTACTCACCCTGACTTCCCATATTTGTATCATCTCCACCATCCTGAGAATCCCTTCCACTAGCGGGAAGCAAAAAGCCTTTTCCACCTGCTCCTCCCACCTCACTGTCATTTCATTTTTCTATGGCACCCTCGTTATTGTCTATGTGCTACCCAACACCAATGAACTTAGAGACCTGCACAAAATGTTCTCTGTCTTCTACACCACCCTTACTCCCCTGGTCAATCTGCTCTTCAACAGCTTGAGAAACAAAGAGGTCAAGGAAGTCCTGAGAACAGAACAGAGCTCTCAGAAAAAGGATTGTATTTATAAGAACTGAGCGGGGTTTAATGACAGGAAGATAAATTAATCTGGGTTAACTCAAGGGAGAGAGACTAAATCTCCATGTATTTTAGGTCTGGCCAATCAGGGTAATTAGCACTCAGTGGCCATCTTACTTTAAATGGGATAATGTCAATGAATCAAATAGAACCATGCAACAACCTGGTCTGATGAGTTTTTGGGCAACTGTATCTATCACTCAGTTTCCAGAGAGGTGCATTTACTTCTACATTTCGTGTTAAGACCAGGGCTAATTTTTTGGGGGGTCATGCAGATATTGGTTCTTGGTGACAGAAATCATGTGTGGTGTGGAAAAGGTTGCACAGAGTGCAAGGTGGAAAATTCAGCCCAGGTCTGTAAATACTAAAAGTACATAATTTGGTGTACTTTGATATTAGTTTTTTTTTAATGTGTACTGTTATTTATTGGACATTGGGGTAGTTTGGCAGCAAAGAAATATCATTATATGTAAAAAAATGAGGAAATCATATTAAAAATTCTCTTTATTCATTCATTCATAAATGATTAACTGAAAGGTCTCAAAATGGAATTGTAAATAGGGAATAATTTTCATCTATGACCTGGAGGAGAACATAATATCATCACCGATAAAGTTTGCTGATGTCACAAAAATTGTGGAGGTGGTAAATAATGAAGTCGACAAGTCAGTGACACAGAGATATCTGGATCACTTAGTAAGCTGGGCACTAGCAAACAATAGGTGTTTTAATACAGATACATATAAAGTTATACATCTAAGAACAAAGAATGTAGACCATACTTACAGGATGGGGGATTTTATCATGGGAAGCAGTGACTCTGAAAAAAGATCCAGGTGCCATGATGGCTAAACAGCAGAACACAAGCTCCCAGCTTTGATGCTGTGGAGACATTTTGGCCAAAAGGGGCTAATACAATCTTTGGATGCATAAACAGGGAAATCTTGGGAAGGAAGAAAGAGGTTATTTTACCTCTGTTTTTTGCACCAGTGTGGCCAGTGATGGAATATTGTGTCCGTTTCTGGTGTCCACATTGAAAAAAGAATGTTGTTAAATTGGAGAGGATTCAAAGAAGAGCCACGAGAATGATTAAAGGATTAGAAAACCTGCCTTATAGTGATAATCTCGAGGAGCTCCATCTATTTCTCTTAAGAAAGAGAATGATAAGGTGTGATTTGATCACAGTCTATAAGTACCTGTAAAAGGAAAAATATTTGCTAATAGAGAGCTCTTTAATCTAGCAGGCATTCACCCAAGAGTTCCGAAAAAACTCAAATGTAATATTGTGGAACTATTAACTATGATTTGTAACCTGTCCTTTAAAGCAGCTTCTGTACCCAGTGACTGGAAGATAGCTAATGTAACGCCAATATTTAAAAAGGGCTCTAGAAGTGATCCCGGCAATTACAGTCTAACGTAAGTCTAACGTCAGTACCTGGCAAATTAGTTGAAACAACAGTAAAGAATAAAATTGTCAGACACATAGAAGAACATAAATTGTTGGGGAAAAGTCAACATGGTTTCTGTAAAGGGAAATCATGTCTTACTAATCTATTAGAGTTCTTTGAAAGGGTCAACAAAGATGTGGGCAAGGGGGATTCAGTGGACATAGTGTACTTAGATTTCCAGAAAGCCTTAGACAAGATCCCTCACCAAAGGCTCTTATGTGAATTAAGTTGTCATGGGATAAGAGGGAAGATTCTTTCATAGATTGAGAACTGGTCAAAAGACAGGGAACAAAGGGTAGGAATAAATGGTAAATTTTCAGAATGGAGAGGGGTAACTAGTGGTGTTCAACAAATCAGTCGTAGGACCAATCCAATTCAACTTATTCATAAATGATCTGGAGAAAGGGGTAAACAGTGAGGTGGCAAAGTCTGCAGATGATAATAAACTGCTCAAGATAGTTAAGACCAAAGTAGACTGTGAGGAACTTCATAAAGATCTCACAAAACTAAGTGATTGGGCAACAAAATGGCAAATGAAATTCAATGTGGATAAATGTAAAGTAATGCACATTGGAAAAAATAACCCCAACTATGCATACAATATGATGGGGGCTAATTTAGCTACAACTAATCAGGAAAGAGATCTTAGCGTCATCGTGGATAGTTCTCTGAAGATGTCCACGCAGTGTGCAATGGCAGTCAAAAAAGCAAACAGGATGTTAGGAATCATTAAAAAAGGGATAGAGAATAAGATGGAGAATATCATATTGCCCTTATATAAATCCATGGTACACCCACATCTTGAATACTGCATACAGATGTGGTCTCCTCACCTCAGAAAAGATATACTGGCATTAGAAAAGGTTCAGAGATGGGCAACTAAAATGATTAGGGGTTTGGAACAGGTCCCATATGAGGAGAGATTAAAGAGACTAGAACTTTTCAGCTTGGAAAAGAGGAGACTAAGGGGGGGATATGATAGAGGTATATAAAATCATGAGTGGTGTGGAGAAAGTGAATAAGGAAAAGTTATTTACTTGTTCCCATAATATAAGAACTAGGGGCCACCAAATGAAATTAATGGGCAGCAGGTTTAAAACAAATAAAAGGAAGTTCTTCTTCACACAGCATACAGTCAACCTGTGGAACTCCTTGCCTGAGGAGGTTATGAAGGCTAGGACTATAAGAGGGTTTAAAAGAGAACTAGATAAATTCATGGAGGTTACGTCCATTAATGGCTATTAGCCAGGATGGGTAAGGAATGGTGTCCCTAGCCTCTGTTTGTCAGATGGTGGAGATGGATGGCAGGAGAGAGATCACTTGATCATTACCTGTTAGGTTCATTCCCTCTGGGCAGCTGGCATTGGCCACTGTTGGCAGACAGGATACTGGATCTGGATGGACCTTTGGTCTGACCAAGTATGACCATTCTTATGTTCTTATGTTCTTATAAAAACCCCATGGCTGGAAGTTGAATCTAGACAAATTAAGACAAAATAAATTGTAAATTTCTAATACTGTGGGTAATTAATCATTGGGACAACTTACGAGAGGTTCTGGTGGATTCTCTGTCACTGTCAATTTTTAAACAAGAATGGATGTTTTGTTTTGTTTTTTCGTAAGAAATCAGCTCTTGTTCAATAAGAAGTTATTTCAGGGAAGTCCTATGACGTTTATTACACAGGACATGTGACTACATAAATACCATGGTTCGCTTCTGTCCTTAGATTGTATGAATCCATAAATGGATTGGATGGATACTGGAACTAATTCTAACCGTTTGCACTTCATTTCCAATACAGAATATGTCAATTCAAGCATGAAAGAGCCAACTGCATTCTAATCACATTTACACTTAGGCTTGGAAGGATTCGATTTCTATTGGTAAATGTCCTAAACCTCAGTTTCACTGTACACACACAAACAGATAAAAAATATTTCCATCTATAATAGAGGAAATGTACAGGTATGCAAAGTATGAAAAATGCTGCTCGAGGACTCATTTGAGGATCTTTTCTTTGTGTATTTTGACATGTGACATTGACAATTTATGTTTTAATAGTTATAAAAGTTTAAAGCTATAGTCATAAACCTCAGAATTTACTGTCATTAGTTATATTCTGACCTCCTCTATTGTCTGACACCTGCCCCCCTAAATTTTCCACAACTGTGAATATGTAAATAAATAAAAATTGAAAAAGTACTTAAAATATCTGTCTAAATTATGAAAAATGCAAATCAAATTCTGCCAAGCCTAATCAGACTGGTGTCAATCCAGTTTAAGTGATATTGATCAAGATTAACTCAACCATAAATGAGACCAGAATCTGGTCGGTCAAGATGGGATATACAAAAACGGCCAAGAGTCCTGTGGCACCTTATCGACTAACAGACGTATTGGAGCATAAGCTTTCATCGGTGAATACCTACTTCATAGGATGCATGTAGTGGAAATTTCCAGAGGCAGGTATAAATATGCAAGCAAGAATCAGGCTAGGAAAAACAAGGTTAGTTCAATCAGGGAGGATGAGGCCCTCTTCTAGCAGCGGAGGTCTGAACACCAAGGGAGGAGAAACTGCTTTTGAAGCTGGCGAGCCAGTCACAGTCTGTGTTTAACCCTGAGCTGATGGTGTCCAATTTGCAAGTGAACTGAAGCTCAGCAGTTTCTCTTTTAAGTCTGGTCCTGAAGTTCTTTTGCTGCGGGATGGCTGCCTTGAAATCTGCTATTGTGAGCCCAGGGAGGTTGAAGTGTTCTCCTACAGGGTTTTGTATATTGCCATTCCTAATATCTGATTTGTGTCCATTTATCCTTTTACGTAGGGACTGTCCAGTTTGGCTGATGTACATAGCAGAGGGGCATTGCTGGCACATGATGGCGTATATTACATTGGTGGACGTGCAGGTGAATGCACCGGTGATGGTGTGGCTGATCGGGTTAGGTCCTGTGATGGTGTTGCTGGTGTAGATATGTGGGCAGAGCTGGCATCGAGGTTTGTTGCATGGATTGGTTCCTGAGTTAGAGTCACTATGGTGCAGTGTGTAGTTGCTGATGCGAATATGCTTCAGGTTTGCGGGTTGTTTTTGGCGAGGACTGGCCTGCCTCCCAAGGCCTGTGAAAGTGGGGGATCGTTGTCCAGGATGGGTTGTAGATCACTGATGATGCCTTGGAGATGGGATATAGTAATACCCTGATAAAACTTTCCCAGGTTTAATTCTACCTTCGATCCCTTCTCTGCTAAATCAGTGATAACTTTAATGTAGGCATGCAATGTGTGTGTAGGTGGGTTGGGTGGGGGGGAGTAGGAGCTTGTGGATTTAAGGAGTAGAGATGTTCAGGAATTTTTTGACAAAATGTTTTTCTTTTTTCCATCAAACAACACTGATTTGCTGAAGCCAGAATCATTTGTTGGGGCGGGGGGTCAGTTTGAGGAATTTCCTTTTCAAAAGAGAGAAAGAGGAAGGGCACAATTGAAATTCATCATTCAATTCATCCTCTTGGGATTCAGGAATCTCCATAAACTTGCAAGTTTTACTGTTTCTAGTGATATATGTCATGACCATGGCTCAGAACATCCTCATCATTGTGCTAGCTGTGGCTGATCGGCACTTTCACAACCCCATGTACTGCTTCCTGGGGAACTTGTCTACTTGGAGACCTGCTTTACCTCCACCATCCTGCCCAGGATGCTGGACAGTCTCTGACTGGGGATGGAACCATTTCTGTTGGGGGCTGTATTGTACAATTGTATTGCTTTGGTTGTCTGGTAGCTGCAGAATGTGTCTCCTATCAGTGACATCTTATGATACATATTAAGAGATATGATACTGCCAAGAATGACCTTGAGCGGATCACTGCAGACTACGTGGCTCTGGGAAGAAGGATAAAGGAGTTTGAGGCGCAAGTGGTGTTCTCATCCATCCTCCCCGTGGAAGGAAAAGGCCGGGGTAGAGACCATCGAATCGTGGAAGTCAACGAATGGCTACGCAGGTGGTGTCAGGGAGAAGGCTTTGGATTCTTTGACCATGGGATGGTGTTCCAAGAAGGAGGAGTGCTAGGCAGAGACGGGCTCCACCTAACGAAGAGAGGGAAGAGCATCTTCGCAAGCAGGCTGGCTAACCTAGTGAGGAGGGCTTTAAACTAGGTTCACCGGGGGAAGGAGACCAAAGCCCTGAGGTAAGTGGGGAAGTGGGATACCGGGAGGAAGCACGAGCAGGAGCGCGAGCAGGAGCACGAGAAGGGAGGGCTCCTGCCTCATACTGAGAAAGAGGGGCGATCAGCGGGTTATCTCAAGTGCCTATAGACAAATGCACGAAGCCGGGGAAAAAAGCAGGGAGAACTGGAAGTCCTGGCAAAGTCAAGGAATTATGATGTGATTGGAATAACAGAGACTTGGTGGGATAACCCTCAGCGAGTTTGCAGATGACACTAAACTGGGAGGAGAGGTAGATACGCTGGAGGGTAGGGATAGGATACTGTCATAAATATAAAGGGAAGGGTAAACCCCTTTAAAATCCCTCCTGGCCAGAGGAAAAATCCTCTTACCTATAAAGGGTTAAGAAGCTAAAGGTAACCTCGCTGGCACCTGACCAAAATGACCAATGAGGAGACAAGATACTTTCAAAAGCTGGGAGGAGGGAGAAAAACAAAGGGTCTGGGTCTGTCTGTGTGATGCTTTTGCCGGGGACAGAACAGGAATGGAGTCTTAGAACTTAGTAAAAAGAAAAGGAGTACTTGTGGCACCTTAGAGACTAACCAATTTATTTGAGCATAAGCTTTTGTGAGCTACAGCTCACTTCATCAGAGAAGTGCATCCGATGAAGTGAGCTGTAGCTCACGAAAGCTTATGCTCAAATAAATTGGTTAGTCTCTAAGGTGCCACAAGTACTCCTTTTCTTTTTGCGAATACAGACTAACACGGCTGTTACTCTGAAACCTTAGAACTTAGTAAGTAATCTAGCTAGGTATGTGTTAGATTATGATTTCTCTAAATGGCTGAGAAAATAGCTGTGCTGAATAGAATGAATATTCCTGTCTGTGTGTCTTTTTTGTAACTTAAGGTTTTGCCTAGAGGGATTCTCTATGTTTTGAATCTAATTACCCTGTAAGGTATTTACCATCCTGATTTTACAGAGGTGATTCTTTTTGTTCTTCTATTAAAAGTCTTCTTGTAAGGAAACTGAATGCTTTTTCATTGTTCTAAGATCCAAGGGTTTGGGTCTGTGGTCACCTATGCAAATTGGTGAGGGTTTTTACCAAACCTTCCCCAGGAAGTGGGGTGCAAGGGTTGAGAGGATTTTGGGGGGAAAGACGTGTCCAAACTACGTTTTCTCAGGAACCCAGATAAAGTTTGGTGGTGGCAGTGGAAGTCCAGGGGCAAAGGGTAAAATAGTTTGTACCTTGGGGAAGTTTTAACCTAAGCTGGTAAAAGTAAGCTTAAGGTTTTCATGCAGGTCCCCACATCTGTACCCTAGAGTTCAGAGTGGGGAAGGAACCTTGACAGATACAGAGGGACCTAGACAAATTGGAGGATTGGATCAAAAGAAATCTGATGAGGTTCAACAAGGACAAGTGCAGAATCCTGCACTTAGGACGGAAGAATCCAATGCACCGCTACAGACTAGGGACTGAATGGCTCGGCAGCAGTTCTGCAGAAAAGGACCTAAGGGTTACAGTGGACGAGAAGCTGGATATGAGTCAACAGTGTGCCCTTGTTGCCAAGAAGGCCAATGGCATTTTGGGATGTATAAGTAGGGGCATTGCCAGCAGATCGAGGGACGTGATCGTTCCCCTCTATTCGACATTGGTGAGGCCTCATCTGGAGTACTGTGTCCAGTTTTGGGCCCCACACTACAAGAAGGATGTGGAGAAATTGGAAAGAGTCCAGCGGAGGGCAACAAAAATGATTTGAGGACTGGAATACATGAGTTATGAGGAGAGGCTGAGGGAACTGGGGATGTTTAGTCTGCGGAAGAGAAGAATGAGGGGGGATTTGATAGCTGCTTTCAACTACCTGAAAGGGGGTTCCAAAGAGGATGGATCGAGACTGTTCTCAGTGGTAGCAGATGACAGAAGAAGGAGTAATGGTCTCAAGTTGCAGTGGGGGAGGTTTAGGTTGGATATTAGGAAAAACTTTTTCACTAGGAGGGTGGTGAAACACTGGAATGCGTTACCGAGGGAGGTGGTGGAATCTCCTTCCTTTGAAGTTTTTAAGGTCAGGCTTGACAAAGTCCTGGCTGGGATGATTTAATTGGGGATCAGTCCTGCTTTGAGCAGGGGGTTGGACTAGATGACCTCCTGAGGTCCCTTCCAACCCTGATATTCTATGATTCTATGATATACAAACCCCTCAATTATGCAGCCCTTATAAATGGCAGGTTTTCCCTCCAGCCATTCACCTAGTCTTGGATAAATGGATTTCCAGACTATATAATAATAACATGTTTTTTGTCACAATTAACTTTCTGCGGCCCCAATGAAATTGACCATCAAATTTGGCCTGAATAAAGACTGGGAGTGGTTGGGTCATTAGAAAACCTAAACCTAATTTCCCCCATACTAATTTCCCCCTACTGTTACTCACACCTTCTTGTCAGCTGTTTGAAAAGGGCCACTCTCATTACCACTACAAAAGTTATTTTCCCTCCCTTTATATCCTGATGTTAATTGAATTGTCTCGTTAGACTGACCTCAGACTTGCTAAGGCAACTCCCATCTTTTCATGTATTTATACCTGCTCCTGTATTTTCCACTCCATGCATCTGATGAAGTGGGTTGTAGCCCATGAAAGCTTATGCCCAAATAAATTTGTTTGTCTCTAAGGTGCCACAAGGACTCGTCATTGTTTTTGCTGATACAGACTAACACAACTACCACTCTGAAACCTGTCACCATTTCCTTTGTGATTTTACCCCAATTATAAAATTCTCTCTAGATTTTCAACATCCCTTTAAAAATATGCACTCCAGCCAGAACTGTAGGCAGAATTCAAATATTGATCTCCCCAATGAAGTCTACAGATGGAAAATCACCTCTCTCCTATTCTCTGCTCTAATTTCTTTCCTGATGTATTTAGATTTCCTCATCAAATTTCCACATTCAGAACTTCCAATTTACATCGATTGCTACCAACTGCCTCATTTTTCCATTTAAAAAATAATAATTTCTGCTTCCTTCATGTCACCACTGGACCATGATGGGGTTTCAGCCAGAGTGTTCATAGATACTATAACCCTCTGCAAACTGCATCTAATTTGCTACATCTGTTTTAACCCTCCATGGCCGAATGGGATCAGGAATCATAAGGAACTACGTACAGAATCACGGTGGACCAAATTCAGTAGTTTTAAGAAAGAAAGAAAGAAAGAAAGAAAGAAAGAAAGAAAGAAAGAAAGAAAGAAAGAAAGAAAGCACAATATTTGCAAACCAGTGTCTTATTTTTTTAGATTGGGATATTCAAATATATTCAAAGAGATATGAGCGTTTAATTCCCTTAGGATCACTGCTTTGCTTACTTATTTTCCCAGCAGTTCTTGTCCGCACAATAATGCTTGACTTTCATCTCTGTAGGGAACGCTTGGCTTGTTATTCACAGACCAGTAACCCTCATGTTGTTCGGACATTCTGCCCCAGTGGAGCCATCCAGAAAATGGAAATTGTTTTCCCCCTGTGGTATGAATATGATAAAAAGGCCCATTTGTTCCACAGATTCAGCACAACCGTCCTGATATTCAAGTCAGTAAGAGATTACATATCTCTTCCTTTCTGAACAGACAGAAATTCCTACTATTTCTCCTCAGTGCCCTTTCATGCCAGCGATTGTTATTGTTTCCATTACAAGGAGGACCAAAACCTCCCTGGCTGAGCTCTAAGAAAACAGCATGAAAGAGTCACCAAGGGTAAGATTTTCAAACTGCTTCAGACTCCTTTGAAAAGCTTCTGACTCCACAAAGGCAAGTAGCCATAACAGCCAATGCTTGTAAGACAGCCTGGCTCAGTGAGTAGAGCACAGGGTTACAAATCAGGACAGCTGGGGTCTGTTCCCCACTTCTGCCATGACTAGCTGGTGTAAGACCTTGGAAAATTTGTTTCCCCTTTCTCAGTTTTGTTTGTTTAGGCTGGTTCTTCAGGGCAGGGATTGTCTCTAGCACAACGGGGCCATAGGTGTTTCCATAGGTAAAATAATTGGATTTTCTTTCTTTCTTTCTTTCTTTCTTTCTTTCTTTCTTTCTTTCTTTCTTTCTTATCTGGCCTCCAACACAGTGAGCAGAGTTACTCTTCGTTTGCAACAGCCTTGCTGAAGGCAGCATGTGGATACTGTCCTTCTCTCACACTGCCCTCTCATCAAGGCTTGTTTTCTTTCTGTTACACTTTAGTTTGAGAGAAGGGAGTGTGGGGGACTAAGGGAGGAGGATATGAGGGACAACATGCAAAGAGGGGCTGTCAGACAGACAGATCTGATGCATTCATTGCCTTCAGGAAGTTGATTCCATGGCCAAGATGTTCAATCATAGGAACCAAAAGAAACTACCCTGATATGTGGAATTAGATAACCCCCCAAAACTGAGAAAAGCTTATAGGCTGGGACTTTCAAAAAGGCCTAAGGGCTCTCGGTGCCAGCCTCATATTGATAGTCACAGGGACATGGATGCCTAACTTCCAGCCCATAAACCATATTTAGCACCCAGCAGCTCCCTGGCTAAGTCACAGTTGCCCTACATCTGTTGGATCCACAGTAGAGTAGAAAGAGCAGCCCAATGCAGATGAGCTAGTGGGAAGCTCCTGTCTTCTCCCATTCCCCTGATCTCTTGACTAGCAGCTGTCTGCTGACAGCTCATGTAGTTTATTGTGTAGTGTAAGTGATAAGAGCTCGGGGTTCAGGATTAAACCTTGCTGAGAAGGCATGAAGGGGGGCTCTTATAGCTGCACAGAATAAGAATTAATGCACAAAAGAACATTATTTAAGTTGCAAAGTCAAATACGACACACAGCAGCTGGGAAATGCCAGGTTCTACAGCTTCTGTGTAACCTTACCTCTGCCCCCTTGTGCGTATGCATTATGATACACTCTTTCATTGCGTGATCATATGCTGTTTTGTTCCACAAGAGATCTGTCCTGTTCAGTGCATAGGATGGATGAACAAGGGGCAGAGTTATGGCTGCATGGCAACTGTATACCACCAGGCTTGACTTTGCAACTTAAAAATGCACCCAGTTTGTAAACTGATCCAGATGACTCGGTATCAGCGACCTGTCCTCTTCATTATTTACAATCCCCCTTTTTATGATTTTTGTATGTTAAACCCTGAGAATTCTTTTACAGGCTAGACAACAGCCTTTTACATTTTTTGTATCTATACATTTATTGTCCTATATATATTTCAACTAAAAAAAGTTCCCTGTCCTTCAATTTAACCTGATGGGTGAAGGGAAAATGGTCTCTACAATGGAATGTGTGTAACATTTTTACCCTGTCTTTACTAATACAGACCAGGTGTCCAGGGAAAAGACCCTACAGACCACGTGTCCAGGGAAAGGACCTCTCAAACTAATCAAAGTGTCTACAAATGTATGTTATAAAGAAAAGTGGATGGTTGATAAGGGATACTTGTAATTGCACAGGGTTCTGTCATGGAGGAAAGTAATGACCCACTGAAAGATGTTTTTAACTCATTGAGAACTGTTGGTTGTCACAGCTCTTAGTCATAATGTCCAGGTTAGAGATTACATTTTACTCGCCACTCAGGTAAACTGAGAACCATAAAAGACAGTCTATCAGTAATTGGGAAAACAGAACACATGGTGGAGTTAAGCTTGGGAAAGGATTTTCCCCCCAGGAAGGGAGTTTAGTTGTCTCACAACCTATAAAAGAAAAGTTAGAGTCGGTATGAATACTGTCAGCATTCCATCAGGTACAGAGAAAGGGCCCAAACTGACTTCTCTTCATCATCTACAGGGGATGGTAAAGTGTCTATACTTTCTGTATTCTTCATAGTACTGTATTAAACTTTGATTAATAATCTTCTATTAATAATGCCATTTGAGCCTGTTATTTGACAATCTTGAATCATTATTAAATTAAAACATGCAACTTTTGTGTCATCTGAAAACTTTATGTTTTCTTCTAGGTCATTGATAAAAATGTTCAGTAGCATATGGACAAGAATTGAGCCCTGCGGGATCCCATTAAAAATACACCTGTTTGATCATGATTCCCTGTTTATTGTGAGATTCTGATACCTATCATTTAGCCAGTTTGTAACCCATATAATGTATGCTATACTAATTTTGTCTCTTTCAATTTTTTAAATCAAATTGTCATACATTACCAGATCAAACACTTTACAGAAGTCTAAGTATATTGCATGAACTCTATTTCTTTTATCAGCCAAAACGGTGTTATCTATCGATGTTATTTTCCATAAACCCACATGGATTCAAATTAATTATGCTATACTCCTTTAATTATTTATTAATCAAGTCTTGTATTAGCCACTCCATGCCTGGAAATTATGTCAGACTGAGATACCTATAGTTACTTGGGTCATCCCGTTTATCCTTTTTTAAGAATGGGCCCATCATTAGATTTTTTTCAGTCTTCTGGAACTAACCCAGTGTCCCAAAGTTAAGGAAGATCAATATTAGATATCCAGTGACCTCCTTAGCCAGCTTTTTTAGGTTGCAACATAACACTATTTTATTTCTTAGAATGTAGAAGGACTACATGCAAAAATCCAAAAACAAAGAGAGAAAACAGGCTGCTCCCTGAGGCAGAGAGGCACAAGCATGTGAGCATGATAAGAAAAACACCCCCCCACACACACAGACACAAACACACTTAAAGTGATACCTTGCAATCCCAGTACAGTCCTCAATACCACAATGTAGATATAAATATACACCACACATTATCCCTCTTAGCCCCCATTACTTCATCTGTGAAATTGGGATGTTACCCCACAGCAGCCATGGGAAGGATTAATTAATAACTGGCAGGCACTGTGTGGCCCTTAGATGGAAGGTGTGTATAGAAATAAAAAATCATGGGGATTGCTGCATTTCTTTCTATTCTGGCATTTCCTGTTCCCCCTGCAGTGATGGAGAACCAGACAGAAGTGGGCGAGTTCATCCTCCTGGGCCTGACCAACCTCCAGGAGCTGCAGTGCTTCCTTTTCGCTCTCTTCCTGCTTCCGTACATGGCCAGCGTGGTGGGGAATGGGGCTATCATGGCCGTGGTGCTGGCCGAGCCCCAGCTCCACACCCCCATGTACTTCTTCTTGGGCAACCTCTCCTGCCTAGACATCTGCTACTCCACGGTGACCATGCCCAAAATGCTGGCTGGCTTCCTCTTGAGACACCAGATCATCTCCTTCACCGGCTGCCTGGTCCAGCTCCATTTCTTCCACTTCCTTGGCAGCAGCGAAGCCGTGCTGTTGGCCATCATGGCCTACGACCGCTATGTGGCCATCTGCAACCCACTGCGTTACAGACTGGTCATGAGCACACAGGTCTGCCTGCTCCTGGCAGCAGCCACCTGGTCCAGTGGTTTCCTGCATGCCCTGATGCACACGGTCATGACCTCCCAGCTGCATTTCTGTGGCCCCAACCATGTCCACCACTTCTTCTGTGACATAAAACCACTGCTGAGCCTGGCCTGCAGCAGCACCTGCCTCAACCTGAGCATCCTCAACATCGTCACCGGAGGCATTGTGATAGGTCCATTCATACTAACACTCCTCTCCTACCTGTACATCATCTCCTTCCTCCTGTTTAAAAAAGCCGGCGCTCCGCGAACCAGCTGAGCGGCGGGGAACCAGCTGAGCAGCGGGGGACAGCAGAGCAGCAAACAGCAGAAGTTAGCCTGAGATCTGTGTTGGTGAGTATCTGGGTATCTGAGTGTGTGTTTGGTGAGAGGATCGGAGTGTTTGTAGTGAGGGCAGCTTGAAAGTTTGAGCGAGTGCTTGATTGGTTGGCTGAAAAGGGCGGGAGTTGGGAGTGTTTTGTTTCAGGTGAGCCTGGCTGTTTAAAAAAGCCGGCGCTCCACGAACCAGCTGAGCGGAGGGGAACCAGCTGAGCAGCGGGGGACAGCAGAGCAGCAAACAGCAGGAGTCTGCCTGGGAGTTCGCCTGGGGTGAGCCCACTGAGGCTTACACCCTAACGACTTCTCTGAGTAATTACTGCATCTCCTGAGGAAGCTCATAGTAGGAAGGTAATATGGATTGGGAGTGTTCAGCTGTTGTGACCTGCACTGGATGTGCCATGTTTGTCTTTCTTCCACAGGACAGAAGCGACTTTATGTGTACAAAGTGCAAGCTGGTCTCCATATTGGAAGAGAACGTTCAAGGTCTGGAGCAACAGGTATCGACCCTGTGTTGCATAAGAGAAAGTGAAGATTTCCTGGACAGACGTCAGGATATGCTTCTACAGGCACAAGGTTCTGAAGATTCAGAGCAGGCTGCGCAGCGCGGACAGGAGGACGGTGAAGAAATTTGGCAACATGTTTTGGTTCCCCCAGAAGAAGAAGGGGGAATGTCCATGTACCAGCAACGCAGATACAGGTAAGTAACCGTTTTCATGTTCTCTCCAAAGGTACCATTGCGGGGAGTGGCCCAGATGATACGTCTGGGGGAAGGGAGCAGAAGGAGACTCCACCAGTTGAACGGTATGAGATGCACTGTCCTAAGGTTGGGTGTTCCACGACCACCACTCCCAAGAGAAGGAGGCGGGTGGTGGTGGTCGGGGACTCTCTCTTCAGGGGGACTGAGTCATCTATCTGCCGCCCTGACCGGGAAAACAGAGAAGTCTGCTGCTTGCCAGGGGCTAAGATTCGCGATGTGACGGAGAGTCTACCGAGACTCATCAAGCCCTCGGACCACTACCCCTTCCTGCTTTTCCACGTGGGCACCAATGATACTGCCAAGAATGACCCTGAGCGGATCACTGCGGACTACGTGGCTCTGGGAAGGAGGATAAAGGAGTATGAGGCGCAAGTGGTGTTCTCGTCCATCCTCTCCGTGGAAGGAAAAGGCCGGGGTAGGGATCGTCAAATCGTGGAAGTCAACGAATGGCTACGCAGGTGGTGTCAGAGAGAAGGCTTTGGATTCTTCAACCATGGGATGGTGTTCCAAGAAGGAGGAGTGCTAGGCAGAGACGGGCTCCACTTAACAAAGAGAGGGAAGAGCATCTTCGCGAGCAAGCTGGCTAACCTAGTGAGAAGGGCTTTAAACTAGGTTCACCAGGGGAAGGAGACCAAAGCTCTGAGGTAAGTGGGGAAGTGGGATACTAGGAGGAAGCACGAGCAGGAGCGTGTGAGAGGGGAGGGCTCCTGCCTCATACTGAGAACGAGGGGTGATCAGCAGGTTATCTCAAGTGCCTATATACAAATGCACAAAGCCTGGGAAACAAGCAGGGAGAACTGGAGGTCCTGGCAAAGTCAGGGAATTATGATGTGATTGGAATAACGGAGATTTGGTGGGATAACTCGCATGACTGGAATACTGTCATGGATGGGTATAAACTGTTCAGGAAGGACAGGCAGGGCAGAAAAGGTGGGGAGTTGCACTGTATGTAAGGGAGCAGTATGACTGCTCAGAGCTCAAGTATGAAACTGCAGAAAAACATGAGAGTCTCTGGATTAAGTTTAGAAGTGTGAGCAACAAGGGTGATGTCATGGTGGGAGTCTGCTATAGACCACCAGACCAGGGGGATGAGGTGGACGAGGCTTTCTTCCGGCAACTCGCAGAAGCTACTAGATCGCACGCCCTGGTTCTCATGGGCAACTTCAATCATCCTGATATCTGCTGGGAGAGCAATACAGCGGTGCACAGACAATCCAGGAAGTTTTTGGAAACTGTACGGGACAATTTCCTGGTGCAAGTGCTGGAGGAACCAACTAGGGGCAGAGCTCTTCTTGACCTGCTGCTCACAAACTGGGAAGAATTAGTAGGGGAAGCAAAAGTGGATGGGAACCTGGGAGGCAGTGACCATGAGATGGTCGAGTTCAGGATCCTGACACAAGGAAGAAAGGAAAGCAGCAGAATATGGACCCTGGACTTCAGAAAAGCAGACTTTGACTCCCTCAGGGAACTGATGGGCAAGATCCCCTGGGAAAATAACATGAAGGGGAAAGGAGTCCAGCAGAGCAGGCTGTATTTTAAAGAATCCTTATTGAGGTTACAGGTGTCTAGAAAGAATCCCGATGTCTAGAAAGAATAGTAAATATGGCAGTCGACCAGCTTGGCTTAACAGTGAAATCCTTGCTGATCTTAAACACAAAAAAGACGCTTACAAGAAGTGGAAGATTGGACAAATGACCAGGGATGAGTATATAAATATTGCTCGGGTATGTAGGGATGAGTATATAAATATTGCTTGGGTATGTAGGAATGAAATCAGGAAGGCTAAATCACACCTGGAGTTGCAGCTAGCGAGGGATGTTAAGAGTAACAAGAAGGGTTTCTTCAAGTATGTTGGCAATAAAAAGAAAGCCAAGGAAAGTGTGGGCCCCTTACTGAATGAGGGAGGCAACCTAGTGACAGAGGATGTGGAAAAAGCAAATCTACTCAATGCTTTTTTTGCCTCTGTCTTCACGAACAAGGACAGCTCCCAGACTGCTGCACTGGGCAGCCCAGCATGGGGAGGAGGTGGCCAGCCCTCTGTGAAGGAAGAAGTGGTTCGGGACTATTTAGAAAAACTGGACGTGCACAAGTCCATGGGGCCGGATGCGTTGCTTCCGAGAGTGCTAAAGGAATTGGTGGATGTGATTGCAGGGCCATTGGCCATTATCTTTGAAAACTCATGGCGATCTGGGGAAGTCCCGGATGACTGGAAAAAGGCTAATGTAGTGCCAATCTTTTAAAAAAGGGAAGAAGGAGGATCCTGGGAACTACAGGCCAGTCAGCCTCACCTCAGTCCCCGGAAAAATCATGGAGCATGTCCTCAAGGAATCAATTCTGAAGCACTTAGAGGACAGGAAAATGATCAGGAACAGTCAAAATGGATTCACCAAGGGCAAGTCATGCCTGACTAATCTAATTGCCTTCTATGATGAGATAACTGGTTCTGTGGATGAAGGGAAAGCAGTGGACGTGTTATTCCTCGACTTTAGCAAAGCTTTTGACACGGTCTCCCACAGCATTCTTGTCAGCAAGTTAAAGAAGTATGGGCTGGATGGATGCACTACAAGGTGGGTAGAAAGTTGGCTAGATTGTCGGGCTCAACGGGTAGTAATCAATGGCTCCATGTTTAGTTGGCAGCCGGTATCTAGCGGAGTGCCCCAGGGGTCGGTCCTGGGGCCAGTTTTGTTCAATATCTTCATTAATGATCTGGAGGATGGTGTGGATTGCACCCTCAGCAAGTTTGCCAATGACACTAAACTGGGAGGAGTGGTAGATACGCTGGAGGGTAGGGATAGCATACAGAGAGCCCTAGACAAATTGGAGGATTGGGCCAAAAGAAATCTGATGAGGTTCAACAAGGACAAGTGCAGAGTCCTGCACTTAGGACGGAAGAATCCAATGCACCGCTACAGACTAGGGACTGAATGGTTAGGCAGCAGTTCTGCAGAGAATGACCTAGGGGTGACAGCGGACGAGAAGCTGGATATGAGTCAGCAGTGTGCCCTTGTTGCCAAGAAGGCCAATGGCATTTTGGGACGTATATGTAGGGGCATTGCCAGCAGATCAAGGGACCTGATCGTTCCCCTCTATTCGACACTGGTGAGGCCTCATCTGGAGTACTGTGTCCAGTTTTGGGCCCCACACTAACAGAAGGATGTGGAGAAATTGAAGAGGGTCCAGCGAAGGGCAACAAAAATGATTAGGGGCCTGGAACACATGACTTATGAGGAGAGGCTGAGGGAACTGGGATTGTTTAGTCTACAGAAGAGAAGAATGAGGGGGGATTTGATAGCTGCTTTTAACTACCTGAAAGGTGGATCCAAAGAGGATGGATCTGGACTATTCTCAGTGATAGCAGATGACAGGACAAGGAGTAATGGTCTCAAGTTGCAGAGGGGGAGATTTAGGTTGGATATTAGGAAAAACTTTTTCACTAGGAGGGTGGTGAAACACTGGAATGCGTTACCTAGGGAGGTGGTGGAATCCCCTTCCCTAGAAGTTTTTAAGATCAGGCTTGACAAAGCCCTGGCTCGGATGATTTAGTTGGGATTGGTCCTGCTCTGGGCAGGGGGTTGGACTAGATGGCCTCCAGAGGTCCCTTCCAACTCTGTTATTCTATGATTCTATGATTCCTCCTGAAGGTACAGTCACGGGAGAACAGGCGGAAGGCCTTCTCCACCTGCACCTCCCACCTCACGGTGGTGACTTTACTCTACGTGCCTGTTATCTTTAACTATGTACTGCCCTCTCAGGGGGGTTCCCAGGAGAGGGACATGATAGCCACCCTCATGTACAGCATCATCACCTCTGTCCTAAACCCCCTGATCTATACCCTGAGGAACCGGGAGGTGAAATCTGCCCTGAGGAAAGTGGTAGGAAGAAAACTGTTCCCTGGAAGAACATGAAAAAAACTGAATGTTTTTCTCTGTCTCTGATGCTGAGAATGAGAGTGGGTAATGTGCTTTCTCTCGTTGAGTCTATTGTGCACTGGGAGCTGGCCATTAATGTGCAGAGAATCACTGTGCATTGGGCACTGGGAAATAGGCTGTAGAGAACCTTCCTAAACTGGAGAATGGAGGTTAATAGCAAGGGAGAGGTTAATAGCAATGGAGGTTAATAGCAAGAATGGAGGTTAATAGCAAGGGAGACTTTAAAGTCATAAAGAAAAGGAGGACTTGTGGCATCCGATGAATGCATCGGAATGCATCCGATGAAGTGAGCTGTAGCTCACGAAAGCTTATGCTCAAATAAATTTGTTAGTCTCTAAAGTGCCACAAGTCCTCCTTTTCTTTTTGTGGATACAGACTAACACAGCTGCTACTCTGAAACCTTGAAAGTCAGAAGGGACCACTGTGATCATCTGGTCTAACCTCCTGTACATTGCAGGCCACAGAACCTCACTCATCCACTCCTGTAATAGACCTCTAACCTCTGGCAGAGTAACTGAAGTCCTCAAATCATGGGTTAAATACTTCAGGTAAAAGAGAATTCACCACTGACACTAGTTGTGCACTGGTCAGCAGAAAATTGACAGTAGGGAATAAGAAGCCTGGATGGAAATAAACAATACATTGGAAATTGATGGGGAATCTTCATTTGACAAAAAGAAACAAACGAATAATTTGCCAACATTTTCAGTAGAAAATCTTGATTTTTCATGGAAGAAATGAAAATGGCCAAAACTCAAAAATGTACTGAGCGGTTTTGTGGTTCAGCGGTGTTGGTTTCCCAATAGAAAGTCTTTCTTTTTGAGAAAAGCAGACAGTTTGCACAAAAAATTTAGTAAAAAAAAAAAGAAGTATGTTGAAAAACCCATTTTCCATCAGAAAGATTTCAATGGAAAAATTCACTCATGCCTATTAAGAAGCCTTCTTCATTTGCATCTGTGGGTGGAGTCTCGGATTTTTAAAGGTGTCTGGTGCAGAAGGGCACTCAAATCCTATTGGCTGTTAATGACAGTTGGGCACCCTTAAGTCCCTTTGAAAATTTCATCCTCCACGCACAATTGCATAACATGTTCAGCCCCCAACATGCTGCAGAACTCAATCCCTAAAAAACATCGAGCTCCCACCGAGATCTAACCTATATCAAGCCCACATAGGTCCCCACCCATGTTCCCTACTGCAGCACAGACAAGTAGTTGTTCC
The DNA here is from genome assembly GCF_965152275.1 of Natator depressus. NCBI lineage: Eukaryota > Metazoa > Chordata > Testudines > Cheloniidae > Natator > Natator depressus. Next base: position 35,868,968 of record NC_134246.1, read on the forward strand.
TTGCAGTGTGCCATGAGAGTCAACAGAACAGGGCTATTTTGGATCTAAAAGGAAGAGGGATGGGCAGAGCTTCTTCTACAGTTGAGGCTGTCACAGAGCAGGCTTTGGACTAGATCCACAAAGGCATGTAGGCGTCTCCATCAAATTGGAGAAAATCCACAAGAGAGCAACAAAAATGACTAAAACATGACCTACGTGGAAAGGTTGAAAAGACTGGGTTTGTTTAGTTTGGAGAAGTGAAGACTGAGGGGGAAACATGATAACAGTTTTCAAGTACGTAAAAGTTTGTTATAAAGAAGTAAGTGATTAATTGTTCTCCGGAACCACTGAGGACAGGACAAGAAGTAATGGGCTTAAATTTCAGCAAGGTGGATTTTGGTTAAACATTAGGAAAAAAACTTAAGAATGGGTTAGACAAACACCAGACGGGGTAGTCTAGAGAATGTGTAGTCCTGCCACAGTGAGGACTGGACGAGATGACCTGTTGAGTTCCCTCCCAGTCCTATGGTTCTATGAGTAAGCTCTAGGCACTCAGTATTGGGAAACTAAAGAGACAGCTTGAGAGTCCAGTGATGACTCGGAGTATCTGGAGAACAAGGGTGGTGCAATGTGGGGAAAGGTACCTGGAGACCTTGAACAGGGCCCAAGCCAGGATCACAGTAACGTGGTGGTGGGGATCTGGAGCCAGTTCTGTGGAAAGGGGAGGTACTGAGACAAAGGCGCATGATGCCATGGGCAAGCAACCCAGTGCAGACAATATAGAAGGAGTCATTGGTGTCAGATGAGGGTCTTCATGCTGAAGCAAAGGCAAGAGCAATAAGCAGGCGGAATAAGTCGCTATCCGCAGGGTAAGCATCTGACATAGTCAGTACCAATGTGGCCTGCTGACCTGCAGTGATCAGGAAAGACTGCTGTGTCAAAGAATTATCCAGACCCCATAGTCCCTGAGAGAACACCAGAGTCAATGGCTCAGGTATCTCTTAATCAGTCAGTATCAGAAGAAACAAGCCAAAGGGCACACTTTGCCTTTGGTACCTGATGGATCCTCTATGGAAGAATCTGTGACCCAGGGATTTCTTGATGCCAACTGGCAGAGGGCAGAGGGGGTGCATATGGGTTTACAGGGAAGACTTATGCTCACAGGCCTGCTTTTACTAATTGCAGCCAGAATATAACCCAAGGATAAGGACAGCAGCTTATTCAAAGAACTAGGCTCCTGCTGCTTGTTCAACTCAGGACGGTGCGGTGACATTAATTCCAAATCAATGCTGCATGTTTTAAACGCATAGGATTTGTGGCCTGCGTACGGACTGGTACTGAAAAAAATCTGTATGTTAAATACTATTATTTGTTTGTTTGCATAGTACCTGCTGTGGTGCTGTAATGAGAAGATTGTGTTTAGATTTATGAGGAGTCTTCAATAACCCTCAAATTGTCCTCTTATAAATATCTAGATTTTTTTTTAGTCGGAGCCCCTTTGCTGCACTATTGTTTCTTTCTTCCAAACTGGAGCAATTCAGGTTACAGGCATCCATGACTGTCCCAATTTGCATATTTGTCTGATGTGGTATTATCCACAGGAGGGAGTTCCACGGTCAAAACATACTGGACTCACTCACCATTCCTGCTCTAAAATGGAATTATTGTGGGTACTTGTGTAATCCAGATAGGGTGGGTCATGCCATCTCAGCCCTTCCTCACACACACACAGAGAAAGAGAAAGAGACCTCATCCCACCAAATAGCGTGGTGGTTAGGGCATTCTGCTGGGAGCCGGGAGAAATGGGTTTCAGACTGTGATGGGTTGTTACTCTGGGGTGTAGTCTGGGAGCAGTTGGAATCGTTGTGCCCCCTAACCATTCAGCTGGGTTGGCCTCTCTCACACTGCTCTGCTGGTGACTCAGCCAGCCTCTCCAGGCCCTGTTATCACCCAACATGACAGCAGGTGGTGCCACACACCTAACTGAATTAACTGAGTGCTTTATGTAACCCACTCATGGACAAACAGGGGGCCCCTAGCCAACTTCCCAGCTCCCCAGCCTTTCACCCCTACTGAGGGATAAACCCAGAATTATACCATCTTGCACTGCACAGGGATCTGTACAAAGTCCAGTGGAGGGCAACAGAAATGATTAGGGGGCTGGGGCACATGACTTATGAGGAGAGGCTGAGGGAACTGGGCTTATTTAGTCTGCAGAAGAGAAGAATGGGGGGCGGGGGGAGGGATTTGATAGCAGCCTTCAACTATCTGAAAGGAGGTTCCAAAGAGGAGGGAGCTAGGTTGTTCTCAGTGGTGGCAGATAACAGGACAAGAAGCAATAGTTTCAAGTTGCAGTGGGGGAGGTCTAAGTTGGATATTAGGAAACACTATTTCACTACAAGGGTGGTGAAGCACTGGAATGGATTACCTAGGGAGGTGGTAGAATCTCCATCCTTAGAGGTTTTTAAGGCCCAGCTTGACAAAGCCCTGGCTGGGATGATTTAGTTGGGATTGGTCCTGCTTTGAGCAGGAGGTTGGACTAGATGACCTCCTGAGGTCTCTTCCAACCCTAATCTTCTATGATAAACAAAACTGCAATCTAAGTCTTTTACAAACTAGACAGGATTTGGATCAGCACTATCTCACCCTGTCTGGTGATACAAGCAGGCTTGCAGATTCTTGAGGCACAAGCTGCATCTGCCTTGTAGTTTGGGTTCCCCTCCTTCATTCCAAGTCCTTTGTCTTCCATTACTTCTTTCAGGTGTTGAATTGTGGGGGAATGAGAACAAATCATGTTGTCGCTGCACACCGTATAGAGTTTCTCCATATGGTGGGAACCCTTTGTTACAAGCTAAGTTCTCAGCCCAGTTTGTGGAAAAATACAGGTACCAAAATGGAGTTCAGTATCATGTGGTTTGGTCACATGCCCTTGCCAGCCTTGCTGAGTCACAGCAGCCATTATTCATAGGCTGGCTGAAACGTTCCCAGGTGAGGACAAACCTTTTCCATGGTCCATTGTCTTTGCTGATGGGCCGTTAGCACTGTCTAGCTTCTTCATTGTTGTGCATGAAAGGCTTGTTGTGTGTGTCACCCAGAGTAGGTACATTTGAAATACAGATACATAGTCAATATTCTTAACTTCAGATACAAAAATGATACATGCACACAAATAGGATAATCATATTCAGCAAATCATATTTGGTTTGACACATTTGGTACAGGATGCACCATAATTATGTCAAAATCTATCATAATGATACCACTATGATGAGTATGGGGTGTAGTGCCACACAGACCCGCCTCCAAATTAGGCAGAGGGCGGGATCCAGGGCTGTGGGTCTTCCACATCCCAGCTGAGTGCTCTAACCACTGAGATATCGGGTATAATGGGATACGTTACCAAAAAAATCTTATCCCATGTTGACCTTTGTGTGTGGCACCTCCCAGAGGTACTTCAGGTTGTGAGATGCCTTGCCGGTGCCTGCCCTTAGCGTGAAGCAATCTTTGTCTATGCCTGCTGTGGTTCCACTCCTGGAAACCAACAGCCTCTGTCCTCCAGGTCTCTGCAGACCTCACCTTCTCTGTGTCTCTGTGCCCCTGCCACTGGATGGTCACAGTAATTACCAAGTCAGCTGCCACCAAAGAGACAGTGCACACACCAGCCTGTTTGATCTAGCTATGCAGTCACACTTTGCTTAATGTTACAGCACTGAGATCTACTTCTGATAAAACAAAGAGTTTATTAACAAAGATTGGAGTGTTACTGAGTAAGGGCCAGAACTAGAGACCGTGTCTGGACTCTTCTTAGACCTAATTGATTTCAAAGCATCCACCTGGGGGACTCAGCCAGGGCTGTAACCTTGTTGTTTGTTTTTTACCGTTCAACCAGCTCATCTGTGCCGACCTCAGTTTCTTAAAGAAACACTTGGCTTGTTTGTTCATTCAGTAACTCTCCAGTGGTGCATTAATCCTGTCCCAGAGGAGCCATCCACTGAATGGAAATCTTGCTTCCCTGATAATGCCATGGGTACTCCATGGAATATGGACATAATAAAAAGGTTTCTTGCCTGCTCAGTCATCAAAGGTTTTCAGAACAACCAGGGCTCACTCCTCTCCTATGGTCTGAACTGACTGAAATTCCTGCAATTTCCCCACAACACACTTTGTCACCTGTCACTGTTGAAACAACTCATCTAGAAAGAGGACCAGTATCACTCAGGTAAGTGCTGGAAGGGGAAATAGCAGGAAAGCGCTCCCTAGTTTTCTAAATCCACAAATACAAGTATGTTCCTGATGTCTGGAATTACTGGTTTCTTTCTTTCTTTCTTTCTTTCTTTCTTTCTTTCTTTCTTTCTTGTATATTATAAAAAGGAGAGGCTGAGTCAGACCTAGTCTACATGGCCCCGTGTTTTGGTCTATGGGAGCATGAATTGCAGAATTCACTAGTATGCAGGACTGTAATTGTCCTGTGAGTGCAAATGCAAATCAAGTACCTTTTAGTTCACACTTGCAGGGGGTACATGGGGCATTTACAACCAATCATGCTAGAGAGTGCTGTGACTTACACTCCTGTTGTCCAAACTGTGGACATGTCCTAAGACACCGGTTTTCAACTTTTTTTTTCATTTGCAGACCCCTAAAAAATGGATGTGTGTACCCCATTGGAAATATTAGACATAGTCCGTGGACCCCCAGGGGTCCTTGTATCATGTGTTGAAAGCCACTGCACTAAGACAAGGTTATGGGAAATTCCTTAACACAGTTAGGTCCCTTATTTGCTGGGCTGCCTCCATACACACGAGACTGGTGCAGTGCACAGCAAATTAAGGTTAGGTTTAGGGATTAGAAAGTTAGACACCCAAGTACCTCCCATTGAATGTCAGTGAGAGTTTGGCACCTGCTTCCGCATTGCTATAGCGAACATACAAATCTACAAAGAAATGTGGGAGATGACCGTGACAACAATGATGATGATTCTTCACTGATACGGTAGTTTCACCTGGAGTCTACAAGAGAGCAAGTTGAACTATTTGGCTGAGAAACATTTTCATACAAAAAAGATCTACAGTAGAACCTCAGAGTTACAAACACCTTGGGAGTGGCGGTTGTTCATAATTCTGAAATGTGCATAACTCTGAACAAAACGTTATGGGCAGTGATGAGCTGCCAAAATCTTAACAACCGATTCCCTATAAAAAGTTCTGATTTAAGGGATGTGCCCCAGTATGTATTTTTTGTACCAACAAGGTTACCATATGTCCGTATTTTCCTGGGAGGAATTTTTAAAATTTAAAAATTCCTCCTGGACGGCGATTTAAGAACCAAAAAGCCTGACCTGTCTGGGAAAATACGGGTGTGTGTTAACCCTATCTAAAGTTCTTTGTTAAAAAGATGGGCCTGAACTAGAAATGAGCTCCGTGTCACATGTGTGGGGCCCCGTCACGCCCTGGGAGTCTGCTAGGGTGACCAGATGTCCCGATTTTATAGGGACAGTCCTGATTTTGGGGTCTTTTTCTTATATAGGCTCCTATTACCCCCCACCCTCTGTCCTGATTTTTCACATTTGCTGTCTGGTCACCCTAGGGTGTGCACATGTGTGGGTCCCAGCTGCCCCCTGCCCCCCTCATTGAAGCAGGTGTGCAGGGTTACTGCCCTGGGAACTGCAGGGCACCCGTGGACGTGGGGCCAGCTGCAGAAAGGGGCGTGGGGCAGGGCTAGCTGGAGGCAGGGGTGCAGGGCTGGCTGCGGGCAGGGTAGGGGGTGCGGAGCTGGCTGGAGACAGGAGGGTGCGGGGTTGGCTGGAGACAAGGGGGTGCGGGGCTGGCTGCACGCAGGGCAGGGGGTGCGGAGCTGGCTGGAGACAAGAGGATGCGGGGTTGGCTGAAGGCAAGGGGGTGTGGGGCTGGCTGGAGACAGGGCAGGGGCTGACTGGAGGTAGGGGCTGGCTGCAGGCAGGGCAGGGGGGTGCAGGGCTGGCTGGAGACAAAGGCTGGCTGCGGGCAGGGCAGGGGGTGTGGCAGGGGCTGGTGTGGGCAGGGCAGGAGGTTCGTGCAGCAGGGGTTGGCTGGATACAGGGCAGGGGGTACGGCAGGGGCTGGTGCGGGCAGGGCAGGGGGTGCGTGCAGCAGGGGTTGGCTGCATACAGGGCAGGGGGTGCGGCAGGGGCCGGCTGCAGGCAAGCGGTGCAGGGGTGGCTGGAGACAGGGGCTGGTGCGGGCAGGGTGGTGGGTGCTCACAGGGAGAGCGGCTCAGAGCAGCCCGAGCAGCAGGACGCAGCCCAGGCGCAGCAGAGCAGCCGGGGACCCACCCGGCAGCAGCAGGAGCCCCAGGGCCAGGCGGCAGCCCACGTGGCTCCCACAGCACAGCGCCCCCGGCGGCCGGAGGAGGAATTACATCACTTCCAGGCCGGAGCCCATCAAAGCCTCAGCGCCCCCTGCAGGGAAGCGGGTTAACAACCGGTTCTAAAACTGCTTCAAAATTTAACAACCGGTTCGCGTGAACCGGTGCGAACCGGCTCCAGCTCACCACTGGTTATGGGTGTTCTTTCAAAAGTTTACAATGGAACATTGATTTAATGCAGTTTTGAAACTTTACTATGGAGAAGAAAAATGCTGCTTTCCCTTTTTTTAGTTGTTTACGTATAACACAGTACTGTACTATATTTGCTTTTTTTTTTGCCTCTACTGCTGCATGATTGCATACTCCTGGTTCCAAATGAGGTGTGTGGTTGACTGATTGTCATCCCATCCTCCTGCACTCCTGAGCTGCTGCTTGCTGGAGAGACACTGCCAAAGCAAAGGAAATAGCCCAAGAACTTAAATATGTATGGAAATGTTTCTCAGCCAAATATTTCAGCCTGCTCTCTTGCAGACTCCAGGTGAAACTGCCGTATCAGTGCAGAATCATCATCATTGTTGTCACGGTCATCTCCCACATTTCTTTGTAGATTTGTGTCATCTGCAAAATGTTGTCCCTGTATTCAATGTTCACCCGCTTGTCTGGATTGTTAATAAACATAAAATAACGACACCAGCTCCTATAGGGAACCTTGTGGTGCTTAAATTATTTCACTTTTCCTAGTGCTTACGAAGGACAGTCACTGCTCAGAAGGAGCTCATAGTCTCAGGTCAAATCAATACAAAGAAATCAGGGAAAGGGGAATAACAACAGGAAATTGTATTGAGTGTAAATTCAGAAGAGACCAATAGATAATCTAGTCTGATCACCTTTATAGTACAAGCCATTTCATTTCACCCTGCTGCCTCGGTACATAGCCCAATAATTTGTTGGGCTAAGGCATAGCTTGCAGAAAGGCAACCAGTCTTCATTTAAAGACATCAAGAGATGGAGAATCCATCTCTTGTTAGTGATTTCCTTGTTAGTGTTTTCTTACGGTTCAGCACCCTTACTGTTAAAAAACCATTGTGCCTAACTGTCCATTTTGAATTTGTTTGGCTTTAACTTCCAGACATTGGTTCTTGATCTACCTTTCTCCACTAAATTAAGGAGCCCTTTAGTATCCAGTATTTTCTCCCTATGAAAAAAAGAAAAGGAGTACTTGTGGCACCTTAGAGACTAACACATTTATTTGAGCATAAGCTTTCGTGAGCTACAGCTCACTTCATCGGATGGATTCAGTGGAAAATACAGTGGGGAGATTTATATACATAGAGAACATGAAACAATGGGTGTTACCGTACACACTGTAACCAGAGTGATCACTTAAGATGAGCTATTACCAGCAGGAGAGCGGGGGCGGGGGGGTAAACCTTTTGTAGTGATAATCAAGGTGGACCATTTCCAGCAGTTGACAAGAACCTCTGAGGAACAGTGGGGGGTGGGGGGGAGAAATAGTTTTACTTTGTGTAATGACCCATCCACTCCGAGTCTCTATTCAAGCCTAACTTAATTGTATCCTGTTTGCAAATTAATTCCAATTCAGCAGTCTCTCGTTGGAGTCTGTTTTTGAAGTTTTTTTGTTGAAGAATTGCAACTTTTAGGTCTGTAATCAAGTGACCAGAGAGATTGAAGTGTTCTCCGACTGGTTTTTGAATGTTATAATTCTTGACATCTGATTTGTGTCCATTTATTCTTTTACGTAGAGACGGTCCAGTTTGACCAATGTACATGGCAGAGGGGCATTGCTGGCACATGATGGCATTTATCACATTGGTAGATGTGCAGGTGAACGAGCCTCTGATAGTGTGGCTGATGTGATTAGGCCCTATGGTGGTGTCCCCTGAATATATATGTGGACACAGTTGGCAACGGGTTTTGTTGCAATGATAGGTACCTGGGTTAGTGGTTCTGTTGTGTGGTGTGTGGTTGCTGGTGAGTATTTGTTTCAGGCTGGGGGGCTGTCTGTAAGTGAGAACTGGCCTGTCTCCCAAGATCTGTGAGAGTGATGGGTCGTCCTTCAGGATAGGTCGTAGATCCTTGATGATGCGTTGGAGAGGCTTTAGTTGGGGGATGAAGGTGATGGCTAGTGGCATTCTATTATTTTCTTTGTTGCCCTCTGTTCCTCAGACGTTCTTGTCAACTGCTGGAAATGGCCCTCCTTGATTATCACTACAAAAGGTTTACCGCCCCCACCCCCCGCTCTCCTGCTGGTAATAGCTCATCTTAAGTGATCACCCTGGTTACAGTGTGTATGGTAACACCCATTGTTTCATGTTCTCTATGTATATAAATCTCCCCACTGTATTTTCCACTGAATGCATCCGATGAAGTGAGCTGTCGCTCACGAAAGCTTATGCTCAAATAAATTTGTTAGTCTCTAAGGTGCCACAAGTACTCCTTTTCTTTTTGCAAATACAGACTAACACGGCTGCTACTCTGAAACCTCTCCCTATGAAAGTACTTAGTCACCTCTCAGCCTCCCTTTTGATAAACTAAATGGATTGAGCTCTTCAAGTCACTCAGGATTTGTCTATACTTCCAGCTAAATCAGCACAGCTGTGATAAATGCAGCAATATCGATTTAGCGGGTCTGGTGAAGACAAGCTAAGTCGATAGCAGAACACTCTTCCATCAATGTCTGTACTCCACCTCCCCAAGAGGCATAAGGTAAGTCATTGGGAGAGTGTCTCCTGTCAACATAGCGTGGTGTAGACATCACTGTAAGTTGACCTAAGTTATGTTGACTTCAGTTATGTAACTTATACGTAAGAACATAAGAATGGCCATACTGGGTCAGGCCAAAAGTCCATCTAGCCCAGTATCCTGTCTTTCGACAGTGGTCAATGCCAGGTGCCCCAGAGGGAATGAACTGAACAGGTAATCATCAAGTGACCCATTCCCTGTCACTCATTCCCAGTTTCTGGCAAACAGAGGCTGGAGACACCATCCCCACCCACCCTGGCTAACAGCCATTGATGGACCTATCCTCCATGAATTTATTTAGTTCTTTTTTGAACCCTGTTATAGTCTTGGCCTGCATAACTTAGGTCAACATACAGCTTTCGTGTAGACAAGCCTCCTTTGAAAGGCATTTTCTATAATCATTTTTGTGGTTCTTTTCTGAACCCTCTCCAACTTTTTAGTGTATGAACAAGTCAGCTTTGATCACAGCCGGCAACACAGCAGAAATGGGGCTGTGAGAGGGACATAAATGCGGGTAGAATAGGGGATTTATGGATGAGTTTGCAGAGGTTTACAATACATGGTACGGTGTGAGAATGGGACAAACAGAAGGACTGTGAACTGGAGAGCGTTGATGGAGTGGAAGGAATTGGAGGCATCAGAAAGCATGACAAGGGAGGATATACAGGGAAAGGCAGAGTTACTTAGAGCTTTCCAACTGGTGCCTAGAACCTGAGCTTTGACACAATATCCAGTGGGAAGCCAATGGACGGATCCAAAGAGTGAAGAGCTGCTAAGCTTGTTACTTCATGAAAATTGGCCCTTTAATGCTGCCCTTTGTTATCTCTCATACTTTGCCGCTCACCCCATGACCGCATAGATCCTTTCATAGCCTATTGTGAGGCACATAAAGGAATTTTGAAAGTCTAAATAAATGTCAACCCATTCTGCTTTATCTACTGTTTCGGTCACACAGTCACGTAATTCTATTAGATAAGTGAAACCCAATTTTCCTTTGCAAAATCTGTGCTGCTTAGACACTATCATATCATGATCCTCTGGGTCTTTTATTAATCTATCTGTAATTATTCTTTCAACCCCTTTACCGGGCTCATATGTTAGGCTTACTGGTCTGTAATTCCCTGGATCACCTCTAAGGACTTTTAAAAATGTAAGGAAAACATTTATTAGCCTCCAATATAATAACTGATTCTGAGATTCTATCAAACTAAGAGAATGCTGAAGTAAATTTCAAAAGAATTATTTTTTTCTTGAAATTATTCATTTAAATTTTTTATTCAAAAAAGAAAACTTTCAGCTCTACTCCTCATGTGGAGCGATACGAGACACCCTGCAGCTATTCTGTCTCCTTTTCTTGTATATTCCAGTGATGGAGAACCAGACGGAGATAAGCAAGTTCATCCTCCTGGGCCTGACCAATCTCCAGGAGCTGCGGTGCTTCCTCTTCATTCTCTTCCTGATGCTTTACTTGGCCAGCATTCTGGGGAATGGGGCAATCATGGCCATTGTAATGGCTGAACCCCGGCTTCACACCCCCATGTACTTCTTCTTGGGCAACCTCTCCTGTCTGGACATCTTCTACTCAACAGTCACCGTGCCCAAGATGCTGGCTGGTTTCCTCTCAGGGCACCAGACCATCTCCTTTACTGACTGCCTGGCTCAGCTCCATTTCTTCCACTTCCTGGGAAGTAGTGAGGTCATTCTTCTGGCTGTCATGGCCTACGACCGCTATGTGGCCATCTGCAACCCGCTTCGCTACATGCTGGTCATGAACCCACAGGTCTGCCTGCTCCTGGCAGCAGCCACCTGGACCACCGGCTTCCTACATGCCCTGCTGCACATGGTCATGACCTCCCGACTGCAATTCTGTGGCTGCAACCGTGTGCACCACTTTTTCTGTGACATCAAGCCCCTGCTGAGCCTGGCCTGCAGCAGCACCAGCCTCAACCTGAGCCTCCTCAACATCGTCACTGGGACCATTGCTCTGAGTCCCTTCATCATCACGCTCCTCTCCTACCTCTACATCATCTTCTTCCTCTTCCTGAAGGTCCAATCACAGGACGGCAGGAGAAAGGCTTTCTCCACCTGCACCTCCCACCTCACCGTGGTGGCACTGCTTTATGTGCCGGTCCTCTTCAATTATATGCCACATTCTGTGGGAGGCTCCTCAGAAAGGGAGATGATCATCACCCTCATATACACCATCGTCACCCCAGTTCTGAACCCCCTGATCTACACCCTGAGGAATCAGGAGGTGAAATCTGCTTTGAGGAAAGCACTGGAAAGAAAGCTTCTCTGTGGGAAAAAATGAATAAAGTAGAGACAATACTCAAAAAGTATCTCTGATATTGTCAATGGAAGTGGAGAAATGGACAGTAAATTTTAAGGGACAATCTTGCAAGATGCACTTGAAAATACACTATATTGGACCATATTAATTATTGAATATTTTACTATTTGCATTACAATATTGCCTGGAAATTACACTCTAGGGAACCTTTCTAATTGACCATTGTCATTATTAATTGTTTTAGAGCTATGCCTAGAATTCTACAATATCGTTGATGTTATTGTTTTTATTATGGTTGTGCTTAGTAAATCTACTGTGGCAAATAGCAGTGGGCAGATATTTCTTTTGCCCCAGAATGGAAAAGTTTAGTGAAAATGATGGTCGGAGGACTCATTTTTGGCTAAGTTTTCAGTGGAAAAGTTTGACTGCTCATTAAGAACCTGAAAACCAAAAATGTTTTTGTTTCTCACAACCAAATATTGAAAAGAATACACCTGAAAACTGTGAAAAAAATTTGGGGGGATTTAAAATGTTTTGTTTTGTTTTGGGGTCATAATTTTTTGATGAAAAATTAAACAGTTCAAAGGAAAGCAGACACGTTCAATGAACAATTTTGTTGAGTCAAAACCCAGCTTTTCCTAAGAAGAATGAACAAACAAACAAACAAATGATAAGTTTAGACCAACTCTACTTGGGAACCATTATTATGAATTGTTATGTTTATTAATGGGGATGCTAGTGATGATATAGAGAAGATGACATGACAGATTTTCATTTTGACTGGACTTATAAACCTTTAGATTTAAGAAATGTAAAAATTACACACACTCATCATCAAAACATAACATGGGCATTAAAAATGAAACAGTATTTGCATTTTTCATCTTGGCTTGGTGAAGATCAGGCTGAAGATGTCAAAACTGACCACTTTTTAAAACAAATGTTGAATGGAATGTTTGACCTTTATATGGAACCCTGTTGGCAAAACCACATATGCTTTTCGAATCTGAATGATTAAAGGATTCGAAAACATGCCCTACAGCGATAGAGACAAGGAGCTAAATCTGTTTATTTTAAGCAAGAGAAGGTTAAGGGGTGATTCGATCATAGTCTATAATTACCTACGTGTGATCTATCAGCAGATATATAATATAGAATATGCAGACGTCTCACTCCTGAAGGGCTACGGAACGGAGATGATTAAAAATGGAGATCATAGGCAACTGAATTTCAATGTGATTTGGGAACACAACTCCCTTGGGCTCCACTGAAAATCCAAGACAATTACTCTCAGCCTGTTACACTTCCAAGATCAATGAACAAATGTGGGAGAACTTTTGCATTTTAATATGGCTACATGTAAACATAAATCTCAGAATAAAGAATGTAGGCCATGTCTATACGATGGGGGGCAGAATCCTGGGAAGCAGTGACTCTGAAACAGATTTGGTGGGGGGTGGATAATCAGGTGAACATGAGGTCCCATCAAGATGCTGTGGGCAAAACGGTTAATGTGATCCAGGAATACATAAACAAGGGAATCTCGAGTAGGAGTAGAGAGGTTACTTGACCTCTGCATATGGCACTGGTGCAACTGCTGCTGGAATTCTGTGAGCAATTCTGGCATCCAAAATTCAAGAAGGATGTTGATAAATTGGGGAGGAGTCAGAGACGAGCCATGAGAATGATAAAAGGATTAGAAAACTTGCCATGTAGTGATAGACTCAAAGAGCATAATCAAGTTAGCTTAACAAAGAGAAGGTTAAGGGGTGACTTGATTACAGTCTACAAGTACCTATATGGGGAACAAATATTTAATGCTGGGCTTTTCAATTTAGCAGAGAAAGGTAAAACACAATACAATGGCTAGAAACTGAAGCTAGACAAATTCAGACTGGAAAAAATGTCTAAATTTTTAACAGTGAGAGTAATTAACCATTGGAACAATTTACCAAGGACCGTGGTGGATTCTTCATCACTGGTAATTTTTAAATCAAGATTGGATGTTTTTCTAAAAGATCTGCTCTAGGAATTATTGTGGGGAAATTCTATGGCCTGTGTTCTACAGGAGGTCAGACTAGATGATCAAAATGGTCCCTTCTGGCCTTGGAATATGTATATCTATGTACTCCACTCCTTTCAAGTTTACCACTGCCCGCGTTGTGAGATTATTGTTTGATGTTATTCTATCAGGGCCAACGCCCGACCTTGTCCATATTCAGAGTTGCATTGGTTTCTATTTAAATTGGTTTGAAACTTATTTAGCAGACCCAGTGTAAAACCATGTGCGGATGTTTTTTATTTGGATTTAAGAGAGGCTAATCTCAATTAGACTTCTGCTCCTAACACCTTTAGGTGCTTTGGAAAATCTCACGTGACATTTGTTTTACAAACACACCTTCAGTTAAAACAGTGCATGCTTGTGTGCAGTCAGCGCCTCACTGAAGCCGGTTTTGACTGGAGCTGGTCAAAAATTTTCCAGTGCAATGTTTTTCCATCGGAAACTGCTGTTTCAGTGACACTGAAACTTTCTATGATAATGTGCCAATTTTTTGTTTTGAAAAAATTGGAAAAAAACATTAATCGATTCATAGATTCTGCAGCCAGTAGGGACAATTGTGATAATGTAACCTGACCGCCTGTATAGTACAGGGCATAGAAATTGGACCTGACAAGGTTCAAACGTTCCATTGTCAGAATTGAAAATTTCAATATTTTGTTTCGAAATGAAATATTTAATGAGTAACTAATCCCTGGGTGAATGGTTAGAAAATGTAACACCTGATGTGTCACTTTCAGTGGCTTTCTTTAGCAGACTTCCCCAGAATGCGATGATCCCTATGGATTGAGCAATTGATCATTTGATAATAACCTGTCTATCTTAAGGTGTCACAAGTACTCCTTTTCTGTCTGTCTATGTGTTTTAGTTTTGTATATAGCACCTATCAGTGTGTTATTGAAATGCTTCTCACATCAATTTTATAATGGTAATCATAGGCACTGACTTACGCAGATCCTGGGGGGTGCTCAACCCCCGCTCCGCCCCACCCCCCACTCCACTCCTTCCTCCAAGTTCCCACCTCACCACACTTCTTCCCATCCCAGGCCACACCCCCACTCCACCCCTTTCTCCAAGCCCCCACCCTGCCCCACCTCTTCCTTCCCTTCTCCTCCTCCTCCCTCCCAAGACCCTCTGCACGCTGCTAAACAGCTGATCTGTGGGCAAGAGGTGCTGCGGGGAGGAAGAGGTGCTGATCTGGGGGGATGTCACAATTTTTTCTGTGGGTGCTCCAGCCCCAGAGCACCCTCGGAGTCACTGCCTATGGTGCTAATCTTGAAGTCCTTCCTTGAACAGAAGTTCTAACATGCCTGATTCTCTCCTCACCCATCCTGGTGTAAATCAGGAGTGACTCCATGAGAGTCTATGAGTCTGATTCCCCTCTCACTTGCTCTAATTCTCCAATAATGCTATTGGAGTCAAGGGAGCTGATTCCCAACTCATGGCCCCTAGTGTGAAGCAGGAGTAACTCCATTGGAGTTAATGCACTTACACTAGTTGTGAGGGAAGAGTCTGACTCATTTGCGCTACAGAGAATGTTTAGCACAAAATCAAATAACAGGAGGCAGAGGACACTGTGGGGTATAAATAATACATCTCAGCGGTGTAAAGACATTGGGGAAATTTTGTTCTCAACTCTACCTGTGTAAATCTGGAGTAAGTTCTTTAATGTCAGTCTATGTAAGGCACCTCTATTGCCTGTTATCCACTGTAGGTGCCGAAAGGCTTTTAACAATCCCACTAGGTGCCTTAATACCTTTGAAAAACCAACCCCAGGTGACTTGTTTATTATCACATAGGGGGTTTATAGCAGAGGAAAGATCTGAACCTTGGTCTCCTGAAAAGTCTTAACCACTAGCCTGCAATTCCTGTGTGCTTAGAGTAGTCTGGAGTTACCAGTATATCTGAGAGTGAGATGTGGTCTATTGTGTGATGAGATAATTTAAATCATTAAAGAGAGAAGGTGGGTGAGGTAATATCTTTTATTGGACCAACTTCGATTGGTGAAAGAGACATAGAGCTCTTCTTCTAATATTATGGGACCAACATGGCTACAACAACATTGCAAATGTTAAAGTATTCAGACACACAAGCCAACAGCAGTAGAGTGAAGGCAAACTTAAAGGGTGTTCTTAACAAAGTGAGTGTGTAGAGGTATTTAGCAAAGAGGTGGAGTGATAACTGGTAGAGTTGGTCAGAAAATGGGATTTTCCAGTTCAAAGCTACCTTTCTTTTCAAAATTTAAGCTAATTAGAGAAAACTATGTAAGCAATGGTCAAACCTGAAACAACACATTTGGAAATTATCAAAACAAAATCTTTCAACAGACACAAATGGAAAGTTTTTTGCAGATTTTCTGTTCAGGAACATTTCTGAGATTTCTACTGTTCATCCCAGTTCTGGATGGGAACATTTTTTCCATAACTTGAAAAATTTAGTGCAATGGGAAAACCATTTCCTGCATACCTCTGTAGTGGACTGCTAGTGTGATCCAGGGAACCGAGTATTAGGTTAGGGGACAGTGTGTATGTCTACTCTGCAACGAAAACCACACAGCACCAAGTCTTAGAGCCTGGGACAATTGATGAGAACTCGCAGAGCTTGGGCTGTAGAACAAAACAATTCAGTGTAGACATACCCAGCTGGTCTAGAGCCCAGCCTCCAAGACCCTTACCCCTCAACAGGATTCAGAGATCGGGCTCCAGCCCAAGACTGAATGTCTACACTCCCACAGCCTGAGCCCCATGAATCTGAGTCAACTGAACAAGGCTTTCAGACTCAGCACCACCGACTTTGCAGTGTAGATGTAACCTGAGGCTCTAGTCCCATCTCTGTCAATGACTAAGGCAGCAGTTTTCAGACTTCATTGCAACCCGCTTCTGACAACAAAAATGACTACATTACCCCGGGAGGGGACATGTGGCCAGAGCTGGAGCCAGAGCCGGATCCCTGCTTCCCTGGGCAGATAACGGGGGTTGAAGCCCAAACTCTGCCACCCTGAGCTGTCTCTACACCAGAGTTATACTGCTTTAGCAATACTGATATAAACCAGCACACACACCCACCCCAGTGTGGATGCAGTTATGCTGTACAATGGTGCTCTATATCAGTATCACTTATTCCCCCATGGGAAGGGCAATAAGCTATGTCTCCGTGCCTCTATAGATCACAACTGAGAATGCCAAATTCAGGACAAACTGATGAGAAATAGGGCAGATTACCCCAAACTTGTGGTTTTACTCTCATTAGATTATACCAAGCCAGCAACAAAAGTGAACTTCTGTCTCACCACACTCGTTAACAAGAAGTCAAAAACGCAGTCTCCTTACATAGTCCAACCCTTGGCTCACCACCCAGCCACTGGACTTTATGATGCGTGGTTGCTGAAAACCAATTTTATCAGATATAGGGTGCTTCCAATCCCAAGAGACAGCTACTTAGCCAGGTCAATATATAACTCCGATTTTACCTAATAATCAGGCGGATGCCAATCCTTTTAGTAACCAAAAAATAAACATTTAATAATATAAAAAAAGAAAGAAAAGAAGGTTGTTATTGAATGGTGAAACGATCATATACATACAAGTGATTTTCAGTATTCATAATTCAGGATTACAGCAATAATGGAATAAACTGCTAGTTTACAAAAGTCTCTCTGGAATCACCCAAACAGATTGGGGGTCATGAGACCTTCTTTAGATCTTCCTTGGTAGAAATCTGGCCCAGGGAAATGAAGCAGGAAATAAAGAGAAAATGGAGATGTCTCAGGTGTTTGTTTATACCCTCTGCAATGTGAGTGGAAAATTACTGTTCCAAACACAGACATCGGCCCCTGTTTTGGAAAGTTACTGGAGCAAGATGGTGTCCAGGGTCACATGAGCATATCACATGTCCTTACATAGTTGGCTGAATCACAGGGGGTGGTCATTGGTGGTCAGTGTCTGAGGCATCCTCACGGAGAGCTATCTGGGTGGAATGAGTTTCTTCTATGGCCCATTGTTAGAATGAGGTGTCCTCAATGGGAAATCAACACATAGCTGTCTGGCCTTGCTATGAATCTATTTTTGAAGTGTCACCGAAGAACAGACACATTTGAGATACAAATACATAGTCAATATTCATTACTTTAGCTATAAAGATGACACATAGATTTAACCAGGATAATAATATTTTATGAATTGTAACTTTTCCATTCAGACCTTACATCAGTTTGTATGTATGTGATGAAATCAACTTTTACTAATAAAATTCAAATCATTCTGAGCCTAAATATAAACGATTGTCGTTGCCGGACACCTAAGATTGGTAGACTGGAAAGAGTTTAGAGGAAAATTGTCTTGTCCTCGACTGAGTCACTTTGTCTAATACATGCATTTGATATCACTTTGGGTGAAATTCCCCAAGCTGGGGATTTTCAGTTAAAACACCCAACTCCTAATGCATCACAATGGAGTAAAGTGCCTAACTCCCTTAGGCCCTTTGGAAACTCCATCCCTTGTGCAGAGAGACAGCACAATTCCAATTATTATTATCACTATATGACAATAGGCATATGAACATAGGCCAATTTCTGATCATCATCAATAAGACTATAAAAGTAAACTATTGTTGTAATATGTGCCCAATTTATTAATAATAATGACAATAGGTTTGTGTTTGTATTGTGATTGTTCCTCTTGCTTTCACCTAATGTATTAAGCAGGCATGCTAACAGAGATTTGTCTCTCTGCTGTCTTTTGCTAGTTGGGAACCAAGCTGTGAAAGAATAAAATCAGAAGCCTTTTTTTTTTCTGAGTGTTTCATTAGGTGAAGGATTTTCTTGGCCCTAAGCCCAGTCAGTGCCCTGGGTCTACAGGGACTTTTTAGAGCTTGGTTAAAAATTGCCTCCCTGCTAATTAAGGTAGGAAGTCATGGCAAGGAAACGGTATAGCTGTGCATGTCCTGTAGGGTCTCATTAGACTATATGAATGGGGTTCTTACCAGCTGGGCATCCCAGAGGCAAAGCTGGGAGCATCTTTGATGTGTCTGTAACTGCAATGACTGACACTCCCATTGCTTGTCATTTCACATCTAATCAACCTCTCACTGTGGGTCCCACATCCCTGGCCAGAGCCCATAATTGAATTATGTGTGAAACCACCCTCTCCTTGTGCATCCCCTGTGATTTGAGTCGAGCTGGGTCATTCACAGCATTTTCCATGTACACAAGTACCAGGAAAGCCCCTTGGGAAGCTCTGCAACTGAACTAGCAGCTGAGAATTGCTGGGCAGGAATGGTCACAGGGAAAATCACTGGGACTGTGGCAGATTGAGCCAAAGAGCAATATTTTATTATGATAATTTATGGTTTGTATCATGGTAGCACCTGCAGCCGCAGCCCACCTCAGGACTTTGTAAGGGCTCGGGAAACTGGAAGCTAACAAGTGCAATTTACAGAAGCACCTATGTGATTTAGGAGCATAAGGGACAGTTTTTAAAGGCATACAAGAGGGAGTTAGGGGCTTGGACACTATTGAATATCCCTCTGGACACCCAGCTGCTTTTTTAGGCACCTAAATACCGCTATGGGACTCATAAATTCATAAACTGTAAGTCCAGAAGGAACCATCATGATCATCTAGTCTGATCTCCTACCCATTGCAGGCCACAGAACCTCATCCACCCACTCCTCTCATAGACCCCTAACCTCCATCTGAGATACTGAAGACCTCAAATAATGATTTAAAGACTTCAAGTTTCAGAGAATTCACCATTTACACTAGTTTAAACCAGCAAGTGACCTATGCACCATTCTGCAGAGGAAGGTGGAAGCCCCCAGGGGCTCTGCCAGTCTGACCTGGGGGAAATTCCTTCCTAGTCCCAAATAAGGTGGTCAGTTAGGTTTTTTTGGCCCCTACCACTCTCCTTGGAAGGCTGTTCCAAACTTCATTCCTCTGGTGAATAGAAACCTTTATCTAATTTCAAGTCTAAACGTGTTAATGGCCAGTTTATATCCATTTGTTCTTGTGTCCACATTGGGGCTTAACTTAAATAACTCCTCTCCCTCCCTGATATTTTTCCTCTGATGTATTTATAGAGATCAATCATATCTCCCCTCAGTCTTCTTTTAGTTAGGGTAAACAAGCCACGCTCTTTGAGCCTCCTCTTGCAAGGTAGGTTTTCCATTCCTCTGATCACCCTAGTAACCTTTCTCTGCACCTGTTCCAGTTTGAATTCATCTTTCTCAAACATGGGAGACCAGAATTGCTCAGTATTACAGATGAGCTCTCATCAGTGCCTTGTATAATATATTAACACTTTTCTGTCTCTACTGGAAATTTCTTTCCTGATGCATCCTAGGACTGCATTAGCCCTTTTTCACAGCTGCATCACATTGGTGGCTCATAGTCATCCTGTGATCAACCAATATGCCCAGGTCTTTCTCCTCCTCTGCCACTTCCAACTGATACGTCCCCAGTTTATAGCAAAAATTATTGTTGTTAGTTCCTAAATGCATGAACTTGCACTTTGCACTATTACATTTCATTCCATTTCTATTAATTCCAGTTTACAGGGATGCCCAGATCATCTTATATGATATTCTGGTCCTCCTCCAAATTGGCAATACCTACCAATTTTGTGTCATCAGCAAATGTTATTAGCACACTCCCACTTTTTGTGCCAAGGTCAGTAATAAAAATGTCAAATAAAATTGGTCCCAAGACCAATCCCGGAGGAACTCCACTAGTAACCTCCTTCAACCGTGATAGTTCACCTTTTGGTATGACCCATTGTAGTCTCCTCTTTAACCAGTTCTTTGTCCACCTTTCAATTTTCATATTAATCCCCATCTTCTCCAATTTAACTAATAATTTCCCAGGTGGAACTGTATCAAATGCCTTACAGAAAGCCAGGTAGATTAGATCTACTACATTTCCTTTGTCTAAAAAATCCGTTATCTTCTCAAAGAAGGAGATCAGGTTGGTCCAGCATGATCAACCTTTTGTAAAACTGTGTTGCATTTTATCCCAATTACTGTTCACCTCTATGTTCTTAACTGCTTTGTCTTCCAAAATTTGTTCCAAGACCTTGCATACAATTGAGGTCAAACTAAAAGGTCTGCAGTTTGCTGGACCACTTTTTTCCCTTTCTTAAAAATAGGACCTATATTAGCAATTCTCCGGTCATAGGGTACGACCCCTGAAGTTTACAGATTCATTGATCTTTTGGGTTTCTTTGAGAATCCCAGCCAGAGAGATTGAAAACACCACAACTGTACAGGGCTCAATCCTGCAAGGTGCTGGGAATTGCCCTTAAATGCTCCCAATTCCCACTGAGAACTCTGATGTCCCTGAGATTTGAGGACATTTCCTATAGAAATTAGGTGCCCATCTCCCATTGAATCTTTAGAGTATTAATTTTTCAAGGCAATTTTCTATGGAAAAAAGACACTTTTCATGAAATATTTCCTTGAAAATCTAATTTTCTGTTCAAAAGAAGTTTCAGCAGAATTTTTTTGACCAGCCCATATATAATGTAATGAATTATTAGAGAAGGCCAAACTTTCTCAAGAGAAAGAAATAGCGAAACAATAAAATAGAAAATAAGGTTAAAAGCAGAGTAAGTGAAAGTCCACTTCTTCTCAGTGCATCCTTAACTGAGGATGTTATACAGGCCAGTGGCTTAAAAAGATGGTAAAAAATATATTTGGTGGTGAGAATGAATGGGAATAGCACCTGAAGTGAACCAAGCTGGCGTATTTAGCGCTATCAACCAATGTGATTATCAAATGATGGTCAGGATTTTTTTCTTTCTTTCTGGTATATAGCAGAGATAGACCTGATACAAAATAATAAAACACATTGTTTCAATTTTGACTTTTTAAAGTTTTATTATATATAATTTTACTTTTATTTTTGTATTCGAATTTTGATATTTTATTTTTATGTTATTTTAATTGCATTGTATAGTATTTTACATTATATTCCACTACAAGTTATGATATAACATAAAATACATTTCTAAACAAAAGAAGATATTTCAAATAAAAAAATCAAAATGTTCCATCCTAATAAAGTGAAAACGGAATATTTCAACCATAGTGAATTCCATTTTTATTTGTTTGTTTATTTGGTTTTCTTTATGTTTTTGAACAAAGTTGTGTCAAAAACATAGAATCATAGGACTGGAAGGGACCTTGAGAGGTCATCTAGTCCAGTCCCCTGCACTCAAGGCAGGACTAAGTATTATCTAGTCCATCCCCGACAGGTGTTTGTCTAACCTGCTCTTAAAAATCTCCAGTGATGGAGACTCCACAACTTCCCTAGGCAATTTATTCCAGTGCTTAACCACCCTGTCAGTTAGGAAGTTTTTCCTAGTGTCCAACCTAAACCTCCCTTGCTGCAGTTCAAGCCCATTGCTTCTTGTCCTATCCTCAGAAGTTAAGAAGAACAATTTTTCTCTCTCCTCCTTGTAACAACCTCTTATGTACTTGAAAACTGTTATCATCTCCCCTCTAAGTCTTCTTGGAGAGCTGGAACTCCAGCAACTAAAGGAAGTTACTAGATCACAGGCTCTGGTTCTCATGGGAGACTTCAATCACCCTGAAATCTGCTGGGAGAGCAATACAGCGGTGCACAGACAATCCAGGAAGTTTTTGGAAAGAGTAGGGGACAACTTCCTGGTCCAAGTGCTGGAGGAACCAACTAGGGGCAGAGCTCTTCTTGACCTGCTGCACACAAACCGGGAAGAATTAGTAGGGGAAGCAAAATTGGATGGGTACCTGGGCAGCAGTGACCATGAGATGGTCAAGCTCAGGATCCTGACACAAGGAAGAAAGGAGAGCAGCAGAATACGGACCCTGGACTTCAGAAAAGTAGACTTTGACTCCCTCAGGGAACTGATGGGCAGGATCCCCTGGGAGAATAACATGAGGGGGAAAGGAGTCCAAGAGAGCTGGCTGTATTTTAAAGAATCCTTATTGAGGTTACAGGGACAAACCCTCCCGAAGTGTAGAAAGAATAGTAAATATGGCAGGCGACCAGTTTGGCTTAACAGTGAAATCCTTGCTGATCTTAAACACAAAAAAGAAGCTTACAAGAAGTGGAAGTTTGGACAAATGACCAGGGAGGAGTATAAAAATATTGCTCGGGCATGCAGGAGTAAAATCAGGAAGGCCAAATCGCATCTGGAGTTGCAGCTAGCAAGAGATGTTAAGAGTAACAAGAAGGGTTTCTTCAGGTATGTTAGCAACAAGAAGAAAGTCAAGGAAAGTGTGGGCTCCTTACGGAATGAGGGAGGCAACCTAGAGACAGAGGATGTGGAAAAAGCTAATGTACTCAATGCTTTTTTTGCCTCTGTCTTCACGAACAAGGTCAGCTCCCAGACTACTGCAGTGGGCAGCACAGCATGGGGAGGAGGTGACCAGCCCTCTGTGGAGAAAGAAGTGGTTCGGGACTATTTAGAAAAGCTGGACATGCACAAGTCCATGGGGCCGGATGCGCTGCATCCGAGAGTGCTAAAGGAGTTGGTGGATGTGATTGCAGAGCCATTGGCCATTATCTTTGAAAACTCATGGCGATCGGGGGAGGTCTCGGACAACTGGAAAAAGGCTAATGTAGTGCCCATCTCTAAAAAAGGGAAGAAGGAGGATCCTGGGAACTACAGGCCAGTCAGCCTCACCTCAGTTCCTGGAAAAATCATGGAGCAGGTCCTCAAGGAATCAATCCTGAAGCACTTACACGAGAGGAAAGTGATCAGGAACAGTCAGCATGGATTCCACAAGGGCAAGTTATGCCTGACTAATCTAACTGCCTTCTATGATGAGATAACTGGCTCTGTGGATGAGGGGAAAGCAGTGGACGTGTTGTTCCTTCACTTTAGCAAAGCTTTTGACACAGTCTCCCACAGTATTCTTGCCAGCAAGTTAAAGAAGTATGGGCTGGATGAATGGACTATAAGGTGGATAGAAAGTTGGCTAGATCGTCGGGCTCAACGGGTAGTGATCAATGGCTCCATTTCTAGTTGGCAGCCGGTATCAAGTGGAGTGCCCCAAGGGTCGGTCCTGGGGCCGGTTTTGTTCAATATCTTCATAAATGATCTGGAGAATGGTGTGGATTGCACCCTCAGCAAGTTTGCAGATGACACTAAACTGGGAGGAGAGGTAGATACGCTGGAGGGTAGGGATAGGATACAGAGGGACGTAGACAAATTAGAGGATTGGGCCAAAAGAAATCTGATGAGGTTCAACAAGGACAAGTGCAGAGTCCTGCACTTAGGATGGAAGAATCCCATGCACAGCTACAGACTAGGGACCGAATGGCTCGGCAGCAGTTCTGCAGAAAAGGACCTAGGGGTTACAGTGGACGAGAAGCTGGATATGAGTCAACAGTGTGCCCTTGTTGCCAAGAAGGCCAATGGCATTTTGGGATGTATAAGAAGTGGCATTGCCAGCAGATCGAGGGACGTGATCGTTCCCCTCAATTGGACATTGGTGAGGCCTCATCTGGAGTACTGTGTCCAGTTTTGGGCCCCACACTACAAGAAGGATGTGAAAAAGTTGGAAAGCATCCAGCGGAGGGGAACAAAAATGATTAGGGGACTGGAACACAGGACTTATGAGGAGTGGGAACTGGCATTGTTTAGTCTACGGAAGAGAAGATTGAGGGGGGATTTGATAGCTGCTTTCAACTACTTGAAAGGGGGTTCCAAAGAGGATGGATCGAGACTGTTCTCAGTGGTAGCAGATGACAGAACAAGGAGTAATGGTCTCAAGTTGCAGGGGGGGGAGGTTTAGGTTGGATATTAGGAAAAAACTTTTTTACTAGGAAGGTGGTGAAGCACTGGAATGCGTTACCTAGCGAGGTGGTGGAATCTCCTTCCTTTGAAGTTTTTAAGGTCAGGCTTGACAAAGCCCCGGCTGGGATGGTTTAGTTGGGGATTGTTCCTGCTTTGAGCAGGGGGTTGGACTAGATGACCTCCTTAGGTCCCTTCCAACCCTGATATTCTATGATTCTATGATTCTTTGATTGGAGTACCGTGGTCGACCGGAGATTGCTCCTCTGTCAGTTTAGTCGGTCTTCATTAGACCCCCTAAATCGCACAGGACATGACATTTTTCACAGTCCTCATCGATGTAGCTAGGTCAACCTAATGTTTAGGTGTAGCCCAGGCTTGAGTGTGTAATCTTGGGAAAGTCCTTTCCCCTCCCAGTGCCTCTGTTCCTCCTCCCACCCTGTGTCTGCCTTGTCTATTTGGACTGTGAGTTCTTTGGGGCAGGGGCTGTCTCTCACTGTTTGTATGTACAGTACTTAGTACAATGGAGCCCCAATCCCAGGTAGGGCTTCTAGGCATGACTATAATATACAATTTGTAATATAAAATAATCCAATCCCCCTCCCCCCACTGAAGCCCGTAACGTCTTGTTCAGAGTTACAGAACACTTAAGAGTTACGAACAACCTCCATTCCCGAGGTGTCTGTAACTCTGAAATTCTACTGTATATAATAATAATTGTGTTGGCCATGCAGAATTTTCCCCATATGACTTTCTTGAGAAGAAACAGAAGCTCAATAAATGACAAGACAAGCTATATTTTCATTGTCTTCCCGTGCTATTTTTAAAATGACCATTTTATCTCAGCATTGAAAAGCCTCTAAAATACACATGGAACATGGTGGCTTCTTTTGAAAGGCATGCACTGATTCACTGCTTTAGATGAGGGGATTGATCGCGGTAGTCAGGACCATGTGAAAGGGAGGGAAGGCTTTATTCAGCTCTCTCCAAGTGTCAACTGTCGGTGACAGATACATAACGATCAAGGTCCCTTAGAAGATGGTCACCACAATCAGGTGAGAGGAGCAGGTGGAGAAATCCTTTTTCCTCCCGGTGGTGGTCTTGATTCTCAGGATGCTGATGATGGTATAAACGTAGGAGGCCACAGGTAGCAGAAATGGGGTAATGTCCCTACAGACACCAACACAAAGGTAACCAGCCTGACCTGGTGTGTATC
The DNA here is from genome assembly GCF_965152275.1 of Natator depressus. Classification (NCBI taxonomy): domain Eukaryota; kingdom Metazoa; phylum Chordata; order Testudines; family Cheloniidae; genus Natator; species Natator depressus. The sequence goes on from NC_134246.1 coordinate 35,894,386, forward strand.
ACTACAGGAGAGTTTTAACATGGCCGATAGGTCATTGCAGCATTGCAACATTTTCATCAAAGATCTGGAAGAAAATACAAAATCACTGCTGATCCATAGAGTATATGACTTTTACAGCCCATACTCCAATTTGTCCACATCCTTTCTGTAGTGGGTGGCCAAAAACTGGATGCAGTACTCCAGATGTGGCCTCACCAGTGCTGAATAGAGGTTATATATCTAGGACAAAGAAAAACTGGTCATACTTGCAGGATGGGGGACTTATACTGGAAAGAAGTGACTCTGCTTATCAAAAAGAAACCCTGACAATCCTTTTTTTCTTTTAGCTCCCCCAACCAAAAAAAAAATTTTGTCAAAATAAAATATATTTAGGGTTTTCAAGATGAAAATATTAGGGGTTTGGTTGGAAACCAAGACATTTCAGCTGAAAACAAAAGTTGTGTTTGGACTGAAAATGTTTGGTTTTCAGATTTTTCAGTTAAGAGGGTTTTTTGTTTCTTTGTTTGTTTGTTATTTGGTAGTTATGGGGTTTTTTGCAAGCAAAAAAGGGACAAGATTTCTGTGTTTTTTGTCAGTCCAAATTTTGCATCTTAATATGGCTTGATAGAATTATAAATGCTGAGTTTCATGTCATTTTAAACTTAGAGATTTTAGCTGAGATTTTCAAAGCTGCCTTGGTGATATGGATACTCAAATCCCATTAAATCTAATGGGAATTGGGGGCCCATTCTCCTAGGCAGCTTGGAAACCCTCAAATGTTAAGGATCAAAGGTTTGCACTGTACTTTTAGGATTGCTGCTTTAATATATGTTCATAGAGACCTAGTCCTAAATATTCCAACCACCCTTGTGGCTGGCACATCCAGAACTGAACAGGGAGTGTTAAGGGCTAAATATATGAACCAGTACAGAATGAGCTAAAAAGCCAAACCTTTGTAAGTATGGGCTGTAAAAGTCATATACTCTATGGATCAGCACGGGGCTTAGGGGTTAGGGACGGAGGCTGGTAACATACATTCATGAGTGGGTCATACCAACACATACATATGAGTAACTTTTCTCAGGTACATAGTCTATTGAAAGTGCTTGTAAGCCTGAGTCCATAGGCTATAAAGAATCTCTGCAGAGATCGACATAGAGATGATGTTGATAACTTAACAGCACCTTGACATTTAAATTGAGATCCACAAAATTCACTACATGAGCTCTAAAAGTGTTTGTGATTTTGGTCACTCTGAGTTTGAATGTTCCTGTGACTAAATAAAGTCACAAATATTGAGTTTCCTGCGGGGTTAAATGTACAGATTTTAGCTGGGATTTTTAGAGATGCCCACATGATGTGGTTGGAACTGTATGTTCGTATCTCCTGGGCAACTTTGAAAATATGAGCCTTTAAATGACTCGATAATGCCAAAAGTTTGTAGAAGTAATGCTGTGCACACTTTATAGAGCCTGGGACAAGGAGTCAGAAAACCTGGGCTCCTTTTCTAGCGCTACCACTGACTTCTAGCACTGTCACTTCCCTGCTATGTGACTCAGTTTCCACTCCCACCTTTAATCCATTTAGATTGTACTCTCAGCACGGCAGGATTTTTTACTATGTACACGCACAGGACTTAGCACAATGGGGCCCTGGTCTCAGCTGAGATCTCTTGGCATTAGACCAATAACAACAGAAATATAGAAACCATACTGAGATAACATAGTTTGCCTTTGATCAGTGGACATGGATAGTATGAAAGATTCAAAGCCCTTTAAGGGATGGGATGTCCATTCCCCTTCCTTCTAATGGAAATTAGGCATCTAACTCCCTTGGGCAGCTCTGAAAATCTCAACCTGAATTTTACTGTGAAAAGATAATCCCCCCCACCCCCCACAAAACTGGGATTGGGTCGGCTGACATGCATTGCTCCCATAATTTCAAAATGTTTCATTTCAATTTTGACCTTTTTATTTTTTACAATAAGTTAAAATAAATTTCAATGTGAAATGCAAAAATGCAAATGTGGCTGCAACAATAATTGGAAGCTTTTCATTTAGGAAATGTTGAGACGAGGTGTTTGGACAAGCTCAGTCATTTTGGATTCCCAACACAAGGAAATGTGTCAAAACTTTCTCTTCTGAAAGAACAGTGTCAGTGTTGATAAACTGGCATTTTCCAGTGGAAAACAAAAGTTTTTAAAAAAGAGTCTGGACCATCTCTATATCTAACAATAAATAAAATGGCTGATTTTTTCAAAAGAACAAAAGGGAGGACTGTGTTCAAATCCCACATGGAAACCCCTGCCATTGTTATTGCCGCCATCAGCTAAAATGTCAAGGGAGGTTTCCCCTTCTCCCACAACGAATAAATAAGGAATTAGGAGAGACACTGACATTCAATAGACGGATAGAAGGCAAAATGAATGCAGCTGGGTAGCAGAACTGACACATATAGTCAAGCATAGGCAGGGCTCCTTATTGAAAGACCTCACCTGAACATAGGCGCTGACTCCATGGGTGCTCCTCCAGAGGAAGCCAGCACCCGTGCATCATAATGATGATGAGGAGGATGGAAGATAGACAGCAGAACCCATATCCTGGTGTCAATACTATGAGTGAAGAGTTCACATCAGAGATTTTGTCTGGTAATACCTCCTTCTTAAAGGTAAACCAACTTACAGATTTATGGAATTTAAGGACAGAAAGAACCATTATGGTCATCTAGTCTGACCTCCTGCATAATACAGGCAAGATAATTTCAGCCAGTGATTCTTGCATAGAATGACAACTTCTGGTTGAAATTAGGGCATACCTTTAAGAAACATATTCAGTCATGACTTTTATAACTTTAAGTGACAGAGACTATATCACATCCATTTGTAAGTAGCTCCACAGTTTTCTATCCTCTTTAGGGAAGATAAAAGATTTGATAGATCATCTTGCCGAATCCTTTGTTTCCACTGCAACATTTGCCCCTCTAAGTTGGAAACCACTATAGACTCTGATTCAGAAAGATACTTAAACATATGCATAACTTTAAGCTTATGAGCAATCCCATGTAAGTTAATCGGACTGCTCCTGTGCTAAAAGCTAGTGCAAGTTGAGTATCTTCTTGAATTGGGGTCATAATGCTTTAGACAGAAAGGAGACATAACCTTTTTTTTGACATTTCCTTCACCAGGGAGTAGCAAATGTATGTAGAACACACTGGGTTGATTTAGAGTCAGTATTAGCCAGAGGGAAAGTAGAAGGAGTTTCAGAGGAATGTCTTCCTCCATTATTGGTTTGGAACTGAATTCCATTGAGCGTCTGAAGTCAGGATGAAGAAAGAGTCAGAGGTTAGAAATATGGGTAGAAAAGGAGAAAACAAAATTCAGCCTGGGAAGATGCAGGCAATTCAGAGAGGGAAAGCCAAAATTAATATGTATTGAATTAGAGGGTCTCATCAATATAAAGGGAGTGTAAACACCTTTAAAATCCCTCCTGACCAGAGGAAAAACCGTTTCACCAGTAAAGGGTTAAGAAGCTAGGATAACCTTGCTGGCACCTGACCAAAATGACCAATGAGGAGACAAGATACTTTCAAAGCTGGAGGGGGTGGGGAGGAGAAACAAAGGTTCTCTCTGTCTGTGTGATGCTTTTGCCGGGGACAGAACAGGAATGGAGTCTTAGAACTTAGTAAGTAATCTAGCTAGAGATGCGTTAGATTCTGTTTTGTTTAAATGGCTGATAAAACAGCTGTGCTGAATGGAATGTAGATTCCTGTCTGTGTGTCTTTTTGGAACTTAAGGTTTTGCCTAGAGGGATTCTCTATGTTTTGAATCTGATTACCCTGTAAGGTATTTACCATCCTGATTTTACAGAGGTGATTCTTTTACTTTTTCTTCAATTAAAATTCTTCTTTGAAGAACCTGATTGCTTTTTCCTTGTTCTTAAGATCCAAGGGTTTGGGTCTGTGGTCACCTATGCAAATTGGTGAGGATTTTTATCAAGCCTTCCCCAGGAAAGGGGGTGTAGGGTTTGGGGAGGATTTTGGGGGGAAAGACATTTTCAAGCGGGCTCTTTCCCTGTTATATATTTGTTAGACGCTTGGTGGTGGCAGCAATAAAGTCCAGGGACAAAAGGTAAAATAGTTTGTCCCTTGGGGAAGTTTTAACCTAAGCTGGTAAAAATAAGCTTAAGGGTTTTTTCATGCAGGTCCCCACGTCTGTGCCCTAGAGTTCAGAGTGGGGAAGGAACCTTGACAGAGGGCAAAACCTGGAAAGCGGGAATAATGAAAGATATCTATCTATGTTCATCTGCCTCACTATACTTCACGTCCAACAATTACTCTCTCTCTCTGCTCATTCATTCTTGAGTGTGTGTCACTCTGTCTCTCTCTTTGTCAGTTTGCCTATCCATTCTTCTGTCCATCGATCTCAATCTATCTCTGTTTGTCTGACTTCCCATTCTTTGATTCAAACAACCTCTCTCTCTCTCACATGATCATTGCTGCGGTGTCTGAGTGCCTTATCAAAGGACAAAAAAGTGGACATGCATTTTCAGTATAATCGAGTTACCAATAAAGCCAGTAATGTTTTTTGTAGAGACACTGAGCCTCCATATGATTGCCATTAGGAGAGATCCGAGTGAAAACGCCACAAGAAAAAATAAAAATACAATTTGGAACACATGTAAACCAATTTTGTATAAAACTGATCTCCTTGCAATACTAGTTGATACTTAGTTAATACTAAGAATACTATAAAGTTTCTTTTCTTCCCCCAGCTTCACTTCCAGACCCATGCAGAAGCTGGAAATCAAACGCCCATCATAAAATTCATCCTGCTGGGATTTGGGGATCTCCCTGAACTACAGATTCTTCTCTTCCCGCTGTTCCTAGTGATCTACTTTGTGACCATGTCTGGGAACATCCTCATTGTTGTTCTAATTGTGGCTAACCAACACCTGCACACCCCCATGTACTTCTTCCTGGGGAACCTGTCCTGCTTGGAGATCGGCTATACCTCCACCATCCTGCCCAGGATGCTGGCCAGTCTCCTGACAGGGGACAGAACCATTTCTGTTAGTGGGTGCATCATGCAATTTAATTGGTTCAGCTCCCTGGTAGCTGTAGAATGTGCTCTCCTAGCAGTGATGTCTTATGATCGGTACTTAGCAATATGTAAACCCCTGCACTATGCAATGCAGATGAATGTCAGCTTGTGCCTCCAGATGGCATCTTTGTCTTGGATTAGTGGCTTTCTGGCTAGCACTGTCACAACATCTTTGTTAGCACAGTTCACTTTCTGCGGCCCAAATGAAATTGATCATTTCTTCTGTGATTTCACCCCTTTGATCAAACTCTGCTGCAGTGACACCAGCCAGATGGAACTTGTGACCTTCATACTCTCCTCCATCTTCACCCTTCCCACATTCCTATTAACTGTGACATCCTACATTTCTATCATCGCCTCTATCCTGAGAATCCCTTCCACCACCAAGAGGCAAAAGGCCTTTTCCACCTGCTCTTCTCACCTCATTTTGGTGACAATTTTCTATGGAACGCTAATGATTGTCTACATGCTTCCAGATCGTGCTACAGTGGGAAACCTGAACAAAGTATTCTCTGTCTTCTACACAGTCCTGACTCCCATGGTCAACCCCCTCATCTACAGCCTGAGAAACAAGGAGGTGAAGAGGGCCCTGAGGAAAGCTCTTGTGAAATGTGTGCCTTTCCCACAAAAATCAGTAAAGGCAAACTCGATTTGCTAACGTTTGCATGAAATGGAGGTACATAAGAATGGCCATACTGGGTCAGACCCAAGGTCCATCTAACCCAGTATCCTGTCTTATCACAGTGGCCAATGCCAGGTGCCCCAGAGGGAATAAACAGAACAGGTAACCATTAAGTGATACCCGTTGTGTCTCCCATTGTGTCACCCATTCCCAGCTTTTGGCAAACAGAGGCTAGGGACACCATCCCTGCCCAATCAGAGCTCAGCATGCTGTGCCCCATCCCTTAACACCCACCCCTCTGGTAAACTCTTGTTCATGTGTGTGGTCCTTAGTTATATGTGTTTTTTCCTATGAAAATAATCAAAAAATGTAATTTTCTGCAAAAAATATCATGACATTTTTAATATTTTTTCAAAGAAAATCACATTTAAAGGATTCTTAAAATGTTTCATTTATCCACTGTTTGGTAAATGAAAAGAATTAATAGCCATTTCAATAATATGTTCAACAACATGAAAAAAATGGATTGAAAAAATTGTACAAAAACTATTGAAATAAACTTTTTTTAACTCCTTGAAATGAAAATATTCCCGATTTTTTAATTTTGTCTTAACACAATATTTTCTCGAAATGTGCAAATTCATCAGGGAAGAAAACCTTGTTCTCACTATGTCTTTGGGTCAGGAAATCACTCTTTTCCTTTAACAATTTACCTTGCAGGTCAGTTCCAATACAGTGAAGAATTATCTATCTTTCTATAGATTTTAAGGGCAAATGGGGCCATTACAATCATCTAGTCAGCATACTATATGGAATATAATTTCTCTCAGTACTTCCTACATTAGTCTTGCTTTAGATTCATAGATACTAAGGTCAGAAGGGACCATTATGATCATCTAGTCTGACCTCCTGCACAACACAGGCCACAGAATCTCACCCACCCACTCCTGCAAAAAACCTCACCTATGTCTGAGCTATTGAAGTCCTCAAATCGTGGTTTAAAGACTTCAAGGAGCAGAGAATCCTCCAGCAAGTGACCCGTGCCCCATGCTACAGAGGAAGGGAAAAAACCTCCAGGGCCTCTTCCAATCTGCCCTGGAGGAAAATTCCTTCCCGACCCCAAATATGGCGATCAGCTAAACCCTGAGTATATGGGCAAGATTCACCAGCCAGATACTTTAAACACTTCAGGTGATAGAAATCCATCACATCCCTGGATAAGTAGTTCCAATTGTTACTTAATCTCACTGTTGAAGAGATATTACTTATTTACAGTTTGAATTTCTCTAGAATAAGCTTCCATCCATTGGATATTTTCACACATTGTGTGCAAGATTAGCCATTTAATCAATGTATCTAACTGTCTGACAAAGCTGGTTGATTTTTTTCCCAATAGGGAAAATTAGCACCAGTAAATTTTGACTTTAAATTTTTAAAAAAGGGCAAAAAACTACCAAGAAGTGAAAATATTTCAGCTCTAAAACAAAAGTATATATATATTTTTTGGATTTTCTGATGAAAATTTAATTTTCTGTGAAAAATTTAGTTTTAGCCAAAACTCCAATTTTCCATTTTTTTGAGAAGCTCTATCTATCTATCTATCTATCAAATAAAATTGTACAATGCTGATTCCACAGTAATATATAGATTAAAGGTTTCAAAGTGGTAGCAGTGTTAGTCTGCATCAGCAAAAACAATGAGGAATCTTTGTGGCACCTTAGAGACTAACTTAGAGATGTATCTGATGAAGTGGGCTCTAGCCTAAGAAAGCTTATGCCCAAATAAATGTGTTAGTCTCTAAGGTGCCACAAGGACTCCTTGTTGTTTTTGCTGTATAGATTAAAATGTCACTGAAACTTTTGTGGAAAATGGAAACATTTCAAAGTTGGGGACAGCTTTTCATGGAAAGCTGAATTTTCAAGATAAGCTGTTTTTCACTGGAAAAACATTCTTCTCAAAAAATTTTGATCATATCTATTTTAGTTCAAGATTTCATGACATAACGCTCCCCAGGGCACTGTAATTTTGAATGGGGTGATAGGAAATTAAAATATATTTTTCTGTGAGAGGTTGATTTTAAATGAAAATATGATTGTTGTTTCAAGTTTCTGAGGTATTTGAAATTATACAGGAAGTCCTGGGATGGGAAGGGGCATGGAAGAAGTGGGGACAGAGTGTAAGTGAAGAGATAAAAAGTGTCTGATTGATCTTCTGACACTGAAATTTTGCACATCAGTGAAATAAATAAAAAGAGGAACATAAATAATGCCAGTTCCAAAATGTGTGCACTGGCACATGTAGTTGTATAAAGATATCTATCTCTCTACACATACATGTGTGTGTGCATGTATAGATAGAAAACAGGTCCTTAAAAATATAATGAAATTAAATGTTATGTAGCTATGTTATGTGAATATTTGTATTCATGGATATGTACTATTTTAGCATTAATGTTAATAATAATAATAAATATTTAATATTTCACTTCAAAAATGTCCATCTTTGAAATGAAAATAACCCCTAAAATACAGCCAAGATTTTCAAAAATATTCATTCTCTACAAATATATCATGACATTTTTATCAAGTTTAAGAGAAAATACCATTTAAAGGGTTATCAAAATGTTTCATTTACATGGTATTTTGTAAATGACAAAAGTTCAACAGTCATTTCAATATTGTTTAAAAAACATTGAGAAGAAAATTGTGTTAAAAACTCTAGAAAAACTATTGAAATAAACTCTTTTAAACCTTTGGAAATGCGCAGATTCTTGCAATTTTGAATTTTTTCGTAATTTTTTTTCTCTTATTGGTCATAAGTAGGGCCCTACCAAATTCACGGTCCATTTTGGTCAATTTCATGTTCACAGGATTTTAAAAATCATACATTTCATAATTTCAGCTATTCAAATCTGAAATTTCTCAGTGTTGTAGTTGGAGGGGTCCTGACCCAAAAAGGAGTTGTGGGGGGGTCACAGGGTTATTGTGGGGGGCAGGTTGGGGTACTGCTACCCTGACTTCTGGGCTGCTGATGACAGTGGAGCTACCGTCGGAGCTGGGCAGCTGGAGAGCAGGGGCTGCTGGCTGGGCACCCAGCTCTGAAGGCAGGGCCACCACCAGCACAGAAGTAAGGGTGGCATGGAATGGTATTGCCACCCTTAATTCTGTGCTGCTGATGGTGGGGCGCTACCTTCATATCTGGGTGCCCAGCCAAAAGCTGCTGCTCTCTAGCCATTCAGCTCTGAAGACAGTGCACACAAAAAGCACACAAAAGACCAGATTTCACAGGGGGATACCAGATTTCACAATCCATGATGCCTTTTTCATGGCCGTGAATTTGTTAGGGCCCTAGTCATAAGAACCATAAGAATGGCCATGCTAGATCAGACCATTGTTCAGTCTAGCCCAGTATCCTGTCTTCTGAATGGACAGAGTAGGTAATCAAAATTATGGTAAAAAATAATTGGGGGAAAAAACGCGTCTCAGGATATCTTCACATCAGGAAAGCTCTCTTTTCTTCTACTCTAAATTACGTTGCATAATAGTAATAACACAGTAAAGAATGACGTATCAATCTATCTATCGATCTATCCCTCCACACATTCATCTATCGATCTACCAACCTCTCTAACAATCTGTCTGTCATCATCATAATCTACTCCAGATTCTCTCTCTCTCTTTAAAATAAAATAAAATATTCTCTCTCCCCTATTCCTTGTTGTTTCATAGATACAAACCTCTTGTATCTTAGACACATCAATAAAACAATATCTTTCTTTCACTATAGTCTTCTAAAATGGACCTGGTATTGAGAGAACAGGGATCCAAATACACCACCATGTATCACAGACCCCAGTGTAAATCCAAGTCCCCATCAGAACTGGAAAAAGACAACTTGCTAACCATCAGTGGTCTGAAAGGATAGTGTACGTTACATCACCACACAACAAACCAGTTGCATTACAAAAGAGGAAGCTTGAGATTCCTTCATGTTTCCTTCCTGCCAGGGGGTTTAATATGCGTATAGCTTGAGTTATGGATGGCCAAAGTTTGTAAGAGGAGTGTGATGGGGTTACCTGGTTAATATTCATATTGGATTTTGAACACAGGGTAGGATGTTCTGCATATGTAAATGACGTAGAAGCAGTCAAACATGGACATTATCTTAGTGCCCATTACTACTCTTGTTGCTGCTACTACATTTACGTGGACACTTCACAGCAGGAGTTATTCCGTGGTACTAAAGGGGGCAAAGGTTTCTATAGTTTCATAAAGGTTTAGGCCATAAGGGACCATTAGCTCATCCATTCTGCCCTTCTGTTATCACAGGTCATTATGCTTCACCCACATACTAAGCACAATGATTTCAGTTAAACTAAAGGTATTTCAGCCCTCAGAAGACTAAACTGTTGTATGCCACAGGCACAGAACAGGAACATAAGAATGGCCATGCTAGCTCAGACCATTGTTCAGTCTAGCCCAGTATCCTGTCTTCTGACAGTGGCCAATGCCAGGTGCTTCAGAGGGAATGAACAGAACAGGGCAATTAGTCAATGATCCATCCCCTGTCATCCAATCCCAGTTCCTGGCAGTTGGAGGTTTAGGGACACCTAAATCATGGGGTTAAGTCCCTGACTGTTTAGGCTAATAGCCATTGATGGACCTATCCTCCATAAACTTATCTCAATCTTTTTTTAACCCAGTTATATTTTGGCCTGGCAACATCCCATGACAATGAGTTCCATAGGTTGATTGTATGTGATGTGAAAAAGTACTTCCTTTTGTTTGTTTTAAACCTGCTGCCTCTTAATTTCATTGGGTGATCCTTAGTTCTTGTGTTATGGGAAGGGGTAAATAGACTTAGGTGCTGTGAATGGTTGAGGTCCCTGTGGCAGGGAATTGATCAGCTGAGATGTGACCATTTGATCCTAGCAGGTGATCCACACACTCCATGCTGAAGAGAAAGGTGAAATCCCATGAGGTCCCTGCAAATCTGACCTGGAGGAAAGGCCTTCCAAATCCCAAATGTAGTGACCATTTAGCCCCAGCCAGGCACCTACAGCAAGCCTTCAGATCATTGCTCCAACCCTGAGAATGGAAAGGGTGCAGGGCACCCCCGTATACTCCTGCACTGGATACCGGAGGATGGTATGGGCCCAGGAGAAGATCAGTCATAGCCCCTTACCAGAGAAGCACTATATCGGTCAGAATCAGCCTCTTGGTCTAATCCAGGAGCTGAGCTCATGGTGAGGACACGATTAAGCCATTTACTAATTATACTACTACTGCTTCTGTGACCTATTCCACCATCATCACCACAACCTGTACCCATGTTACTACTGCTTTTCTTCTTCTAGCTTGCATCCCACCTAAACAGAGTCAGCTCTTCAAGTCCTTCTTCTCCATTCCAGTCTGTCTTGAAGCAGTTCCTCTGAAACTTTTCAGCTAACCAGATCCTTTTGTAGGACATCCATCCATCTAGTTTTGGATCATCATTCTGTTACCCTCCTCTTCTAAGTTCAACAGGCTGTTTCCCATCTGTTCTTCCAGTTTTCCTTTCACACGCCCAAATCATCTAAACCTGGATTCTCTTAGCTTTTCTATAATCAGTACCACCTTCACACTTCCTCTAATTTGTTCGTTCCAAGCATGGCCCATTCTTATACCTCCAAGCATCCACCTTAACAATTTCATTTCCACTTTATTCAAGATCTGCTCTAGTCTCTAGTAACTTGTGTCACTACTATTGTTAATTCAACAGAAGTTTTGCTTTTGACTTTAATGGGGCCCAAATTTCTTGCCAACACTCTCCATGTAAGTTGGACAATTGCTCTGCCCTGACTCCTCTTCCATGTCCCCAGCCCACACCTTCTTCTTTTCTCTTTGGCAGAGCTTTATGAGGCCTCTAGAGCCTGTGGTGTGTAAGCTGAGACACATGGAAGCCTATTATTTGCACATACCCTAGCAAGGCAGCTTTGATCATATATCCTAATGCAGAAAAGCTACAGCAACATGTGGCCATAAAAAGAAATACCGCCTCGTTCTGAGGCTGTGATGGACTTTCTGTGACCTCTAACCTCTGGGCCTCTGGGTGTTTCTCTAGTGCAAAAAAAAAGAATCAACTACACATGTTCAATTTCCATGAGGACCCACTGATTACTTCTTGGGAGTCACTAAACAGTGGCAGTGGCTTCGACAGTGCCTGCGTCCTGGTGACATCAGTGTTTCATGATGCTACCCTAGTCACAATCACTGCAAAGCAATGGTCGGGAACCCAGCATGACATCACTCACGGCTTGGTTCAAACACAAACCAACTCACCAGCTCTCTGAGCCTAAACCAGACTGATCTAAGCTGCCCATTTTTTTGATAGCTCGCTACATCAGGTGTAGCCAGCTGTGTAAGTCTGGAAGCCTCCGCTCTTCATCTATGATAACTAAGGGCAGTTCTGGTTGCTTGGAAACATCACAGCAGAGCCTCTTTCAGGGTACCTCCCTGGTGAACACCAAAATGTATATAAATGGGTGCCTTTTGTCACTTGGAGAATTGTGCTGAAGCAGAAGCAATTTGCTCCCAAGCAGGTAAGTTAGAGGGGAATGGATGAAATTTATATATATATATAATTAGAAAACCTGAAAACAGATTAATTTTCAGGTTTTGGGTGGAAATTTTGGAGGTTTGGTTGCAAAAGTACCCCCAAAAAAGTGCTTTGTGAGATTTTTTTGTTTTTCAATGAACAGTTGAAATTTTCCACAAGGGAAAAATACAACAAAAAACCCACACCAAACCCAAAACATTTTTTCACCCATCCAACTTGAAAGGTTTACATTTCGACTGGAATGTCTGAAAAAATAATCTATGCTTTTAATTGCCAATGGGAAATAAGTATCTAAATCCCCTAGATGGTTTAATAAATTATAGCCAACATGTTTTATCTGTTTCTATATTTTTGGGTCATGTCCTTGTATATATATACATCCGCGTGTTTGCATTTGTAGGTTTCTGCATCCTTGTGTATATATGTGAATAGAATTGTGCTCGTGCATTTGATTGCATTTTTGGTGATTACGATCACATGTTCATATGCTTGTGTGCATCATTGTTTTTATGTTCACATGTATATAAACTGGTCTATTGAATAGGGGAGGAGCAATAGATAAGATATATTTTGATTTTAGTAAGCCGTTTGATGCAGTCCTCCATGACTTTTTCATAAGCAAACCAGGGAAATGTGATCTAGATTGAATTACTATAATATGAGTAAAAAACTGATTGAAAGGCTGTACTGAAAGGGTCCGTCCACACAGCAAAAAAACTAACCCTGTGTCTGCAAGTCTCAGAGCCCGTATTATAGACTTGGGCTTGCGGGGATTATGCTATGGCATTAAAAATAGCCATGTAGACTACCAGTTTGAAGCTCAGGGAGAGGAATGGGTTTCAGAGCCTGACCTCCAGCCCAAGCCAGAATGTCTACATGGCTATTTTTATTGTTGCAGAATGAACCCTACAAGACCAAGTCTGCAGACCCAGGTTCTGAGACTCACTGCTGCTGAGTAGTTTTTGGTGTGTTTTTGTTTTGTTTTGTTTTTGCCATTTAGATGTACCCAAAGAGTAGTTATCAGTGGTTCTCTGTTGAACTGGGAGAATGTATCTAGTGGGGTCCCAAAGGGTTCTGTCCTGCGTCTGGTAGTATCCAATATTTTCATTAATGATTTGGATAATGGAGTGGAGTGTATGCTTATAAAATCTGCAGATGACACCAAGCTGGAAGTCTTTGCAAGCACTTTGGAGGACAGGATAAGAATTCAAAATGACCTTGACAAATTGGAGATTTCATCTGAAATCAACAAGATGAAATTCAATAAAGACAAATGCAAAGTTAGGAAGAAAAAATCAAATGCACAATTATGGCTAAAAAGGATCTGGGGGTTAGAGTGGATCACAAATTGAATTTGCGGAAAAAACAGCTAATATTCTGGGGTGTATTAACAGGAGTGTCGTCTGTAAGATACAAGAAGTAATTATCTCAGCACTAGTGAGGCCTCAGCTGGAGTACTGTGTGTAGGGCTTAAGAAAGATGTGCACAAAGTGGAGAGAGTCCAATGGAGAGCAATGAAAATGATCAAAGGGTTTAGCAAACCTGAGCTGTGAGGAAAGGTTAAAAAAACTGGGTGTGTTCACGCTTGAGAAAAGATGAGCGAGGGGGGACCTGAGAACAGTCTTCTGATATGTGACGGGCTGTGACAAAGAGGGTGGAAATCAAAAGATATGCTCCAGAAATATGCATTGAAGCTAGTTACCTTTATAATACGGTTTGACAAGTTACAAAATGCTATACATCATGAAAATCCAACCCACCAGTTTGTAACAGCTCCATAACTTGTTGCTTTGTTCCATACTTTTCTCATCTCTGTTTTGGATACTACATTCCAAACCAGTTGCTCAAAGAATGGCCACCTGAAAGGCAATTGCCCATCAACTTTGATAACACATGGCTAGAGGCATCAGCTTGTCCTTTGTCTTTGAGAAACCAGTCTACCCCCTCTTGCTGTCCAGAGGACCCTGTTTACTATTTATATGTAAACTGAGGTAAACATGCATTTCTTTCTTTAGGGCTATGTGCTTTTGAACATGGGCTTATAACATCAAAGCGGGGGATTTCATAACTTGACATATCATGTTGCTACATACATTTCACCATGATAGTATTGACCAGCAAGTTATTAGTTTTCAAATGATACCTCACAAGGCATAAGTTGTACCAAGATTACTGCAATAGAGGGGTGCATTCGGTCACACAACCCTTTTGCATTTGCGTTCCATGAACATTTGAGCACACAAGGCCAAACCCACACCTCATATAAACTGATGTAGCTGCATTAATGCCGGTGGAGCTATTGTGATTTATATCAGCTGAGGACATGACCCTTAAGATTAACAAGCTGAAATACAGCCCAGGAGACAAAGTTAAATGATACCTTTAAGCCTCAACATACAGTACATGCCAGGCTAGGCAGTCATCCAATGAAGGGTGGAGGAAACACCGTCAGAGAAATGTAACAGAACAGCACTGTGTAAATTTTGAATAACACATTTTCTAAGAATGATCTGGAGACAAAATATTCTTTACTGATGAACTCTATGAGCACTTTTATATCATGAATATATTGGAGAATTTTTGTTTCTGTTCTCAGACAATTCAAAAAAGAAAGTAATAGAAATGATGAAAAGCTGCAATTCATGCAATAACTTCTTTGTTCTCTGTTATTCAATCCTCTCGAGAAATGCTAGTGGTGGAGAATTGGCCAACAGACCATACAAGTGGGCGTTGATTTAAAAAAAATGGAAGTTAGAGGGCCAGTGTTACCTCACATTTCATTTAACGTCTGAGTTAATTATCTGAAAGGGGCATGTTAATGAAATACCCAAAGTATTTTCAAATACATCTCTGAATGACATACACGACAGAAGGAAACAGACAGAGCGAGAGGTTAGCAACAAGGACAGAAAAATCTATCTATCTATCTATCTATCTATCTACATCACTATGGTATCACAATTAAGGCCCTGATCTTACAAAGATTGCCCACGTACTTAATTTTGCACACTATAATCAGTCCCATTGACTTCCATTCATTGCACTATTGGGCTCCAAGGGTGATATGGGGAAAAACTAAAAATAAAATGAGTGGTTGTAAAGTGATATGGTTGCCAAAAGGTCCAGTGTAGAGAAATCAAGGCACCCTTCCATCTGTCCTCCATTAAGAATGATCAGAGTGAAATGGCTATAAAAAAAATCTACACTGATGGGCATAAATATAAACAGCAGACATGATAAATATAAACAAGTCCATGGGGCCGGACGAGTTGCATCCGAGAGTGCTAAAGGAATTGGCGGATGTGATTGCAGAGCCATTGGCCATTATCTTTGAAAACTCGTGGCAAACGGGGGAAGTCCCAGATGACTGGAAAAAGGCTAATGTAGTGCCAATCTTTAAAAAAGGGAAGAAGGAGGATCCTGGGAACTACAGACCAGTCAGCCTCACCTCAGTCCCCGGAAAAATCATGGAGCAGGTCCTCAAGGAATCAATCCTGAAGCACTTACACGAGAGGAAAGTGATCAGGAACAGTCAGCATGGATTCACCAAGGGAAGGTCATGCCTGACTAATCTAATCGCCTTCTATGATGAGATTACTGATTCTGTGGATGAAGGGAAAGCAGTGGATGTATTGTTTCTTGACTTTAGCAAAGCTTTTGACACGGTCTCCCACAGTATTCTTGTCAGCAAGTTAAAGAAGTATGGGCTGGATGAATGTACTATAAGGTGGGTAGAAAGTTGGCTAGATTGTCGGGCTCAACGGGTAGTGATCAATGGCTCCATGTCTAGTTGGCAGCCGGTGTCAAGTGGAATGCCCCAGGGGTCGGTCCTGGGGCCGGTTTTGTTCAATATCTTCATAAATGATCTGGAGGATGGTGTGGATTGCACTCTCAGCAAATTTGCGGATGATACTAAACTGGGAGGAGTGGTAGATACGCTGGAGGGCAGAGATAGGATACAGAGGGACCTAGACAAATTGGAGGATTGGGCCAAAAGAAACCTGATAAGGTTCAATAAGGATAAGTGCAGAGTCCTGCACTTAGGACGGAAGAACCCAATGCACAGCTACAGACTAGGGACCGAATGGCTAGGCAGCAGTTCTGCGGAAAAGGACCTAGGGGTTACAGTGGACGAGAAGCTGGATATGAGTCAGCAGTGTGCCCTTGTTGCCAAGAAGGCCAATGGCATTTTGGGATGTATAAGTAGGGGCATAGCGAGCAGATCGAGGGACGTGACCGTTCCCCTCTATTCGACATTGGTGAGGCCTCATCTGGAGTACTGTGTCCAGTTTTGGGCCCCACACTACAAGAAGGATGTGGATAAATTGGAGAGAGTCCAGTGAAGGGCAACAAAAATGATTAGGGGTCTGGAACACATGACTTATGAGGAGAGGCTGAGGGAACTGGGATTGTTTAGTCTGCGGAAGAGAAGAATGAGGGGGGATTTGATAGCTGCTTTCAACTACCTGAGAGGTGGTTTCAGAGAGGATGGTTCTAGACTATTCTCAGTGGTAGAAGAGGACAGGACAAGGAGTAATGGTCTCAAGTTGCAGTGGGGGAGGTTTAGGTTGGATATTAGGAAAAACTTTTTCACTAGGAGGGTGGTGAAACACTGGAATGCATTACCTAGGGAGGTGGTAGAATCTCTTTCCTTGGAAGTTTTTAAGGTCAGGCTTGACAAAGCCTTGGCTGGGATGATTTGATTGGGGATTGGTCCTGCTTTGAGCAGGGGGTTGGACTAGATGACCTCCTGAGGTCCCTTCCAACCCTGATATTCTATGATTCTATGATTCTATGATGGCAAGAGGAAGTTGTTTCTATATTTCTGAATGCAGAACATTGTGCATGGTCTCTCGGCTGAGAGGTGAAATGACAGACCAAAAGTTGGAAACAAAACCCAGGTCTTCTGAGTTCCATGCTACAATGCAGCCCACCCACAGTGCATTGGAGAGGTGTCACTCCAGCAATGGATCATGTGGCAAGAGAAATATACAAGCAATATTGCTGAGGAAAATGTTTAGATTTCTCCAGCAGCAGTGATAACTGGTGGTAAACACTCCAGTCCAGTTTCTTCAAGTAAGACTAGGGATGGTAATCATCAAAGGGGTCCTTTTTTGCAATAATTGAATTGTAAATGTTGGCACTGTACTACAAAAGCAAATGTCTCTTTATTATCATTGCAGCGTTCTCTTCCCCCCTCCCATGGATACTCCCCCTGGCACACATGAAAGCAGAAATCAAACGTCCATCATGGAATTTATCCTCCTGGGATTTGGGAATGTCCCAGAACTGCAGGTTCTTCTCTTCCTGTTGTTTCTAGTGATCTACACCATGACCATGGCTGGGAACATCCTCACTGTTGTGCTAGTTGTGGCTGATCGGCACCTTCAGACCCCCATGTACTTCTTCTTGGGGAACCTGTCCTGCTTGGAGATTTGCTACACCTCCAACATCCTGCCCAGGATGCTGGCCAGTCTCCGGACTGGGGACAGAACCATTTCTGTGAGTGGCTGCTTCATGCAGCTTTATTGTTTTGGAGTCTTGGCATGTTCAGAATGCTATCTCCTGGCAGCGATGTCTTATGATAGGTATTTAGCGATATGTAAACCACTGCACTATGTGTCCCTTATGAATGATAGGTTCTGCTTCCAGCTAGTGGTTGGGTCTTGGATTAGTGGATTTGTGGCTGCTTCCATAATAGTATCTGGGCTATCGATGTTAATGTTCTGCGGTCCCAATAAAATTGACCATTTCCTGTGTGAATTCAACGTAGTGATAAAACTCTCCTGCAGTGACACCCACAGCATGGTACTTGTGGCTTTCCTGCTGTCCTCCTTATTCACACTACCACCATTTCTATTAACCCTGACTTCCTACATTTCTATCATCACCACCATCCTGAGAATCCCTTCCAGCACTGGCAGGCAAAAGGTATTTTCCACTTGCTCCTCTCACCTCATGGTGGTGACCATTTACTATGGGACCCTAATCATTGTTTACTTGCTCCCAGACATCAACACACTGCGAGGCATGACCAAAGTCTTCTCTGTCTTCTACACCATCCTCACACCACTAGTCAACCCCCTCATCTACAGCCTGAGAAACAAAGAGGTAAAGGAGGCCCTGAGGAAAGTTGTCAGGAAATTTGGGACTTTCACAGCAGTTCAGAGAATTCAAGCTAATGCCTTTAGATCAAAATGAAAATGGAGACCATGTGATGCAGCTCATGTTATCTAAACTCGGAGTCTGATCCTGCTATCTCTGGCTCAAGTCAGTCCTTCATGAACGTCATCCCATTCAAACAAACCATATGGAATGTCAGTCCTACTGAAATCAATGTGATTTACAGGTGTTCACTGAATGTGCCATGTATTGAATTGTATTGTGTATTGAAAACTGTGTTAAAATCACAAGTTATCATTCCAAGTTTGGAAGGGGTTTACTGGTCCTGCATGCAGGCAAAGGACTCTGTAGGGAAGCCTGCAATCTAGGAGTAGGAGTCAGTCTGCACAGAGCCAACCTAGAGCAAGGTTCAGTGAATTATGCCTAAGGGAGAAGCCTGCTTTGTCTCTCACTGGTTTGGGGGTTTTGTGAACTATCGTTCTGTATTCTAAGAAATAAAGTCATATTATGTTGCAACCTTCCAGCAAGAGTGTTTTATGTTTGCATCTAAATTTCTCTGTGTTTGTGCTGTGAGCATAAAATTCAGTGCCTATCATGCTGTGGTTTCTTCTGAGTAGAACTAATCAGGAATTCCATCCACACACACCCCATGAAAAAAATTGGAAAAAAAATCCATTTTCAGCTACATTTTTTGATGATTTTTTTGAGATTTTCAACAACAAAAATCAACCACTATTTTTTAAAAATTGAAAATAGACATTTCCCCAAGGAAAAGTCCATTTTGATGAAATAGCCATTTTCTGCCCAAACTCCTCCCCTCTGCCCCCCTCCCCCATGTTTCTAATGGAAAATCTCAACCATTTCTACTACTGAGCTAGATTTCTCATTAACTTTCTGGACTGATATTTTTCATACATCATGATCATTCATGGAGGGGTGGATGAGTGGATGGATGAAGTGCTGGTCATTTTGGTGAAACTTTCAGGTTAAATTCCCATGGCCATGGTGATGCTTCCCAGAGGAACCTGGGTTTGGGAGGCACTTTGCCAACACCTGTCCTTGTTGCAAGGGAGACTTGTTTGTGCCTCTGGTCACACAAGCTTCTCCTTCTAAGACTCTGTAGGCCTACACATGCCAATCATAACATATGGTGTAAAACTCGTCCAAAGCACCAACTACCCCAACAGCAACAATATGGGTGAAATGAGACAATCAGTACACTCATGAAAGAACTCACACAGAAAAATGATAAAAGACAAAAGCACACTATCACTGATGGGCAAACACTTTTCACAAAATGATCACTACATATCTGACCTCTCAGTCCTCATCCTCAAAGGAAACCTTTCTAAAGATGAGCTTGGGAGCTTAAATTCATCAATACATCAAAACTCATCAATGCCTCCTGAGCCAGTAGGGCACAGCTGTCAAATTCAGGATCGCCCACCTCCCAAATCTCAGCCACTTACTCATTGATCCTTCGGGTAGGCTGAGCAGAAAGAAGAATTATTTTAGAAGAGATGATGACCATGTCAGGTCCTTCCATTGAACAAAACATTTCACAAAACGGCTTAAAGAGAGCTTCCAGAGTTCAAATCATGGCTTAATGGTAAGAAATGTTCCACATTAGCTATGGTACATGTCAAAAGATCCATAATTTTGTGGAGTTTTGCTGGTATTATTATTTTTTATTTGTTTTCAGGTTAGTCAATAACATTGTAGACTTTATGAACTATGGATGGGATTTTCAAAGGAGACTAAGGAAGTTAGATGCTCAAATCCCATTTACATTCAAAGACAATACATTAATCAGGTGCTTTTATTGCTTTAAACAGTAAAAAGAGTGTGAAAAAGGAATTTCCTCCAGATTTTCTTATACATTACCAACTTTACTCCAGTTGGAAACCAGTAACAATGGTCATATTTGCCCTTATGTTTCATTTGGTAAATTAGGCTGGAGAACATTCCTTTTTCAACCAACTAATTTATAAGGCATTGTTGTGGAACTCAGAAGGCCTGGTTACATTCCTGGCTCAACCACAGACTCCCTGGATGACCTTTGCTGAGTCACTTAGAATCATAGAATATCAGGGGTGGAAGGGACCTCAGGAGGTCATCTAGTCCAACCCCCTGCTCAAAGCAGGACCAATCCCCAAATTTTGCCCCGATCCCTAAATGGCCCCGTCAAGGATTGAACTCACAACCCTGGGTTTAGCTGGCTAAATCTCAAACCACTGAGCTATCCCTCCACCCAAATCTTCTTTATTGTTCAGTGGTCATCCATAAGAAAAGAGAGCACAAAACCGAAGCATAATATCGTATTCTACCACCCCCTGTTGGGAAGCTGTGTATCAAACACCCATGCTCTGGTTTCCCCGTCTGCATGGGAATAACATAGACCACCCTCAAAGAGGTGCTGCTAGAGTAAACTCAATTCATCTCTAAAAAATGTTAATCTATCCAACTATACTCTTAGCCCAGCAGAAGAATCTGTCCTATCTCGGAGCCTCTCCTTCTGCCCCTCCACCCCCACGACCATGATACAGTTCTGTGGTGACCTAGAATCCTATTTTCGACATCTCCGACGGGAATATTTCCAACACACCTCTGAACAACATACTAACCCACAGATACCTTACTACCAACACTACAAAAAGAAGCATTGTGGGTGGACTCCTCCTGAAGGTCGAAACAAAAGACTAGACTTCTACATAGATAGCTTCCGCCGACATGCATGTGCTGAAATGGTGGAAAAGCAGCATCACTTGCCCCATAATCTCAGCTGTGCAGAACACAACGCCATCCACAGCCTCAGAAACAACTCTGACATCATAATCAAAAAGGCTGACAAAGGAGGTGCTGTCGTCATCATGAATAGGTCGGAATATGAACAAGAGGCTGCTAAGCACCTGTCAAGGTTCCTTCCCCACTCTGAACTCTAGGGTACAGATGTGGGGACCTGCATGAAACCCGCCCCAAGCTTATTTTTACCAGCTTAGGTTAAAACTTCCCCAAGGGACAAACTATTTTACCTTTTGTCCCTGGACTTTATTGCTGCCACCACTAAGCGCCTAACAAATATATAACAGGGAAAGAGCCCGCTTGGAAACATCTTCCCCCCCAAAATCCTCCCCAAACCCTACATCCCCTTTCCTGGGGAAGGCTTGATAAAAATCCTCACCAATTTACATAGGTGAACACAGATCCAAACCCTTGGATCTTCAGAACAAGGAAAAAGCAATCAGGTTCTTCAAAGAAGAATTTTAATAAAAGAAAAAGTAAAAGAATCACCTCTGTAAAATCAGGATGGTAAATACCTTACAGGATAATCAGATTCAAAACATAGAGAATCCCTCTAGGCAAAACCTTAAGTTACAAAAAGACACAAAAACAGGAATCTACATTCCATTCAGCACAACTTATTTTCTCAGCCATTTAAACAAAACAGAATCTAACGCATATCTAACTAGATTGCTCACTGATTTTTTTTACAGGAGTTCTGACCTGCATTCCTGCTCCGGTCCCGGAAAAAACAACACACAGACAGAGGGAACCTTTGTTTCTCCCCCCTCCAGCTTTGAAAGTATCTTGTCTCCTCATTGGTCATTTTGATCAGGTGCCAGTGAGGTTATCCTAGCTTCTTAACCCTTTACAGGTGAAAGGGTTTTTCCTCTGGCCAGGAGGGATTTAAAGGTGTTTACCCTTCCCTTTATATTTATGACAATGGAGATTTAAGGAATTTGAGAACATGGCCCATTCTGAGGACACAAATCCCAAATGAACATAGGCTAAGGCACGGCTAGGAATATTACAGAACTTTCTTCATTAAAAGTGTGATGTTGCACCTCATAATGCTCTATGGAAATATGCTTATGAATGTAAATATGACATAACTGGAATATGTTTTACGCTACCTATGCCTTGTAACATATCTCTGCAAAGATTATGTTCTACTGAATATATTCATCCTATTTGTATGCATGTATCATTTTTGTATTCAAAGTTATGAATATTGGCTGTGTACTTGTTTGATTTTAAGTAGCCTTAGTAAGGTATTTGGTCAGCTTCTTTAGAAAGGAATTTGCAAGTTAAGTGCCCAATCAAGGAACACTTAATGGATGATGGATCTTGGAAGACTACAATCCACATAAGAAGTCTACTTGAGGATGTTCAAGATAGCATGTAAACAATGACTGCTGCCTGTAAAAACTGAGTCATGCACGGACATCTGACTTGCCCATGTGACTCCAAAACTCCATATTGGAGCTAGATTTTGCATAAGAGAGAGGAGGGGTCTCCACCCACAAGAGAGAGTCTGTTTAAGCCCCCGGGAGACCCCTCCATTTGGTATTTAGGTGGCTCAAGAGATAGCCTCTCCATCCCCAAAGGATACTTGAAAGAAACTGGAACAAAGGACAGTAACTGCAGGGGTGTGAGTGATTGCTGGACCCAGACTAGAAGGAGCCTAGTCTGTAAAAGAAGCTCACTGGAACATCTCTGAGGGTGAGATTTCATCTGTAAACACTTTCTTACTGTATTAAACATAGACTTGCATGTTTTATTTTATTTTACTTTATTTTATTTTGTTCTGTCTGTTATTACTTGGAACCACTTAAATCCTACCTTTTGTATTTAATAAAATCACTTTTTACTTATTAATTAACCCAGAGTATATATTAGTACTGGGGGGCGGGAATGGGGGGGGGGGCAAACAGCTGTGCAAATCTCTCTATCACTGTTATAGAGGGCAAACAATTAATGAGTTTGCCCTGTATAAGATTTATACAGGGTAAAACGGATTTATTTAGCGTTTGGACCCCATTTGGATCTGGGCATCTGAGTGTTGGAGACAGGAGCACTTCTTAAGCTGTTTTCAGTTAAGCCTGCAGCTTTTAGGGGACATGTTTCAGACCTGGGTCTGTGTTTTCAGCAGGCAAGCATGTCTGGCTCAAACCAGGCAGGGCTCTGAAGTCCTAAGCTGGCAGGGAAAACAGACTCAGAGGTAGTCAAAGCACATTTGGTGGCAGTCCCAAAGGGGGTTTCTGTGATCCAACCCAGCACAAGAAGGTGAAGAAGAGATAACTTCATGACACAGTACAAGATAAAGGGTGCATGAGACTCCACAAAGTGCAGTGATCAGGAATACATTTCTAAGTGGCCTATCCTTATCAGAGACTGGGTTGCAGTACAGAGCATGGTGAGGGCAGTGTCTCCATCCAAATGTAGGGATGCTGAGGCAACCTCCATGCACTGCCAAATCTACAGCACCTATCCCAGGGTGGGAAATGTCCAAGTAAAGTGCACTACAGCTGCTTGGCAGATGACAAAAGTAACTACAGCCAGGAAGGAGGTGAGATGTTTTCCCACAGTTTCTGACTCCCTGTTGTCTTGTGGAAAGGTAATGGACCCTGAGCTGGGCAGGAGAGGAAATCTGCTCTCCTTGCCTGAGTGTTTGGGGAACAACAGGCCATCCCAGTGGAGTGGGGAATTAATATCCCTCCAGCTTCCCCCAGAAAAGCTGAATTTAGGCCACCAGAATTCCTGGGCCCTGATTGCCGGTGAGATGGGGCAGAGAGAGGAATTTAGCCAATGGGGAGGTCTGAATAATCTCCCTTGCTAGACCTCTCTGATGTTACAAGCAGTGCATGGTGGAGAGCCACTTGACAGGGAGGCATCCCTGCCTTATTTCTACTTTTGGTTGAAAAAATTGCCGTGTATAATATTTCCATGGTGGAGAGACGTTCAATCCATTGTGGGGAAGCCATCCTCTTGAGGGACAATGGGACACCACATACAAGCCTTACAAACCAGATGGGAGATGGGAGTGGTAGGACCAGGTTGCATGTTTACACCCAACTATTTGGGGGCAAGAAGGCAAGAAGGGTTTGATGCAGCATCCAGTGGACATAACTGGACACTGTAAGAAGGAGGTTCGTAGGATTGTGTCTGGGACTGGAGATATTGGCTAGTATCATTTGGTTGCACAATCCAAGTAGCTTACATGCCAGAGGCTGTGCGTGAACAGCCCAGGAGAACAGCAAGAAGGCAAGAAGGGTTTGATGCTTCCCTCTGTTGTTATCAGGACCAGTGATCTGCTAGATCACTCCAGTCTTTGACTCTGGGAGCCAGCCTTACCCTCCTCTGCTGTGATCAACCCTGATCTTAAAAACTTCTAAGGAAGGAGATTCTACCACCTCCCTAGATAACGCATTCCAGTGCTTCACCACCCTCCGAGTGAAAAAGTTTTTCCTAATATCCAACCTAAACCTCCCCCACTGCAACTTGAGACCATTACTCCTTGTCCTGTCATCTTCTACCACTGAGAATAGTCTAGAACCATCCTCTTTGGAACCACCTCTCAGGTAGTTGAAAGCAGCTATCAAATCCCCCCTCTTTCTTCTCTTCCGCAGACTAAACAATCCCAGTTCCCTCAGCCTCTCCTCATAAGTCATGTGTTCCAGACCCCTAATCATTTTTGTTGCCCTTCGCTGGACTCTCTCCAATTTATCCACATCCTTCTTGTAGTGTGGGGCCCAAAACTGGACACAGTACTCCAGATGAGGCCTCACCAATGTCGAATAGAGGGGAATGATCACGTCCCTCGATCTGCTCGCTATGCCCCTACTTATACATCCCAAAATGCCATTGGCCTTCTTGGCAACAAGGGCACACTGCTGACTCATATCCAGCTTCTCGTCCACTGTAACCCCTAGGTCCTTTTCCGCAGAACTGCTGCCTAGCCATTCGGTCCCTAGTCTGTAGCTGTGCATTGGGTTCTTCTGTCCTAAGTGCAGGACCCTGCACTTATCCTTATTGAACCTCATCAGGTTTCTTTTGGCCCAATCCTCCAATTTGTCTAGGTCCCTCTGTATCCTATCTCTGCCCTCCAGCGTATCTACCACTCCTCCCAGTTTAGTATCATCCGCAAATTTGCTGAGAGTGCAGTCCACACCATCCTCCAGATCATTTATGAAGATATTGAACAAAACCGGCCCCAGGACCGACCCCTGGGGCACTCCACTTGACACCGGCTGCCAACTAGACATGGAGCCATTGATCACTACCCATTGAGCCCGACAATCTAGCCAACTTTCTACCCACCTTATAGTACATTCATCCAGCCCATACTTCTTTAACTTGCTGACAAGAATACTGTGGGAGACCGTGTCAAAAGCTTTACTAAAGTCAAGAAACAATACATCCACTGCTTTCCCTTCATCCACAGAATGTACTGTTCAAGGTGCCCTGTGGAATCAGATAGAATGAGACTCCCAGCCAGCACCACCTGTTTCTTTTGGTTATCCCACCAAAAACAGCATCATAGTTTTTTTGTTTTTTTAACACCATAAGTACGTCCATACTAGGGGATAAAAATGCCCCACAGCAGCAAGCTTCAAAGATTCAGTCAACTGACACGAGCTCATGGGGCTCAGGCTACAGGGCTGAAAATAGCAGAGTAGACATTCCCATTGGGGCTGGAGCTGGGCTCTGAGATCCTTTCACTTCACCGGGTTTTAAAGCCGGTCCTCCAGCCCAACAGGGAATGTCTACACTGTACTAGCTGTAAATGAGGCTGAATCATTTTGAAGAGCAAATAAATTTGGGAAAATTTCAATCGACTATAGGACATAGCATGAACATTAAATTCGCAAAATGTATCTGAATAAATGTTTCATTGAGAATAATTTGTCACTAATACTTTCTCCTTGGATCTGAATGACCTTAGAAAAGGACTATTCTTTGCACTAGTTCTAGAATCCAGAATCTTTTCTACAGAAGAATAACTACATATATTGTCCTCTTTTCTTCTTTTCTACCCTCATCTGGTTTTATCTTGCATTTCTCTCCACACAGCAGGAAATGTCCAACCAAAGCACCGTGACCAAGTTCCTTCTCCTGAGATTCTCTGATGTTCGGGAGCTGCAGATTTTGCACTTTGTGGTGTTCCTGGTGATTTACCTGGCAGCCCTGATGGGCAACCTTCTCATCATCGTAGCTGTAGCCCTCGACCACCATCTTCACAGCCGTATGTATTTCTTCCTAGATATCTGCTACATCTCCGTCACCATCCCCAAGTCCGTGGTGAACTCCCTAACCAACACGAGACAGATCTCTTTCTCTGGCTGTGTTGCCCAAGTCTATTTTGGTATCTTTGCCTTTTCAGAGTTGGTCCTTCTCACAGTGATGGCATATGACCGCTACGTTGCAATCTGCCATCCTTTGCGTTACAGGGTCATCATGACCAGAGGGGCATGTGCACAGATGGCAGCTGGTTCCTTGATCAGCAGCTGTATTTATTCATTGCTCCTCACTGCTTATGCCTTCCTGTTACTTTTCTGTGGGTCCAGTGTTGTTGATCAGTTCTTCTGTGATATCCCACAGCTACTGAAACTCTCGTGCTGATACAAGTGCTAATGAAATAGTGGATATTGTATGTAGTGCTTTTGTGGGGTTATTTTTCTTAATCTCCATATTGGTGTCCTACATTCACATCTTTTCTGTTGTGCTGAGAATCCCCTCTGCACAGGGCAGGTATAAAGCCTTCTCCACTTGTCTGCCACACCGAGTTGTGTTTTCATTGTTTATCAACACTGGAATATACATGTACCTAAGGCCAGGATCAGAATCTTCCCCCTATCAGCGCATGCTGGCTACTATGTTGTATTCTGTGGTTACCCCAGTAATAAATCCACTCATTTACAGCCTGAGAAACAAAGAGATAAAAGAAGCTCTGGGCAAAATTTCAAGCAAGATATTTTTCACCAAGAGCCTTTTTACTTCTTAATATGTATATAGGTTAATATTCCCTCCCCCGTCCAGGGTCTCGTATTCATAAATGAATGGCGGAATTCCTTTCAAATGCAGAGATGCTTTTAAATTCACTACAGCAGCGGTTCTCAAACTGTGGTTCGGAACCCCAAAGTGGGTCCTGACCCCAATTTAATGGGGTCACCAGGGCTCACTTAGACTTTCTGGGGCCCAGGGCTGAAGCCTGAGCTCCACCGTCCAATGCTGAAGTCGAAGCTGGAGGGCTTCAGGTCTGGGCAGAGGGGCTCAGGTTGTAGATCCCTGACTGGGCCTGAAACCCTTGGGATTTGACCCCCTGCCCTGGGTGGAGGGGCTCGGGTGGGCTCAGGCTTCAGGTTGTGTAGAAATTGTTGTTGTCAGAAGGTTGTCATGGTGCAATGAAGTTTGAGAACCCCTGCACTACAGGACAGTGCTAAGGTACTGTGATGATGTGTATATTATGAAAACTCATGTACAGCAGAACACAATTCTGAGAGTCTTCATTACATGCTAAAATAAGTAATGTGTCTCTAAGCGGTGTTTAAACATGGTGCGTGGGACAGATATGGCAAGTTCCTGCAACAGCATTGAAAAAACCTGACTGCATTAAGTTTCAAAGTCTTTGGAGTCCATTGTAATGAATGCAAAGTTTGTGTAATATTTGTATATATTTGTATATATGAGGGGAAAGCAGTGGACGTGTTGTTCCTTGACTTTAGCAAAGCTTTTGACATGGTTTCCCACAGTATTCTTCCCAGCAAGTTAAAGAAGTATGGGCTGGATGAATGGACTATAAGGTGGATAGAAAGCTGGCTAGATTGTCCGGCTCAACAGGTAGTGATCAATGGCTCCATGTCTAGTTGGCAGCCGGTATCAAGTGGAGTGCCCCAAGGGTCGGTCCTGGGGCCGGTTTTGTTCAATATCTTCATAAATGATCTGGAGGATGGTGTGGATTGCACCCTCATCAAGTTTGCAGATGACACTAAACTGGGAGGAGAGGTAGATACGCTGGAGGGTAGGGATAGGATCCAGAGGGCCCTAGACAAATTGGAGGATTGGGCCAAAAGAAATCTGATGAGGTTCAACAAGGACAAGTGCAGAGTCCTGCACTTAGGATGGAAGAATCCAATGCACCGCTACAGGCTAGGGACCGAATGGCTAGGCAGCAGTTCTGCGGAAAAGGACCTAGGGGTTACAGTGGACGAGAAGCTGGATATGAGTCAGCAGTGTGCCCTTGTTGCCAAGAAGGCCAATGGCATTTTGGGATGTATAAGTAGGGGCATAGCCAGCAGATCGAGGGACGTGATCGTTCCCCTCTATTCAACATTGGTGAGGCCTCATCTGGAGTACTGTGTCCAGTTTTGGGCCCCACACTACAAGAAGGATGTGGAAAAATTGGAAAGAGTCCAGCGGAGGGCAACAAAAATGATTAGGGGACTGGAACACACGACTTATGAGGAGAGGCTGAGGGAACTGGGATTGTTTAGTCTGAGGAAGAGAAGAAAGAGGGGGGATTTGATAGCTGCTTTCAACTACCTGAAAGGGGGTTCCAAAGAGGATGGATCTAGACTGTTCTCAGTGGTAATGGATGACAGAAGGAGTAATGGTCTCAAGTTGCAGTGGGGGAGGTTTAGGTTGGATATTAGGAAAAACTTTTTCACTCGGAGGGTGGTGAAGCACTGGAATGCGTTATCTAGGGAGGTGGTGGAATCTCCTTCCTTAGAAGTTTTTAAGATCAGGGTTGATCACAGCAGAGGAGGGTAAGGCTGGCTCCCAGAGTCAAAGATTGGAGTGATCTAGCAGATCACTGGTCCTGATAACAACAGAGGGAAGCATCAAACCCTTCTTGCCTTCTTGCTGTTCTCCTGGGCTGTTCACGCACAGCCTCTGGCATGTAAGCTACTTGGATTGTGCAACCAAATGATACTAGCCAATATCTCCAGTCCCAGACACAATCCTACGAACCTCCTTCTTACAGTGTCCAGTTATGTCCACTGGATGCTGCATCAAACCCTTCTTGCCTTCTTGCCCCCAAATAGTTGGGTGTAAACATGCAACCTGGTCCTACCACTCCCATCTCCCATCTGGTTTGTAAGGCTTGTATGTGGTGTCCCATTGTCCCTCAAGGGGGTGGCTTCCCCACAATGGATTGAACGTCTCTCCACCATGGAAATATTATACACGGCAATTTTTTCAACCAAAAGTAGAAATAAGGCAGGGATGCCTCCCTGTCAAGTGGCTCTCCACCATGCACTGCTTGTAACATCAGAGAGGTCTAGCAAGGGAGATTATTCAGACCTCCCCATTGGCTAAATTCCTCTCTCTGCCCCATCTCACCGGCAATCAGGGCCCAGGAATTCTGGTGGCCTAAATTCAGCTTTTCTGGGGGAAGCTGGAGGGATATTAATTCCCCACTCCACTGGGATGGCCTGTTGTTCCCCAAACACTCAGGCAAGGAGAGCAGATTTCCTCTCCTGCCCAGCTCAGGGTCCATTACCTTTCCACAAGACAACAGGGAGTCAGAAACTGTGGGAAAACATCTCACCTCCTTCCTGGCTGTAGTTACTTTTGTCATCTGCCAAGCAGCTGTAGTGCACTTTACTTGGACATTTCCCACCCTGGGATAGGTGCTGTAGATTTGGCAGTGCATGGAGGTTGCCTCAGCATCCCTACATTTGGATGGAGACACTGCCCTCACCATGCTCTGTACTGCAACCCAGTCTCTGATAAGGATAGGCCACTTAGAAATGTATTCCTGATCACTGCACTTTGTGGAGTCTCATGCACCCTTTATCTTGTACTGTGTCATGAAGTTATCTCTTCTTCACCTTCTTGTGCTGGGTTGGATCACAGAAACCCCCTTTGGGACTGCCACCAAATGTGCTTTGACTACCTCTGAGTCTGTTTTCCCTGCCAGCTTAGGACTTCAGAGCCCTGCCTGGTTTGAGCCAGACATGCTTGCCTGCTGAAAACACAGACCCAGGTCTGAAACATGTCCCCTAAAAGCTGCAGGCTTAACTGAAAACAGCTTAAGAAGTGCTCCTGTCTCCAACACTCAGATGCCCAGATCCAAATGGGGTCCAAACGCTAAATAAATCCGTTTTACCCTGTATAAATCTTATACAGGGCAAACTCATTAATTGTTTGCCCTCTATAACAGTGATAGAGAGATTTGCACAGCTGTTTGCCCCCCCCCCCATTCCCGCCCCCCAGTACTAATATATACTCTGGGTTAATTAATAAGTAAAAAGTGATTTTATTAAATACAAAAGGTAGGATTTAAGTGGTTCCAAGTAATAACAGACAGAACAAAATAAAATAAAGTAAAATAAAATAAAACATGCAAGTCTATGTTTAATACAGTAAGAAAGTGTTTACAGATGAAATCTCACCCTCAGAGATGTTCCAGTGAGCTTCTTTTACAGACTAGGCTCCTTCTAGTCTGGGTCCAGCAATCACTCACACCCCTGCAGTTACTGTCCTTTGTTCCAGTTTCTTTCAAGTATCCTTTGGGGATGGAGAGGCTATCTCTTGAGCCACCTAAATACCAAATGGAGGGGTCTCCCGGGGGCTTAAACAGACTCTCTCTTGTGGGTGGAGACCCCTCCTCTCTCTTATGCAAAATCTAGCTCCAATATGGAGTTTTGGAGTCACATGGGCAAGTCAGATGTCCGTGCATGACTCAGTTTTTACAGGCAGCAGTCATTGTTTACATGCTATCTTGAACATCCTCAAGTAGACTTCTTATGTGGATTGTAGTCTTCCAAGATCCATCATCCATTAAGTGTTCCTTGATTGGGCACTTAACTTGCAAATTCCTTTCTAAAGAAGCTGACCAAATACCTTACTAAGGCTACTTAAAATCAAACAAGTACACAGCCAATATTCATAACTTTGAATACAAAAATGATACATGCATACAAATAGGATGAATATATTCAGTAGAACATAATCTTTGCAGAGATATGTTACAAGGCATAGGTAGCGTAAAACATATTCCAGTTATGTCATATTTACATTCATAAGCATATTTCCATAGAGCATTATGAGGTGCAACATCACACTTTTAATGAAGAAAGTTCTGTAATATTCCTAGCCGTGCCTTAGCCTATGTTCATTTGGGATTTGTGTCCTCAGAATGGGCCATGTTCTCAAATTCCTTAAATCTCCATTGTCATAAATATAAAGGGAAGGGTAAACACCTTTAAATCCCTCCTGGCCAGAGGAAAAACCCTTTCACCTGTAAAGGGTTAAGAAGCTAGGATAACCTCACTGGCACCTGATCAAAATGACCAATGAGGAGACAAGATACTTTCAAAGCTGGAGGGGGGAGAAACAAAGGTTCCCTCTGTCTGTGTGTTGTTTTTTCCGGGACCGGAGCAGGAATGCAGGTCAGAACTCCTGTAAAAAAAATCAGTGAGCAATCTAGTTAGATATGCGTTAGATTCTGTTTTGTTTAAATGGCTGAGAAAATAAGTTGTGCTGAATGGAATGTAGATTCCTGTTTTTGTGTCTTTTTGTAACTTAAGGTTTTGCCTAGAGGGATTCTCTATGTTTTGAATCTGATTATCCTGTAAGGTATTTACCATCCTGATTTTACAGAGGTGATTCTTTTACTTTTTCTTTTATTAAAATTCTTCTTTGAAGAACCTGATTGCTTTTTCCTTGTTCTGAAGATCCAAGGGTTTGGATCTGTGTTCACCTATGTAAATTGGTGAGGATTTTTATCAAGCCTTCCCCAGGAAAGGGGATGTAGGGTTTGGGGAGGATTTTGGGGGGGAAGATGTTTCCAAGCGGGCTCTTTCCCTGTTATATATTTGTTAGGCGCTTAGTGGTGGCAGCAATAAAGTCCAGGGACAAAAGGTAAAATAGTTTGTCCCTTGGGGAAGTTTTAACCTAAGCTGGTAAAAATAAGCTTGGGGCGGGTTTCATGCAGGTCCCCACATCTGTACCCTAGAGTTCAGAGTGGGGAAGGAACCTTGACATCCATAAATCCATTGTATACCCCTGGCCTCATTGACTTCATTGGAGCTATACTGGGGATCTGGGGAACTCACCTGATTTCTGTGGATCTACATTGATTTACCCAAGTTGGGGATCTGGTCCATTGATTTGAGATTATCTGCACTTAGAGCTATGCACAGATACAAAATTTATATCCGTGGGTGTGTATATCCACACATATAAAGTGGACCTTTGTGGAGCTGCAGGGCTCTAGTGACAATGTGTGAGACCAGCAGGGTCAAGGCCAGCAATTGGACCAGAAACTGCAGCGGCCAAAGCAGCAGAATGTTGGGCCTCCGCTCGCAAGAGCCAGCACCCAGCCCAGGCAGTTCTTCCATTATGGCTGTACTGCCCCCAGCACGACCCACGGGTGCAAGCACCAGGCTCACCAGCCGCTGTCCCTGGTCACGCTAGTGTGTGCATGGAGCTTGCATGCTCCCAGACAGCAGTTGCACGCCACAATTAAATGACGTCCAGAAGTGGACCTCCATGGTGCTGAATTTCTTCCATTGGCCCCTGTATTAGCAAAAGAGCGTGAGACATAAGGCCTGGTATGAGACAGTACGTGCTCACAGAATCTGGCAAGAACGGGACTAATATTGCAGAAATATACATTTCTAAGAAGTACTAGTCACAAGGTACTTACTCAAACACATTTTAATATTAAGTGGTACCAGAACATTCTGATATTAAGGATGGTACAAAAACATTCCCCAAGGACAACAGAAACATACTGATGGCTCCTAAAAGATAAGGTCAGGATAACAGTACTTTATAAAAATGTTTTAATTAAACCAACATGTAAAAGATAATGAATAATAACTAGCCATGTTAGAAGGGAGTAACTACAGTAACTATGACAGAGGGGCAATACTAACTTGTTTGTTTCGGGGTATAAAGTTGTTGGTGACACTGGGCATCATACTAGGTAACTCAGGAGGGTGGAAGGCCACGAGTGCCGAGGAAGCCCCCCCACGCTAGGCCCAGACAAACCAAAGTCTCTCCATTCCGTGAACTTTCTGTAATCCTGCCACACTATGAGGAAGCTAGTATAAAAACAGAGACAGAAAGCTGCAAAAACAGTTTAGAGCAGACAGCCTGCTCTCAGAGACAGCCTTCAGACAGCTCCGGCCAGGGTAAGCGTATAGATAAGAAAGGAATGTTTTGCACTAGGTTTCTGCAACACAGGAACGGATACAACCAAATAAGGCAGGGCTTACGTAATGAGGAAACATCTAATTGGCTGCTTTGGCTGTATTATTGTTCAGGGCAATAGGTAATTGGTTGTATATGCTTCTGTAGCTAAGTTGGGAAAAAAGGTATAAATTGTATGATGTAATCTGCAGTCGGAGCTGCAGGATTTGAGACAGCTGTGTCTCCTTGGGCCTGTTTGCAGCTGCAAATAAACTCTCTGCTTCTCCACCCCGTTGTGATTATTGGGTGACGCACACTGGGCAACAAACCCCTACTGTTGTTTGCCTTGGGCACTCTGTGCCGGCAACAAAGTTGTATTTCAGAGAGAGTATCTTTGTTTGGCCTTAGGGAGGAATGGAAAGTCCCACCGTTCACTGAGCTGGTCCATTGTTAAAATTATAATTGTATTAGTGGTCTGGTAGAGTCTGCAGAATACTAGTACCATGCTTTGTTGACAATAAACCTGGCTGAGTGCCTTTGTCCCTTAATGGATCTTGTGGTCATTC
Source organism: Natator depressus (assembly GCF_965152275.1). Lineage (NCBI taxonomy): Eukaryota > Metazoa > Chordata > Testudines > Cheloniidae > Natator > Natator depressus. Next base: position 35,928,296 of record NC_134246.1, read on the forward strand.
AGTCATTCGCATGAGGTCTGATGTGCCAGCTGTTTGTGCAGGGTTGGCGGGGCCACACAAAGGAAACACACACACACAGTCAAACATTTATTAACATCTAATCAGACTGGTGACCCTCACACGCAGCCAAAAATCCATTAACATATAACCACAGTCGGAACCTACAGCATTAGGCAATGTTGCTGCTGTTATTTATCTCACTCTGGATACTCTCAGCAACCATGATGCTGTATTGTGAGGAAGCCTCTGCACTGGCTGTTCATAGATTTGTATATTTTTAAGACCACAAGGAACCATTACATTAAGTAGACAGGCCTCCCATATAACACAGGTCTACCTATATTGAGTATAGGTAACTCAGGGCCTAATCTAATTCACATTCAAATCAAAGAAAGGTTTACCAGTGACTCCACCTGCCACAAAGCTGGCCCAGCAAAAGGGAATAGACCCCTTATATTCTGTGACCTGTGATCACAGTGATCCCTTCTGGCCTTGGAATAGATAGATAGATAGATAGATAGATAGATAGATAGATAGATAGATAGATAGATAGATAGATAGATAGATAGATAGATAGATAGATGCTTATGGGGATGGTTGGATGACTTATATAATGGCATCATAGAGAGTACACTTATAACATTTGCGGATGATACAAAGCTGGGAGGGGTTGCAAGTGCTTTGGAAGATAGGTTTATAATTCAAAATTATCTGGAAAAATTGGAGAAATGGTCTGAAGTAAATAGGATGAAATTCTATAAGGGCAAATGCAAAGTACTCCACTTAGGAAGGAACAATCAATTGCACACATGCAAAATGGGAAATGACTGCCTAGGAAGGAGTACTGTGGAAAGGGATCTGGGGGTCATGGTGACAGTTGACAAGAACGTCTGAGGAACAACGGGGGGTGGGAGGGAATAAACATGGGGAAATAGTTTTACTTTGTGTAATGACCCATCCACTCCCAGTCTCTATTCAAGCCTAAGTTAATTGTATCCAGTTTGCAAATTAATTCCAATTCAGCAGTCTCTCTTTGGAGTCTGTTTTTGAAGTTTTTTTCTTGAAGAATTGCAACTTTTAGGTCTGTAATCGAGTGACCAAAGAGATTGAAGTGTTCTCCAACTGGTTTTTGAATGTTATAATTCTTGACGTCTGATTTGTGTCTTGGGTAGAACCATAAACCTGGAAATCCTGGACGCCCCATCATCTCAGGCATTGGCACCCTGACAGCAGGATTGTCTGGCTATGTAGACTCCCTCCTCAGGCCCTACGCTACCAGCACTCCCAGCTATCTTCGAGACACCACTGACTTCCTGAGGAAACTACAATCCATCGGTGATCTTCATGAAAACACCATCTCAAAATGTGTTATGATATGATAAGTCTATAAAATCAAGAGTAGTGTGGAGAAAGTAAATAAGGAAGTGTTATTTACTCCTTCTCATAACACAAGAACTAGGGGTCACCACATGAAATTAATAGGCAGCAGGTTTAAAACAAACAAAAGGAAGTATTTTTTCACACAGTGCATGGTCAACCTTTGGAACTTTTCCCTGAGGATGTTGTGAAGGCCAAGACTATAACAGAGTTTAAGAAAGAGCTCGATAAATTCATGAAGGATAGGTCCATCGATGGCTAGTAGCCAGGATGGGCAGGGATGGTGTCCCTAGCCTCAGTTTGCCAGACGCTGGGAATGGGCAACTGGGGATGGATCACTTGTTGATTACCTGTTCTGTTCATTCCCTCTGAAGCACCTGGCATTGACTAATGTCGGAAGACAGGATAATGGGCTAGGTGGACCATTGGTCTGACCCAGTATGGCCCTTCTTATATTCTTAATAAAATGTTTCAATATTTCCAAGTCACAATTTTTTCAGAATTTCAATTCTGTGAAAAATTTCAAAATTTAATTTTGTTTATCCTCATTTGGAATAAAAAAAATGTTGAAATGCCAGCTTTTCCTGGGCGACAGGAATTCCGGTTATTTTCCAGCTCGGCTTTTATAACACTTATGCAATTCTAAGGTCCCAGCTACAGTAGCCCAAGTCAAACTACTTATAGGAAGGGGGACCAGTGATGACATAAAATATAATGGTTATAGCTGGCTCATTATAAAAAAAAATGTAAAATATTTTGAGTTCCTTTTCCCCCTACCAATTTCTAATATCAACATTTCTGAGAAAATATTTGGGAAATTCAGAAAAGGTTAACCACCCAAGGGCTCTTTTCTATAGAACTGAGATGTGTCCATTCATATTGTTTTTGTATTTTGTTTTTTCCCTAAAATATTAATATATTTTAAGGCCAGAAGAGGATTCAAGTAATAATAAAATAAAATTCTAAAAATGACATTTTTTCCTAATTTCTTTTGTTAAAATAAAAATATTAAAGGAAACATTTCATGGAAAAACAAAACTCGGTAAATTTCACCAGCACTATATTACACAAGGGAAACTTCTCCATTATGTCTGAGACACTACTTGGGAGATATTTCTCAGAGGCTTATGTGACTGAGGGAAAATTATTTGATTCTTTGAAAAAGATTTTCATTGCTATTTTCCTCAAAGCATCTTTCACCTCCTTGTTCCTGAAGCTGTAGATAATGGGGTTCAAGAGCGCAATTCCCACTGAATAGAAAAGAGAGAACAACTTGTCCACACCCATACCGTAGCTGGACTTGGGACGTACATATATGATAAAGGCAGTCCCGTAGCACAATGTCACCACGATGAGGTGTGAGGAGCAGGTCGAGAAGGCTCTACGCCTGCCATCAGTGGACCTAATTCTCAGGATGGTGGAGATGATACAGATGTAGGACACCAGGCTCAGAAACAATGGCATCATAAGGGCGAAGGCAGCACCCACGATGATCTGGATCTCAATCCAGTAGGTGTTCCAGCACACCAGCTTCAGCACCGGCTGGATATCACAGAAAAAGTGGTTGATCACATTGGACCCACAAAAAGGAAGTGTGAAGACAGAGGTTGTGTGTCCCATGGCCACCAGCGTGCCACAGATCCACGAACCACCTGTCAGCTGGATGCAAACCCTCTTATTCATGATGGCAGTGTAGCGCAATGGGCTGCATATTGCATTATAGCGGTCATAAGCCATAGAAGCCAGGAGAAAGCATTCAGTAATGCCGAAGAATAGAAAGAAAAACATCTGTACAGCACAACTGGAAAAGGAAATATTTTTATTCTCTGAGAGGAGGTTGGCCAGCATCTTGGGTAGAGTAACTGAGGTGTAACAGAGGTCCAAGAAGGACAAGTTCCTAAGGAAAAAGTACATGGGCGTGTGAAGGGTCAAATCGACATATATGACGATGATGAGGAGGATGTTGCCCAGCACTGTGACAATGTAAATGCATAGAAACACCACAAACAGAATGAGATTCATGTCTGGGTTGTTAGAGAAGCCGAGAATGACAAACTCAGTCACAGAGCTGTTTTTTCTCATTTTCTCCCTCAGCATATTTCATCCTGAGAAATAAAAAAGAAAACTTGTTAGTTTGATGTTTTAAATCAAGTCAAATTGGCTTCTCTCTCTCTCTCTCTCTCTCTCTCTCTCTCATGACTTGTCCCTATCACTCCACACATACATTCCTCAAACTGATATGGATCATGAAAGAGACCAATTCTCCTGTCACAAGACTGTCAATCCAGAGTCACTTCAAAAATGTTGACGGTTCGCTTTCTCCTCACAGTCACACCAGCTTTATATAGGTGTATGTTCCTAACCTCAGTAGAAATACAGTTTTATACTAGCATCAGAGGAACAAAACTTTGACCAACGAAATTATAATTGTATAAAACAGCTTCAATGGATTTACACTGGTGGAACTAAATGTCAAAATCTGCCTCCAGTCTCTTGGAGCATGTATATTAAAATAAAATATTACCCTTTACCAGATTCTCGGCTTGTGAGCGGCACAATCAGGAAAGTTAGGCCAATATACATTAGATGAGTACATAGACTTTCTTATCATAATGTCAATGCATGGCAATTCCAACTAACTACATGGGAACAGACATGGGGGTTACGTTATGCAATGTGCTACAGAGATGGTCTGCTTCTCTTCTCCTTTCCATGTGATTGACAACAGTCCATTGACTTCAGTGCCCTTAATCCTGGTCTCATTCACTCAGCCCCCTCTTTGGTCATGCCTCCACCTCTGTGCCCCTCTTTATCTACCCATTAACCTTCCCCATTCTAAACCTTTTCTGGTCCCTTTCTTTTCCACCAATTCTCCTCTTAGTGACACTAAGATAAATCAGGAATAGCTTCACTGGACCCAAGTGATTTGCACCAATATTATAGCATGGTAAGAAAGATCAGGGTCTGTGTTTCTCTCTATGGGTATGTCTATATTGCACAGATGTTTGGAGGTGTTTGGAGTACATACACTGTATGAGTCCCTTAGCACAGCAGTGTAGATGGTGAGGCATGGCTTACAGGAGTAGAGGAAAGACATTTGAGAGCCTTAGCATATGTACCCTACAGGGCTTTCAACATTCCTAAGCAGTGCTTGACCCACATACACTTTTATTTCTAGCAGTGTAGTGTCCTGCAGCCTCCGCACTGCTGGGAGCCTTTCACCACCACAGGCAACAAATTTGGAAATGGGGAAAAGCTCCGGCAGCTCCCTACAGCCTCCCATTGCTATAGCCTTTCACTGCCACACCCTGCAGTTAGGACACAGCATCCCTTTCCCTGTGGCATATAGATACATGTGTAGTTCCTGTACCCTACTCACTGCCACCAGTGACAAGATGTAAGACATCTAGATCATGCCTGGAAAGGGTGATTACCCTCTTGAATGTGTGCCCTAAAAAGGAATCAGCATTACTGAGTTCAGTTTTTTATTGTAATTTTATTATATTTAGCTACATATGAGGACTTCTCTTCAGTGACATAGAGTTGGTTTCTTAGGCTCTTTTGAAAGTCCCAATCTGATTTGAATAAATATTTTGAGAGTCTGCCAAATGTATGTGTCAGTCTACGATTATTTAGGGCATGTTTCTCCTCTCTCTTAAAGGGACATAAATCATGAATAACTACTGATACTGATAGAGCAATTCATTGACATTGATGCAGTTATGCCAATGAAAAACAGTAGTCAAGCTGTGGTAGCTTTACACCGATCCAATCAGATCCTCTTCTGATGGCACTGCGGTTCCATCAGTGGAAAACCAATGTAGATGAGCTCAGTATCGAGCAATCTGCCTGCCTGCTTCAGGGTACTAAGTATTTTTGGTAGAAAATGTGAATTTATGATGCATGGTAAATGCTGAGTTTTCAAAATTTCATTTAATCACAAATCAGGATGAAAGGCAAAGTCTCTGATTTTTTTAGGACGAATTATATATTTTTTAAAAATTGTTTGTATCTTATAAACACATATTGGAATGTTTCATTTCAATAAGGTCAAATAAGGTCAGTGTTATCATTTTGATTGGACCGGAATAGAATAGAAAAAAGCATTTTGATATTGTTATTTCAAAATGCAGACAAAATCAGTACGTTTCCATGTAAAATGTTTTGATTCCATCCAACCAGCATTTTCTGCAGGATAATTGTTGTGTTGGAATATTTTCAAACAGTTCTACAGTTAACTGCTGGAGAGTTACCCATGGCTTTAAGCTAAGTGGGATTGAAATCAGGGCTTTGAAACAGAGCACATTTCAGTTCAAGAAGTAATAGGGATTTCACAAGACTCATCTAGATTGAGCTCATTTAGAAGAATCCAAGGAAATAAACATAATTCTAGACAAATCAAGAAATTTCTCACCTGGTCTGTATCCCACATTTGTCTCCTCCCTGTGATTACCAAGGAATTCAGTCACAGGTGGAACTGGAATATTTAACAGCTTCTTTATAAGCCTCAGGGACATATACTTTTTTACACCCCAGATGCCTCATTATATGAAGCCATAACATAATTATTAAGAGAGTACTTTTGCTCCCATTATAATCAGTGCCAAACATCTGATGATTTCAACAGAGTAGAATATGGCATTGAATGTTTTGCATCTTAGGGACAGACATCCAGCTGGCACTTAAGCTCCTAAATCCCATGGGTACATTTTCCAGTCCCACCTCTAATACCTAAGCAAGGACCTCAGGGTTTGGTCCAAGTGCGGGGTGCTTCCAGCGAGAAGCCATTGAGTACATGCAATTCCCATCCAAGGACTTGCAGAATGGTTGCAACACACCACAGTTACAGGACTGGGCCCATAAAGGTTTCAACAAATGACAACAGCACCAGTCCAAAGGGAAGAGTCTTACAAACAATAATTCTTTGATCTACAGAAGCCTCAACATTTTCAGTATGAGTAAGATTGGCAGAAACTGGCCCTAATTAATTCAGGGTAAAATTTTCAAAACCTAAGTGACTTGGAGACTTCAGTACCATTAACATAAGAATATAAGAATATAAGAACAGCCTGACTGGGTCAGACCAAAGGTCCATCTAGCCCACTATTCTGTCTTCTGACAGTGGCCAATGCCAGGTCCCCAGAGGGAATGAACAGAACAAGTAAACATCAAGTGATCCATCCCCTGTCACCCACTCCAAGCTTCTGGCAAAATTTTGGAGGTGACTTAAAATACATCTACAGTACTGGCTGTTCATGTGTCTACATATACCTGTGTGGTTGTGCGATAGTTCTCTCTTGCCCACCATGAAACCCAGTATCACCTGTCTCAGGGTGAGTATGGGGTGAGTAAGCTAGCATGCCTGGGTGGTGTGAATAAGTACATGCCTCAGGCTGTGGAATGGCCCTGTGTCCATGCTAGTGTGCAATGTAGAAGGGGGAAGAGGTACTCACCAGGATTTGAGTTCCAATAGTCCTCTACCCCTTTCCCCCAGTGCATTGTACCCTTTTCTGCCTGACCCTTACCCAGTCTGTAATTGTCCCTGTCCCTCCCCCTCGATTTCACTGGCAGTGGTGAGCTGCAGTGCCTCACCAGAACACTTTTCTGCTACATTCTTTTGATCACTCCAGGTGAACATGGAACCTTCTCCTAGAGTGGCCACTTGGCCAGCTGAGCACACATGTGTGGCCACTGTACACGGATGTCCATGACTTCCCCTGGAGCAAGAAGAATGTGCACCTGTACAGGGAACTTTCATAGAGGCTGGAGCAATCAGAGATTCACTGGACCTTAGTGGAGAGACTCACAGGTGTGGTGGGCCAATGAGTTCGGAATCTGCCTGTTGCCATGGCCACTGGATCTCTTTGGGAACCGGCACCACCTCCTCCTTCTCCAGCTGGCACAAATGGTGCCGCTTTGGCAGAGAACCCAGGGCCCAGGAGACCAAGAGGAGACCACAGGAATCCCAGGACAACAACCTCCACCAGAACCCAAATCCCCTCACAGAGGGAACCACCTCAGTTTTCAAGAGGCGAACAAAGAGCCTGAAGCAGTCCTGGAAGCCCATCAAGTGACAAACCCCAAAACCCCACACAGGACACGTTGCTGGTTGTCCCCCATAGTCGTTCCCCCCTTCCCAGGGTGAGGTGGTAGGGAAGGGCAAGGAGACAGGTTTCAGAAACACTGACAGTTGTCCATCGTTCAGGGAATCTGTCCCACCGTGTTTTGTTTATTTACACATCCTTTTACAAAAGTTTCAGTTACACATCCGATATTTCAGTTTTAATAAACATTACAACTTTCCTTTATTTGTGTGTGAACCTTCCTTCCTAAGTATGGTGAACATAAGATGTTGTCAGGTTGGGAACTGGGCCCCATTATTCCCAGCACATTCATAAGAATAGTGTAACTGTCTGATGTCATCACACAGAAAGCATTTTTCTGTCCATTCCACCCTCACTAACCACCACCCCCAGGTCCATATATATCTCAAGTCCCAAGGATACGTGAGAGGGATGGGGGAAGTGCGTTGTTATGTGCTTAGGAAGCGCCAGTAGTTTTAAAAGCAGCAGAACTCACAACGAAGAAAAGGGGTAGATAAATGTCTTTATGGCTTAAATAATACAGAACAATGAGACACAATTCAAGTTTCAATGCAGGCAACCAGTGATGAAACAGCCCCTTCTCCCCCACAAACTACATACCCCCACAAACCTTGACCAGTTTCAGCCTTCTGTTAAGTGCTCCATAACAGCCACTTAGGGCACAGCTACACAGCAAATAGACCTCTGTGGCTCATCCATCCCTGCCAGCTCTGGCTCACACAGGACTCCGGCTGCGGGGCTTTTTTATTGCTGTTTAGACTTCATTGCTGTCTAGTCTGGATTCGGGCTGGACTCCGGTCTCTAGGAACCTGCGAGGTGGGAGGGTCCCAGAGCCTGAGCCTGAAAGTCCAGCCCGAGCCTGAAAGGCTACACAGCAATGAAACAGCCTCACAGCCCGAACTCTGCGAGCCCGAATCAGCTGGCACAGGCCAGCCATGGATTTTTCTTTGCTGTGCAGACATGCCCTAGGTGCACTTAGCACTGCCAAAGAGTGAATGGTGAAAGAAAAGAATCTTGGTGAGTCATTCAGACCAATTGAGTGTTCCCCATTCCAAAAAGGTTCATGAACAAGTGAGAACATAAACACAAAGAGATTTGCAATCTGATTGCAATACAATGTGGCTGCCATGCTACACGCCACAAACCCTACCCTACCACAATAGAGGCACCCTGCAGTAATTGTCTGTAATGGATGAATAGTCACAGGAACAAATGGCTAATGACCATCAGCTACAAGGGAACAAAATGCTCACAGAGCGATTAGTGCCAGTGATCCCTCATGCGTTTCTCCAACAGCCGCAAAGATTGTGAAAGTTTGCTTTGGAACAGGCAGAAGAGGTCGTGCCAAATACATGCACAAAAGTCATCCCTGATTTCTCTTGCCCACTTGCAATCCAGATTAGTCTGCATGTGGCTGGTATCTGGCTGCCTGTAGACTGTTTGTGAACCAGACATGCTCTCTGCCTACTCTGCACGGAAGTTCTCCTGCTTACCCTCACACAACTCGTGCAGCATGCAGCAGATGATGGTTATGTGAATCATAAAGTATACAGGGAGTGGAAGATGGGAGGGATCAGAAAGGAAAGCTACCTTATTGAGGTCAGAACATGTAGGGATAAAGTGAGAAAGGCTAAAAGTCAAGTAGAGTTGGACCTTGCAAAGGGAATTAAAACCAATAGTAAAAGATTCTATAGCCATATAAATAAGAAGAAAACAAAGAAAGAAGAAGTGGGACCGCTAAACACTGACGATGGAGTGGAGGTTAAGGATAATCTAGGCATGGCCCAATATCTAAACAAATACTTTGCCTCAGTCTTTAATAAGGCTAATGAGGATATTAGGGATAATGGTAGCATGACAAATAGGAATGAGGATATGGAGGTAGATATTACTATATATGAGGTAGAAGCGAAACTCGAACAGCTTAATGGGACTAAATCGGGGGGCCCAGATTATCTCCATCCAAGAATATTAAAGGAATTGGCATCCAAAATTGCAAGCCCATTAGCAAGAATTGTTAATGAATCTGTAAACTCAGAGTTTGTACTGTATGATTGGAGAATTGCTAACATAGTTCCTATTTTTAAGAAAGGAAAAAGAAGTGATCCAGGTAACTACAGGCCTGTTAGTTTGACATCTGTAGTATGCAAGGTCTTGGAAAAATTTTTGAAGGAAAAAGTAGTTAAGGACATTGAGGTCAATGGTAAATGAGACAAAATACAACATGGTTTTACAAAAGGTAGATCGTGCCAAACCAACCTGATCTCCTTCTTTGAGAAAGTAACAGATTTTTTAGACAAAGGAAACACAGTGGATCTAATTTACCTAGATTTCAGTAAGGCGTTTGATACCGTGCCACAGGGGGAATTATTAGTTAAATTGGAAAAGATGGGGATCAATATGAAAATTGAAAGGTGGATAAGGAATTGGTTAAAGGGGAGACTACAGAGGGTCATACTAAAAGGTGAACTGTCAGGCTGGAAGGAGGTTACCAGTTGAGTTCCTCAGGGATTGGTTTTGGGACCAACCTTATTTAATCTTTTTATTACTGACCTTGGCACAAAAAGTGGGAGTGTGCTAGTAAAGTTTGTGGATGCTACAAAGGTGGGAGGTATTGACAATTTAGAGAAGGACCAGGAGGATCTGGATGACCTTGTAAACTGGAGTAATAGTAATAGGTTGAAATTTAATAGTGAGAAGTGTAAGGTCATGCATTTAGGGATTAATAACAAGAATTTTAGTTATAAGCTGGGGACACATCAATTAGAAGTAACAGATGAGGAGAAGGACCTTGGAGTATTGGTTGATCACAGGATGACTATGAGCCGCCAATGTGATATGGCCATGAAAAAAGCTAATGCGATCTTGGGATGCATCAGGAGAGGTATTTCCAGTAGAGATAAGGAGGTTTTAGTGCCTCATACAAGGCACTGGTGAGACCTCATCTGGAATACTGTGTGCAGTTCTGGTCTCCCATGTTCAAGAAAGATGCATTCAAACTGGAACAGGTACAGAGAAGGGCTACTAGGATGATCCAAGGAATGGAAAACCCATCTTATGAAAGGAGACTCAAGGAGCTTGGCTTGTTTAGTCTAACCAAAAGAAGGCTGAAGGGAGATATGATTGCTCTCTATAAATATATCAGAGGGATAAATACCGGAGAGGGAGAGGAATTATGTAAGCTTAGTACTAATGTGGACATAAGAACAAATGGCTATAAACTGGCCATCGGGAAGTTTAGACTTGAAATTAGATGAAGGTTTCTAACCATCAGAGGAATAAAGTTCTGGAATAGCCTTCCAAGGGAAGCAGTGGGGGTAAAAGACGTATCTGGCTTCAAGATTAAACTCGATAAGTTTATGGAGGAGATGGTATGATGGGATAACATGCTTCTGGCAATTAATTGATCTTTAACTATTCATGGTAAATAGGCTCAATGGCCTGTGATGGGATGTTAGATGGGGTGGGATCTGAGTTACTACAGAGCATTCTTTCCTGGGTATCTGGCTGGTGAATCTTGCCCATATGCTCAGGGTTCAGCTGATCACCATATTTGGGGCTGGGAAGGAATTTTCCTCCAGGACAGATTGGAAGAGTCCCTGGGGGCTTTTCGTCTTCCTCTGTATCATGGGACACGGGTCACTTGCTGGAGGATTCCCTGCACCTCAAAGTCTTTAAACCATGATTTGAGGACTTCAATAGCTCAGACATAGGTGAGAGGTTTATCGCAGGAGTTGGTGGGTGAGATTCAGTGGTCTGCATTCTGCAGGAGGTCAGACTAGAAGTGTGAGCAACAAGGGTGATGTCGTGGTGGGAGTCTGCTATAGACTGCCGGACCAAGGGGATGAGGTGGACGAGGCTTTCTTCCGGCAACTCACAGAAGTTACTAGATCACAGGCCCTGGTTCTCATAGGAGACTTCAATAACCCTGATATCTGCTGGGAGAGCAATACAGCGGTGCACAGACAATCCAGGAAGTTTTTGGAAAGTGTAGGGGACAATTTCCTGGTGCAAGTGCTGGAGGAACCAACTAGGGGCAGAGCTCTTCTTGACCTGCTGCTCACAAACCGGGAAGAATTAGAAGGGGAAGCTAAAGTGGATGGGAACCTGGGAGGCAGTGACCATGAGATGGTCGAGTTCAGGATCCTGACACAAGGAAGAAAGGAGAGCAGCAGAATACGGACCCTGGACTTCAGAAAAGCAGACTTTGACTCCCTCAGGGAACTGATGGGCAGGATCCCCTGGGAGAATAACATGAGGGGGAAAGGAGTCCAAGAGAGCTGGCTGTGTTTTAAAGAATCCTTATTGAGGTTACAGGGACAAACCATCCCAATGTGTAGAAAGAATAGTAAATATGGCAGGCGACCAGCTTGGCTTAACAGTGAAATCCTTGCTGATCTTAAACACAAAAAAGAAGCTTACAAGAAGTGGAAGACTGGACAAATGACCAGGGAGGAGTATAAAAATATTGCTCGGGCATGCAGGAGTGAAATCAGGAAGGCCAAATCACACCTGGAGTTGCAGCTAGCAAGAGATGTTGAGAGTAACAAGAAGGGTTTCTTCAGGTATGTTAGCAACAAGAAGAAAGTCAAGGAAAGTGTAGGCCCCTTACGGAATGAGGGAGGCTACCTAGTGACAGAGGATGTGGAAAAAGCTAATGTGCTCAATGCTTTTTTTGCCTCTGTCTTCACGAACAAGGTCAGCTCCCAGACTACTGCAGTGGGCAGCACAGCATGGGGAGAAGGTGACCAGCCCTCTGTGGAGAAAGAAGTGGTTCGGTACTATTTAGAAAAGCTGGACAAGCACAAGTCCATGGGGCCGGATGCGCTGCATCCGAGAGTGCTAAAGGAGTTGGCGGATGTGATTGCAGAGCCATTGGCCATTATCTTTGAAAACTCATGGCGATCGGGGGAAGTCCTGGATGACTGGAAAAAGGCTAATGTAGTGCCCATCTTTAAAAAAGGGAAGAAGGAGGATCCTGGGAACTACAGGCCTGTCAGCCTCACCTCAGTCCCTGGAAAAATCACGGAGCAGGTCCTCAAGGAATCAATTCTGAAGCACTTAGAGGAGAGGAAAGTGATCAGGAACAGTCAGCATGGATTCACCAAGGGCAAGTCATGCCTAACTAATCTAATTGCCTTCTATGATGAGATAACTGGCTCTGTGGATGAGGCAAAAGCGGTAGACGTGTTGTTCCTTGACTTTAGCAAAGCTTTTGACACGGTCTCCCACAATATTCTTGCCAGCAAGTTAAAGAAGTATGGGCTGGATGAATGGACTATCAGGTGGATAGAAAGTTGGCTAGATTGTCGGGCTCAACGGGTAGTGATCAATGGCTCCATGTCTAGTTGGCAGCCGGTATCAAGTGGAGTGCCCCAAGGGTCGGTCCTGGGGCCAGTTTTGTTGAATATCTTCATAAATGATCTGGAGGATGGTGTGGATTTCACCCTCACCAAGTTTGCAGATGAGACTAAACTGGTAGGAGAGGTAGATACGCTGGAGGGTAGGGATAGGATACAGAGGGACCTAGACAGATTGGAGGATTGGTCCAAAAGAAATCTGATAAGGTTCAACAAGGACAAGCGCAGAGTCCTGCACTTAGGGTGGAAGAATCCAATGCACCGCTACAGACTAGGGACTGAATGGCTCGGCAGCAGTTCTGCAGAAAAGGACCAAGGGGTTCCAGTGGACGAGAAGCTGGATATGAGTCAACAGTGTGCCCTTGTTGCCAAGAAGGCCAATGGCATTTTGGGATGTATAAGTAGGGGCATTGCCAGCAGATCGAGTGACGTGATCATTCCCCTCTATTCGACACTGGTGAGGCCTCATCTGGAGTACTGTGTCCAGTTTTGGGCCCCACACTACAAGAAGGATGTGGAAAAATTGGAAAGAGTCCAGCGGAGGGCAACAAAAATGATTAGGGGACTGGAACACATGACTTATGAGGAAAGGCTGAGGGAACTGGAATTGTTTAGTCTGCGGAAGAGAAGAATGAGGGGGGATTTGATAGCTGCTTTCAACTACTTGAAAGGGGGTTCCAAAGAGGATGAATCTAGACTGTTCTCAGTGGTAGCAGATGACAGAAGATGGAGTAATGGTCTCAAGTTGCTGTGGGGGAGGTTTAGGTTGGATATTAGGAAAAACTTTTTCACTCGGAGGTGGTGAAACACTGGAATGCATTACCTAGGGAGGTGGTGGAATCTCCTTCCTTAGATATTTTTAAGGTCAGGCTTGACAAAGCCCTGGCTGGGATGATTTAGTTGGGGATCGGTCCTGCTTTGAGCAGGGGGTTAGACTAGATGACCTCCTGAGGTCCCTTCCAACCCTGATATTCTATGATTCTATGATTCTATGATCATAATGGTCCCTTTTGGCCTTAATATCTATGAATCTATGAATTGCATTGGCTGCATTGGCCTCCAGAGGGAGTGCAGGCAGCGCCAATGAGCTTTCAGCCTGCCAAACATGTACTATGCAACCATTCTGCGGCTACTGAGTTTGTAATTGAATTCACTCCCTTATTACAGGGTCATTGATGGCAGGGTTTGGTTTCATGAACTAAGTTAGAAGTAGGTATGCAGCGTCCACAAAATAACCATTGTCACAGACACACCCTAGAGAACTGTATTGTTTCCAAGGAATAAAGTCCCTTCTTCCCCCATCAACTACAATCCTGATCGCCTCTGCAACGGGGCATTATGAACCTTTCCAGTGTTTCCCATGTTGCCATTCATAAATCTGCCTCTGTGGTCCACTAAGTCTTTAGTAACCTCTTCACATATTCACTCACCTCTTTTGGTGGGCAAAATATGGTAATGTGGGTGCCATCAGTGGACCCTGCATAGTTCAGAAATCTCATTCTGTCAAGTCCAGCTATTATTTACAGAACTTTGATTTTGGCAAACACCCTTGGGAAGATCACAGTGTTCATTGCCTTGCAAACCTGCCCAACCACAGCCCCGACAGTGGGCTTCCCAACCCCAAAGTGGTTTGCAACTTACCAATCACTGTCTGGTGTTGCTAGCTTCCAGAAAGCAAAAGCCACCCACTTCTGCACCAGTATGGCTTTCCTAAATCTTGAGATGTGGTTTAAGCACCTTACACAGCTCCGCGCAGATCTGCTTCCTCATACAGAAGCTCTGAAGCCACTGCTCATCATCCCAGGTTTCAAAAACAATGGGATCCCAGCACACCGAGCTGGTTCTCCTGCACTAGAAGCACCAGGTCCACCCATGAGCATGCCATGGCAATGCCAGCATTCACTATTTCTGATCCATGGTTCCCAAATGAATTGTCATTCACTCTCACACTCAGCCATTTTTGGAATATCAGAAAGTTCTGCAAAGATTCCATCTAACGTCTTGCTGATCGCCTACACCACCGCATAAACACATGTCCTGCAATAAGAAGCCGGAGCAGAACCAGATCATCATCTGATTGCTCCATGTCTACCACAAAGCTAGGAAGGAGGGAGAGCTGGTCAGGAGCACCCATCGGAAAATGTGTGAAGGCAGACCACAGAGCCAACAAAGCACAGCAAGTCATGTCCTAGAGAGTCACCTCTGATGCTCAGAACCTTGGGATACCACCCCCTGAAATGGTAGTGTTATAGTTGCCTAAAAACAGCAGCTGTGGGCACAGAGCTATACATGTGTACACGGCATTATACCCATGTCCAGCCCAGCATATGTGGACTGTTGACATGGGTATGGGGAACATGCACTAGCATGTACATGGTCTAGTAACTGAGTATATGCACCAGTGTAAAGACACCTGTAGGCACCTAGGCCATGATTTTAAAAGTATTTATGTGCTTAAGTCTCACTGATTGGAATACAAGTTAGCTGCCTGACCACCTTTGAAAATCTGACCCTTATTGAAACTCAATGGGACCATGAAAACATAAGCCCAAGACTCATATATTCCTTGTGAGCAAGAGTTAGGGTGAGACTCACAAAGGAACTTAGATGCCTAACTGACAATTTAGGTGCCTAATTCCTAGATTTAGGTGCCACTGTTATTCACAAAACCCCCACTCAGCTTCTGCTCCACCCTGTATGCCCCAATACTCACTTGGCACCTAAGTTTTTAGTGTAAAATTTCCCTAGGTGCCTATTTTTCAGCCTGTGAGCATGTACACTTCTGTCTCACTCTAGGCATCTGGGTGCCTAAGCCCCCGGTGTAATCCACCAACCAGAGGAAGATAAATGTTTCTCTGCCCGTCTCGCTTCTGGGGCCCAATCCAGTAGGCATGCTCAGTGGGCACCTAACTCCACAAAAAAAAATCCAAGAACTAGGACATCCTTCATAATTTTTAGCCTAGTGGTTAGGGTTCCCACTTGAGATGGGGAACACCCTGTTCCAGTCCCCGCCTCTGTCTCACTAACAGATGGGAATTGAACAGGGGTTCCCCTTCTCTCACGTGAATGCCTATGGGATATTCCAGTATGGGGTCACTTCAGCCTCTCCTGTTGAAGCTGTTTCACTTTGATTAAATTAATGAATATTTTGGGGGCAGAGAGTGTGTGAGACTGACTCTCCTGTGTGGTTGTTAGGGTAATCCCCTGGAAGCTGAGAGCCCTGGGTTCCTGTCCTCCTGCTCCAATGACTTTTTAGTTGTTTATTCAAGTGGAACAGCTCCAACAGGAGAGACTGAGGGAGCCCCACATCAGGATATCCTGTAACCAGGGGTTATGGCTGTCACTTGTGACGTGAGAAACCCTGATACAAATCCCTTCTCCTCATCAGACAGATGGGGAACTGAACTGCAGGGGGTCTCCCATATTCCATATGAGTGCCCTAGCCCCTGAGCTAAAGGTTCTGAGACAGCTCCTCCTGCACAACCTCCTCCTCCATTGTTGGTTTTTTGTTTTTGTTTTGTTTTTTTGAGAGAAACCCCATAGGCACCTAACTCTAGGAGAGGGCTTCCTGGTTGTGGAACCCAAGCAGTGATAGGCACCTCTCTTCACCCTGGACTTTGACGCCAAACTCCTGTTCAGGGGCAGGGCCTAGCACACACCCCTCAACTCAGCATCTCTCATTAGCTAGTGTCACTGTCATAAATATAAAGGGAAGGGTAACCACCTTTATGTATACAGAACTATAAAATCCCTCCTGGCCAGAGGCAAAACCCTTTCACCTGTAAAGGGTTAAGAAGCTAAGATAACCTCTCTGGCACCTGACCAAAATGACCAATGAGGAGACAAGATACTTTCAAAGCTGGAGGGGGGGAACAAAGGGTCTGTCTGTCTGTGTGATGCTTTTGCAGGGACCAGGTCAGGAATGCTCTTCAGAACTTCTCTTAAATTAGTAAGTAATCTAGCTAGAAATGCATTAGATTTCCTTTTGTTAAATGGCTGGTAAAATAGGTTGTGCTAAATGGAATGTATATTCCTGTTTTTGTGTCTTTTTGTAACGTAAGGTTTTGCCTAGAGGGATTCTCTATGTTTTGAATCTGATTACCCTGTAAGGAATTTACCAATCTGATTTTACAGAGGTGATTCTTTTACTTTTTCTTCTATTAAAATTCTTCATTTAAGAACCTGATTGCTTTTTCCTTGTTCTTAAGATCCAAGGGTTTGGGTCTGTGTTCACCTATGCAAACTGGTGAGGATTTTTATTAAGCCTTCCCCAGGAAAGGGGGTGTAGGGCTTGGGGGATATTTTTGGGGAAAATGTCTCCAAGTGGGCTCTTTCCCTGTTCTGTGTTTAAGACGCTTGGTGGTGGCAGCATAGGGTTCAAGGACAAGACAAAGTTTGTACCTTGGGGAAGTTTTTAACCTAAGCTGGTAAGAATAAGCTTGGGGGGGGTTCATGCAGGTCCCCTCATCTGTACTCTAGAGTTCAGAGTGGGGAAGGAACCTTGACAGTCACGGTTCCTTCCCCACTCTGAACTCTAGGGTACAGATTTGGGAACCTGCATGAAAGACCCCCTACACTTATTCTTACCAGCTGTCATAAAAATAAAGGGAAGGGTAAAACCCCTTTAAAATCCCTCCTGGCCAGAGGAAAAATCCTCTCACCTGTAAAGGGTTAAGAAGCTAAAGGTAATCTCGCTGGCACCTGACCAAAATGACCAATGAGGAGACAAGATACTTTCAAAAGCTGGGAGAAGGGAGAAAAACAAGGGGTCTGTGTGATGCTTTTGCTGGAGACAGGACAGGAATGGAGTCTTAGAATTTAGTAAGTAACCTAGCTAGGTATGTGTTAGATTATGATTTCTTTAAATGGCTGAGAAAATAGCTCTGCTGAATAGAATGACTATTCCTGTCTGTGTGTCTTTTTTGTAACTTAAGGTTTTGCCTAGAGGGATTCTCTATGTTTTGAATCTAATTACCCTGTAAGGTATTCACCATCCTGATTTTACAGAGGTGATTCTTTTTTTTTACTTCTATTAAAAGTCTTCTTGTAAGGAAACTGAATGCTTTTTCATTGTTTTAAGATCCAAGGGTTTGGGCCAGTGGTCACCTATGCAAATTGGTGAGGATTTTTACCAAACCTTCCCCAGGAAGTGGGGTGCAAGGGTTGGGAGGATTTTGGGGGGAAAAACCTGTCCAAACTACGTTTTTTCAGGAACCCAGATAAAGTTTGGTGGTGGCAGTGGAAATCCAAGGGCAAAGGGTAAAATAATTTGTACCTTGAGGAAGTTTTAACCTAAGCTGGTAAAAGTAAGCTTAGGAGGTTTTCATGCAGGTCCCCACATCTGTACCCTAGAGTTCAGAGTGGGGAAGGAACCTTGACACCAGCTTAGGTTAAAACTTCCCCAAGGCACAGATTTCTTTCTTGCCTTGGGAACCAGCTTAGGTTAAAAACCTGGTACGCTGCCAACACCAAGTGATTTAATTAAGAATCCGGGAAGAGACCACTTGGAGATGTCTTCCCCCAAAGCCCTTACACCCCTTTCTTGGGGAGCCTTGAGAATAAATAAGATGAGCACAAACCCCTTGGATTTTTAAGACCCAAAAAACCCAATCAGATTCTTAAAAATCATAACTTTATTAGAAGACAAAAAAAGATAAGAGAACAACTCTGTAAGATCAGAATGGAAGATAATCTCACAGGCATTCAGATTCAAAACATAGAGAATCCCTCTAGGCAAAACCTTAAGTTACAAAAAGACAAAAACACAGGAATACACATTTCCTCCATCAGAGCAAATTTACAAGCCAAAAAACAAAAGAAAATCTAACACATTTTCTAGCTAGAGTACTTACTAACTTTAGAGGAGTTGGAAGGCTTGCATCCTTGGTCTGTTCCTGGCAAAGGTATCACACAGACCGGCAAAAACCTTCCCCCCTCCTCCATATTTGAAAGTACGTTGTCCCCTCATTGGTCATTTTGGGTCAGGTGCCAGCGAGGTTACCTTAGCTTCTTAACACTTTATAGGTGAAAGGGTTTTGCATCTGGCCAGGAGGGATTTTTCAGCACTGTATACAGAAAGGTGGTTACCCTTCCCTTTATATTTATGACACAGCCCCTAGAGGCAAAACCCTTTCACCTGTAAAGGGTTAAGAAGATAAGGTAACCTCGCTGGCACCTGACCCAAAATGACCAATGAGGGGACAACATACTTTCAAATATGGAGGGGGGGGAACAAAGGGTTATATCTCTCTATGTGGTGCTTTTGCCGGGAACAGACCAGAAATGCAAGCCTTCCAACTCTTGTTAAGTTAGTAAGTAATCTAGCGAGAAAATGCATTACACTTTCTTTTGTTTAGTGGCTGGTAAAATAAGCTGTGGGGAAGGAACCTTGACCCAGTGGCAGAGCGGTGGGATCATTTTGAACCAGAAGCACAGCAGGATTTTAAAAGGTTTTGTAAAACATGATTGCAGCTGTTGATTCTGTCTCTCTGCCTGGGGGACAGAGCAGCAGGCATAACAAAAAGACTCTTTTGTAGGCTAAGAACAGCTATCAGAGACAAAAGGTATCAGGTTACAACACAGCAAAATTTTACAAACCAGGGTGGGTTTTTTTTGTTTTCTTTCTAACTCTTGGGTGTAAAGTTAGTTAAAAACAGAGAGGTTAGGATGACAGACTGCCCTGTTCAGCAGAAGCTGGAATTAGCCAGATTTGAGGCTGAGGAAAGACAAAAGGAACATGAAAGATGGGTAGAACTCAGACAGATGGAAATGGAGGCAAAAGAAAAAGAAAATCTAATGCATTTTCTAGCTAAATTACTTACTAACTTAACAGGAGTTGGAAGGCTTCTATTTCTGATCTGTTCCCAGCAAAAGCATCACACAGACAGACAGTACCCTTTGTCCCGTCCCCACCTTCCAGATTTGAAAGTATCTTGTCCCCGCATTGGTCATTTTGGGTCAGGTGCCAGCGAGGTTACCTTACCTTCTTAACCCTTTACAGTTTACTGCTTTCCTCTGGGTGTCTTTTTTTGAAAAGGACCCAGAATATCCACAGCTACACACTGAAATGGAATCTCAATGATGGGGAGTGGCTGGAGAGGGGCTTTGACCTGGTCTTGGGGTTTTCCCACTCTTTGGCACACCTCACAAGACCGGACATAGGTAGAAACATCCTTGCCCATTCTCTCCCAGTGGAACAACTTTCATAAATGGTCTTTGGTTCTGTTCACCCCAGCATGGCCAGTAGGATGATCGTGGGCTGAGCTTAAGAGTTTTACCCGGTACTTAGTTGGAACTACTAACTGTCTCTGAGGATGCCAGTCTTCCTGGTGTCCACCAGAAAGAGTTTCCTTGTATAAAAGTCCTCTTTCTACAACAAACCTGGATCGATGAGAAGAGCTGAGAGGCAGTGGGTTGCTCTGTGCTGCCGTCCAAGCTCTCTGGAGGCTTTCATCTGCTTCCTGTTCGGTCTGGAACTGTTCCCTTGATGCTGGAGACATCAGTTCCTCATTGGATTGTGGACCTATGCTTGGTCCCTCTGGAAGCGATGCAGGTGATGGGGCTGTTTCCGTTGACTGTGAACCATGCTCCGCTGGTGCACTATGTTGGGGTTCAGGCTCCAGCTGAGCATTTTGTGTCGGATTATCTGCTGCTGCCAGTGCAGGTTCGGTGGGGCCCCCTGGTGTTGGGGTTGCAAGTACTGGATTCAGTGCTGGCAAGGGTCTGGTGCAGGTGACCATTCCCACCCTCTTGGCTAGCTTCACACGATTGGCCAAGTCTTCCCCCAACAGCATGGGGATGGGATAATCATCATAGACTGCAAAAGTCCACATTCCTGACCAGCCCTTGTACTGGACCAGCAACTTCGCTGTAGGCAAGTCAGAAGAGTTTGTCTTGAAGGGTTGAATCATCACTTGGACCTCTGGGTCGACTAAACTGGGGTCCACTAAGGCAGCATTGATAGCCGACACTTGTGCTCCCATGTCCCTCCACGCTGTAACCTTCTTCCCGCCCACACTCACAATTTCCTTCTGCTCTGAGGGTATCTGCGAGACATCTGGGCCTGAGGACCTTTGGTGGGACCCCAATGCAATGAACTGTAATCTGTTGGAGTTCTTAGGGCAGTTGGCCTTTAAGTGCCCCAGCTCATTACATTTAAAACATCGGCCAGCTGACTGGTCACTGGGGTGAGGTGGGTTGCTGGAGAATGGTGTGGCGAGACGACAAGGTGTCTGCGGTTTTTCTAAGGGTGGAGTCGGGCTTTGGGTTGCCCCAGGTATTAGGATGTGGTTTCCGGGTGTCCCTTCTGGTATCCACTCAAACTGTGACCAGGGTTGTTTCTCTCTCCTCCCTCCACCCGTTTTGTTCCGGTTTGCCCCTCCTCTCTGGCAGTCTGGGACTGCTTGTATCGATCAGCATAAGAAGCAAGACTTCCTGCTGAGTCCATTTTCTTATCCCATAAACACTGTTTTATATCATCCTTGGACATATTCAGGAATTGCTCCTGTATCATCAAATCCTGCATTCCTCCACAGCTAGTGATATCCCATCCTTTGAGCCATTTATGAAAACAGATCTATCATCAGGTTTACCTAAGCCACATTACTTAGTCCAGGCCCTCTCTCTTAAGGGCTCTAAATTTTACTCTGTAAGTTTCAGGTGTAACTTGAAATTGTCTTAAACCCAAATCCTTACATTTACCATAATCAGAAGCCTCACTTATAGGCATCTTATTGAATATGTCTAGAGCTCTTCCAGTCAATTTTGCTACCAATGTGGTCATCTTGTGAGCGTTAGGAATTTTATGGAGTGTGCACAGTCTCTCAAAGGTGAGAAAATATTCAGTAATATCACTGAATTCATCATACTGTGGACATAGTCGCTCCCATTTGTGGATTGTTGGGGAAGGATTCTTAGAGTTATCCGGTATATTCTGCTGAGCCCTTGCCTTCTCTATCTCCAGTGCATGCTTCCTCTCTTTTTCCCTCTCCTCCATTTCTTTTCCTTTTGCCTCCATTTCTTTTGCTTTTGTCTCCATAGTTCTCCTGTGGGCAGCTTCTTCTGCCTCCACCCTGCCTTTTTTTTTTTTGCCATTTCTGCCTCCCTAGCAGCTTTTTGTGCTTCCACCCTGGCTTTTTCTTTGGCCGCTTGTGCCTCAATCTCCATCTGTCTGAGTTCTACCCATCTTTCATGTTCCTTCTGTCTTTCCTCAGCTTCCAATCTGGCTAATTCCAGCTTCTGTTAGACATTGCTTTTTGTCATCTTAGCCACTCTGTTTTTAACCTAGCTATTCCCAAGAGTTAGAAAAAAAAACTGGCTTGTAAAATTTGCTGTGCTGAACCTGATACCTTTGTCTCTGATAGCTGTTCTCAGCCTACTAAAACCCCTTTTGTTATGGAGCTGCTCTGTCCCCAGGCAAAGAGACAGAAACTGCAGCTGTAATCACCTTTTAAAAAACCTTTAAAGATCCTGCTGTGTTTCTGGTTCAAAATGATCCCTCCACTCTGCCACCATGTCAAGGTTCCTTCCCCACTCTGAACTCTAGGGTACAGATTTGAGGACCTGTGTGAAAGACCCCCTAAACTTATTCTTACCAGCTTAGGTTAAAACTTCCCCAAGGCACGGATTTCTTTCTGTCTTTCTTACCTTGGGAACCAGCTTAGGTTAAAAACCTGGTATGCTTTACAAGCCAAAACAAAGAAAACCTAACACATTCCACCCTGGCTTTTTCTTTGGCTGTTTTTGCATCAATCTCCATCTGTCTGAGTTCTACCCGTCTTTCATGTTCCTTCTGTCTTTCCTCAGCTTCCAATCTGGCTAATTCCAGTTTCTGTTAGATATTGCTTTTTGTCATCTTAGCCACTCTGTTTTTAACCTAGCTATTCCCAAGAGTTAAAAAAAAAAACTGGCTTGTAAAATTCAAATGATGGTTTAAAAACTTAAAGTTACAGAGAATTCACCATTTACACTAGTTTAAGCTTGCAAGTGACCCATGCCGCATGATGAGGAAGGCAAAAAAAGTGGCTGGGTCACTCCAAAAAGTAATTTTTCCTCTGTTGAGGTCCTCCCTTCCCTCGGGGAGGGTCCCTTTGGGCAGTTGTGTGAGAGCCTTTAGACTTCCCTCTGCTCTGCACTGCTGGAGCTATGGGCTGCAGGTCTGCACACCTCCAGCTCTGTGATCCAAATGAATTAATTCCCTGTTTTTTAATGCCTCCATCAGATGGAGCATTTGCTGCATTGGGGGGCAGGGGGTGTGTGGAGGAGACGACTGGCTCAGCCCAAAATAATCCCTTAAACCAGTTCTGATTAAAATAAGGGAGACTTTTTTCATAAAATCCAGATATCCTTGAATTACAGAATTAGAGCTGCTCAAACAATGGGAAGGGGAGAGATGACATATCAAAGTTTTCCTTTGTTTTTCTTTATTTTAATAGAATTATTTGTTTTTAAGACCAGAAGGGGATTTAAAAGGAATAAAGTAATTAATATTTCCTCATTTGTTTTGTCAACATTCAAAATATTAATGAAAAATTTACTGGAAATACAATACTTCAGAACAGGTTGACCAGTTCGATAAAGGGAAATTCTTTGTAGAGCTCAAATGCCATTTGGTTTCTTCAGAGCTGTAAAGTCCCATTAGAGTTTAGACAGCCCACGGATGACAAACCTGATGAAGGAAAATAATCTCTGTCTTAACTGAATATCTTCATGCCTGTTTTCCATAAGGCGTCTTTGACCTCCTTGTTCCTGAGGCTGTAGATAATGGGGTTCAATATCAGAGTCACCACTGAGTAGAACAGAGAGAGTAACTTTTTCACATCTGGAGAGAAACTGGACTTAGGGCGCTTGTACATAATAAAGGCCATTCCGTAGAACAACATCACAATGATGAGGTGTGAGGAGCAAGTGGAGAAGGCTCTGAGCCTGCCTTTGGCAGACCTAATTTTAAGGATGGTTGAGATGATACAGGTGTAGGACACCAGGAGCAGCAACAATGGCAGAGTGAGGATGACAGCAGCACCCACAATGATCTGGATCTCAATCCAGTAGGTGGCCAGCACACCAGCTTCAGCAACATTGGATCCACAAAAAGGAAGTGTGAATATAAAGATTGTGTGCTCCAGGGTCACCAGAGTGCCACGGATCCGTGAGCCACCAGACAGCTGGATGCAAACCCTCTTATTCATGATGGCCATGTAGTGCAGTGGGTTGCATATGGCACAGTAGCGGTCATAGGCCTTAGCAACTATGAGGAAGCACTCTGTTCCACCAAAGAATAGAAAGAAATACAACAACCAGCAAAGGAGATGGTTTTGTCTTCTGAGAGGAGATTGGCCAGCATCTTGGGCAGAGTGACTGAGGTGTAGCAGATCTCCAGGAAGGACAAGTTCCTGAGAAAGAAATACATGGGGATGTGAAGGGCCGGATCCATACTTATGTCAACAATTACGAGGATGTTGCCCAGAACTGTAATGATGTATATGCATAGAAACACCACAAACAGAATGATATACCCATCTGCGTGGTTAGAGAAGCAAAGTATGACAAACTCAGTCACAGAGGTCTTATTTCTCATTTTCTTGGTCAACATAGCTCATCCTGAGAAATAAAAAGAAAAACTACATATTAGTTTGGTACTATTTATCTATTTATCTATTAATCTATGTTCTTTCACCTAACTCTCCATGGAACCATACCTCTGCCTGTCTGATATGAATCAGGATTGACATCATTTTGGACCAATATCTTATCACAACACAGTAAATCCAGAATAACTTTGCTGAAGTCAATGGTTTCCATTCTTCTCTCAGTATCCCTGGCTTTATATTGGTGTATGTTAATAAACTCAGTGGAAATGCACCTGTTCTATACTAGCATCAGAGGAAAAATACTTGAATCAGTGATGTTATAATTATATGAAACAGAGGTACAACTAGAATCAGGTTCAATGGAGTTACACTGGAGTAAGTAATTTCAAAATATGCACTCAAGTCTCTTGGAGCATGTATGTTAAAATAATATTTCACCATTTTTTTTATTCTCAACAGGAATGTGGCACAACCTGGGAAGCTACGCCAATATACTTCAACTGAGCATATGGACTGCTTTATCATAATTTCACTGCACGGCAATTCCAACTCTTGATATGAAAAGCATGTGTGGGGGCTATGCTATTCACTGTGCTACTCTATGGCATATAGATAGATAGATATACACATACTCTAATGACCTGTTTCTCCTCTCTTCTGCACTAAACTGATAACAGTCCATTGACTTCAGTGCCAGTAATCCTGCTCTCATTTACTGTCCCCTCTTTCTTCATCCCTCTACCTCTGTTTGTGCCCCATTTCATCTACCCTTTAACCTTCCTAAACATATCCTAAAACTTTACTAATCCTCTTCATTTCACCAATTCTACTCTTACTTCAGAAAGTAAGGGTGCTCACGCTGAGTCAGACCAATGGTCCATCTAGCCCAATATCTTGTATTCTGACAGTGGACGGTGCAAGATGATTCAGAAGGGGTGAACAAGTAGAGAGCCATTAATGAGTGATCCATCCCCTCTCATCCAGTCCTGGCTTCTAATAGTTAGAAACTTAGGGACATCCAGAGCATGGGGTTGTGTCCTTGGCTTTCTTCAAAAATAGCTATTGATGAACGTATCCTCCATGAATTTATCTAATTCTTTTTTTAACCCAGTTATACTTTTGGTCTTCACAACATCCCTGGCAACGAGTTCTGCACGATCGCTGTGTACATATGAAAAAATAATTCCTTATGCTTGTCTTAAACCTGCTACCTATTAATTCCATTGAGTTACCCCTGGTTTGTGTGTTATGCAAAGGAATAAATAAGATTTCCCTTTTCATTTTCTCCACACCATTCATGATTTTATAGAAGTCTAACATTTCCGCCCTTAGTTGTCCCTTTTCTATGCTTAATTACAGTACGATAAATTAAGAGTAGCTTCACTGGAGCTAAATGAGTTGCAGTAACATTACATTATGGTAAGGAAGATGAGAACACGTCTCTCCCTGTGTAAACCATCTAGATCATGACTGTAAAAAGTATTGTCCTCTTGAATGTGTATATATAAGGGAATCCATTTTTACTGAGTGCAATTTTAAATTTTGTTTTATTTTAGTTATATTTGAGACCTGCTTCTCACCAAAATTGCACCCTGAGTCTTCACCAAAAGTCCAATAATGAATTATTACTGAATAAATATTTTGACAGTCTTCTAAATCTCTTTATCAAATGACAGTTATTTAGAGCATGGTTCTCCGCTCTCTTATCCCTGAGAAACTCACAGCAATTAATGCAATTACACCAGTAAAAAACAGGAGGAAAGCTGTGGTAGCTAAACGTCTACCCTATGAGATCATCTTCTGATGTACACAGTCATTTCATTGAAGTCCACATGGTTCCATCAGTGTAAACTCAATGAAGTGAGATCAGAGTTGAGGAATTAATTTCCTTTTTCATATTATTAACTACATTTGCTCAAAAAGCAGAATTTATGTCCCACGGTAAATACTAAGATTTCAAAATTTCATTTAATCACAAACCAGGATGAAAAGGCAAAAATCTCTGATTTTATTTTACAAAATTATATGTTCCAAAAATATTGCGTTGGAATCTTATGAATACATGATGAAATGTTTCATTTCTATCATCTAACAATATTTCATTTTGGTACGTCTTAATAATATCTTCCCATGCAATCATTTTGAATTGAATAGAATAGCCAAAATTTTCTGATAATGTCCTATCCAAATTTAGACAGAATCAATATGTTGCAATGTAAAAGGTTTTGATTTAATCAAATCAGAATTTTCTGGTGGAAAACTGTTCTGCTGGAATCTTGTCCACCAGCTCTACTATTACCTGTGTCATAAATATAAAGGGAAGGGTAAACCCCTTTAAAATCCCTCCTGGCCAGAGGAAAAATCCTCTCACCTGTAAAGGGTTAAGAAGCTAAAGGTAATCTCGCTGGCACCTGACCAAAATGACCAATGAGGAGATGTCAAGGTTCCTTCCCCACTCTGAACTCTAGGGTATAGATGTGGGGACCTGCATGAAAACTTCCTAAGCTTACTTTTACCAGCTTAGGTTAAAACTTCCCCAAGGTACAAACTATTTTACCCTTTGCCCCTGGACTTCCACTGCCACCACCAAACTTTATCTGGGTTCCTGAAACAACGTAGTTTGGAAACGTCTTTCCCCCCAAAATCCTCCCAACCCTTGCACCCCATTTCCTGGGGAAGGTTTGGTAAAAATCCTCACCAATTTGCATAGGTGACCACTGGCCCAAACCCTTGGATCTTAAAACAATGAAAAAGCATTCAGTTTCCTTACAAGAAGACTTTTAATAGAAGTAAAAAAGAATCATCTCTGTAAAATCAGGGTGGTAAATACCTTACAGGGTAATTAGATTCAAAACATAGAGAATCCCTCTAGGCAAAACCTTAAGTTACAAAAAAGACACACAGACAGGAATAGTCATTCTATTTAGCACAGCTATTTTCTCAGCCATTTAAAGAAATCATAATCTAACACATACCTAGCTAGATTACTTACTAAGTTCTAAGACTCCATTCCTGTCCTGTCTCCGGCAAAAGCATTACACAGACACAGACCCCTTGTTTTTCTCCCTCCTCCCAGCTTTTGAAAATATCTTGTCTCCTCATTGGTCATTTTGGTCAGGTGCCAGCGAGATTACCTTTAGCTTCTTAACCCTTTACAGGTGAGAGGATTTTTCCTCTGGCCAGGAGGGATTTTAAAGGGGTTTACCCTTCCCTTTATATTTATGACAGGAGACAAGATACTTTCAAAGCTGGAGAGGGGGGAAACAAAGGGTTCTCTCTGTCTCTGTGATGCTTGTGCCAGGACCAGAGCAGGAATGCAGGTCAGAACTCCTGTAAAAAGTCAGTAAGCAATCTAGTTAGATATGCGTTAGATTCTGTTTTGTTTAAATGGCTGAGAAAATAAGTTGTGCTGAATGGAATGTAGATTCCTGTTTTTGTGTCTTTTTGTAATTTAAGGTTTAGCCTACAGGGATTCTCTATGTTTTGAATCTGACTACCCTGTAAGATATTTACCATCCTGATTTTACAGAGGTGATTCTTTTGCTTTTTCTTCAGTTAAAATTCTTCTTTTAAGAACCTGATTGCTTTTTCCTTGTTCTGAAGATCCAAGGGTTTGGGTCTGTGTTCACCTATGCAAATTGGTGAGGATTTTTATCGAGCCTTCCCCAGGAAAGGGGGTGTAGGACTTGGGGGGATTTTGGGGGGGAAAGATGTTTCCAAGTGGGCTTTTTCCCTGTTATATTTGTTGGACGCTTGGTGGTGGCAGCAATAAAGTCCAGGGACAAAAGCTAAAATAGTGTGTACCTTGGGGAAGTTTTAACCTAAGCTGGTAAAAATAAGCGTGGGGCGGGTTTCATGCAGGTCCCCACATCTGTACCCTAGAGTTCAGAGTGGGGAAGGAACCTTGACAACCTGCAATACAGTCACTTGTGATTTTGCACTAGTTTAATATTTGTGCTTGAAACTTTAAAACAGAGCGCATTTCAGCTCAAGAAATAATAGGAATTTAAGGAGACTTATCTAGATTCAGCACATTTAGAAGAATCCAAAGGAAATATAGTCAGAACAAGAAATTTCTTACCTCCTCCATAGCCCACATTCATCTCCTTTCTGTGATCAACAACAAATTCAGTATCAGAAGGAATGGGAAAATTCAACAGCTTCTTTAGAAACCCTGTGGACCTGGTCTTTGATTCATCTCAAATGCCCCATTATATGAAGCCATATCATAGCTATTCATGCAGGTAGGGAATAATAGTTCACATTCTTTTTGAGATATCTGAAATTCCTTTGAAAGTATATTTTGACATTAATTGCAAAGTGCTAAAAATTTGAAATACTTCTACTGAAGGTGAAAAAATAATAGCAAAATGTTTTCAAGCTCCTCCACCCAATATATGCTTTTCTCTTTGACTTTAGGGAAGATAAATCTTTGAGGATTTAGAAAATTTCAATCAACTCTAATTTAAATATGGGAGATTTTCCTACAAAATATAGATATACTGGAATTAGAACAGGTCAAAAAATGTGAAGAGGAAGCGGTGTAATTTTCTTTTCTTTTCCAAATAGTCACAGATTTTTAGACCAGAAGGGGATTGAAAAAAAAAACCTCATTTCTTTTGCTGAAATTAATAATTTTAATTACAAAAATTAATTGAAATACAAACTTCAAAAAAAGTTCTCCAGCACTACATTTGATTAGATAAATTTCTTTATAACGCTGAAATGTTTCTTGGTTTCTTCCATGCTGTAAAGTTTCTTGAGAGGTGAGATATTCCCCAGGGGATAATCCAGTTGAAGGGAAATTGTCTATTTTTCTGGATGAAATATCTTCATCCCTGTTTTCCTCAAAGCACCTTTCATCTCCTTGTTCCTGAGGCTGTAGATAATGGGGTTCAAGATCGGAGTCACCACTGAGTAGAACAGAGAGAGTAACTTGTTCACATCTGGAGAGAAGCTGGACTTGGGGCGTACGTACATGACAAGGGCTGTCCCATAGAACATTGTCACCACAATGAGGTGTGAGGAGCAGGTGGAGAAGGCTCTGCGCCTGCCTTCAGTGGACCTAATTTTAAGGATGGTGGAGATGATACAGATGTAGGACACCAGGATCAGCATGAAAGGCATCATGAGGACGAAGGCAGCACCCAAAATGATCAGGATCTCGATCCAAGAGGTGTCCCCGCACACCAGCTTCAACACCGGCTGGATCTCACAAAAGAAGTGATTGATTACATTGGAACCACAAAAAGGAAGTGTGAAGACAAAAGTTGTGTGCCCCATGGCTGCCAAGGTGCCACAGATATATGAGCCACCTGTCAGCTGGATGCAAACCCTCTTATTCATGATGGCAGTGTAATGTAGTGGGTTGCATATAGCACTGTAGCGATCATATGCCATAGAAGCAAGCAGGAAGCATTCAGTAACACCGAAGAATAGAAAGAAATACATCTGTATAGCACAGCTGGCAAAGGGCATGGTTTTACTCTCTGAGACCAGGTTGGCCAGTATCTTGGGTAGAGTGACTGATGTGTAACAGATCTCCAGGAAAGACAAGGTCCTGAGGAAGAAATACATAGGAATGTGAAGAACAGGATCCACACTTATGATGATAATGATGACAATGTTGCCCAGCACTGTGATGATGTAGATACATAGAAATACCAAGAATAAAACAGGATTCATGTCTGGATGATCAGAGAAGCCCAGTATGACAAACTCAGTCATAGAGGTGTTTTTTCTCATTTTCTTCTTCAGTATAATTCAACTTGAGACTTGAAAAGAAAAACTACATATTAGTTTGGTACTTTAAATCAAGTCAAACTGACATCTAATCTAATTGATCTATCTATCATGACTTTTCCCCTATCTCTCCACACATACATCCCTCTGTCTAATATGAATCAGGACCAACACTATTTTGTTCCAATTCTCCTGTCACAACACTGTCAATCCAGAGTAACTTCAATAAGGCTGATGGTTCACATTCTCCTCTCAGTCACAACAGCTTTACATTGGTGTATGTTCCTAACCTCAGTGTAAATGCACCTTTTTACTAGCATCAAAGGAAAAAAACTTTGACTGATAAAATTGTACTTGTGTAAACCACGAGTGTGATCTGAAGTGCCTTCAATGGATTTACTCTGGTGGAACTAACATCAAAATCTGCTTTCAAGTCTTTTGGAGCATGTATGTTAAAATAACATATGACCCCTTAGCAGATTTTGTCCTGGCATGTGGCACAATCAGGGAAGCTAGGCCAATATACATCAGCTGAGAACACAGACTTTGTTTATCATAATTTCACTGCATGATTATGTTATGCACTGTGCTAGAGAGATGGCTTGCTTCTCATCTCCTTTCCATGAGGTTGGCAACAGTCCATTGACTTCAGTGCCCTTAATCCTGATCTCATTCACTTTTTCCCTTCATCGTTCATGCCTGCACCTCTGCTTTTGCTTCTCTTTATCTACCCATGAACCTTTCCCTGTTTCGCACATTCTAAACCTTTTGCAATCCCTTTCTTTTCCACCAATTGTCCTTTTACTGATACTACGACTAAAATTAGGAGTAGCTTCACCGGACCCAAGTGGGTTGCACAAATATTACAGTATGGTAAGGAAGATTAGGGTCCATGTTTCGCTATATGGATACATCTATACTGCACAGTACTTATGGAGGCATACAGGGTATGACTGAAAGTGAGAACAGGCGTTCGCATGGCACTGTTGTAGCCGGCATTGCAAGCCGGCAAGTGCCAGATGGGCTAAAGATTCTTATGTCCCTTCATGCTTCAACCACCATTCCAGATGACATGTGTTCATGCTGATGAGGGGTTCTGCTCAATAACGATCCAAAGGGATCCAGGGATGAGTACAAAAATATTGCTCGGGCTTGCAGGAGTGAAATCAGGAAGGCCAAATCACACCTGGAGTTGCAGCTAGCAAGAGATGTTAAGAGTAACAAGAAGGGTTTCTTCAGGGATGTTAGCAACAAGAAGAAAGTCAAGGAAAGTGTGGGCCCCTTCCTGAATGAGGGACGCAACCTCATGACAGAGGATGTGGAAAAAGCTAATGTACTCAATGCTTTTTTTGCCTCTGTCTTCACGAACAAGGTTAGCTCCCAGACTACTGCAGTGGGCAGCACAGCATGGGGAGAAGGTGACCAGCCCTCTGTGAAGAAAGAAGTGGTTGGGTACTATTTAGAAAAGCTGGACAAGCACAAGTCCATGGGGCCGGATGCGCTGCATCCGAGAGTGCTAAAGGAGTTGGTGGATTTGATTGCAGAGCCATTGGCCATTATCTTTGAAAACTCATGGCGATCGGGGGAAGTCCCGGATGACTGGGAAAAAGCTAATATAGTGCCCATCTTTAAAAAGGGAAGAAGGAGGATCCTGGGAACTACAGGCCTGTCAGCCTCACCTCAGTCCCTGGAAAAATCAAGGAGCAGGGCCTCAAGGAATCAATTCTGAAGCACTTAGAGGAGAGGAAAGTGATCAGGAACAGTCAGCATGGATTCACCAAGGGCAAGTCATGCCTGACTAATCTAATTGCCTTCTATGACAAGATAACTGGCTCTGTGGATGAAGGGAAAGCAGTGGACGTGTTGTTCCTTGACTTTAGCAAAGCTTTTGACACGGTCTTCCACAGTATTCTTGCCAGCAAGTTAAAGAAGTATGGGCTGGATGAATGGACTATAAGGTGGATGGAAAGCTGGCTAGATTGTCGGGCTCAACGGGTAGTGATCAATGGCTCCATGTCTAGTTGGCAGCCGGTATCAAGTGGAGTGCCCCAAGGGTCGGTCCTGGGGCCGGTTTTGTTCAATATCTTCATAAATGATCTGGAGGATGGTGTGGATTGCACCCTCAGCAAGTTTGCAGATGACACTAAACTGGGAGGAGTGGTAGATACGCTGGAGGGTAGGGATAGGATACAGAGGGACCTAGACAAATTGGAGGATTGGGCCATAAGAAATCTGATGAGGTTCAACAAGGACAAGTGCAGAGTCCTGCACTTAGGACAGAAGAATCCAATGCACTGCTACAGACTAGGGACCGAATGGCTAGGCAGCAGTTCTGCAGAAAAGGACCTAGGGGTTACAGTGGACGAAAAGTTGGATATGAGTCAACAGTGTGCCCTTGTTGCCAAGAAGGCCAATGGCATTTTGGGCTGAATAAGTAGGAGCATTGCCAGCAAATCGAGGGACGTGATCGTTCCCCTCTATTCGACATTGGTGAGGCCTCATCTGGAGTACTGTGTCCAGTTTTGGGCCCCACACTACAAGAAGGATGTGGAAAAATTGGAAAGAGTCCAGCGGAGGGCAACAAAAATGATTAGGGGCCTGGAACACATGACTTATGAGGAGAGGCTGAGGGAACTGGGGATGTTTAGTCTTCAGAAGAGAAGAATGAGGGGGGATTTGATAGCTGCTTTCAATTACCTGAAAGGGGGTTCCAAAGAGGATGGCTCTAGACAGTTCTCAGTGGTAGCAGATGACAGAACAAGGAGTAATGGTCTCAAGTTGCAGTGGGGGAGATTGAGGTTGGATATTAGGAAAATCTTTTTCACTAGGAGGGTGGTGAAACACTGGAATGCGTTACCTAGGGAGGTGGTAGAATCTCCTTCCCTAGAAGTTTTTAAGGTCCGGCTTGACAAAGCCCTGGCTGGGATGATTTAGTCGGAGATTGGTCCTGCTTTGAGCAGGGGGTTGGACTAGATGACCTCCTGAGGTCCCTTCCAACCGTGATATTCTATGATTCTATGATAAAGCAGTGCAGACCAACGCATATTCATTTTCATCATCTGAGTCAGATGTCACCAGCAGAAAGTTGATATTTTTTTTTTTGGTGGTTCGGGTTCTGTAGTTTGCCCATCGGAGTGTTGCTCTTTTAAGACCGCTGAAAGCATTCTCCACACCTCGTCCCTCTCAGATTTTGGAAGGCACTTCAGATTCTTAAACCTTGGGTCAAGTGCTGTATCTGTCCTTAGAAATCTCACATTGGTATCTTTGCATTTTGTTAAATCTGCTGTGAACGTGTTCTTAAAATGAACATGTGGTGGGTCATCATCTGAGATGGCTATAAAACGAAATATATATCAGAATGTGGGTAAAACAGAGTAGGAGTCATACAATTCTCCCCCAAGGAGTTCAGTCCCAAATTTCATTAACACATTTTTTTTAAGGACCATCATCAGCATGGAAGCATGTCCTCTGGAATGCTGGCTGAAGCATGAAGGGGCATATGAATGCTTAACATATCTGGCATGTAAATACCTTACAACGCCGGTTACAAAAATGCCATGCAAACACCTTTTCTCACTTTCAGGTGACATTGTAAATAAGAAGCAGTCAGCAATATCTCCTGTAAATGTAAACAAACTTGTTTGTCTTAGCAATTGGCTGAACAAGAAGTAGGACTGAGTGGACTTGTAGGCTCTAAAGTTTTACATTGTTTTGTTTTTGAGTGCAGTTATGGAACAAAAAAAAATTGCATTTATAAGTTACACTTTCATAATAAAGAGATTGCACTTCAGTACTTGTATGAGGTGAATTGAAAAATACTATTTCTTTTATCATTTTTACAGTGCAAATATTTGTAATAAAAATAATAATATAAATTGAGCACTGTACACTTTGTATTCTGTGCTGTAATAGATATCAATATATTTGAAAATGTAGAAAAACATCCAGAAATATTTAATAAATTATAATGAGTATTCTATTTGTTTAACAGTGTGATTAATCATGATTAATTTTTCTAATAACAGTTAATTTTTTTAGTTAATCACATGAGTTAACTGCAATTAATCGACAGCCCTAATAACTACACACAGCAGTGTGATCACGGACTTCCTTTCACTGTGGCATAGAGATATACACATCGTCGTGTACCCTACCCCGTGCCACCAGTGAAGACAAAGCCTTGATGTAAGACCTCTAGTCATGCTTGGAAAGGGTTATTGTTCTCTTGAAAGTGTACCTTAAAAAGGAATCGGTATTACTGTTGGATTAAAATAGAAATCAATGTTCATTCTGATATAGAAGAGCATAGTGCAGAGCAGGACCTAAACTGAGCCTGACCATTGGAAAAAGATGTGGCATTTTGCAGCTAACACACCAAGGCTGCACTAATTGAAATAAATGCCTCTCTGTGAAACGTAAA
The DNA here is from genome assembly GCF_965152275.1 of Natator depressus. Classification (NCBI taxonomy): domain Eukaryota; kingdom Metazoa; phylum Chordata; order Testudines; family Cheloniidae; genus Natator; species Natator depressus. The sequence continues at coordinate 35,962,887 of NC_134246.1, forward strand.
AGGTCGGTGCTAATTGTACCAGCGCATCCCTAGACAAACAGTCTGTTCTCAGAAGTGATAAGAACTTTGTAAAAACATCTGTCCTCCAGAACATAACAAAAAGACTTGTTGGCTCTCACCCTTAGTACTCTTTATCTTCTTTGTTTTCTCTTCCTATGTAGCAAGTGGTATGGACAGATATATTGAGACCTGTCATGATTGTAGGAGGGTTATGTTAAAGGAAGGATAGGTAATAAAATGGAGATGTAATAGGAAGTATGTTAAGTGAAATAGAGGGCGAATGTGAATGTATGTTTGGCTTGGATGGATGATAAAAGCTTTGAAGTGCCAGTTTGAAAAGTACAACTCCCAATATCACTTGTCTAAAGAATGTATGGAGTGAAATGACCGGGTGACCCTGAGGGCAAACTGGAATCCACACTCCACCCCCAAACACTCCAAGGGTGAAGATGGGAATGAAGAACCGAAGAATGAGATAACACCAAGCTGTCACAGATGTACCATGTGCTGATTAAACATCACTTCAAATGAGGGAATGGTGATTGATTATCACTTCAAAAGTAAAAGCAGCGTGATGAAGCAGATTCCATAGACTGGTATAGTTGTGAATTCCTATAAAAACAGAACCTAAAAACTGAGAACTTTGAGTCTGGTTCTGCAACCACCCTCCAGGAGGATTGGATGTGCATCTGACACGGCTCCAACCTCGTGTCCAGGCTACCTGGCCAGTGACTTGGCACCAGCAACTCCTCGGCTGGTAACTATAACAACCTTGCAGAACTTGTGTGTGCATGTGTGAGTGAATGGAATGTTATAGCTGTAGCTGACTGCTTACTCTGGTCCTTTCTGTATTCACAATAAACGTGGCATTTTGCCGTATCCCCTTTAATAAGATCCTACTGGTCTTTATTTTATTGGTATAACATTACTGAGTGAAGTTTTTATTTTAATTTTATTTGATTTTATCTTATCATCTGTATGAGACCTACTCTTCACTGAAATGTAACGTCCTTATGCTCCTTTGAAAGTCCCAAACTGAACTGAATAAATATTTTGAGAGTCTCCCAAATGCCTTTGTCAATCAACAATTATTTAGGGCATGTTTCTCCTGTCTATAAATGGAGGAAAATCATGAATAGGTACTGATACCACAGTTTCTCCTAGGGTGACTCACTCAAATTGATGCAGTTACACCAGTGAAAAACAGGAGTGAAGACATGGTAGCTCTACATCTATCCCATCAGATCTTCTTCTGATGTCTTGTGGTTCCATTAGTGGAAAACCAAGGAAAATGAGATCAGAATCAAGCAATTCATCTGCCTGTTTCAGAGTATTAAGTATATTTGGTCAAAAAATTGAATTTATGACCCATGGTAAATGCTGAGTTTTCAAAATTTCATTAAATCTCAAATCAGGACGAAAGGCAAATGCTCAGATTTTTTTATGAGGAATGATATAGTCAAAAATATTTTCTTTGAACCTTATAAGCATGTGTTAGCATGTTTCATTTCAATAATGTAAAAATGTTTCATTTTAATAAGGTCAAATAATATCTTTCAGTGCTATCATTTTGATTAGAAAAGAATAGAACAGACAAAACATCTTGATAATGATATTTCAAAATGTAGATAAAATTAATACATTCCCATGTAAAAGGCTTTGATTCCATCCAACCAGAATTATCTGATGGAAAATTGTTGAGTTGGAATATTTTCACACAGTTCTACAATTAACTGCACTAGAGTTAACCAGTGTTTACGTTAAATGGGATTGAACTCAGGGCTTTAAAACAGAGCACATTTCAATTCAAGAAATAATAGGGATTTCACAAGACTCATCTAGGTTGAGCTCACTTAGAAGAATCCAAAGGAAATATACATAATTCTAGACAAATCAAGGAATTTCTCACCTGGTCTGTATCCCACATTCATGTCTTCTCTATGGTTACCAAAGAATTCTGTCACAGGTGGAACTGGAATATTTAACAGCTTCTTTAGAAGCCCCAGGGATCTGAGCTTTGATACACCTCAGATGCCTCATTATATAAAGTGATAACATAATTATAAAGGGAATACTGTACTTTTTCTCCTCTTGAAATCAGTGCCAAACATCTAATGATTTCAACAGAGTAGAATATGGCATTGAATGTTTTGCATCTTTGGGACAGGCATCCAGCTGGTGCCTTAGCTCCTAAATCCCATGGACACATTTCCAAATTCCACCTCTCATAACCAAACAAGGACCTCAGTGTTTGGTTCAAATGCAGGATGCCTCCAGCAAAATGCCACTGAGTATATGCAATTCCCACCCAAGGACGATGGCAGAATGCTGGCATCGCACCACAATTAATGGGCTGAGCCAGTGCTGCTTTCAACAGATGACAATTTCACAAGGGCAGAGGGAAGATTCTTAAAAACAATAAATTGTTCCTTCATCTGCAGAAGCCCCATTATTTTCAATGTGAATAAGACTGGCAAAACCTGCTCCTAACTAATCAAGGGTGAAATTTGCTAATCAAGCTAATCTAAATAATGTTCTAAACACCTTTTTGATTTACAAGTTAAGTACCATTTTTGAAAGTGACTTAGGCAGCCAGGCCCACATTTATTGAGGTATGTATGTTCTTAATTCCCATTGAGTTGACTCAGAATTAGGCACCTGAATTACCTGAATACTTTGAAAATCTGGCATTTAATGCAAGTCAATGGGAACATGGAAACATTGCCCCACGACTCATATCCTCATTGTGAGAATATAGAATATCAGGGTTGGAAGGGACCTCAGGAGGTCATCTAGTCCAACCCCCTGCTCAAAGCAGGACCGATCCCCAACTAAATCATCCCAGCCAGGGCTTTGTCAAGCCGGACCTTAAAAACTTCTAGGGAAGGAGATTCCACCACCTCCCTAGGTAACGCATTCCAGTGTTTCACCACCCTCCTAGTGAAAAAGTTTTTCCTAATATCCAACCTCAATCTCCCCCACTGCAACTTGAGACCATTACTCCTTGTTCTGTCATCTGCTACCACTGAGAACAGCCTAGAGCCATCCTCTTTGAAACCCCCGTTCAGGTAGTTGAAAGCAGCTATCAAATCCCCCCTAATTCTTCTCTTCTGAAGACTAAACATCCCCAGTTCCCTCAGCCTCTCCTCATAACTCATGTGTTCCAGTCCCCTAATCATTTTTGTTGCCCTCCGCTGGACTCTTTCCAATTTTTCCACATCCTTCTTGTAGTGTGGGGCCCAAAACTGGACACAGTACTCCAGATGAGGCCTCACCAATGTCGAATAGAGGGGAACGATCACGTCCCTCGATCTGCTGGCAATGCCCCTACTTATACAGCCCAAAATGCCATTGGCCTTCTTGGCAACAAGGGCACACTGTTGACTCATATCCAACTTTTCGTCCACTGTAACCCCTAGGTCCTTTTCTGCAGAACTGCTGCCTAGCCATTCGGTCCCTAGTCTGTAGCGGTGCATGGGATTCTTCCACCCTAAGTGCAGGACTCTGCACTTGTCCTTGTTGAACCTCATCAGATTTCTTTTGGCCCAATCCTCCAATTTGTCTAGGTCCCTCTGTATCCTATCCCTACCCTCCAGCGTATCTACCACTCCTCCCAGTTTAGTGTCATCTGCAAACTTGCTGAGGGTGCAATCCACACCATCCTCCAGATCATTTATGAAGATATTGAACAAAACCGGCCCCAGGACCGACCCCTGGGGCACTCCACTTGATACCGGCTGCCAACTAGACATGGAGCCATTGATCACTACCCGTTGAGCCCGACAATCTAGCCAGCTTTCCATCCACCTTATAGTCCATTCATCCAGCCCATACTTCTTTAACTTGAGGAAGAATTAGGGTTAGATTCACAAAGGTAGTTAAATGCCTAAGCCCTAGGTACCTTGTTGTAAGGCTCTGGGCGTGAGAACAGCAGCCTCTCTTTACGCCAATGGATTCAAAGATTCCAAGAACATAAGGGACCATTGTGATGATCGAGTCCGACCTTCTGTATGACACGGTCCACAGAACTTCCCCAAAATAATTCATAGAACTGATCTTTTTGAAACACATAGAACCTTGATTTAAAAATTGTCAGTGAGGGACAATCCACTATGACCCTTGGTTAATTGTTCCAGTGGGTAATTGCCTCCTCCATTAAAAATGTTACACCTTACTTCTGGTCTGAATTTATCTTATTGCAAATTCTAGTTATCGGATAATGTAAGAACTTTTGGTTCTAGTCTGAAGAGCCCATCATTATATATGTGTTCCTCATGTAGATACTTGTACACTGCAATTGAGTCACCCCTTAATTTTCTCTTTCTAAAGCTAAACAGATTGAGCTCATTTAGTCTATCACTATAAGGCAGGCTTTTCTAATCCTTTAATCATTTTCATGGCTCTTCTCTGAAACCTCTCAAATTTATCAATAGAATTGTGGACAGAAGAACTAGACAGTATTTCAGCAGTGGTGACAACAGTAGCAAATACTGTGGTGAAATAACCTCTCTCCTCCTCTCAAGATTCCACTGTTTATACATCACAGGAAGGAATTAGTTCTTTTGGCCAAAGTGTCATACCAGGAGCTCATTCTGTACCCAGAAAGATAATGGAGCAAATAACTAAGCAATCAATTTGCAAACACCTAGAATATAATAAGGTGATAAATCATAGAATCATAGAATATCAGGGTTGGAAGAGACCCCAGAAGGTCATCTAGTCCAACCCCCTGCTCAAAGCAGGACCAATTCCCAGTTAAATCATCCCAGCCAGGGCTTTGTCAAGCCTGACCTTAAAAACCTCTAAGGAAGGAGATTCTACCACCTCCCTAGGTAACGCATTCCAGTGTTTCACCACCCTCTTAGTGAAAAAGTTTTTCCTAATATCCAATCTAAACCTCCCCCATTGCAACTTGAGACCATTACTCCTCGTTCTGTCATCTGCTACCAATGAGAACAGTCTAGAGCCATCCTCTTTGGAACCCCCTTTCAGGTACTTGAAAGCAGCTATCAAATCCCCCCTCATTCTTCTCTTCTGCAGACTAAACAATCCCAGCTCCCTCAGCCTCTCCTCATAAGTCATGTGCTCTAGACCCCTAATCATTTTTGTTGCCCTTCGCTGGACTCTCTCCAATTTATCCACATCCTTCTTGTAGTGTGGGGCCCAAAACTGGACACAGTACTCCAGATGAGGCCTCACCAGTGTCGAATAGAGGGGAACGATCACATCCCTCGATCTGCTCGCTATGCCCCTACTTATACATCCCAAAATGCCATTGGCCTTCTTGGCAACAAGGGCACACTGTTGACTCATATCCAGCTTCTCGTCCACTGTCACCCCTAGGTCCTTTTCCGCAGAACTGCTGCCTAGCCATTCGGTCCCTAGTCTGTAGCGGTGCATTGGATTCTTCCATCCTAAGTGCAGGACCCTGCACTTATCCTTATTGAACCTCATCAGATTTCTTTTGGCCCAATCCTCCAATTTGTCTAGGGCCTTCTGTATCCTATCCCTCCCCTCCAGCGTATCTACCACTCCTCCCAGTTTAGTATCATCTGCAAATTTGCTGAGAGTGCAATCCACACCATCCTCCAGATCATTTATGAAGATATTGAACAAAACCGGCAAAAATAACAGTCAGCATGGATTTGTCAAGAACAAATCATGTCAAACCAACCTGATGGCTTTCTTTGACAGGGTAACAAGCCTTGTGGATAGGGGGAAACTGTTAGGTGTGGTATATCTTGTCTTTTGTTTTTTGAGTAAGGCTTTTGATACTGTCTCACATGACTTTCTCATAAACAAACTAGGGAAATACAACCTAGATAGAGCTACTATAAGGTGGGTGCATAACTGGTTGGAAAATCATTCCCAGGTAGTGGTTATACATGGTTCACAGTCAAAACAAGTGGAAGGACATAACGAGTGGGGTCCCGCAGGAATCTGTTCTGGGTCCGGTTCATCAGTGATTTAGTTAATGACATAGAGAGTACACTTATAAAATTTGGGGGTGATACCACGCTGGAAGGGGTTTCAAGTGCTTTGGAGGATAGGATTAACATTCAAAATGATCTGGACAAACTGGAGAAATGGTCTGAAGTAAATAGGATGTAATTCAATAAGGACAAATGCAAAGTACTCCACTTAGGAAGGAACAATCACTTGCACACATACAAAATGGGAAATGGCTGCCTAGGAAGGGGTACTGCGGAAAGGGGTCTGGATCACATAGTGATCACAAGCTAAATATGAGTCAACAGTGTAATGCTGGTGCAAAGAAAGCAAACATCATTGCTGGCATCGCTAAAACACACTGAATATGAAACACATTCCAGCAGGCCACCACAAGAACACCCCAACCTAGAACACGATAAAATGGTTTGACTGAGGTGATGAATAGGGATATGTTGTCTGAAACATCAGGAGAAAGGTACAATAGGAGATAATAAACATGTCATGAAACATGTAACGTGGTATGTAAGTTGTTTATCCCAGATTGCTTGTCTCAGTCTATAAATGTTGGGATGCCTCACCTTAACTCTTAGTCTGGCCTAGGTAGGAGTGGGAAGTCCTGCTGCTCACTGAGCTTGTCCATTGTAACGGGTGTACATGTGTTACTGTAACTGTAACCATTGAGCCAGGGCACTAGGACCAGACTTCGTTAACAATAAACCTGACCAAGCACCTTCACCACTGAACTGAGTCTGTGGACTTCTTGGGCAGTTTGATCACCATCTCCTGTACTGGCTAACAACCAACAACAACAAGTAGAAAGGATTTGCACATGTATTTCCTACCTCTTAGGGCAGTGTCCTAACCACTGGGCTATGGGATGTTCTAACAGAGGTCCCCCTCAATCTCTCCAGCTACAGCTGTTTCATTTTTTTAATAAAAGCGTACATATTAATTGGGCCAGAGAGCATGTGAGGATGACCCTGCAGGGTGGTGGTTGGGGTACACCACTGGAAGGTGACAGCCCAAGGACCCAATTTCCCTGCTCTGATGACTCTTTAATTATCTATGTAAAGCAGAACTTCATTCAACAGGAGAGGCTGAGGGAACCCCCCAGCAGAATATCCCACAGCTCAATGGTTAAGGCACTCACCCGGGGGGGGGGGGGGAACCCCTCTACAAATACCTTCTCCTCATCAGACAGTTGGAGAACTGAACTGGGGGGGTCTCCCACCTCCCAGGTAAGTACCAAAGCCTCTAAGCTAAAAGTTATGAGGAAGCTGCTGTGGCACCCAACTCATCCTACATTGTTTCATGCAAGAAACCCCTCCAGAACCTACCTCCAGGAGACAGTTCCTGGCTGTAGACCCCAAGCAAAGATATGTGCTTAACTTCATCCTGGACCTAGGTGCTGCGTTCCTGCTGAGGGGCAGGGCTTAGCACACACCACTCTACTCAGCATCTCCTGTTAGCTAGTTTAGGCAGCTCCTCACTCACCATCCTGGCTTTTGTGGAACCTATTATCTGGTGCCTATATACCTCCACTCATTGAGTAGGGAACCTGAGCCCCTAACCCAGGCTTTGTGAATCTAAATGATTTTCTATGTACCTAAAAGTTAGGTTTTGTGAGAGGGAGAAAAACTCATCAAACTGGATGTAGCCTTTACTCACAATGAATTCCTGGGGGAAAAGACGCCGTGATTAATGATTTTGCATGTCCCAGGACCAGAGAATGACAAAAATGAATTGACCAGCAATAGAGGTTTCCTCTTAGACCTCAGGTGACCCATGTGCAATCTTATGATTAAGGACATTCTGGTCTAGTACTGAGATGTTGCTGAATTAGAAAAGATTGACAAATGAGAGAGAGTGATTGTTGACATTCTTTTTTAGATATCTGAAATTCCTTTGTAAGCGTTTTTTTGAAATTTAATGGAAAGTTCTAAATAATTGAACTAATCTACTGAGGGAGAAGAGAAAATTGCAAAACATTTTCAAGTTCCTCTACCCATTTCTGTCATTAACTTTTGGGAGGAGAAATATTTGGGAAACTCAGAAAATTTCAACCAACTCTAATTAAAATGGGGGGGGGCGGTTCTATGCAATGCAGATATACTTCAATTAGAACTGGTGAAACAATGGGAGAGGCAGCAGTGTAATTTCATTTTATTTTTTATTTGCATTTTTCATTTATTTTCTTTTGTTTTCTACAAGATTCACAGATGTATTTGTTGAAATTCAGAATCTTAATGACAAAATGTCATTGAAATACAAATTTCAGAAAAAGTAGACCAACACTACATTCGATGTGATAAATTGCTATGTAATGCTGAGCTGTCTCTCAGTCTCTTTAGCAACATAGAGTCTCTTGAGAGCTGAGATATTCCCCAGGGGATAATTCAGTTGGAGGAAAAATGTCTATTTTTGTGGATGGAATATTTTCATCCCTGTTTTCCTCAAGGCATCTTTCACCTCCTTGTTTCTGAGACTGTAGATGATGGGGTTTAAGATCGGAGTCACCACTGAGTAGAACAGAGAGAGTAACTTGTTCACATCTGGAGAGAAGCTGGACTTGGGGCGCACGTACATGATAAGGGCCGTCCCGTAGAACAAGGTCACCACAATGAGGTGTGAGGAGCAGGTGGAGAAGGCTCTGCGCCTGCCTTCGGCGGACTGCATTTTCAGGATGGTGGAGATGATACAGATGTAGGATACCAGGATCATCATGAAAGGCATCATGAGGACAAAGGCAGCAGCCACAATGATCTGGATCTCGTTCCAATAGGTGTCCCTACACACCAGCTTCAGCACCGGCTGGATCTCACAGAAGAAGTGGTTGATCACGTGGGACCCACAAAAAGGAAGTGTGAAGACAAAGGTTGTGTGTCCCAGGGCCACCAGGATGCCACAGATCCATGAGCTCAAAGCCAGCTGGATGCAAACCCTCTTGTCCATGATGGCCGTGTAGCGCAGAGGGTTGCATATGGCACTGTAGCGGTCATATGCCATAGATGCAAGGAGAAAGCACTCAGTAACAGCAAAGAATAGAAAGAAATACATCTGTACTGCACAGCCAACAAAGGATATGGTTTTGTCTTCTGAGAGGAGGTTGGCCAGCATCTTGGGCAGGGTGACCGAGGTGTAACAGACCTCCAGGAAGGACAAGTTCCTGAGGAAGAAATACATAGGCGTGTGAAGGGCTGGATCGACATTTATGATGATGATGATGAGGACGTTGCCCAGCACTGTGATGATGTAAATGCATAGAAACACCATGAAGAGAATGAGATTCGTGTCTGGGTGGTTAGAGAACCCCAGCAGGACAAATTTGGCCATGGAAGTGTCATTTCTCATCTCTTCTTCAGCATATTTTGTCTTAAGAATTAAAAAGAAAGACTACACATGAGTTTGATATATGATTTATGTAAAGTAAAATTGGCATCTATCTATCTATCTATCTATCTATCTATCTATCTATCTATCTATCTATCTATCTATCTTTTAGTCATGCCAGACTAATCTGGTCTCTTTCCTTTATAAATAACTGATTATTAGACAAGGAGACTGTGTTAAATTTAAAATGTCTGGATTTCAGCAAGGCACCTGAGGCAATAGCACATGGGAAATATTAATTAAATTGGAGAAGACTATGTTTAGTAGATAAGAAACTGGGTAAAGGGGAGACAGCAACAGGTTCTGATGAAAGGTGAACCGCTGGACTGGAATCAGGTTACTACTGGACTTTCTCAAGGATCAGTCTTTAGATTGATCTTATTTAATATTATCATTAGTGGCCTCGGCATGAAATTTCCTCATGGAAATTGTTCATGCAAATGCCTCATTGGTTCAGGAAATGCCTCATGGGAGGCATTGTTAATCCTGAGAAAAATCAGAATAATATACAGAAAGAAATGGATAACCTTGAGGGCCAGAGTAATGGAAATGGGATGAAATTTAATATTGTAAAGTGAAAGGTCATAGACTGAGAAGCCCATAACACAGACCTCTGATATAAACAGTGAGCTCATCAGCTGAAAGTGACACAGGAGAAGAAACTCCATGGTGTATTAGTAAAACACAGAATGAGTATGAACCAACAATGTGTCGTGTCTGTGAAAACAACATATGTGATTCTAAGATGTATCAGGTAAAGTATTTCTGCTAGATATAGGCAATTCTGAATGCCATCATACAAATCATTGTGAAAATCTCATCTGGAATACTGAGTACAATTCTGGTCACTCAAATTCAAGAAAGACTCATTCAAATGGGAAAAGTTGCAGAGAAGGGCTTCTAGGATGAGGAGGTAAATGGAGAACGTATCTTTCAAGAGAAGACTGAAAGAGGTTGGCTTGTTTAGCCTAAATCACGGCTGAGAGGGGGTCTGATTGCCCTCTACAAATACGTCAGGAGGGTAAATACCAGGGAGGGAGAAGAGCATTGGAAGCTAAAGGACAGTGTTGGCATAAAAACAAATGGAAATAAACTGGCCACAGATACATTTATGCTGGAAATTAAGAATGTTTGTAACCAGTGGAGAGTAACATTCTGGAAGCCTCCCAGTAGGAGTAATGTGGACAAACAACCTAACTAGTCAAAGATGTAGCCTGATACATTTATGAACAGGATTATATGACAGGGCTGCCTACCAAAGCTGGGGATCAGACTCGATGACCCAGAAGGTCCCTTTCAGTCCTATGTCCTATGAAAATCCCAACCTCCATAATTATATAAAAATATTTGTACAGTCTCCCACATCTTTGTCTAACTATGATTATTTACGGCTTGATTTTCTTCTTTCTCAAACAGAAAGGAATTATGATTCATTACTGATACCACAGTTGGATGCTGGTGCAACGCATTGAAATCAGTTCAGTTACATGTAAAACAGGAGTAATGGTGTGGTGGATCTACATCTCTCAGAGCAGATCTTCAGTTAATGTAAATAGTCATTTCATTGAAATCAATGTGGCTACATCAGTGTAAATTTAATGTAAGTGAGATCAGAATAGAGCAATTCATGTGTTTCAGAGGTGGGTGGGGCTTCATACCATCAACTACATCTGGCTGAACAACAGAATTTACAACCCATAGTAAATTCTCAAACTTTGAAATTTCATTTCATGTTAAATCAGGACAAAAAAACAAAATATCAGATTTTTTGCAAAACAAAATAATCTGGAAATATTTCATTTCAATCTTATCAAAACATGTTGTTTTGATGAAGTCAGAACAAATCATAAGAACATAAGAACGGCTACACTGGGTCAGACCAAAGGTCCATCTAGCCCAGTATCCTGTCTCCCGACAGTGGCCAGTGCCAGGTGATTCAGAAGCAATGAACAGAATAGGTAATCATCAAGTAATCCATCCCATTACCCATTCCTAGCTTCTGGCATTTAGATGAGGCTCATTTGTTTAATTTTCATAAGGTTGAATCATTTTGTTTCAACTTTATCGTTTATATTATATTATATTAAGGTCAAAACATTTTTATAATTGCCTCTTGGAAACGTAGATATAATTAAAATGTTCCCATGTAAAATGTTCTGATTTCATCAAATCAGCATTTTTGGATGGAAAACTGTTCTGCTAGAATTTTTTCCAGGAACTCTACTATTAACTCCAGGGGAGTTACTCATTAAATTCATAACTTTGCTAGACACTAAAAATCCTGGTTTGAATAAAGACATTGGATTTATGGCTTATTACAACAATCTGTAACCCACTAACCTCTCTTTTTGTCCTATAACTACAGGACTGTTAACAGGCCACCTCACCATGAATGGTCATTTAGAATATGAGCTAACTATTCAGGCTAAAATATCTGTTCAATCCTTTATTTAGCTGGGGCACTCTGAGTACATTTCCCAGACCTGAAGAAGAGCTCTGTGTAGCTCAAAAGCTTGTCTCTCTCTCTGACAGATGTTGGTCCAATAGAAGATATTACTAACCTACCTTGTCCCTTACTAATGTGATGCAGTTATGAAAAAGGTTAACATCATTCTGTGGTGTATTAACAGGCTTGTTGTAAGTAAGACATGGGAGGTAATTGTCCTGCTCTGTTCGGCACTGGTGAGGCCTCAGTGAAAGTAATGTGTCCATTTCCAATCACCACACTTTAAGAAAGATGTGGACAAACTGGAGAGAGTCTAGAAGAGAGCCACAAAAATGATCAAAGGGTTAGAAAATCTGACCTACGAGGAAAAGTTAAAAAAACCTGGGCATGTTTTGTCTTGAGCAAAGTAGACTGAGGGAACACCTGATACCTGTTTATGGAGGAGATGGTATGATGGGATAACATGATTTTGGCAATTAATTGATCTTTAAATATTCATGGTAAATAGGCCCAATGGCCTGTGATGGGATGTTAGATGGGGTGGGATCTGAGTTACTACAGAGAATTATTTCCTGGGTTTCTGGCTGGTGAATCTTGCCCATATGCTCAGGGTTTAGCTGATCACAATATTTGGGGTCGGGAAGGAATTTTCCTCCAGGGCAGATTGGAAGAGGCCCGGGAGGTTTTTCGCCTTCCTCTGTAGCATGGGGCACGGGTCACTTGCTGGAGGATTCTCTGCTCCTTGAAGTCTTTAAACCACGATTTGAGGACTTCAATAGCTCAGACATAGGTGAGAGGTTTTTCGCAGGAGTGGCTGGGTGAGACTCTGTGGCCTGCGTTGTACAGGAGGTCGGACTTGGTGATCATAATGGTCCCTTCTGACCTTAGTATCTATGAATCTATGAACTGTCTTCAAATAAGTTAAGGGCTGTTACAAAGAGAATGGTGATCAACTGTCCACTGAAGGTAGGACAAAAAATTTGGGGCTTAATCTTCGGTAAGGGAGATTTAGGTTAGATATTAGGGGAAAACTCTCTAACTCTAAGGGTACTTAAGCTCTGAAATAGGCATCCATGGGTTGTGGAATCCCCATCATTAGACATTTTTAAGAACAGGTTAGACAAACTCTTCTCAGGGATGGTCTAAGTAAACATGGTCCTGCCTCATTGCATGGGATAGATTTGATAACCTCCCAAGGTCCCTTCCAGTCTTACTTATCTATACGAACATTTAGGGTACGTCTACATTTGAGCTGGGATGTGTGGTTCCCAGCTCACATTGATATACTCCTGATAGCTTTGTTTGAGCTAGTGCAATGTCTGTGATGGCAGAGGCAGCGGCTCCAGCTATGTACCCAAAAGGTCAGGCAGAATTTTGCATAGGGCTGCTAGCCCGAGCAGCTGCCCAGGCCACTCTGGACACACTTGTATTTTTAGGCACCTGTTTGGGCAGAGCTACCAAGGTACATCTACTCAAGCTGGGAATCAATCCCCTAGCTCAAATGTAGACACATCCTTAGTCTGCAGCAAGCTGGAATGAAAATCCATTTTGTGCTAGCTGCTCTGTTCTAACAACCCATGTGGACCCTGCTGCCTAACACTACAATTTCCTTCGTGCACTTTGACCATCCCTGGTTTGAAATGGCAGTAGACGAAAGCATACTAAGGAATTTTTAGTGTGTGGCTGCTGGGTCCACCTGGGCAGTAGTGCATGGCAGGCTAGTGCAAGGTTGATCTACACCCCAGCTGGCCATGAACTACGTGTTTGTTTGGACAAGCCTTCACTGTGACACAAGAATCAGGGCTTCAAACTTAAAAACAGTGAACATTTCAGTCCAGAAGACAAAAGGAACATAACAAGGCTCATCTAGATTCATCCTTCAGAATAATCCAAAGGAATTCAGCATGACTCTACTAAAATAAAGAAATGTATCACCTACCTGTGCAACCCACATTGGTCTCATCTCTCTGCTTACCAAAGAATTTTATTGTGGATGGAACTGGTATATTTAACAGCTTCTTTAGCAGCCCTAGGGAGCTGGTCTTTGAGGCATCTCAGACACCCCATTATATGAATACATAACCTAATTATTAAGGGACTACTCTCTCTCCCCTTGAAATCAGTGCCAAAACATCTGTTGGTTTCAGTGGGAGTAGACTTGGCATTTAACTTGTTTGTGTGTCTTTGGACCAGATGCCAGCTGGTGTAAATCAGTGTGCATCCCTAAAAGTGAATGGTATCGGATCCACAGATGTTGTAAATTAACATAGCTCCATTGAAGTCAATAAACCATGTCCCCATCTAATTCAAATTGGTGTACCTTCATTGAAGTCACTGGGGCAGATTCACAGTTGGGGTAAATCAGTTCTTTATTGGAGTCAGTTAGCCAAATACCAGTCAATATTGCCAGATTATTTACATTAGGCTCTAACGCGGCACGGCTTTATTCCTGTTTTACACTGCTGGAAATCCATTGACTTTGATGAGTTGCACCAACATAAAACAGGGGTTTCATTCATTAATCATGCCCAATATTTCTTTTTTTCTTCTCTGATTTCTTTTATAGTTCTAAGATCTGCGTAAACAGTACCAACGAAGTGATGAGTGAGGGCCAATCTTTCAAGCCCTTACTTATTTTTTTTCAGTCCTTACCTAGAACCATTATGTAGATGCAGTTTACACCAACAAAAGTGTTTTCTTCCAGTGTAGGAACACTATCTCCACAAAAGATGCTAGCTATGTTGACAGAAGCCCTCATTTTCCCCATTAATATCATAAAATCCATTACAGGTGGTGAAAATTCAGGCCTAATTCTCCTCTCATTCAGAGAAGCAACTCGGGAGTAGCTTCAGTGGAGCCATTGGGCCTGTTCATTCAAATAGTTACAAACCAGGAATAACTCCATTGTAAAGCCTGTTCACATAATTTAATTACCAATCTGGTTCTTTCAGCATTAGACCATCTTTTTGAGGTTAGAACTGTTAAAAAATCAAAATCAAATAAAAAGCAGAGGGGAAAAACCCACAGGATTTTGTTTAAATTCAGTGTTTTTCAAAATTTTGAAAAATGTTAATTAACATTTCAAAGTTTTCTTGAAACTTTACAATCGCTGAAAAATAATTGACCAGCACTGTGGCTGGTCAAATAAACCCCAATGATTTTCAATGAAAACTTTCTTTGACATTTATTTGGAGTTTATTTTCATAGAAAATGAAATTTATAATGAAAAATATCTTCAAAATGTTGACATTTTTGTCCAGCTCTACTGGATATTCATATAAAAACCATTTTCCTTGATTTTCCTCAGGGCTCCTTTAAACTCCTTATTCCACAAGCTATAGATAATGGGGTTCAGTAATGGAATTACAACACTACAGCACAGGGAAGGCAGTTTGTCAACAGATGGGGCGTGGGTGGATTTGGGTCATAAGTACATGGACTCTACGACACTGTGCCAACTGTAGAGAGACACATGAACACAGATATGTTTGTGTATGACAAAACAAGGGGAATTAAATACTGGACATTAAACATGCTCTTTTTCCCAATTTTTGCAAACAGGAAACATCTGGGATAGTTTATTTTCCATGCCACAGCATCAAGTGCAACAGTGACCTTCATATAATAATTTGGGAATTGGCCTAAAAGTCAAGAACCCTGAGATTTATTCCTGATTCTGCCAGAGACTTTATGTGTGATCTAAATCAAGTCATGTTTCCCTAATCTATAAAATGGAGATATTGACACATTGCAAAATTTTCAAAATTGGCAAAGGGCCAGATTTTCAAAGATATTTAGGTGCTTAAAGAAGCAGATAGATGCCTAAAGGGACTTTCAAAAACACCTAGCTGTGCAACTTCCATTGGTTTTAAAGAAAGTTAGTTTCCAAGGTGGTTTTGAAAATCCTGCCAGGTGCCTATTTGCATCTTTAGGTGCCAAAATACTTTGAAAAGTCTGAGCCCAATGACATGGAAATCAAAATCCCATTTTCAAAACTGATTTAGCCACTTAGGAACCTAAAACCCATTGATTTTCCATTAAATTTAGACTGCTATGTTCCTAGGGGCCAGATTTTAGAGGTGTGGAGAAAAAATTCAGTGGACCCAAGTAGGCCTAAACTTCCCAAGTAGGCCTAAAACTTTGGTCAAGCTAATTGTGTATATGAAGCATAAGAAAAGAGTGTGGAAAATTCCATTAAGGGGTGATTGCAAACAGCACAGCTTAAGAAATGTAACCATAACTGCTAGAAGTTAGAAAAAACCATTAACCGCAAAGACAAACTCCTGTCAATAACAGAAAAAGCTTGTTTTTGCTAAACTCCAAACAAGGCAAAGCTACTGTTGAAACTTGCACTATATGCCAAATAAGGAAAATGCTGTTAATGGAATTGGGGTTAACAAATTGTGGTTTTCAGCAATATAAGCTCCTGTATTTTCTGTATATGCCAGAGCAGCTTCGGCTGACTCTCCCTGTATGCGCATGCTTGAATAAACAGACGTCAGGCTTTGTTCTGATCCAAACACAATGCATGGTTAATTTTTCCACCACAATTCTTGGTGCCGTGACTCGGATAGACGGTGACCCCCGAGAGCCGGACCGCGAGCTATTCCCCACCAGACCCCGGGCCCATCTGAAAAGGTAAGAGAGCTTTTGAAATCTCTATATTTTTCTGGGTTTCTGGTGCGCTTAGGTGAGTTGTACACTCTATTCGGACTTTTGCTGCCAGACACGGCCTGACACCCTTGGGGAGGGTCAGAGTCCCATCCAGGTTTGGTTTCACTGGGAAGAGCCACTGAGGGTGGCTGGGCAGGTCGTCGATAGACCTGGGCAGATTATGGATAGACCTGGTTCTGCATGCCAGTGTAAATTGAGTCAGACACTGGGGGCCGGAGGGTCCAAGAGGATTCCCCTCTCGCCAGGTACGGATGGGGGCCGGTGAGTCAAGAAGGATCACCATCCCGCCAAAAGGCACACTCTAGTTCATTTGCAAGTTTCTGGAAAAATTGAAATTGGTATACCAGGGAAAGGGATCATTTAAATTTATGGTTTCCCTTAGAGGAAAAACTTCAACCTTGAGAAGATTGTGGACCTCAGAAGTGCACTTCTGGCCAATGTCAGTGTGAGGCATATTTCTATTGGCATAAAAAAACAAAAGAAGAAGAAGAAGAAAAAAAGAAATTGTGCGGTGAATCTCAAGTAAGGAGTCTCAAGGACTCTTAGGAGAAACTTACAACACAATTAAAAGAGATAAAAAAAATTGGCAAAGAATTTAAATCCAACTAAGCCGGCAAGAAATATTAAGCAACAGAAGCCCCTTACGTTCACCCCCTCAGACAGTGTCTCCCTGTACTGAGGAAATGTTCCCCTTGCGCCAATTCCCAGGCATTGATGCTTCGGGTCATGAGACCTCAGTGTCTGCACATGCACCTTGGTCTCCTACAAAATTGTATAATTTACTTTAAAAATTTCCAAAAATAAGAGAGGATCCTGTTAAATTCAAAAAGGAATTGCAAATTATTATAAACTGTTACAACCCTACATGGGCAGATTTAAACCAGCTTCTACGAGGGGTCATGCCTAGGGAAACACTGTGTCGCCTTTGTGAAAAAGCTCAGTGGCCCAAAATCCAGGCCAGAACCAGAAAAAGTTAAATAAAATCCGAAAAAAGCTGTTAAATAAAATTCTCACAGTCTGCCCAAAGACAGCCCACTGGAGCAAAAAATAGCACCTATAAACAAAGTAAAAATAAAAATTTAAATAAAGCCCAAATACTCTCACAGCCACATTAAAACTATGTTAATGACTTCCCAGCTCCAGAACATACAGGGACTCTGTAATAGCCGCCCATTGCAGGGAAGAAGGGGAAGGCCAAACCAAGGTCCCCACCGTCCACCTCCCATAGGAACCCAGTGATGGTGCGTGTTACTCTTGCAAACAAATGGGCCATTAAATACAGTAAATGTCCCTACAGCCCTGGTCAATCCAAAAGTGGTAGGGATAGGCAATACTTTTATTCCCCACCCCATCTCTTCACCTCTGTCCGTTTCTATTGGTCCTTTGTTTGACCGTCATGCTTTCCTCCTAAGCCCTTGTTCACCTGCTAACCTTTTGGGAAAACACTTGCTGTGTACATTAAATGGTATAATCTGCTGTACCCCAAATGGTGTGTATCTGGATGTGCCTGATCCCGCTCACAATGAGGTCCTGGCAGTTTACAGGAGAAGACCGACCCCAGCCCTTCCTCGTTGCAACAGGAACGGCTGGCTAAGGTGTCTCCCTCCTTTTAAGCCTTGTGAGCCGATCATGCCAACCAGGTTGGGTGAACTGGGTCTGCCCAACCATTTAAAATTCACCTAAACCCAGCAACCCCTCCCGAGGTGCAGCAGTACCCTCTATCAAAACAGACCAAGGAGAAATCCAACCTGTTCTTACCTCCTGCAT
This sequence comes from Natator depressus, assembly GCF_965152275.1. Lineage (NCBI taxonomy): Eukaryota > Metazoa > Chordata > Testudines > Cheloniidae > Natator > Natator depressus. The sequence continues at coordinate 35,981,116 of NC_134246.1, forward strand.
TCAGCAAGGAGTCATTATTCCTACGGTCAGTGAGTGTAACTCCCCCATTTTACAGTGCTGTTAATGCTGCTGTTCTGCCTACCTTTCCCGTTGTCCCTAGCCCTGCTACTATCCTTTCCTGCAAAGCACCGGTGCTGAGGGGTTGTTACTGCCTCAAATAAGGGAAAGTTTGTATTAAGTCAGAACATAAAAGGATTAAGGTTATTTTAAATAAGATGCATCTAGATATGAGGAATAAATGTGTGTGTATGTAAATAGATGTGTATAAATAAATAAACGGGGGGTTAGTCAAAAAGCCCACCCTCCTTGCTTAATTGGTAGTGAAACAATGCCTGTGCCCATGGAAAAAAATAAGGCAACAAAAAAAAAAATAAAGGATCTGACCCAGACAAGCAGGCAACCACAGTTTGAGGAAGTTAAAAGAAAGAAAGTGAGAGGTTAACTCTGTAGTTACTGGAGGAAATTAAGCAGTGAAACTTTGTACAAATGTTAGAAAAAGGTGTTATGAAAAGAAAATTCTTGGTTTCTTTGCAGCCATTCCTTTGGAGAAAGGGCACATTTCTCTGGAAGAATTTCTGTAAATAATCCAGGCAAAAGGTTATTTAAGTAAAATCATTTAACTATGAACAAATTAGTCAAATTTGCTAAAAAGCACTCCTGGTGTGTACAATCTTTGTTTTATAAGTTTAAGATAAATTGGTGTTGTTTTGAAAATTGTAAAACCAAAAAATACTTTTGCCAGACAAAAAAAACTAGTGTTATTTAATTTTGGTATTTAGCATTTAATCCTTAAGGTGACTTAATGCTTTATAAGATTTAAAATGTCTTTAAATAAAGACCAAAGTTGTGGCTGCAGCAGGGCAGTCAAAGCTAGAAAAATTAAAAAAAAAATTAAATCTGTTTTGGTAACAAATAGCAGATAAAAGCTGTAGTCAGTGCCCCACACTAAGTCCTAAGGTGGTTCTCTGTAATCAACGGTCACTTTGCCAAAAGGAAGCCAAAATGGGTTGTGTTTTCCTTTTCAAATCAATGTGTGTTTAAAAGCAAAAGTTAAAAGTTAATTGTGTCCTTTTAAGACAAAGTCTCTAAGTGGCTAATAACGTTGAATCCAAAAGCAAGCTAAAAATGTCTGTGTTAATGTAAATCACCTAAATAATAAAAATAGAAGCCATTAAAACCTAACCTGCCTATAAAACAAATACAGGAAAATATGGGGAGTAATTCCTTAGTTTTTCTTGCAATCAGCAAGGGTGTTTGTAAAAAAAATATTTATATATTTTAAGCAATACTGCCAACAGTGTGTAATCTGCCAGTTACATACTGTTGATAAAGCTGTCAAGGTTAGGCAGGCAGCACATCCCCCTTCCTGGGGACCTTCTGTAAATATTCAAATTGATTTTAATTCAATGTCTAAATGTTGTAATTATAAGTGTGTTAGTTTTAGTTCATGTATTTTCCAACTGGGTTGAGGCCTTTCCCTGTAAAAAGGCAGATGCCAAAACTGTTGTAAAACTTTGTTTAAGGATTTTGTACCACAATTTGGCATACCTGTGAGTAGCAACAGTAATAGTGGACCTAATGTTATTGGACAAATTATAACAAGGTATGTGCAGCTTTACAGATCCAATACAATCTCCATTGCCCCCACCACCCGCAGTCTGCCAGGTCAGTAAAACGTCAAAATGAGTTTTTAAAAAAATAAACTGGCCAAGATCTGTGCTAAAACAAATTTAAAGTGGCCAAATACCGTCCCATTAGCATTAATGAATATAAAGGCCACTCCCAATCGAAAGACTGGACTCAGCCCTCATAAAATTCTAGCAGGGCACCCGATGCGACTCTGGCTGTGCCCCCACTGGCCCTGGCTCAGATGGACAGTCATTTAATGGATGACACAATGCTTAATTATTGTCAGGCACTAACAAAATGTGTTAGGTCTTTTTATATACAGCTGCCCTGCCACTTGCTGAAACCAGGAGACTGGATCTACATAAAGATGCATCAGCGAGGAACTGCCCTGGCCCCATGCTGAAAGACCCTTATCAAGTCCTGTTAATTATCAACACCACTGTGAAGTGCCAAAAATTGACTACCTGCCCGTGTTTCTCACTGTAATGTCTCCCTGACTGATGATCGGTCTATCTTTCCTTCTGGCTTTGTTGCTCCTTCCGGACAGCAGGAGTAAAGAACAAGGTGAAAAGCCGGTAACCTCTCCGTTGTCCACTGACAGAACTACTGTGCTAAAAGAACCAAACCATTACGGGGTGATGTGCTAGTAACCTCTCCCCTGCATAATGCTAAACCACGGCTGTTCCAAGAAAGAAGGAACACTCACTCTGCTGAAACCTCGAAAGTCCAGGGATTCCTGACTACAAAACATATTGAAAATTGGTCCTGATGAAAAAGACAAAGTATTGTTAATTGGCAGGGAGGGAATTGTGGGAACCACGCTTGGAAATGTGGAGTTAAGTGGTGGGGTGGGTTTGTTTTTTTCCGGGGGCTGGGCTCTGTGCTTACTGACAAGTACCATCAAAATGCACTGCCCTCCCTAATTGGCTTCCGGAGAATGAATACCAAAAACACCTTGCTGCCATAGACATTGCTCCCACCATTCCCTCCATCTCTGTCACCACCCCTAAAATTTACCTGAATACAAATAATACTGTATATTCTAATGAAACCCAATGGCCCACGCCTTCACATCTTAGTAATTTACTAAAATTTTGTTAAAAAAATATTATTTTTTAAAGTTCAAAATAGTTCATATAAGCAAATAATAAAGTGGAAAACAGATGGGTTAGTGGAAATAAAAATATATAATATCATTGAAACTGATCCCCAAAAGTCAAAAATTAAAATTAATGGGGCCCATAGCGGGACTGATAAAATGGCCATTCCCAAAGTTTGTAGCATGATAGATAAAAAAGGCCCTTATTGTTATTTGGTCACCCAACCAGTAAATAATCAAACAAATACACAAAAGGTTTGTTCTGCTGCTAAAATAAAAATTAGCTGTACTAAAAATGTCCCAATAACTAATAATTTAACCTGCACCATATTGCAGTACACCCCGTCCTATGATATTGATGCTGAGGCCTCTCAAAAGTATATAAGGGTGTTCAGTCATCAAATGTGGTATAATACTTCATCAAAAAGAGATGGGTTAAAGTTTCAATGGACTGTAATTAATGCTACACTAGGGACTGTAAAATTTACACTACCCTTATCTAGTTTTCAGATTACCTCTATATATCCTAATTGTTCAAAGGGAGGTGCCATTAGGTTGGCACAGCAACGGACCTGGATTTCCCCTAGAAAGAAGAGAGACTTGGCTGGACACCTATGGAATGTGCAAATAGCATAGTGCAATCTAAAATATCTATAAAGGTCAGCAACATAAGGAAAAAGTGGGACAGTTGGAAAAAGCCATGGGCCTTATTACTGGAGCTCAGCTAGCCCAGGCTCAGGCTGGTGTTGGTGAATTACACGTTATCTCCACCCTTAGTTCAATGACCCAAAAGCTGTTAATAGAAATGGTACTGGTTATCACCAATGCTGAAAAGGTATTGCAGTGGGATCTGGCTTGTTCAGAGGTTCAGGATTTTCTGAATGACCAGCTCACTGCCATTTAGAGGAATCTTAAACATCTGGTGTGGCCTACTGCCCTTACAAATACCTCAGGAGTTCCATCTAATCTGTGGCCGTGAAGATTTTGAAGATTTTCTGAATGGAAATGCAGATGATCACAGTGCTCCTTCCAAGCATACGGGCCAGTCGGAGGGGTATGGGCTCCCACCTACCGAATCCTGCTGGGTCCGTGTGGAGGATGCATGTGGGATTGGATAATTCACCAAGACTTTGGGGAACTTAAACTACCTGGTATGCCCAACCGATTCCTAGTCACTGCTCCTGGAGTAACGCCTGACATTTGGGTAGGGATTGGAAGCCAGTGGACACTCTAGCCATTAAAATCCCCTCAACTTCAGTATGTACATAAACTAAAACCAAAAGAGGTTGTCACTGTTCATGACAACATTTGTTGGGAGGGTATGGGACATGGGACTACCCTGACAGGACATCTATTTTTCCAAGCTAATAATAGCTGTGTGCATGTTAAGACCACTACCTTAAATGATGTACATTTTAATCTCACCACAGCCTCAGATAATCATATCATTTATTGGCCTGCAGATAAAACTCTACAATTAGCCCTTAGGTTCCAGATACCCTTTAACTGGACTGCTTTAGTATCTAACCGATTCCAAAATTTGTTTTCACTCCTATTAAAAGTTCAGAAAATTTCCAAATTACAGGGACAAATTTACATGCTCCAAAATATATGTCAAGCCAAAAAGAATGCCTTTTATACAGCCTTTAGAATGTCTACTTTGTGTACCCAGACTAATGTATTGTGTTTTGTGACTAAAGCTATACACCAATCCCAACCACATCATATTATTATGATGGGAAATGTTGTTGCTTTTACTGCTGTTTAGCATAGGGTTATGTTATTGTTGCTGTAATAAATGTATTTATCATTACCTATCCAGCCCTAGACCTGCCAACATCGGTGCAAGGAAGCAGCTGGCACTAATAATTGTAAATAAAGTGTGTGACACAGTTTGGGGAATGTTTGGGGAATGGAATTGAACACAAAAGAACAAAAAGAAAAAAAAATTAACAAGCTCATGGCTATAGAAGTTTAGGCCCAATTTGCGGTGCCAAAAAAGGCACCAAAAGGGGGGAATGTGGAGGAAGAATTCAGTAGACCCAAGAGGGCCTAAACTTCCCAAGTAGGCCTAAACTTCCCAAGTAGGCCTAAAACTTTGGTCAATTTAACTGTGTATATGAAGCATAAGAAAAGAGTGTGGAAAATTCCATTAAGGGGCAATTGCAAACAGCACAGCTTAAGAAATGTAACCATAACCGCTAGAAGTTAGAAAAAACCATTAACCGCAAAGAAAAACTCCTGTCAATAACAGAAAAAGCTTGTTTTTGCTAAACTCCAAATAAGACAAAGCTACTGTTGAAACTTGCACTATATGACAAATAAGGAAAATGCTGTTAAAGGAAGTGGGGTTAACAAATTGTGGTTTTCAGCAATATAAGCTCCTGTATTTTCTGTATACATCAGAGCAGCTTCAGCTGACTCTCCCTGTATGCGCATGCTTGAATAAACAGACGTCAGGCTTTGTTCTGATCCAAACACAATGCATGGTTAATTTTTCCATGACAAAGGTATGTAGGAACCTAATTCACAGCTCCTAAATACCTTTAAAAATCTGTCCCTCAATTACTTTTGAAAATAGGACATAGGCTCCTAAGCCACTTAGACACTTTTGAAAATTTTAAGCATACCATTTATAAATTCATATGATTTTGCTATCCACAGATAGGAAGAGATTTAAAATGGCTAAGATTAAGGCCGAGAATGTTAAAGGTATTTAGGCATCTATTTGTGATTTTCAAAAATACCTAAGTGCCTCCAACTCATTGATTTCAATGAGTGTTAACTGCCTAAATGCAGTTTTGAAAATCCCATTAGGCATGTAAATACCTTTAAAAAATCTGGCCTTAAATGCATTAATTTAACTTAAACTCCCTTTCTTTCCATTGCCTTCTAGAGGTTGTCTGGGCTAATTAGTAAAACAGTCAACTCACGAGATGGGAGTTCCCAGCTCTGCTGAATAACCTGGAGCAAGTATTTTGGGGCCAGATTTTAAAAGTATTTCAAAACCTAGTGAGATTTTCAAAAGCAAGTCGGCACCTAACACCCACTTATTTCAGGGCATACTCCCTAAATGTGCCTCTATCTTGCTTAGGTAGCCCCCCCACTAAGTCCCTGCCCACCATACAACTTCTAACGGAGTTGATGTCCAGGGTGTTTCTAAATATGGCTTGTACCTGCATGCGCCATGCTTAGGCTGGGATTTTCAATTGAGCCTATGGGATTTAGGAGTCCAACTCCCATTGACCTACAGTAGGAGTTGAGCACCTGCCTTCCTTCGCCATTTTGAAAATCCCACCCTAAATATTCAAAAGTGACAAGAGATTTGGGGTATCTTAATGGAGACACCTAACAGGGACCTAATCCTCTGGAGATCAGGATCCTTTTCAGGCGTCTCAGCATAGGTTGCCGATTACTGAGGCCCTCAGAATCATTAGTCACTTCAGAAAACCCAGGCCAATGGTTGCTAAAATTATATCACTCCTGTCTGATGCATGAGCTGGCCAGTGCTTTTCTTCCTGTAAGTGATCTGTCACACTGATTTTCTGCAGTGGAGAAAGCATCTTCTAATCATGTCCTTGACACATATGTCCAGTCCTTCCTTCCAGCTCTCTGTGCACTAGGACATCTCATAGGGGTTTACCCCATGCACAGATCTATGTGTAAGTCCTTCTGGAACACCTGCCCCATCACAGGCATTATAGGATAGCTGCACAAATTTTCCCACAATGGACTGGTACACACACATACCCTGTGCACAAACACAGTTGTGATGGCTAAAGTGTGGGAACAAACTGAATCTTGTGGCAGCTGGAACTGGCTATGGTGACCATTAATTGGACAGAATTTCAGGTGGCAGGGGAGCTGTATTTCTGTGTCCATGCACTCCTGGCTTCTCAGCTAAACCTGCATGGAAGGCTGTTTAATTAGAGTTAACTGTGATGTCGAGTTAGCCGGGGCTTTTCCAAGAGACCTAAAGGAGTTAGGCACCTAACATCATTGCAAGTCAATGGGAAACAGATGATTAATTCCCTTAATCCACTGGAAAATCCCAGTCTCCTTTTTTTCATGTGGACATCTTTATAAGAACATAAGTGATGCCTTTTTGGGTCAGTCTATGGTCCATCTTGCCTGGTATCCTGTCTCTCCCAATCATACCAAAGCTTCATAGGGTGTGTACAGAACAGGGCAATTACTCCTCTCTTCCACTCCCAGCTTCTGGTAGTCAGAAGTTTAGGGTCACCCCGAAAATGGGGTTGCATCCCTAACCATCTTGGCCAATAGCCATTGATGGACATATCCTCCACGAACTCCGTCATTGCACTGTGAACTAGTCTGAGACCCTGCAATTCATCCAACATGAACAATTCTACAGACTTCACGGCTGCCGTGCCCTGTTCAAATGACAAATTAGCATTCTCCTGAGCCACATAGCCTCAGAGATAATGACTCTGCAGTCAGCATTTGAAATGGGAATTGAGAGACTTCTTATCTATCCAGCTTAGATATAGCTAATGTGCCCATCACCTTGGTATCTAAGCTTGATAGCTACCTGATATAGTGCCCACGTGGATTTTATTATAATAATGTTATTGATCTGTATAACTTGTAACTTGTATCAATGTATCTCTTCAAATGTATCTCTTCAATGTATCTCTTCTGCTGATCAGCTAACAGTGAATGGAGGTTAATTTTAATGGGTCCCACTGGGCATTATTAAAAAGTCTTTACAGAGATCCTGAAACAAAGTTTCAACTTCAAACAGGTCGCAAAGGGGTTTGTTAAAATTCAGCAGGCTGAATTGATGTAGCACTAATGGAGTCCACAAAGTTGCATCCAGGATGAATTTGGCCCATGGCATTACATGCCTAGCGACAGACGATGCTTATGGACTTTGCAGTGATAAGTAAGGATAAAACAAAATTGATTTTATATTAAGCAACTAAAAGCAACCTTCTGAGAAACAAGAAGCACAAAACTCTCTGGACAAGATCCTCAGCTGGTGTTGGTATCGCCCCATGGTAGTCAATGAAGCTATATTAATTTTCATCAGCTGAGGATCCGACCCATTAAACGTAGTAGAATTGATGGAAGACTTCATTCTCACAAGAGAAATATCCTCCTCACTGAGTCCCAGAGTAGCAAGTGGTAGAGCTGTCTTTGGAGACGGACAATTCGTCTTCAGAAGAGCCAAAACAGCTATTAACTATGGATAGTCATTACTCAAAAGGCATCAAGGGGAATCCAGACAGATCTATGTAAACATCAGGGGGCCAAAATCGTCCCTGGAGTGACGCCATTCTGGGTAGTGGGATTACACCAGAGATGAGTTTAGCCCTATATGCTTTTAGGAGAACCCTCAGAACAGCTAAGGGGCTGCACGGCTCAGGGAATGGGTTACACATGGTGTTTCAATTCTACATCACACTGGTTAATATCTGTCCACTAGGATACTAGTGACCAGTTTGGGTGCTAACTGAGGGTTAGATTGTCAATCCCTTCTGCAAACAGGAGAATAGTTACTCAGGCAAATAATCCTTTTGAAATCAAGGGAGCTAATGATGAGAGTGACTGTTTGCCAGTATGAGCAAAGGATTCACAATCTGGCCTTTATTTAGCACTGCAGCCACTAGCAATTTAAAGGTCCAGTTCTGCCTTCCTTACTCACATGGAATAGTACCTCAGTCTCTGATTAGTCCTACTGATTTCAACAGGACTACCAATGGAGTAAGATACTACTCCATGTGTGATGTTGCCAAGCTGCAACATCTGGCTGGTGGCAGAACCAGGCTCATGGTTTTGGTGGCCTTTGCGGGATGGATTCTTGGCTTGGATGTAGTGTAGTTCTTGTGGGCCACTTATTTCACACTGCAGAAAACTGGTTCCGCCCTTTACAGGATAGCTGCTTCCATGCTCTGCTCTTACCATCCTAAGCATGACATCCTGGCTTGCTGCGTGATGAAGGCTTCATATTATTCCTTCACATTGCAGTGGCACCTAAATGCTCCAGTAGAAACTGGGGGCAGTCTGTTCCAGAGAGGAAGGATTGCCCAGTAATTAGGGCATTTACCTAAGATTTGGGAGATCTCAGATCAAGTCTTGGCTCTACCAGAGGCTCCCTTTCTGACTTTGGGCAACTTATGTATGAGAGAGATTTTTTAAAGTATTCAGGTACCTACAGATGCAGACAGGTGCCTAATGGAATTTTTAAAGTCACCTATGTAGGTTTCTAATTCCCATTAAATATCAATGAGATGGGAAGCTAGGTGCTTTTGAAAATCTTACTAGGCACCTAAATATCTTTAGAAAGCTGGCCCTCAGTTCCACAATTGTACAATGGGGATAATGGCATTGCAATAGCACACGGGCCTGTTGTGGGGATACAGCAAACAAAAATAAGTACTTCTTCACACAACAGTCAACCTGTGGCGCTCATTGCCAGGGAGTGTTGTGAATGCCAACATTACAACTGGGTTCAGAAAGGATGTGAGGGAGATTCCCGAACCTGAGCCATTCTTTTTAGGTGACAAATCTGAGGAACTGTCCCAGATTGAGGTGTCATTAGAAGAGGTTATGGAACAAATTGATAAATTAAATAGTAATAAGTTTCAAGGATCAGACGATATTCACCCAAGCATTCTGAAGGAACTCAAATGTGAATTTGCAGAACTACTAATTGTGATATGTAACCTATCATTTAAATTGGTTTCTGTACCAGACGATTGGAGGATAGCTAATGTGATGCAAATTTTTAAAAAAGGCTCGAAAAGCGAGCCCGGCAACTACAGGCCAGTAAGTCTAACTTCAGTACCAGGCAAATTGGTAGAAACTATAGTAACGAACAGAATGATCATACATAGACTAACACAATTTGTTGGGGAGGGGTCAATATGGCTTTTGTAAAGGGAAATCATGCCTCGCCAATCTTCTAGAATTATTTGAGGGGCACAACAAGCATGTGGACAAGGGGGATCCAGTGGGCATACTGTACTTAGATTTTCACAAAGCCTGTCAATGTTCCTTTCCCACTCTGAACTCTAGGGTACAGATGTTGGGACCTGCAAGAAAACCCCCTAAGATTATTTTTACCAGCATAGGTTAAAACTTCCCCAAGGTACAAACTATTTTACCTTTTGCCCTTGGACTATATTGCTGCCACCACCAAGCGTCTAACAAATATATAACACGGAAAGAGCCCGCTTGGAAACATCTTTCCCCCCCAAAATCCTCCCCAAACCCTACACCCCCTTTCCTGGGAAAGGCTTGATAAAAATTCTTACCAAATTGCATAGGTGAACACAGACCCAAACACTTGGATCTTAAGAACAAGGAAAAAGCAATCAGGTTCTTCAAAGAAAAATTTTAATTGAAGAAAAATAGTAAAAGAATCACCTCTGTAAAATCAGGATGGTAAATACCTTACAGGGTAATTAGATTCAAAACATAGAGAATCCCTCTAGGCAAAACCTTAAGTTACAAAAAGACACAAAAACAGGAATCTACATTCCATTCAGCACAGCTTATTTTATCAGCCATTTAAACAAAACAGAATCTAACTCATCTCTAGCTAGATTACTTACTAAGTTCTAAGACTCCATTCCTTTTCTGTTCCCAGCAAAAGCATCACACAGACAGAGAGAGCCTTTGTTTCTCCCCCCTTCCAGCTTTGAAAATATCTTGTCTCCTCATTGGTCATTTTGGTCAGGTGCAGGGAGTTTATCCTAGCTTCTTAACCCTTTACAGGTGAAAGGGTTTTTCCTCTGGCTAGGAGGGATTTTAAAGGTGTTTACCCTTCCCTTTATATTTATGACAAAGCCTTTGACAAGGTCCCTCACCAAAGGCTCTTAAGCAAAGTAAGCTGTCATGGGATAAGAAGGAAGGTCCTCTGATGGATCAGTAACCGGTTAAAAGATAGGAAACAAAGGGTAGGAATAAATGGCCAGATTTCAGAATGGAGAGAGGTAAATAGTGTTGTCCTCCAGGGGTCTGTGTTGGTACGAGTACTGTTCAACATATTCATAAATGATCTGGAAAAAAAGGGGTAAACAGTGAGGTGGCAAAATTTGCAGATGATACAAAAGTACTCAAGATAGTTAAGTCCAAAGCAGACTGCCAAGAATTACAAAGGGATCTCACTAAATTGGATGACTGGGCAACAAAATGGCAGATGAAATTCAGTGTTGTTAAATGCAAAGTAATGCACATTGGAAAACATAATCAACACTATAGATATAAAATGATGGGGTCTCAATTAGCTGTTACCACTCAAGAGAGAGATCTTGGAGTCATTGTGGATAGTTCTCTGAAAACATTCTCTCAATGTGCAGCCGCAGTCAAAAAAGCGAACAGAATGTTGGGAAAGGGATAGATAATAAAACAGAAAATATCATATTGCCTCTATATAAATTTGACTCCTAAGGATAGACATTAGGATATCAATTCTCTGTAATTAGGGTGAGATGAGAAGATACCAGGTTGCTTAAATATCTGTGTCCTGCCAGGTAGAAACAAAAACAGATAACAATTTAGCTTTAATTGAAATTAAATTAAATTAAACTCATACTGATTAGGCCTCAGCTGGACTATTGTGTCCAGTTCTGGGCACCACATTTCAGGAAGGATGTGGACAAATTGGAGAAAGTCCAGAGAAGAGCAACCAAAATGATTAAAAGTCTAGAAAACATGACCGATGAGGGAAGGTTGAAAAAATTAGGTTTGTCTTCATTGCAAAGAAGAACCTGTTGGTTCAACCTGAAAACATTTGCTTCTAATAAATTCCTAATTTCAATTCCTCAATTTTCATTGGAAAACTCTATAATTTTCCCCTTTTATATTATTTGTTCCAAGAGCATGCCATTCTGACCCATGATGAGGATCTTATATTGGGACTTGGAAATGGAGATAATCAATCTGAAATCAATAGGAATTTAGACTGAGGATGAAAAAGTAGTTCTAATATTTAGTTGAACTTCTTAATGCAGATGACAGGTTTCAGAATAACAGCCGTGTTAGTCTGTATTCGCAAAAAGAAAAGGAGTACTTGTGGCACCTTAGAGACTAACCAATTTATTTGAGCATAAGCTTTCGTGAGCTACAGCTCACTTCATTGGATGCATACTGTGGAAAATACAGAAGATGTTTTTATACACACAGACCATGAAAAAATGGGTGTTTATCACTACAAAAGGTTTTCTCTCCCCCCACCCCACTCTCCTGTTGGTAATAGCTTATCTAAAGTGATCACTCTCCTTACAATGTGTATGATATTCAAGGTGGGCCATTTACAGCACAAATCCAGGGTTTAACAAGAATGTCTGAGGAACAGTGGGGGGGGGGAGGAATAAACAAGGGGAAATAGGTTACTTTTTATAATGAATCAACCATTCCCAGTCTCTATTCAAGCCTAAGTTAATTGTATGCAATTTGCAAATTAATTCCAATTCAGCAGTCTCTCATTGGAGTCTGTTTTCAACTACATTGTGACAGCAATGCTGAAAAGATCCACTTCTAAACATAAGACCAAGCTCCCTGATGTTTCTTATGAAACATACAGAATAGTCTTACCATATAGGTTATCTTATGAGCTATGAATCCTAACCACACTTGAATGCCACAAATCACAGCCTACCTAAAATAGCCTTTCCCTTCATGAATCCTCCTTAGTAACTCAGGGTGAAAAGTCTGCAGTTGCTGTTCTTCAATTGCATCACCTGCTCCTGGGATGTAGCCAACAGGGGAGCTCATGCAAACAGCTTCTGCACTTGTCATTGTGTTCTGTTATGGGACAAGGACAAACCTTAATGTGGTGGAGATGAGTTCTACATCTTAAAGTGATGAAAAGAAAAGCTACTCCGATTCATCCTCGGGCATCTGATATGTCTACCCGTTTGTCTGTCCATCTCCATGCACACGTCTATCCATCTGTGCTCATGCACACATCAATCTATCTAGATATATGTCAGTTCTCATGCACACATCTATCTATCCATCCATCCTTTAATTGGGGATTTAATTGGGGATTGGTCCTGCTTTGAGCAGGGGGTTGGACTAGATGACCTCCTGAGGTCCCTTCCAACCCTGATATTCTATGATTCTATGATCCTCACGCACACATCCATCTATCAATCCATCCCTATGAACATTTCTATCTGACTATCCATACATCTCAGGCACATATCTATCTAATCTAATCTATCTATCTCTATGCACCTTTATACTGAATTGATCATCAAAGAACCTGGGAAAAACAGACTCTAACCTCTTTGAGGCAGGGATTGTCTCTTTATTAGATGTCCATACAGTGCCCAGCACAAACGAATAATAGTAAGTGATTCTGGACTTGGTTGACATGGAGAAATTCTACTGATGTCCATTGCACATCGGCACAAGTGAGAGGGCAGTCTGGCACTATTATCAAGGGTGACAGAGAGGAAGAATTATCCAATGGTTAGCACTCTCCCCTGTCACTTAGGAAATACAGGTTCAATTGCCTGCTGTGCTACAGACTTCCTGCATGGCCTTAGCCAATTTGCTTAGCCTCTGGGTGCCTCAATTCCACATCTGTGCAATGGGAATAATAGCACAGCCATAGCATAAAGGATAGTGTGGGGATAAATACACTGGATATTGTGAGGTCCTCTGATCCTAGAGGAATGGCAGCTTAGATAGCTGATGGATTTTCCCTTACCAATTTTTTCATCATGTTTTATGGGGCGTGGGGGTAAAACGTAGCGTAGGGGCAGAGCATCACCTTTGGCATCTGTAGATTTATTCCTGACTAACTCTACCCCAGTGAAGAAGAGGACAGAATAACAGACTCCTAGGGCCTAAATGTGCCTGTACACCAGTTTTACTCTACTGACAAATCCATTGACTCCAATGGAGTTAGTCCTGATTTACACCAGGGTGAATTACAGGGGACAATCAGTGTCATTGATTCCAATGGGATCACTCCTGATTTACATCAGTGAGAGGAGAATGTGACCCTACAGCTTCCCACTCACTCTGGAATATGGAAAAGCCTTTTTTTTAAAATGCACAAGAATCTGCTCATTTGACCGCAGGGCCTCTGGTCCAATCCTACCATTTTGTTGTACCAGTTGTGTACCATTTGACTGCAGACCATCCTCACTCACCTGGCCCACTCCTCATGCATAGACTCTGGAGTCCCTCACACTGGCGTGTACATACAGAATCTGAATTTCAACCTTTTCTGTGCCATCAGACATCACAGAAGGCATGAAGAAGGCTTCACTAATCCTATATCTCAGGCTGTTTTATATCTTGCTATCTTTCTATGACTTAACTTGTTTATGAAGACAGGTTGTCAACTCCCAATCTGGAGGCTGAGTGGACTGGTTTTCATCTGGTTCCCACCTAGGAGCTGGCTGGCCCTACCATGAGTTACAATGCCCACAGGCATGGGTCTCAGGCTCACTGGAGCACACAAGCCTTCCCACCACATCATGGTACATATTGTCCCAGATTTGAGGGGTGTGTGTACCCCAGAATTTGATTAAGCTAATTGGAACCATATTGTGTGCATTCAGCTACCACGAATTGATAAAATAGAAGACCACCTAGTTACGGGTTAATATGAATAAGCAGGGATTCTGGAGGCAACGTCAAATGCTAATTTCTGCTAATCAGAACTGGAGGAAGGAAGGTGTCAAGGTTCCTTCCCCACTCTGAACTCTAGGGTACAGATGTGGGGACCTGCATGAAAGACCCCCTAAGCTTATTCTTACCAGCTTAGGTTAAAAACTTCCCCAAGATACAAACTTTGCCTTGTCCTTGAACCCTATGCTGCCACCACCAAGCATGTTAAACAAAGAACAGGGAAAGAGCCCACCTGGAGACGTCTTCCCCCAAAATATCCCCCCAAACCCTACACCCCCTTTCCTGGGGAAGGCTTGATAAAAATCCTCACCAATTTGTACAGGTGAACACAGACCCAAACCCTTGGATCTAAGAACAATGAAAAAGCAATCAGGTTCTTAAAAGAAGAATTTTAATTAAAAGAAAAAGTAAGAGAATCACTTCTGTACAATCAGGATGGTAAATACCTTACAGGGTAATCAGATTCAAAACATAGAGAATCCCTCTAGGCAAAACCTTAAGTTACAAAAAGACACAAAAACAGGAATATACATTCCCTCCAGCACAGCGAATTTTACAAGCCATTAAACAAAAGAAAATCTAACACATTTTCTAGCTAGATTGCTTACTAACTTTACAGGAGTAGGAAGGCTTGCATCCTTGATCTGTTCCCGGCAAAGGTCTCACACAGACAGACAAAACCCTTTGTCCCCCCCCTCCAGATTTGAAAGTATCTTGTCCCCTCATTGGTCATTTTGGGTCAGGTGCCAGCAAGGTTACCTTAGCTTCTTAACCCTTTACAGGTGAAAGGATTTTGCCTCTGTCCAGGAGAGATTTTAAAGCACTGTATACAGAAAGGTGGTTACCCTTCCCTTTATATTTATGACAGTGCCGAATGCATACTCATATATAAAACATCTTATTAATACGATATATATTTATATTCTAGTCAGCGTATACTAGTCAATATTTTGCTGCCAGCAGCAGCACTAGAGCATAAGAACATAAGAATGGCCACACTGGGTCAGACCAAAAGGCCATCTAGCCCAGTATCCTGTCTTCCAACAGTGGCCAGTGCCAGGTACCCCAGTGGGAATGAACAGAGCAGGTAATCCTCAAGTGATCCATCCCCTGTTGCCCATTCCCAGCTGCTGGCAAACAGAGGCTAGGGACCCCATCCCTGCGCATCCTGGCTAATAGCCATTGATGGACCTATATTATAAGGGATAGCTCAGTGGTTTGAGCATTGGCCTGCTAAACCCAGGGTTGTGAGTTCAATCCTTGGTGGGCCATTTAGGGATCTGTGGTGAAAAAAAAATTGGGGATTGGTCCTGCTTTGAGCAGGGGGTTGGACTAGATGACCTCCTGAGGTCCCTTCCAACCCTGATATTCTATAATATTAAAGTACACCTGTTTGCACAATCCTAGGGTAACTGTTTGGGGGGGAGGGATATCTCAGTGGTTTGAGCATTGGCCTGCTAAACCCAGGGTTGTGAGTTCAATCCTTGAGGGGGCCATTTGGGATTTGGGGCAAAAATTGGGGATTGGTCCTGCTTTGAGCAGGGGGTTGAACTAGATGACATCCTGAGGTCTCTTCTAACCCTGATATTCTATGATCTTCCATGAATTTATGGAGTTATTTTTTTAACTCTGTTATAGACTTGGCCTCCACAACACCCTCTTGCAAAGATTTCCACAGGTTGATTGTGTGCTGTTTGAAGAAATACTTCCTTTTGTTTGTTTTAAACCTGCTGCCTATTAATTTCATTTGGTGACCCCTAGTTCTTGTGTTATGAGACAGAGTAAATAAAACTCCCTTACTTACTTTCTCCACATCAGTCATGATTTTATAGACCTCTATCATATCCCCCCTTAGTCTTCTCTTTTCCAAGCTGAAAAGTCCCAGTCTTATTAATCACGCCTCATAAGGAAGCTATTCCATACCCCTCTCATCAGTTTTGTTGCTCTTTTCTGAACCTTCTCCAAGTCCAGTGTATCTTTTTTGAGATGGGGCTACTACATCTGCAAGGAGTATTCAAAATGTGGGTGTACCATGGATTTATATCAAGGCCATATGATATTTTCTGTCTTATTATCTATCCCTTTCCAAATGATTCCCAATATTCTGTTCACCTTTTTTGACTGCCGCTGCACATTGAGTAGATGTTTTCAGAGAACTATCCACAATGACTCTAAGATCTCTTTCTTGAATGGGAACAGCTAATTTAGACCCCATTATTTCAGGGCTATGCCAAATACAGAAATACATTCATGTCTAGCACAGCTGTGCACATTTTCTTGGATAAATATCATTCATGGGGCTCTGAAATTTCAGGCAGGTTGCACCCTACACCTGGAACCAGATCTGAGATTCATAGCTGGCCCTTCTCACTACAATATGCAAAACTAAACTGGGGATGCAAACACCCCCACAACCTTTGGATTGTTGGATATCCAGTTGCAAATTTAGCAGCTCACACCCTCCTCTAATTTTTAGTTTTAATAAGTCGTGTGTGAGAGAGAGTGCACACAGGGTGTACTTGTGGGGATACAGGGGGCGTGGTGTTTGAAGAACTGGGAGAGGGATAATGTGTGTGTGTGTATGTGTGTTTGTTTTAGGGGAACTGCGGCTACATTTTTGCACACCAGCAAGAGTACATATATGTGCATTTCTGGACATGCATAGGGCTGATTAATTTAAAACGTGTACATGTTTGTAGAAGTGTGGGGGTATTTTTGTCTGCACCCATGATAAAAATGTGAAGGGGTCACAGCTGTGTGAAGGTGTATATATGGAGGGTTATTGTAGTGTGTTCACAAACATTTCTGAGGCACATGTCAGGGGATTAGAGGAGGGTGTGTGATTACAGGAGGTCTTGGTGTCTGGTTAAGAACTTGGTTTAACTGACATTTTATTTGATCTCTGTAAACTCAGCTGGTTCTATTGAAACCAATAGCAAAACTGCCAGAGACTTCACAAAGGAGAAGCGCAGCAATTTAGTTCTGGGATCAAGCCCACTGATAAATTCACCACAAGACCATGTTGGAACAGCTCTCTGGGCTGTTCTGGATCTCTAGTCATCACTAGAAGGACACTTCAGATTGACAAGGAGGCCAGCATACAACTAGGTAAGCAATGTGGCCTAGTGGATAGAGTTTTAGAGTTGCATGTGTTCTATGCCTGGTTCTTTAGGATCTGAAGAAGAGCTCTGTGTGAGCTTGAAAGCTTGCCTATTTCCCCAACAGAAGCTGGTCCAATAAAAGATATCACCTCCCCCACCTTGTCTCCCTGTGGAACTATGTATTGCACAAGGTGTCTGTGGCTGAACTGAGAAGTGAACCTATGGTGTATTTAATAGAAAAACCCAGGCAGATTCAATAATTTGGTAACTTTATTTTTAAAGCCCTAATTTGAACTGGACTGCCCCAATTTTTTTACATGATTCATGAAAACCTCCTTCTTCCCCTGAGTCTGCTCAGGGCACTCTTCACCTCTTTGTTCCTCAGACTGCAGATCACAGGGTCCAGCACTGGAGCGAGGACAGAATAAAAAAGAGATCAACATATCCAACTCCACTGTGTGGTTGGACTACGGCCACAGGTAAATAGCACAGGCTGAACTGTAGAACAAGGTGACCACAGTGAGATGAGAGGAGCAGGTCGAGAAGGCCTTGTGCCTTCCCTCAGCTGATGGGGTCTTCAGGATCCTGGAGAGTATTCGAGCATAGGACACCACAACCAGCAAGAAGGGGGACAGGTTGATCAAAACACTGAAGGCTAGGATGGAGGCCTCATTCCTCGAGGTGTCCCTACAGGCCAGCTTCAGAACTGGGGAGATGTCACAGAAGAAGTGGTTGATCTCATTGGGCTCACAATAGGGCAAGGAAAAGGTCCAAGCCACATTGCCTGGTGGCATCAGAATTCCGCAGAGCCAGCAGGCAGCGGCCATCTTGGCGCAGGCCCTATGGTTCATAAGGAGAGTGTAGTGCAGAGGGGAGCAGGTGGCTCTGTAGAAGTGATACGCCATGGCAGCCAGCAGGTAGCACTCTGCTGTCCCAAGAGAAAGGAGGAAATACATCTGGGCAGTGCATCCAGTGAAGGAGATGCCCCCCTCCTCAGAGATTAAATTGGCCAGCATCTTGGGGATGGTGACCGAGGTGTAGCAGATCTCCAGGAAGGATAGGTTCCAGAGGAAGAAATACATGGGGGTGTGGAGGGCTGGGTCCAATACTGTCTTGAAGATGATGAGGATGTTTCCTGTCACGGTGACGGTATAGAAAATGGAGAAACTTACACAAAGTATCGCTCGGGTCTCTGGATGTCTCCAGAATCTGAAAAAAAAAAGAAGTAGGTCAGCATGCTGTGATTCTGCTGTGCAATTTCACTGGTCTAGCTCATCTGTGGAAGGAGGAGAAAAAAGAATTTCCATGTGGTCATTAGGGGCCAGTTCATAGGACTGGAACAGATCTCCTGACTCATCGAGTCCAGTTCCCTGCTCTCACTGGGAACCACATTGTGTAATCCCAACCATAAAAGGATCCAGCTCCATGTTAACACTAATTAGATTGTTTGCCCCTATTTGCAGGCTGTTCCAGAACCTCCCTCCTCTGATGGTTAGAAACATTCTTCTAATTTCCAGACTAAATGTACTCACAGCCAGTTTATCCCCATTTTTTTTCTTGTGCCAGTATTATCCATTAGCTTCAATAGCTCTTCACCCTGCCTGATGTTTACTCTTCTGGTGCATTTATACAGGGCAATCAGATCCCTTCTCAGCCTAAGCTAAATGAGCCAAGCTCTTTTAGTCTTTTGTGGTTGGATTTTTTAAAGATATTGAGTTGCTTGGTAGGATTTTCAAAAGCAGCTAGGCACCCAACAGCTAGTGAAATCAAAGAGTGTTTGGTGCCTAGGTACTTTAGAAAATCCCACTCAGCACATACATATTTAAAAATCTATCCCTTAGTCGTTTTACTTTCATCAGCTGGTATAAACTGGTGTAGCCACACTCACTTCAACAAAGCTGTGACTATGTACATCAGAATCGAGCTAGCTAGCTAGCTAGCCCCATATACATCTATCTATCTACCTATCTATCTAGCAACATGCCATTAAAAGAAAAATACATACTCCGCTCTGAGACTCAGATTGCCACAGTGTAAATCTGGAATCAGACATTTCAATTCAGAGTAATTACTCAGTGATTACCCTTGTTAGTATATGTTAGTAAATATTAACCCTTTTAGTCCTGTTTTGTCTCGATATTTGATCCATTTGTATATTAACTATTATTTGGAATTTTTAGGATATTAACAAAGAGTATGTTGAATTCTAAGGCCCAGAACACTGGTTCCTGGCTGATATGTAACCCTATTCAGGAATTCTGTGCTTTAGATTGAATATAATAATCCATAGTGTCTCTATCTCTATAAAACTCCAGATATTCATGGGTACCATCCTCTTAAAACACACACACACGTGCACGCACACACACACGCATAAAATGATAACATATTGTTACATCAGATAGGGAAGAATGACTGTGAGGGAATAAAGACTCACTGAAAGATATTATCTTGAAAAATTGTTAGTCCTCTCAGCTGTAAATAATTATGCCTTCACACATAAATCAGGTAAACTGAGAATGTATAGAAATGCCATCAGAATGTGTGTTTCTTTTAGCAAAGAGGTTTTCTTTGTTTGGAAACCCTATATAATGACACAGGTATGAGAACTTATTTGGGAAATGGAAACTGGGTGACCTTCCAGTTACAGTGAAGAAGAGACACAGACCCAGCTCTTGATCTTACATCAAGGGTGGAAACGTTACTATCCTTTTGTATTGTGCTGTACTAATCTCTGACTGATAAATCTTTGATTAAAAATCCCAGTTCAGCCTGTTATTTTACAATCTGGAGTGGTCATTGACTCAGAACACACAACACCCTTGAGCAACTAAGAGCAGAGGCTGAGGCTTTGTCATTGATTTCTGTTGTTTCATTCTCAAATAAATGTCCCGTGTTCTCCTCTCAGCTCCACGGGTGACTAGGACAACCTTAGCAAGGCTGAATCAGTCTAACCAGGAGCAGAACAGACCCCTGAATATCAAACCCTCAGATGAAATTCAAACCACAACAGACTTACCTCTACATCCAGGTAACGCTCCTGCATCTGCTGTGAATGAAGATCTGGGTGGATTTGACATATTTCAGCTGCTTTCTGAGTCTCCAAAGACAGGTTCCCTTAAACACTCTGGATTTAATTCAGTATCTTTTGAAGGTAAATTGTCATTTATCCTTCAGCTTTAAAAATAAACCCAACAGATAAGAAGGTCCTATCCTGTGAGTGGCTGGATGGAAGGCCTTCATCTCTCACTAACCTCAATGGGAACATCGCGTTACCAGCACCAGCCAGGTTCAGGACATTAATGCGTAAACGCTTCTGTTTATTCCTATGGTCCCTGATAGAATTGCTTATGTGAACCCTTTGTGGCTCTGAGTGTTTGCTTATTTACAACTCTCTGATTTCCCAGTCCCCTCTCTCTCCCCACTCCCCACACCTACAGAAATGAGACACTGTCAAGGTTCCTTCCCCACTCTGAACTCTAGGGTACAGATGTGGGGACCTGCATGAAAACCCCCTAAGATTATTTTTACCAGCTTAGGTTAAAACTTCCCCAAGGTACAAACTATTTTACCTTTTGTCCCTGGACTTTATTGCTGCCACCACCAAGTGTCTAACAAATATAACAGGGAAAGAGCCCACTTGGAAATGTCTTTCCCCCCCAAAATCCCCCGAAGCCCTACACCCCCTTTCCTGAGGAAGTCTTGATAAAAATCCTCACCAATTTGCATAGGTGAACAGAGACCCAAACCCTTGGATCTTAAGAACAAGGAAAAAGCAATCTGGTTCTTAAAAGAAGAATTTTAATTGAAGAAAAAGTAAAAGAATCACCTCTGTAAAATCAGGATGGTAAATACCTTACAGGGTAATAAGATTCAAAATGTAGAGAATCCCTCTAGGCAAAACCTTAAGTTACAAAAAGACACAAAAACAGGACTATACATTCCATTCAGCACAACTTATTTTATCAGCCATTTAAACAAAACAGAATCTAATGCATATCTAACTAGATTGCTTATTAACCCTTTACAAGAGTTCTGACCTGCATTACTGCTCTGGTCCAGGCAAAAAACACACACAGACAGAGAGAACCCTTTGTTTCCCCTCCCTCTCTCCAGCTTTGAAAGTATCTTGTCTCTTCATTGGTCATTTTGGTCAGGTGCCAGTGAGGTTATCTTTAGCTTCTTAACCCTTTACAGGTGAAAGAGTTTTCCCTCTGGCTAGGAGGGATTTAAAGGTGGTTAGCCTTCCCTTTATATTTATGACAGACACCCATACAGATCAAGAAAATATCTTTCCCCCAACAGGGGGCAGTGTGTGTGTGCATGTGTACACACACACAGAGCAGGTCTCATTCCTTCCAGTAGGGGACAATTTCTTATTTGCACAAAACGTATGGGAATAAATATCAGGACTGGAGATAAAATGAAGATGAGAAAAAATAAAATGTAGCATGTGCATCTTCTCTTCCTTCTTATTCTCACAGTCAGTATATGTAACCAGTCAGTATATGAAATTAAATGGGAGATGCCTCATTCCCTTAGGATAATTTGAAAACTCCAGGCATAGAAATTA
The DNA here is from genome assembly GCF_965152275.1 of Natator depressus. NCBI lineage: Eukaryota > Metazoa > Chordata > Testudines > Cheloniidae > Natator > Natator depressus. Next base: position 36,003,137 of record NC_134246.1, read on the forward strand.
TTTATACATGTTCCCATACATCTCTCTCTCTCTCTCTCTCTCTCTCTCTCTCTCTCTCTCTCCATACAATCTATCTATCTATCTATCTATCTATCTATCTATCTAAAATGAAATCATTGATAGGCAACATGGTCCACTAGGTCGGGTACTGGAGTCAGGAAGCCAGAGTTTTATTCCCAGTAAGATCACTGTATCCCTGACATGCAATTGCGTAGGATGGTGTACACTATAATATATCTACACATCAGCTAAATCATCATATAGAATTAGATAACAGGCCAACTCTTGTAATCTAATCACTAGTTTGCTGACATTTGGTGCTTTTGTGATTGCCCTTGCTTCTGGAGTCATGCGGTTAGATGAGAATCTCAGTTTTCAATAAAAATAACCAAGTTTCTAGACCTCATAGTTGTGGAGAAAAACTTGAAAATGTGACTCTAAAGGCTGTGACACCAGAAGGCAAATAAAAAGGCTCCAAAGTCATTATTGGTTAAAGTCTCATGATTTCTAAGACTACCTCATGATTCTGGCAGCCCAACCTATGATCTGTGTATACTGGGGGTTGTCCGGGCTGTTATACCAATGCAGTGGTTCTGAGGTAGGAGTTTTGGCTAATAGTATTGAAATTGGTTCTCCCCCTGCAAGTCATTTTATTCCTGGTGGGGCATGTTACTTATCTCTTTCTTAGAGGGTAGAGTGTGATGGATTATATTGCAGCCCCAATTTTAAGTGGGCCTTGTTTTTCTAAGTTTTCAGTTGCCTATAGTGACCACCAAACTCGACAGGTTAAAAATTAACGGACCCAGCTTATCGGTTGACCCCTACTGGAGAGCATTCCACATTTAATTGTAAAGCCTTAATGGTGAGGTGTATTAAGTGGAATCCATTGGTTAAATCTAATTTAAAGAAAATCTCTCCTCTAATTATCTGCTAGGGTTAAAAAAATCCATTTTTAGATTTTAGTGATGAAGGTCTATCCCTGAATATCACTCATGCTATTATGCAAAAATTACAGGTTGATCTGGCTACCAGAAAGAGTTCTTCTTACCCTGTGAAAGATAAAAGAATTTAGTGGGATGCAGATTGTTTTCATCATAAAAAAACAGCTACAGATTACGACAAAGGAACTCAGGAAGGACCTTTCATAGAATTCCATCCCAAAATTAGTTAATTATAGGAAGTTTTATAAAATATTGATTGAAAAGACAAAGTTGGTCCATCATGTGGCACTGTGGAAGTCATTTGAATCTGCTGCCAAAATGGAATATATGATATATTTTTGGAAACTGGTAGCACTGGGCTCTAAGATTAGGAAATATTGAAGCTGTGATCACCAAGTATATGTGGGAGAAACATTTTTCTGCACGTTGTAATGATATGCTGTCACCTTGCCTCTGTGAATTACAACTGAGAATACCAAATTTGGGACAAACTGCTGAGATATAGGGCAGACACGCTCCAAAAATGGTGGTTATTCTCCCATAAAATATACCAAACCAGAAACCAAAGTAAACTTTGGTTTCACCCCCACTGGCTAACAAGAAGTCAGAAAAGCAGTCTCCGTAGGTATTCCAGTCCTTGTACCACCACAAAAACCACTAGACTTAATGATGAGTGGTTATTTAAAACCAATTTAATCAAACAAAGGGGTTATTCTGATCCCAAAGGACCAGCCAGGTACCCAGGTCAATATATAACTCAGGTCTTATCCAATAATCACTCTGTTACCAGTCCTTTGGCATCTAAAATCTAAAGGTTTATATATAAAAAGAAAGAAAGGAAGGTGAGAGTTAAAATTGGTTAAAGGAATCGAATACATATAATAACGGCAAAGTTCTTGGATCAGGCTTGTAGCAGTGATGGAATAAACTGCTGGCTTGTTAAGTCTCTGGTTGCTTCCAAGTCATTGGAAGGTCCTCAGTCCCTTGGTTAGAATGCTCCCATTAGTACAAGTTCAACATAGTCAAGAGGTTTAAACAGGAAAGAGGCAAAATGGAGATGTTTCCAGGGCCTGTTATAGTTTCTGCCAAGTGAAGGGAAACCCATTGTTCTCACTGTGGAAAGTTACAGGGAACAAGATGGTGTTTGGACTTGGGGGTGTCAGACATGGTCATATTTTAATCAGATAATGTCACATATGCCATGAATTAACTTTTCTGCGTGATCGGTTCTGATAGGCTCCATACCTTGTTCCCTCCCAGAATGGTCTGCAGAATCTAGTAAAGAAGTTACATTTGTCATTGATCAGCAATGCTGTAATAAAGCAGCTGGTGAGGATTTTATGCCTGAAGTATTTAAGGAAAATATTGACTGGGTGGGCAACTCTTTCAGCTAAACTTTTTTCCAGTACAAACAACACAGGGATTTTTCTCTCAGGGTAGGCTACTGGTATTATTATACCACTGTATAAAAAATGGGATAGAAAAGATCCAAGGAATTATCACTCAATCAGCTTATGGCATGTTGTCTTAAAATTTTATACTAGTTTTTTTTTTGTGGGGGAGGGAGAAGACTAGAGTTTTGGGCAGAAAACAGATAAATATTAGCTGAAGAACACTGAAATGGTCACTCCTCTACAGATAATTGTTTTATTCTTTTATATTTGATCTACACATTTGTCCCTTTTATGCGGGAAAAATTGTATGTGTCTTTTGTTGATCTAACATTGGCCTTTGATTTCATTGATAGAGACCATCTATGGGGCAAACTGGAGATATCTGGAATATATTCCATTACTTTTTCTTCTAAGAGCTCTCCATAGGTAAACAGAGGCCAAAATTATAATATGTTTGGATGGGGAACTAACTAATTCCATCCCAATTAACAAGAGGTGCTGTCATTGCTATTTATTCACCCTTTTCCTTTTTATATCAATGATGTTGATTTAGCATTACAATATTTTCCCTCCAAAATCATGGGTTACCCTGTGTGTGTTTGTCCTATTATACACAAACCATATGGGTCCATTAACACAAACTTCAGTCAGACCTGAGTGTTTATTAAATGTCTTTGGTTTATATTGTCAACGGGAGGCCCTTTGAGAAATTACTCCAAAACTAAAGAACTTGTTTTTAGTTGAAGATGGCAGTTGCATAAATGGAGAATCAATGGGCAATATTGAGCAAGTTAGTTTTTTCTCCAACCTGGTTATCATAAAATTCGTTGTGGGATATACATGTTCACATAACAAAAGAGAAGGCCTCATATTCAGTGCAAATTGTATTGTGTTTCACCAGGACTCAAGGGAGCAAACTAATTGCTCCAGCCCTTAGAGTGTTTGAGGTCAAGCTAGGCAATCAGATTTTGTATAGTGCAGAAATATGGGGATGGAATGATCCCAGGTGATGAGAAATGATTCATAACAAATTTCTTACGAAGATTTTTGATCTTCCAAATAACACGTATTCTTATAGCCATGCCAAGCACAATAGCTATTCTGTCCAATGTGCAATAATAACAATTTTTGGATCCACAACGTTTGCCAAGATTTTGCTCAGTCGAACAGCGCAGTTGAGCTTTTGAATGTACATTTAATTGGCCAGAGTATATTCAAAATTCTTTGCGCTCTCAAGGCCTCTGAGAATTGGAGATGATCAAATTTGTAGAATGTGAAGTCACTAATCAAGCTGAGGATAGAAGATGTTAATAGCCAACTAGATGTGGCAGTTGTTTCCATTACAAACATATCACCTTGGTTCCCCCTTCTTAAAATAACTCCTGGGTATGCCAGATATTTAGACAGTTTGCCCAATAACAAGTTAAGAAGGACTTTTACAGCTCTCTGCTTTCAATATATGCGGTCAGCTTACTTAGAAGGCTGATATACATGCACTGAGAAATGTAACTGCTTCTGTCCATGAGGCTCTGAGCAGGTGGAAGACCTACTGCATTTTTTATTGGATTGTACTTTGTATTGCCACTTGAGATCAAAATGGCTTTCCGTGTTTTTCTCCCTTTTTCTATGACTGCTCAGAAAATGGTGTATTTGCGAGGAACTGGCAATGTATCTGTGATCTGAGTGGTGCCCGTTTTGTATGGTTGGCCATTAAAATAAAGAAAAAGCAAGTAGCATGGTGATAATATATGGTATAATAGGTTTATACTGGTTTTAGATATATATTAATATTTTAAAATCCTGGAGTTAGTTTTTAAGACTTATTTTAATATCTTTTGCTGTTCGTGCATTGGCTTATGGCTAAATTGCTATTAATAATCTTGACTTCACTTGACTTAGCTGGACACCCCCACTTCTGGGAAATGGGGTTGTCTCAGCAGTCCCTGTCTCTCTTGGGCCTGGTCAAACCAGTTTAAGCAACCCACTAGGCAGAGGTAATATATCATAGAAAATAAATGTAGAGTGTTGCTGAGGAATTCCTATCTGGGCTGTGATCTGCTTTCTTGTGGGTGTGTCTGATTTAACCCTTAATAACTATCTAGCAAACAATGCAATAGCAATCACACGCAGAGATGTACATATTATATTCATCACATATTACAGGCATCTTCTACCTCCTTCAAACCATCTTCTGCCCAAAACTTACTCCCACCATAATGAACTTCACAGTAGAAAAGAAATTGGACTTGGCTGTAGGGGGTATAAAAATGATTTTTTATTGAGACTGCTGGACACGGACAGACCCTATGGTTTCCTCTGGCTTTCTAGCTCCCTATCTCTGCTGCCACGTTTCAAGAGTTGGTCACAAATTTTATTTATTTATTGCAGAGGGGAGGGGTTCTGTGGGAAATACCAAAAATAACATTTTTCTTCAAGAATTGTTTTATTTTTTTTATTGAGAAACTGAAAACTCTGAAATACTTCTTTTGTTGTTATACTTTTGGCATCCGAAAAATATGTTCATTTATTTATTGGAGATTTTGACCTTTTGCAATTTGGTTGCAGGAAAGAAAAACATTTCCACTAATGCACCCCCTCCCCCACAAAAAAAAAGAATTATTTTTCAGTGGGAGTGAAAATTTCTCTTTAAGAGAAAAGCCATTTTCAATTGGTGTGGGGGAAAACATTTCAGCAGAAAAATTTTGACCTCCAGCTCTACTGGTTTTATCAAGGGGGATATCTCTTAATCCTGTCTTGGACAAAGCAGACATGTAACGGACTGATACCGACTGTATAGCCCTCATCTCTATATCTCCAACATTGCATCTATAGACTTTGCGCAAGCACACTCCATATCCCCCTTTACTTGAAAATTTCTGCATCATTGCTGACTTTTCTGAACTATAGGTCATACCCTCAGGTGTTGTAAACACAAACCTATTTGTACTCTTCGAGGACCTGGGCCCGTAATTATGATACATTTGTTTCCTTTAAGAAAGCAATTTCTGGCCATTGTTCTCCTGAAAGCCCCCTTCACCTCCTTGTTTCTCAGGCTGTAGATGAGGGGCTTGAACATGGGGGTGATGACTGTGTACAAGAGAGAGAGCAGTTTGTTGGTAACTGGTGCATATGCAGAATTGGGGCACAGCTACGTGATAATCCCTGTCCCGTAGAACAATGCCACCACCAGAAGATGTGAGGAACAGGTGGAGAAGGCCTTATGCCTACTCTGAGCCTAAGGTATCTTCAGGATGGTCAGGAGGATGAGAAGGTAGGAGACCAGAATCAACACAAAGGGAAACATTATGAATAGCAGGGCAACCATAAAGATAGCGATTTCATTGAGGTAAGTGGCTCCACTGGCCAGCTTCAATACTGGGGGATGTCACAGAAGAAATGGTTAATTTCATTTGACCCACAAAAAGGCAAGGTAAATATGACCAAGGTGTGTCCCAAGGACATGAGGAGACCACTGATCCATAACACAGCAGCCATCTCTGAGCACCTGGTATTGTTCATAATGTGCGTATAGCGTAAGGGGTAGCATATTGCAACATAACGGTCATAAGCCATCACCCTCAAGAGAAAACACTCCATGGCCCCTAGAAATAGAAAGAAATACATCTGCACAGCACAGCCAGTGAAGGAGATAGTTTTATCCTCCGAGAGGAGGTTGGCAAGCATCTTGGGGAGGGTGACCAAGGTGTAGCAGATCTCCAGAAAGGACAGGTTCATGAGGAAGAAATACATGGGGGTGTGGAGGGCAGCATCAGCCAATGTTAGGGTGAATATGAGAAGATTTCCAGTCAGAGTGATCATGTAGGTAGCTGGAAACACCAGGAAGAATAAAGCCTGTATCTCTGGAAGATCAGAAAGTCCCAGGAGAATGAACTAAGTGACAGTGGTGTGATTCCTTCCTGCCATTTGGGCTCTGAGTTCCTCAGGACAGTATTTATTCCTAAGGAAAGATATAAGCCAATATAGTACAGATTTCTGAATGTAGTGACAGGTAGGCAAAAACAGGAAAGCTGCTTAGATAACTTATACAAGCAGGGAGTTCCATCCTGTCCCTTTCTTTCACCATCCCCTTGCTTGTCTCCCTTCCCCTCAGTCTGAATCTTCCCCTGTGCCCTTCCTGGGCCACATTTGGTTATCAAAGCCATCTTGACTCAGGGCAGTTTACCTTCACTTCTATTATTAATAATGGAAGATGGTGGCCATCTTTTTTATGGTTATCCTCCATACTGGCACCTGCAAAGATTGTAGGGGATCATATGGCCTTAAACTCTCTGAATCTATTAAACCATTGTGTAAATGGGAATCAGGCCATGTCAGAGTGATCTTCATGATTCATCCAAATAAAATAATTCATTTACACATTCATTTAACACATTTAAATCATGAAGCCACTCCAGGAAAGCATGGTCTGCTCACAGATATTGCTTAAGAGGAAAAAGAGACAAAATGTGCCTAATAAATGACTTGGATCAGTTCTTACCTTACCTTGTTCAATAGCAATCATCTGAAGAGGAAAGAACATTCTTCTCTTAGTTAAATTGCCTATGGGGAGTATGGATGAAATTAGTTCATTGTCTAACTGTGGAAGTTATTTCTTTGTAAGGCATCTATATGTTATAAAAAAATGTATATTGTAAAAGATAGTGAGATACTCTGTCAGAGTAGGTAGATATAAAGGCAGAGAGTTACTATTGTTAATTCCCCCACCTCCTGGCTTCAGCACAGGAATCAGGTCCATTTGTCAGTTCCATCCCTAGTTTCCACACAATATGGGTCCCTGCATATCATTTTCATCCTCCTCCGACTATCATCCCTCCTAGCTTCAGCATGGGGACAGATCAGAAATTGCATTTGCTAGCCACTTATGTCAAGGAGATCCAGGGCCCTGTGGATGACTGCCTTTTTTATTATAAGAAAGAAAGAAAGAAAGAAAGAAAGAAAGAAAGAAAGAAAGAAAGAAAGAAAGAAAGAAAGAAAGAAAGAAAGAAAGAAAGAAAGAAAGAGTATAACTACCCTTACTTTTTGCTAGTGAATGAAGATTGTCCTGAATCAGTGACCCTATAACAATGTGTGACATTCAGATGTAGACGATGGAATGGCATCTACATAATGACAGTCTTCCCGAAATTGATAGTGGTTTGTAAATCATTGAATCACTGGTATTCATTGAAAATCAATGGGAAATGGGTGCTTAATTACATCAGGTGCTTTTGAAAGTGTTACCCATAAATAGCATTTGCTTGGGTTCCCCAAAATACAATATTCCTTACCTTGCTCTGGATCACAGAGAGACGTCTTCACTGACTTTGTACAGTTTCTGTGTACAGCCACAGGTCTTTTAATCATGCTAGATGTACCCTTGGGAAATGACACCACAATCATTTTACCCTCCAATACCAAAGGAACAAAACGTGTTCTAAATATGTAACTGAGTGGCATGATTCTCATGTACATCAGCTTAATAGAGAGTAACTCAACACAGCTCATAAATTTAGAGTTTTCCACCATGGTCTGACCTTTCAGCATTGAAACAAGCAATCCAAATCTGTGATGAAATACAGGACACTTGTTTTTTGTTGTGTGTCTCAACACAGTTGTTGTGGTGGTTCTTGTTGTGTGTCTCAACATAGCTTTTTTTAAACTATGCAATTGTTTTTAGGTACGTCTTCTCATTGTGCAAATTAAATACACCAGATTTTCAAAAGAAAACTGAGTAGGAAGAGAGCCTGAGATAGAAGCCCTTGTGTCAAAGGCCTGCTATGAGGCCTGAGCTAAAGTAGCGGGCCAAGCTTTGCTGATATAAAGCAAAGTTAGCCAAAGTCAGGCAGTGAGCAAACATCAGGCTCTGCCTGCCTGCAAGGTCACAGAACCTGGCAAGAACAGGGCTGATGTTGCAGAAATGCACATTCCAGAAGAGAGGTGCCAGAGCATCCCAATAGCAAGGATGGGGTACAAAAACATTCCCCACAGATAACAGGAACACACTGACCCCTCCTAAAAGATAAGGTCAGAATGAGAGTGTAATAATTAGAGATGTTTTCATCAAACCAACATGTACAAGGAGATGGGTAATAACTACTCACATTAGGGGGCAGTAACTAACTATGTCAGAGGGGCAGTACTAACTTGTTTGTATACAGGTATAAAGAGGTAACTCTGAGAGAGCATCTTTACCCAGCCAAGGGGGCAGTAGAAAGTCCCGCCATTCAGTAAGCTGTCACGGGCACACTGGATGCATGGGATTATAGAATGTCCTACATTGTAAAACTGAGTCACTCTGTATCTCTGGGGATGAGATGTTTTAACCTATATTGGCCCATCGACTTCATGGGAGTTTTGTGCAGATCACTTACTGATTATAAAGTGCTTCATAAAGCATTAAGAGTTGGAATCTGCTGTATTCTATCCCCAAATTCATATCAGTGGATTGCTGCGGTACAATGACTGGGTAAGAAACTGTTGTTTTGCACTCAGTAGATACTGGCTCACAAATTAAGTGCAGTTAAATTAAACAGTTGCAAACTGTTTCAGAAGATAAACATTGCTAAGCTCTGTAATGTAACTGTCGTCTCTCCCCCCACCTCAACATTTGAACATTTCATCAACTGGTTGTGGAAAGGTTTTCTCAGTTGATTACCGATACCCAGGAGCACAAATTTATCAGCTCTTTATATTTGTGTGTGTATTTGAGAAAGAGAGAGAACATTTTTTCTTTTGGTTTCCAAGGGCATCAATGAGAAACCAAACCCAGGCACCAGATTTCATTCTGTTGGGGCTCACCAATATCCCTGAGCTGTAACGACTCCTCTTCGGGGTGCTTTTCTTAGCTTACACGTTGACCTTAATGGGCATGTCCTCCTCATCATCATCACCCACACTGACAACGGCCTCCACAGCCCTATGTACTTCTTCCTCCGGAACTTGTCCTTCTTAGAGATCTGCTGTCAAGGTACCCTCCCCACTCTGAACTCTGGGGTACAGATGTGGGGACCTGCATGAAAGACCCCCTAAGCTTATATGCTACCAGCTTAGATTAAAACCTTCCCCAAGGCACAAATTCCTTTCCTTGTCCTTGGACGATATTGCTGCCACCACCAAGTGATTCATACAAAAATTCAGGAAAGGGTCACTTGGAGTCCCTATTCCCCCAAAATATCCCCCCAAACCCATTCACCCCCTTTCCTGGGGAGGCTTGAGAATAATATACTAACCAATTGGTTACAATGTGAGCACAGACCAAACACTTTGGTTTTTAGGACACTGAAAATCAATCAGGTTCTTAACAGAAGAATTTTATTATAAAAAAAAAGTAAAAGAATCACACCTGCAAAATCAGGATGGAAGGTAATTTTACAGGATAATAAAAAGATTTAAAACACAGAGGGCTCCCCTCTGGACTCAGCTTCACAGTTACAAAACAGGAATAAAACCACCTCTTAGCATAGGGAAAATTCACAAGCTAAAACAAAAGATAACCTAACACATTTCCTTGCCTCACTTACAATTTCTGTAATTCTTAGATGGATTATTCCAGGTATGTTTTCAGGAGATGTTGTCCCTGCTTGGCTTCTCTCTCCATCCCCCAGATTTGAAGGTATCTTCTTTCTTATTGGTCCTTTTGGTCAAGTGCCAACCAGGTTATTTGAGCTTCTTAACCCCTTACAGATAAAATGATTCAATATAGCTGCAAGGAGGGATTTTATGTTACCCTTATCTTTATGTTTATGAGGGCCAGTGGGATAATCCACTCCTGAAACTGGTGGGAAATGATTTTTTCTGCCATGAATAATTTTGATTCAAATATTTTCTTCACATTTTTTGAAGGTTTTTCAGGTATCCATTGAAAAAGTGAAACATGAGTGTGGTGGGGGGGGGGTTTGGTTTGTTTTCAGCAGCTAAACAAGTGAAAGAAAAATCTATTTTAGCAAACCAAAATGTAAACTGCTTTTCAGTTTGCGGCATCCAAGAATTGGGTATTCTTTCACAAAAGAAAACAATGTTTTGATGGAAAATTTCCTCTGTGTTTATTTGCTCCACAGTCCTTCCCCTCCAACACTTCAGAGAGCTGACAGGTTGTTCTTCTGCAGGAACACCCGATGTGGGGTAATCCTGTAATCAATCTGCACCCTAGACATGAAGATTCTTCTATTTCTCTCCATGTACTTGCATGGTTCCATGTTTTTCTGAAAGCTTAGCTGTAGAAATTATTTTGGGGAAGTTCTCTGGCCTGAGTTATACTGGAGGTCAGACTAGATGATCACAACGGTGTAAGCCTGTCTTGACAAAGGTAACTTGCCTCATTTCTTAGTGGATATGATTGGGAAGGTGAATGGAAGTTTAAGTTGTAAACAGGGGTTTGACAAGCAGTATGCTGGAGTCAGGATGTCTGTGTTAGCTAAGATAAACAGCACCACCCTGATGCTAGGACAATGGACAAGATAAACCGGGAATGTAAAGATCAGGTTCCAAATGAACAGCAAATGGACAGAGCATCTTTTACAGGGAATAGTTCTAGCAAAGTAACCAAGACAAGATGTGGTTAAGCAGATCTCTAAGAAGGACAAGTTCCGGAGGAACAAGTACATAGTGCTGCGGAGACGGTAGTCAGTGCAGGTAATGAGGAGGAGGAGGACATTCCCCATTAAGGTCAACATGTAGGCTAACAAAAGCACCCTAAAGAGGAGTCATTGCAACTCCCTTGAAACAAGATCCTTTGAAATCCCAGCCAAGGTGGCTCGAATTGGTGATGCAGAAACTGAGATACCCAAAAGCTAGAGTCCTTAATGGAAGTGCTGGCTCCCAAAAAAAATGAGTATAAGAACATTGACTTACATGTCTTACAGCCCAAATAATGTGAGATTGATTTAAGTGACATTTGTAAATCACTCTGAAGAATCACAGGGAAAACATTTCCTTAGATATTCTACATTGGTACTTAAATAGCCTCCATCATGGTAGTATCTGAGGGTACAATTACACTGAAAACTCTACAACAATACACCTGCTACTGGGGACTTGGGGTGGATCTAGATCTGTGAAGGTATCCCAAACACACCAAGAAATCTGTTGTCTACAAACAGGTACCCAGACACCCCAGAATATGCTCCAAGGAGAGAGTGCATCTTAGCACACTTAAAACTGCATTCACCAAACAAGGACACTTCACCAAAGAAATAGATAAACACCATGGAATGGTTCACCCAAATATCCAGAGTGAACCTGTTTCAATACAGAAATAAAAACCCCTCCAGCCATGTCTTGAAAAAAATCTTTCCTGAACCCCCTCTTCTGGCCTTCACACAAGCCCCCAAACTCTCCAAGCTCATCATCAGAAGCAAAATCCCCACAGACCAGGACCCACCAACTCAAAGCTCACCACAGATGAATACCCATCAATTCAAAGCAGCCCAGACCCTGCCAGAACAGATGTAAAATCTGTATACGTGTCTCCACCACTACAATGATCAACACCTCTCACAACACACCTTGTGATATCCATAGCTCCTACGCATACCTATCACAACATGTGGTATACCTCATCCAGTGCACTAAATGCCCCAATAACAGCTAAGTGGATGAAACCAATCACTGTGCTCTCGAATGAATGCACAGAGAAAAATGATAAAAGACAAAAACTCCATAGCACCCAGGGGCGAACACTTTTCACAAAATGATCACTCTATATAAGGACATAAGAACGGCCATACTGGGTCAGACCAAAGGTCCATCAAGCCCAGTATCCTGTCCTCTGACAGTGGCCAATGGCAGGTGCCCCGAAGGGAATGAACAGACAGGTTATCATCAAGTGATCCATGCCCTGTCACCCAATCCCAGCTTCTGGCAAACAGAGGCTAGGGACACCATTCCTGCCCATCCTGGCTAAGAGCCATTGAAGGACCTATCTTCCATAATCTATCTAGCTCCCTTTTGAACCCCATTATAGTATTGGACTTCACAACACCCTCTGGCAAGGAGTTCCAGAGGTTGAGAGTGCGTTGCATGAAAAAATACTTTCTTGTGTTTGTTTTAAACCTGCTACCTATTAATTTCATTTGGTGGCCCCTTGTTCTTGTATTATGAGAAGGAGTAAATAACACTTCCTTATTTATTTTCTTTATACCACTCATGATTTTATAGACCTCTATCATATCCCCCCTTAGTCACCTCTTTTCCAGATGAAAAGTCCCAGTTTTATTAATCTCTCCTCATACGGAAGCCATTCTATACCCCTAATAATTTTTGTTGCCCTTTTCTGAACCTTTTCCAATTCCAATATATCTTTTTTGAGATGGGGCGACCACATCTGCACGCAGTATTCAAGGTGTGGGCGTACCATGGATTTATATAGAGGCAACATGATATTTTCTGTCTTATTATCTATCCCTTTCTTGATGATTCCCAACTTTCTGTTCACTTTTTTTACTGTGGCTGCACATTGAGTGAATTATTTCAGAGAACTATCCACAATGACTCCAAGATCTCTCTCTTGAGTGGCGACAGCTAATTTAGACCCCATCATTGTATATGTATAGTTAGGATTATGTTGTCCAATGTGCATTATATGTTACTGCTCAGCCCTTGCCTTCAAAGGAATGCTGGACAACACCTTCAAAAGATGAGCATGGGAGATTAAATTCATAACTTTGCTAGACAGTAAAAATCATGGACAGAAAAGGTTACATTTTTCCCTCTCTTCCCCCTCCCACCTCCCATGACTGGAGAGATGTTAACTGGCCATTTCACTTTGAATGGTCCCTGGAAATAGATGGTAACTCCTTATGCTAAACAGTGTGTTCCGTCTTAGCTGCGACAATCTGAATACCTTTCCCAGACCTGAAGAAGAGTTCTGTGTGAACTCAAAAGCTTGCCTGTCTCACCAACAGTAGTTGCATCAATTAGAGATATTACGTCACCCATCTTGTCTCTCTAATATCCTGGAACCAGCACAGCTACAACAATACCACATATCTATCTATCTATCTATCTATCTATCTATCTATCTATCTATCTAACATTTTCCCTGCACACCTCCTTCTCTCTCAAACCAGACCTATTTTAATCTCTTATTAGTCCTCCCCTCTCCCCACTGATCTCTTTATCCCCTCTATTTCTCACTCATTCTTCCTCTTCACTGTGTACCAAACTTAAGTCTATTGGTTTATGTGCCCGTTTAAACATATTTTTCCAGTAACACCTGATGACAGCACTGACCTTGTCTCTCAGCAATTTTGCTGCAGATTCAAATGAATGAGGGCTTGCTGAAGTTATTAAATTCATCCCACTATGTGAAAATTTCCACCAGACAAACATACATTTTCTCATGGGACTATTTCATAAAGGAAGCTTCTTTGAATCCAAATAACCCTATACTTAACGGGGGAGGGGAGGTGTGTGTGGAAAATTATGGTCAATGTTAAAAATATTAGAGAGGAAGGGTGGGGGATAATTGAGAATCCAAATCCCTTTGGTGCCTAGAAATCTGAAATAGATAGATAGATAGTTTTTATACTGTGCTCATCACTGTAATACATGAGCACCTTCCAGTAGCGCATTCCAGTCTTCTTACACAGTAGCTTGAAAGCTTGTCTCTTTCACCAACAGAATATGGTCCAGCCAAAGACACTACCTCATCCACCTTGTATCTCTGAAATCCTGGGACCAACACAGCTACAACAACACTGCAAACAACAAATACATAATGTACATGTATTGTGCCATGGTCCTACATTTATACTGTTATATATACATACACCCATAGAATCACAGAAATGTAGGGCTAAAAGGAACCCTTGTCCCATACTTCCTGTGACATTCCCCTGGTGTTATCTGGACCGGTGATCTGCTAGGTCACTCCAGTCCTTGACTCTGGGAGTCAGCCTTACCCTGCTCTGCTGTGATAACCCCCACTCCTGGGCTGTTCATGCACAGCCTGTGGCATGTAAGCTGCTCCTTGGATTGTGCAACTAAATGGCACTAGCCAATATCTCCAGTCCCAGACACAACCCTAGGAACCTCCATCTTGCAGTGTCCAGTTATGCCTGCTGGACACTGCAAGCTTATATGAGTTCGTCAATTTAACAAAGAAATTGATGCACCAGGCTTTTATCCCAAGGGGAGTCTCTGACACACTTCAAACCAAATGCACTGCTTCAGGTAGACTAAACAAACAAATTTATTAACTACAAAGATATATTTTAAGTGATATTAAGTGATAGGCAAAAAGTCAGAGTTAGTTACCAAAAGAAATAAAATATAAGCACACAGTCTAAACTCTCAACCCTATTATACTTGGCAGCAACTAGACTAAGCAGTTTTTCTCACCCCACTAGATATCGCAGTCCTTAATATACAGGTTTGTTCCTTACACCTGGGCCAATTTCCTCTGTTGTCTTATCTTCTTCACAGTGTCTTAGTTGCTTGCAGTGAAGGTGGGGGCAGGGGAAGGGCCTCCTATGTGTTCACTCTGTCTGTTTTATACCCTCAGTCCATGTGTTTGGGGAGCACAAGTCCAGGCATGTCTGTGGGGAATTGCTGAGTCTCTCCAAGCAAGGTTAAGCAATTCCCCTGGTGTGGCCTCATGCAGGTAAGTCATTGCATTGTAGCTCCCTGGCTGGACAATGGCTGTTGATGGGTTGGTTGACATCTGGGTACTGGTTACTTTCCTTGCTGTTGCCTCTGGGGAGCTAATATCTTGCTGATTCCCCAACTTACAGCATGTTTTAGTGATCACCATTCAACACAATTCTCATAACTTCATATGTATTAATAATACACATATATGGATAGAGAAATGACTTTAATCAGATCATAACCTTTCCTCTGATATCTTGCAAGGCATGCTTTATATGTGAGATCACGATTATATGAAAATGAGTAATATGGGAGTTACAGTGTGACAGATTTCTGTTACCAATCTGCCTAAGGTCTCAGTTTATCAGGCTGAGGCGGCAGGGTCATTTGGGGCGGAGATACAGGAGTACACCAAGTGACCAAATTTTAATGCTTTATTAATAAAATAATAAAATAACACTGGTGAGTGCCAGCACTGCTCCCACGTCACTCAGAGGAAGAAAAAGGCATTAGTGCCCGAGCCCAAACCCACATTCATACTCACACACACACCACCCAAGGCTGGCCAGGCCTGGGCATCCCGTTAGCAGAATGGGGGGGAGGGGTTGGATGGGAGTTCTGTCCTGTACACAGGTCATCCAGGGGTCCACTGCAATTTCCAACTTGCTTCCACTCTTGGGAGGCTTTTTAAGCCCTGGGGGTCTCTTGGGGGCATCCCCTTCAGAGACCTTTGTTCCTCATGCTCGGTGTACCAGTCTAAACTGGCCTTTCATGGCTTCTTCAGCTTTCCCCAAAACACACTGGCTCCAGGGTCACAAAGGCAGACTATTGAGTCTCACTGGGTGGCCAACCTTTGCAAATGTGTAATCTCAGTCCTGCAACTTGTTTTGCTTTTGTTTTGCTTCTGCCTTTATTTCTCACAGCCAGCTGGGGCTGACAAGCAGTTTTTTTGTGCTTGGCATGCAGAGCATGGCAGACTGTGTTGATTCTTGACTTTGAACGCAGAGCAGCTTTCTCTTTATCTCTAGGCCAAGCTGAATTTTCAAATTAAACCATTCCTTTCCCCCCTCGGCCTCCTGAGACCTGCAAAGGAACCTTTCATTCCACTCTCATACCTTTAACCCTTCCCAGAACACTTTGTAATGCCTGCAACAGCGTTAGCAACATACAATACTGATCTGCTTCCCCAGGGGACTTGAGGGAGGGGGCCATTGGGGTGTGACAACAGTATGTTCGCTCAAGGTATAGTATGTCACACTTCCCTCTCTATTGAGAATTGAATTCCTACCCAAGCTCATGTCCCAACTGAAAGGACTACTGAAATGTTTTCAGATCAGTGGAAATTGCCACTCCGTTAATATATGCACAACTGCTAAGTGGCAAAGCAACACTGATTGGTCATTACTACTACTACTACTATTAATCATAATCATAATACCTAAATCTTATGCAGGAATTTTCATCAGCAAATCTCAAAACACTTCACAAACAAGATCAATGTTACTATCCTCTTTCTCAGATTAATTTGTTGTAAAAGAAACTCCACTGTGTCTTCTTGTATTCCTTCCCCCCCACACCTATATAAACAGGATTTCCGCTGGATATTTGCATCAGTATAGTACACCATTACCTCTTCCATGCTGCCATCTTGTTTTCCCTTATCTCTGTATTAAATTTAAAAATTGTATCCATTAGTTGTGGTTAGGAAGTAAAACCATCCAGACATGAAGTAGATTCTGCCTTTCTGATTTTGCAGACAGCCTAGGGCAGGGAACCAAAGAGAAATGAAATTCAGTAGGAGTTGAGCACCGAACTCGCTTAAGCTGCTTTGAAAATTTCTGTATTGAGCAATAGCTCTTTAAGAGGTAAATTTCCCCATGCATTTCTATCAGGTTTTAGCTCAGATGCCCAGTAATGGCAATGATGATGCCAGCATCGACAATTGTTCCAAAGTATGGAAGACAAGAAAAATTGGATCCTAGTAAGAACATTTCCACAGCGTTCTGTGAGCAATGTTTCATTTTGGAATCTCAAGGCTGGAAGTTGAAGCTAGACAAATTCAGACTGGAAAGAGGACATTAATTTTTAATAGTGAGAGTAATTAATAATTGGAACTATTTATCAATGGTCTTGGTAGAGTCTCCATCACAGGCAATTATAAAGCCAAGATTGGATGTTTTCCTAAAAGATCTGCTCTAGGATTTATTTTGGGTCAGTTCTCTGGCCTGTGATATACAGGAGGTCAGACTGGATGATCAGAATGGTCTCTTCTGGGCTTGGAATCTATGAATCTGTCAATTACTGTTGTTATTATTTTATTATGACAGTAGAACCCTAGTAACTGTAAACTTGGATCAGAGCTCCATTGTGCTAGGCACTATAATAACATAAGAAAAAGACAGTTGCTATCCTGGACAAACCTTCTTGAATGAAGTATAAGTATTTTAGCAGTTCACTGTGTTAAAAAATGCAAACGTGTGTGTACTATTGAGGGACTCTATGTAATTCCTTGGGAGAGGATGACCACAGATCCTCCAGGAACTAAGAACAATAGTGTGTGTGGGGGGGGGGCGGGGAGAGAGGTGATTAGGCAAATTTGCTTAGGTTGTAACACCTCCAGAGAGCTACCACAGAAGCTGGTTCATACTGGATACTCCAGGGACTACCAGACCAAGAAAGGACTTTTAACTAAACAGTCTGAATTTAGGCCATCTTCCTGACCCAGCACTTGGGCAGGACCTCTGCTTCAAGGAGGACCCACTCCTTAGGGAAGAATTGGTAGGACTTTATTTCACTGAGGCCCCATAAGACTGAGGGCCTGTTCAGAGCTGAAGCTGTGAGGAACATATGATGACAGGGCGCAGCCCTGTATGGCCTTTGAGGGACTCGCCACCAACCGGAGCCTTGTTGGATTTGGGGTGATTAAGCTCTGCTAAGCTGATTAGCATGGGTGTAGGTTCTTTGGTGGTCTTTAATGTGTTTTCTCTGTAATGCTTTCACCTTAAGAATGAAAGGGTTTGTTTAGAAAGAGATGTGTGGTAACTTCCGTGGGCAACTACACTGCGTACTGTCTCTGAGGAGAGACATGAAGCAGGCCTGCTTAGACAGGTTGTCTTTTGCTGGGGATATCACAGTATAGGCAGGGTCTGTGCAGCCTGGAAATACCGTAATCAGAAGGAAGAGAGACACAAACCTCCACCCAAGAGAGGTGATGGCTAAGGAGCCGGGAGCCTAGAATAGGTGTCCTTTCTGGGACAGGGGGAATACAGGTGCAGCTGAACTGTGACAATCGTAACCACAAAGGGTATCTTTATTTTAGGTAAAAAATGTAGGTTGTGTTAATGACCACACATAAGAGATAATACTTTCAATACCTTTATGTTCTCTCACAAACTGGGGGAAGCACACCAGTGGTCTGATGAAAGGCAATGTGAAGTGACAGCCACCATGGCTGATTTAACCACTCAGTTTGCAGGATGCAGATGGAGAAGTGAGCTCAGAAAATGGGTCCAATCTCATAACTCATTGCTTAGACTGGAAGCTCTCTGATGCAGAGGCCATTATTTTGTTCTGTGCTTGTACAGCTCCTAGCGCCATGGGGGCTGCTGGTCAATGACTGGGGCCCCTGCTTATCACTTAATATAGTGGTTTTCAGCCTTTTTCATTTGCAGACCCCTAAAAATTTTGAATGGCGGTGCGGACCCCTTTGGACATCTTAGACATAGACCCCGGAGGATCCACAGACCACAGGTTGAAATCTGCTGTTCTATGGTAACTACAACCTTTCATAGACCCCGCAGACATAGTCTGTGGACCTCTAGGTGTCCACGGACCAAAGGTTGAAAACCACTGCTGAAAGAAAGAAAGAAAGAAAGAAAGAAAGAAAGAAAGAAAGAAAGAAAGAAAGAAAGAAAGAAAGAAAGAAAGGTATTTTACTCATGTTGCTGAATGCATTGCCAGAAGCTGTAGATATGCCATGGTGATGGGAGTGGTATAAGTAGATAAGACCAAGATTGTCTTTCTTCCTGTGCTCCCCCGTTGATCTGTTTGTGTCCATCTCTTGTCTTAGTTTGTAAGTTCATTGGAGCAGGGGCTGTCTTTTTGTTCTGTTTCTGTACAGTCCCTGGTTGGGGATCTGAGGCACAATGTGGGGGGCAATGGGAAGGGTAAAGGACTGTGAAGTCCTTGGATACGTTATTTACAGACCATTATTTCAGTATGGCCATGTCATGAGAAGGGAAACATTATTACTCAGGAATGCCCACTAGATATTGATTAGCAGTATCTCATAAGAGACTGCAACTTGGAGCAGCATCCCTGTGACATTTAAACTAGTTTTTCTTCATCATCTGAAGTATTTTCCCCCAGAAGATCATTAAACTTTAAAAAAAAAGAGATGAAATTTAAAAAGCCACATTGGACATTGTTAACAACAAAGCTTTGGAGACCCATAATCATTTAAATGGGAGGTAGGCTGAAATGGAAATTTATTAAAAAGTTTGAGGACATTGCAATAAAACACTTCTCTGAAAAGGGGAAGGAATAATAGAGCTTTATTTTACAGTCAAAAATACATGGGTATAATCTTGATATATGGGTATAATCTTATTATTCCGCAGAGGTTAGACCAACATTTTTCTTAAGGTAATCATGGGATGGCTCTGGTCATGCTAAACATATCAGCTCCTGGATCACCAGTTTCTGGAGAAAATCCCATGATGGCCAAATGCAATGGCTATATAGACAACATCAAAATATTTTAAATAAATGATTAGTCTGTGCATGTGTGTGCATGTGACGATCTGCCTTCAACTCGTAAAGAGAATCAGCACGACCTGTTAGCAGCATAGGATATGCCACGTAAGCAAGTCCTCTGCTGCTAAGAGCTAATGTTGATTCTCTTTGCTTGTGGAACGAGAGTACTCCAAGGATTTACAGATTGTGCTGACATCAAGGTCCTGTCCCAAGGACTCATTGTATTGAGAGGTGTCTGGTTCAAAATGGAGCCTCATGTAGCAGATGCCCATGTCTTTGAGAGCTTTGAAGCTAAGAAATGCACTGCAAATGTACTGCAAGCTAATGAGCTACCTGAATGAAGGAATAAATAAATATCAATAAGATCAAAGTTAAATTAGGGAAAATACATTTTGTCATTGTCCCCCTAAATCTTTCAGCCACTAGATGTCTCTGTCTAGAGTCCCAGGCAAGGCATGGGGCCTGGTAAACAACAGAGACAAAGCTGGAACTGGAGCTGATGCTGGGAAAGTCTGTTTGCAGAGTGTTCCTTGGATTAAATTGACCTTACGTTTAACTTACTATGTGTTGATTACACTGTGAAGCCCTGAGCACCTGATTCTTCAGGACTGACTCATGTTCATACAAAGCAATCGTCATGGACATCAGGCAGCAGATGCCAGGTGTTCTCTGAGTGTGGGAGGCTGGCTGCATCAGGATCGTTTTTGTCTTGTTTGCATGGAAAACAGAGCAGTAGCTCCCCAGACTCCAGCACTGCAAGTTCCCTTCAGATGTAGACTCAAGGGAGACACCGCTATCTACTGTCAAGGGTACAAATACAAGCAGGCATTCTGCACTTTGTAAATAGAGCGTCTTTCGCACAAGATCGCAGCGCCTGCTCATCGCCTCAGGAATACACAAGTCTCTTTACTACCAGAATCTGACTTTTGAAGAACAGCAAGAGATAAAAACCTCAGCTGATATTGGCTTCAAGGTAATCATGATCCCTACCCTGACACTGCATTGATAAAACATGTTCTCGCTAAGAAATTTAGGGACATTAGCAATTTTAGTTCAGCGGTCTGTTATTGTTATTATCAATTTTTAAAGAGAAGTTATTGATGAAAAGTTCATGGTGGAGCCTGGAATAGAATTATAGATGTCTTCCTTTTTTAAAAAAATTGATTTGATTTGATGCCCAAGTCACACCTTATTTGGCCATTAAACAACATGCAATAGATAGCAAAAAACTTAATCCTCCAATACCTCTGCTTTATTGAGCTGTTCTTACTTTTACTGAGGGAATTCAGAAAAACCTTCCACCAGAACAAGAGCCTGAGGAATTCTGACTCCGTAGATCTGACTTCTCTGCACAGGTCTAAATAACTAAGCATTAAGAAATTGCAGCCTGAAAGAACTAACAACACCGGGCCAGATTTTTAAAGGCAATAGGCAGCCAGTGGGATTTTCAAAAGCATTTAGATGCCTATCACCCATTGATATAATTTTAAATACCTTTAAAAATCTGACTCATTAAGGTCTGTTCTACCCACAAAGTTGCACTGATTTAGTGCCAGGTGTGAATTAAAATTAATGTAGTTAAATTGGTGCAAAAACTCTGTATTGAGTAGGGAAAGTGGCTGGGTTTAACAGACATACGTTCTAGCCCTAACTCCTGAACACATGCCATGCCTGGGCTAAAATATTACAAGAGCAACTTTGAGCTAAATGTTTTAGCATGCATCTACTCCAGGAAAAAAACAGTACATTTCGGTCAGGTTTGGCTAGCATGTGTTAGCTCAACAACAACCTAAACTCAACCAATTTTCCTTGACAAGACAGCCTGTGCACTACAGACACTCTTAACTCAATTTAAACCCTGTCTTATATCTATTTAGCTTGCGTTGGTATTTATAGATGCAAACCAAACCAATAACAGCTTTAAACAGAGAGACGTGTCCATACAGGGCTTAATTATGTCAGCTTTTAAATCGATTTCCATAAAACTGATGGAATCAATTAAGCAGGGAATCTCGAGCAGGAGTAGGGAAGTTATTTTAGCTCTGTATTTGGCATTGGTACGACAGCTCCTGGAATCCTGTGTCCAGTTCTGGTGCCCACAATTCAAGAAGGATGTTAATACATTGGAGACAGTTCAGAGAAGAACCACAAGAATGGTTAAAGGACTAGAAAACCTGCTTTATAGTGAGAGACCCAAAGAGTTTACTC
This sequence comes from Natator depressus, assembly GCF_965152275.1. NCBI lineage: Eukaryota > Metazoa > Chordata > Testudines > Cheloniidae > Natator > Natator depressus. The sequence continues at coordinate 36,025,023 of NC_134246.1, forward strand.
TATTTAGCTTAACAAAGAGAAGGTAAAGAGGTGACTTGATTAAGGAGCAATGTGGGTAACAAATATTTGATAAAGGTCTCTATAATCTAGCAGCGAAAGGTCTAACATGATCCAATGGCTGGAAGTTAAAGATAGACAAATTTAGACTGGAAATTAAGACATATGTTTATAACTGTGAGAGTAATTAACCATTAGAAAATTTACCCAGGGTTGTGGTTGATTCTCCGTCACTGACAATTTTAAAATCAAGATTGGATGTTTTTTCTAAAAGCTCTGCTCTAGGAATCATAGAATCATAGAATCATAGAATATCAGGGTTGGAAGGGACCCCAGAAGGTCATCTAGTCCAACCCCCTGCTTGAAGCAGGACCAATTCCCAGTTAAATCATCCCAGCCAGGGCTTTGTCAAGCCTGACCTTAAAAACCTCTAAGGAAGGAGATTCTACCACCTCCCTAGGTAACGCATTCCAGTGTTTCACCACCCTCTTAGTGAAAAAGTTTTTCCTAATATCCAATCTAAACCTCCCCCATTGCAACTTGAGACCATTACTCCTCGTTCTGTCATCTGCTACCATTGAGAACAGTCTAGAGCCATCCTCTTTGGAACCCCCTTTCAGGTAGTTGAAAGCAGCTATCAAATCCTCCCTCATTCTTCTCTTCTGCAGACTAAACAATCCCAGCTCCCTCAGCCTCTCTTCATAAGTCATGTGCTCTAGACCCCTAATCATTTTTGTTGCCCTTCGCTGGACTCTCTCCAATTTATCCACATCCTTCTTGTAGTGTGGGGCCCAAAACTGGACACAGTACTCCAGATGAGGTCTCACCAGTGTCGAATAGAGGGGAACGATCACGTCCCTCGATCTGCTCGCTATGCCCCTACTTATACATCCCAAAATGCCATTGGCCTTCTTGGCAACAAGGGCACACTGTTGACTCATATCCAGCTTCTCGTCCACTGTCACCCCTAGGTCCTTTTCCGCAGAACTGCTGCCTAGCCATTCGGTCCCTAGTCTGTAGCGGTGCATTGGATTCTTCCATCCTAAGTGCAGGACCCTGCACTTATCCTTATTGAACCTCATCAGATTTCTTTTGGCCCAATCCTCCAATTTGTCTAGGTCCTTCTGTATCCTATCCCTCCCCTCCAGCGTATCTACCACTCCTCCCAGTTTAGTATCATCTGCAAATTTGCTGAGAGTGCAATCCACACCATCCTCCAGATCATTTATGACAGGTTTCAGAGTAACAGCCGTGTTAGTCTGTATTCGTAAAAAGAAAAAAGAAAAGGAGTACTTGTGGCACCTTAGAGACTAACCAGTTTATTTGAGCATGAGCTTTCGTGAGCTACAGCTCACTTCATCGGATGCATAGCATATCGTGGAAACTGCAGAAGACATTATATACACACAGAGACCATGAAACAAAACTTCCTCCCACCCCACTGTCCTGCTGCTAACAGCTTATCTAAAGTGATCATCAAGGAAGGCCATTTCCAGCACAAATCCAGGTTTTCTCACCCTTCCCCCCCCCCCACACAGACACACATACAAACTCACTCTCCTGCTGGTAATAGCCCATCCCTCTTTGAAACCTCTCTTTATAATGCGCATGATAATCAAGGTGGGTCATTTCCAGCACTAATCCAGGTTTTCTCACCACCCCCCCCCACACACACACACACCCCTCCAAAAACCACACACACAAACTCACTCTCCTGCTGGCAATAGCTCATCTTACAATGTGCACAGCAATAATCCAAGTTTAACCAGAACGTCTTGGGGGGGGGGGGGTTTGTAGGAAAAAAACAAGGGGAGATAGGCTACCTTGCATAATGACTTAGCCACTCCCAGTCTCTATTCAAGCCCAAATTAATAGTATCCAATTTGCAAATGAATTCCAATTCAGCAGTTTCTCGCTGGAGTCTGGATTTGAAGTTTTTTTGCTTTAAGATAGCGACCCTCATGTCTGTGATTGCGTGACCAGAGAGATTGAAGTGTTCTCCGACCGGTTTATGAATGTTATAATTCTTAACATCTGATTTGTGTCCATTTATTCTTTTACGTAGAGACTGTCCAGTTTGACCAATGTACATGGCAGAGGGGCATTGCTGGCACATGATGGCATATATCACATTGGTGGATGTGCAGGTGAACGAGCCTCTGATAGTGTGGCTGATGTTGTTAGGCCCTGTGATGGTGTTCCCTGAATAGATATGTGGGCACAGTTGGCAACGGGCTTTGTTGCAAGGATAGGTTCCTGGGTTAGTGGTTCTGTTGTGTGGTATGTGGTTGTTGGTGAGTATTCGCTTCAGGTTGGGGGGCTGTCTGTAGGCAAGGACTGGCCTTTCTCCCAAGATTTGTGAGAGTGTTGGGTCATCCTTCAGGATAGGTTGTAGATCCTTAATAATGCGTTGGAGGGGTTTTAGTTGGGGGCTGAAGGTGACGGCTAGTGGCGTTCTGTTATTTTCTTTGTTAGGCCTGTCCTGTAGTAGGTGACTTCTGGGAACTCTTCTGGCTCTATCAATCTGTTTCTTCACTTCCGCAGGTGGGTATTGTAGTTGTAAGAATGCTTGATAGAGATCTTGTAGGTGTTTGTCTCTGTCTGAGGGGTTGGAGCAAATGCGGTTGTATCGCAGAGCTTGGCTGTAGACGATGGATCGTGTGGTGTGGTCAGGGTGAAAGCTGGAGGCATGTAGGTAGGAATAGCGGTCAGTAGGTTTCCGGTATAGGGTGGTGTTGATGTGACCATCGTTTATTAGCACTGTAGTGTCCAGGAAGTGGATCTCATGTGTGGACTGGACCAGGCTGAGGTTGATGGTGGGATGGAAATTGTTGAAATCATGGTGGAATTCCTCAAGGGCTTCTTTTCCATGGGTCCAGATGATGAAGATGTCATCAATATAGCGCAAGTAGAGTAGGGGCGTTAGGGGACGAGAGCTGAGGAAGCGTTGTTCTAAATCAGCCATAAAAATGTTGGCATACTGTGGGGCCATGCGGGTACCCATAGCAGTGCCGCTGATCTGAAGGTATACATTGTCCCCAAATGTAAAATAGTTATGGGTAAGGACAAAGTCACAAAGTTCAGCCACCAGGTTAGCCGTGACATTATCGGAGATAGTGTTCTTGATGGCTTGTAGTCCATCTTTGTGTGGAATGTTGGTGTAGAGGGCTTCTACATCCATAGTGGCCAGGATGGTGTTATCAGGAAGATCACCAATGGATTGTAGTTTCCTCAGGAAGTCAGTGGTGTCTCGAAGGTAGCTGGGAGTGCTGGTAGCGTAGGGCCTGAGGAGTGAGTCTACATAGCCGGACAATCCTGCTGTCAGGGTGCCAATGCCTGAGATGATGGGGCGTCCAGGATTTCCAGGTTTATGGATCTTGGGTAGTAGATAGAATATCCCAGGTCGGGGTTCCAGGGGTGTGTCTGTGCGGATTTGATCTTGCGCTTTTTCAGGAAGTTTCTTGAGCAAATGCTGTAGATGCTTTTGGTAACTCTCAGTGGGATCAGAGGGTAATGGCTTGTAGAAAGTGGTGTTGGAGAGCTGCCGAGCAGTCTCTTGTTCATATTCCGACCTATTCATGATGACAACAGCACCTCCTTTGTCAGCCTTTTTGATTATGATGTCAGAGTTGTTTCTGAGGCTGTGGATGGCATTGTGTTCTGCACGGCTGAGGTTATGGGGCAAGTGATGCTGCTTTTCCACAATTTCAGCCCGTGCACGTCGGCGGAAGCACTCTATGTAGAAGTCCAGTCTGCTGTTTCGACCTTCAGGAGGAGTCCACCTAGAATCCTTCTTTTTGTAAAGTTGGTAGGCAGGCCTCTGTGGATCATTATGTTGTTCAGAGTTATCTTGGAAATATTCCTTAAGTCGGAGACGTCGAAAATAGGACAGCAGGAGAGTGAGTTTGTGTGTGTGGTTTTTGGAGGGGGGTGTGTGTGGGGGGGGGGTGGTGAGAAAACTTGGATTAGTGCTGGAAATGACCCACCTTGATTATCATGCGCATTATAAAGAGAGGTTTCAAAGAGGGATGGGCTATTACCAGCAGGAGAGTGAGTTTGTATGTGTGTCTGTGTGGGGGGGGGGGAAGGGTGAGAAAACCTGGATTTGTGCTGGAAATGGCCTTCCTTGATGATCACTTTAGATAAGCTGTTAGCAGCAGGACAGTGGGGTGGGAGGAAGTTTTGTTTCATGGTCTCTGTGTGTATATAATGTCTTCTGCAGTTTCCACGATATGCTATGCATCCGATGAAGTGAGCTGTAGCTCACGAAAGCTCATGCTCAAATAAACTGGTTAGTCTCTAAGGTGCCACAAGTACTCCTTTTCTTTTTTCTTTTTACAGATCATTTATGAAGATATTGAACAAAACCGGCCCCAGGACCGACCCCTGGGGCACTCCACTTGACACCGGCTGCCAACTAGACATGGAGCCATTGATCACTACCCGTTGAGCCCGACAATCTAGCCAGCTTTCTACCCACCTTATAGTGCATTCATCCAGCCCATACTTCCTTAACTTGCTGACAAGAATACTGTGGGAGACCGTGTCAAAAGCTTTGCTAAAGTCAAGAAACAATACATCCACTGCTTTCCCTTCATCCACAGAACCAGTAATCTCATCATAAAAGGCGATTAGATTAGTCAGGCATGACCTTCCCTTGGTGAATCCATGCTGACTGTTCCTGATCACTTTCCTCTCATGTAAGTGCTTCAGGATTGATTCTTTGAGGACCTGCTCCATGATTTTTCCAGGGACTGAGGGAATTATTTGGGCGAAGTTCTCTGGCCTGTGTTATGCAGGAAGTCAGACTGGATGATCACAAGGGTCACTTCTGGCCTTAAGCTCTAATGAAGAGTATCACTAGCAAAGCATTTAAGCCCTTCACATGAAGAAAGTGCAGCCCAAACTTACATTTTTTTCTAGATCAAAGCCATAGTATAACAAATCTGTACTATCTCTGCTGCTGTGATGTTATGGGTAGTATATCTCCTTCCCATTGTCGTCTTCATGTCTGTATCTTAGCAGCTGATGCTGATTTTGAAACAGTGGCTGACACTCCAGAGTTAAAATATTAAATGAGCCCAAATTTGCCAATGGCCTAAATCTTCTGGTGTGTGGGGGGGGGTGGGGGGGGAAATAGCCATATTTATTCCTTCAGTGTGGAGTTGACACATCAGAAACTCTCCCTCAAATAAAGCTCAAGATGGTTGTAAGCGTGTGGGGGAAACATTCTTTACCTCATTGTTTACCTAGGACATTACAAACACTTTCTCTGACTTCATTATTTAATATGTTGCAAAAAAACTAAACATCATTCTGGGATGTATTAGCAGGAGTGTTGTAAGCAAGACACGAGAAGTAATTCTTTCGCTCTACTCAACGCTGATTAGGCCTCAGCTGGAGTACTGTGGCCAGTTCTGGGAGCCACATTTCAGGAAGGATGTGAACAAACTGGAAAAAGTCCAGAGAAGAGCAGAAAAAATGATTAAAGGTCTAGAAAACATGACCAATGAGGGAAGATTGAAAAAATTGGGTTTGTTTAGCCTGGAGAAGAGAAGACTGAGAGGAGACATGATAACAGTTTTCAAGTACATAAAAGGTTGTTACAAGGAGGAGGGAGAAAAATTGTTCTCCTTAACCTCTGAGGACAGGACAAGGAGCAATGGGCTTAAATTGCAGCAAGGGCAGTTTAGGTTGGACATTAGGAAAAACTTCCTAACTGTCAGGGTGGCTAAGCACTGGAATAAATTGCCCATGGAGGTTATGGAATCTCCATCACTGGAGATTTTTAAGAGCACGTTAGACAAATACCTGTCAGGGATGGTCTAGATTTATGGCTCTGTTTATGGCTATTAGCCTCTGTTTGCCAGAATCAGGGAATGAACGACAATGCATGGATCACTTGATGATTACCTGTTCTGGTCATTCCCTCTGGGGCACCTGACATTGGTCGCTGTCAGAAGACAGGGTACTGGGCTAGATGGACCTTTGGTCTGACACAGTATGACTGTTCTTATGTATATAATACTTAGTCCTGACATGAGTGCGAGGATTAGACTAGATGATCTTTTGAGGTTCCTTCCAGTCCTACCATTCTATAATTCTATGTTAAGATGATCTCTAGTGGGAGTATGGATGGAATTAACTCTTTCCAGAAAGAACAGTGACATATTGACCAAGAAGTCATAGGCTGATATTAATTTCCAAGGAATGAATGGCTAAATCCCATAGATTACATAGAAAAGTTCATCCTAAATTTTTAAGATAAGATATCAAAAGTGCCTAAGTGAGTTAGGAGCTCAAAACTCATTAATAGTCATGGGAAAACTGGCACCCAACTCCCCTAGGTTCTTTTGAAAATCTTCTTATTGGGTATTATAGCAGAGGGGTACCTCTGCTGTACTTCAGGTTGAGAGTCACTTAGGGTCAGATTTTTAAAGGTATTTAGACACCTAATGTCTATTGATTTCAATAGATGTTAGGAGTCTAAATACCTTTAAAAAACACTGGTCCTTACTATTTAATATTCATTGCTTTTGTTCTTTCCCTAACCCATCATATTCCACTCACTGAGAGAAGTGGATATTCAGGCTTGAACTAGTATTGCCCTTCTCTAGTATGGCAGAATAAATGGGATATGATCAATAAATGGTCTGAGCTGCCATGTCTGTGCTTGGGCCACCAGCAAAATGGACTGCTGTTACACTGATTCATGATCTGATAAGATGGGGTGGTAATAAAGGTTTGTTTTCTTGACATGAGATAGCCAGCATTTGCCTCTGTGATTTGGATTCAAAAGATGAACTGGTAACAATGAGTGGTAGATGAGTTTTTGAACATTTATGGGATTAATTGCTGACACTTGACTCCTGTTTTAACTTTGTTCTTGTGATTATACTGCAGGGTTTTTTAAATTGTCTCTACGTTCACCCCATGGCAGACACAGGCTGGAGAAATAAAACGTCTATCATGGAGTTCATCCTCCTGGGATTCGGGAAGGTCCCTGAACTACAGATCCTTCTCTTCCCTTTGTTCCTAATGATCTACATGGCGACAGTGGCTGGAAACATCCTCATTGTTGTGCTAGTTGTGGCTGATCAGCACCTTCACACCCCCATGTACTTCTTCCTGGGGAACTTGTCCGGCTTGGAGACCTGCTACAGCTCAGCCATCCTGCCCAGGATGCTGGCCAGTCTCTTGACTGGGGACACGACCATTTCTGTCTCTACGTGTATTGCACAATTTTATTTCTTTGCTTCACTGGCAGCTACAGAATGTTGTCTCTTGTCTGCTATGTCTTATGACCGGTATTTAGCAGTATGCAAACCTTTGCACTATGCAGCCCTTATGAATGGCAGGCTCTGCCTCCAGCTAGCAGCCGGATCTTGGCTAAGCGGCTGTCTGGCCACTCTCATCATATCATCCTTGATGTCACAACTAACCTTCTGCGGCCCCAATGAAATTGACCATTTCTTCTGTGACTTCACCCCAGTAATAAAACTGTCCTGCAGTGACACCAGCCTGATCTTGGTGTTGGATTTGCTCCTCGCATCTCTTTGCACACTCTTCCCATTTCTTTTAACCGTGTTGTCTTATGTTTATATCATCGTCACCATCCTGAGAATCCCTTCCACTGGCGGCAGACAAAAGGCCTTTTCAACTTGCTCCTCACACCTCATCATGGTGACAATGTTCTATGGGACTATCATTATTGTATACATGCTACCGAAATCCAACACATTGAGAGACCTGAACAAAATGTTCTCTGTCTTCTATTCTGTCCTGACCCCGCTGATCAACCCCCTCATCTACAGCCTGAGAAATAAGGAGGTGAAGGAGGCCCTGGGCAGATTGATCCATAAATGTGTGGCTTTCTCAAGAACTCAGGCATCCCTAGCCAGTACTTTTAGGCTCAAAACAAAACAAGATGACCTGAGCTGATTTACTGAGTTATAGGCACAAGATCTGTCAAGATTCCTTCCCCACTCTGAACTCTAGGGTACAGATGTGGGGACCTGCATGAAAAGCTTATTTTTCTTAAGCTTATTTTTACCAACATAGGTTAAAACTTCCCCAAGGTACAAACTATGTTACCTTTTGCCCTTGTCTTTATTGCTGCCACCACCAAGCATCTAACAAATATATAACAGGGAAAGAGCCCTCTTGGAAACATCTTTCCCCCCAAAACCCTACACCCACTTTCCTGGGGAAGGCTTGATAAAAATCCTCACCAATTTGCATAGGTGAACACAGACCCAAACCTTTGGATCTTAAGAACAAAGAAAAAGCAATCAGATTCTTCAAAGAAGAATTTTAATTGAAGAAAAAGTAAAAGAATCACCTCTGTAAAATCAGGATGGTAAATACCTTACAGGGTAATCAGATTCAAAACATAGAGAATCCCTCCAGGCAAAACCTTATGTTACAAGAAGACACAAAAACAGGAATCTACATTCCATTCAGCACAGCTTATTTTATCAGCCATTTAAACAAAACAGAATCTAACGCATATCTAGCTAGATTACTTACTAAGTTCTAAGACTCCATTCCTGTTTTGTTCCTGGCAAAAACAACACACAGACAGAGAGAGCCTTTGTTTCTCCTCCCTCCAGCTTTGAAAGTATCTTGTCTCCTCATTGGTCATTTTGGTCAGGTGCCAGGGAGGTTATCCTAGCTTCTTAACCCTTTACAGGTGAAAGGGTTTTTCCTCTGGCCAGGAGGGATTTTAAAGGTGTTTACCCTTCCCTTTATATTTTTGACAAGGTCCATGAAATGAAGTCTTAGCCTTATTGACGTCAACGGTAAATACCCCTCTTGACTTCAGTGGGGCTGGATTTCACATTATTTCATCTCTATCTCAGGCCAAATGAAAGATCAGTTACTAAAGTGATGATACGCTGAGAATTTCTGACATGCATTCTCTTTCCGGCTGAGCAGGTTTGAATGCCTGCCCCCACACCCCACAGAAAATTTTCTTTTTGAAACAGAAATTTTATAATTTATTATTTTTCCATTATTTTCATGACACCCCAAAATTAAAGTGTGTATGTTTTCAGGTTTGGGATTTTGTTTTTTTCAGCATTTGCTTTTTTTCTTTGCCTTCCACTTCCCCATTTTTCACCTCTTTTTCCCTAATTTCCAGTGGTAACATGAAAAAAAAGTGGCAAAATACAAAATGTTTCAAATTCATGAAAAATCCCTTCTTTCTGAAAGCTGCAAAATGACACTTATTCCAAAACTTTCACCAGACATTCTTTTCCATTTTTCAAAACAGTTTACGTTTTAAGCCTTATATTTACAGTCTAATTGTATTTTCTTTTTCTTGGTAGTGGTGATAAATTCAGATAGTGAATCTCCTTGGTAGAAGAAGTTGTATAATTCTGAGAATGTTTCAAGCCAAGTTGATATAAAGGGATAGGTGCTAAGTCAGGGATGCTTAACAGCAAAGGATCATTTCTGTGCATTTTACCAGTCGTACTTTAATATTTCTCTATGTTAGCAGATTCTTAATAATAACAATGTTCAGGAATGTTCAGGTCCTAGGGGCCTATGAGAGTTTGGGTACCTAACTCCCTTAGACCCAATTGACTATCTCAGTCTTTCTGCCCACTGGGGGGTCACTCAGTGTAGCCTACATTTAGCCAGTACCCTTGGAAACAGACCCCACATTCATGGAAATGCATTGGATTGAGGGGAAACCCACTGCTCAAAGACCAAGAGCCGTTGCTGTTGTACCAGCTGTGATACCCACTACTGCTGTAATCGTGCCGTTGTGCAATTTGCTTCCTGGTGGCTATCATTCAGAGTAGAGCACACCCAGTGGAAGGGAAGACATGAGAAAGGCGCAGATGTGTTTTTTAAGACCACTGGTGGGCAGAGGCGTGTCAGGATTGGGAAAGGTGTGGCAGTGATGTACAATGGCCAGTGGAGAGCAGCCGAAATGGAAGGGCAAGAAAGAGGAAGCTACCCTGCCAAATGACTATCAGAAAGGAGTTGCAAGAGATGTCTCTCTCGCACGCACATATGGCATCTGCAAAGCAACATTCTACAGATGGAGGTGGAGGACTAGAAGCCATTTCAAGACCTTCTCCATGAGGTTGTGGAAATCACCCAATTCACCTAGGAATCTGTATTTGCGGCATTATGTTGTGGTATGTTCAATGGTTTGGCGGTTCTCACTGCAGTTGCACATAGATGTGTCTTCAATTTTTCACTTGTGCATCAAGTAGCCACATCTTCTATGGTTTGTTTAGACACAGGTCAATGTGGTCCAAATTCTGCATGGCAGGTTGAAACCAGGAGGGCAGCTTCTTGGGTCAGTAATTACGTGCTTCTTTGGAAGGGTAGATGAGGTCCAGACACTTTGCCATTCCCTGACTATATCCAGAGATGCGGGGTGGTCACGTGTGCTCCATAGTGGTTCTTGTGATTTCAGGCCTTGTTGGGGTATATTATCCATTTCCTGTCTGATAGGAAGTTCTGGGTAGTCTTCGGCACTTTTAAGTTCTCAGGCTGTGGCTATATCTGGATGGATAGTTGAATGTTCACTGTTTGCTAATACAGAAAGAGGCGAGAAAGGGGAAGTTACACTGTCAAATGGGCATCAGAAGAAAGTAAAAAGAGAAGTAAAGCTTTATAACAGAAACTAGAGGACATCAATGAATGGCTACGCAGGTGGTGTCGGAGAGAAGGCTTTGGATTCTTTGACCATGGGATGGTGTTCCATGAAGGAGGAGTGCTGGGCAGAGACGGGCTCCACCTTATGAAGAGAAGGAAGAGCATATTTGCGAGCAGGCTGGCTACCTAGTGAGGAGGGCTTTAAACTAGGTTCACCAGGGGAAGGAGACCAAAGCCCTGAGGTAAGTGGGAAAGCGGGATACCGGGAGGAAACACAGGCAGGAACGTCTGTGAGGGGAGGGCTCCTGCCTCATACTGAGAATGAGGGGTGATCATCAGGTTATCTCAAGTGCTTATATACAAATGCACAAAGCCTTGGAAACAAGCAGGGAGAACTGGAGGTCCTGGTGATGTCAAGGAATTATGACGTGATTGGAATAACAGAGACTTGGTGGGATAACTCACATGACTGGAGTACTGTCATGGATGGTTATAAACTGTTCAGGAAGGACAGGCAGGGAAGAAAAGGTGGGGGAGTAGCACTGTATGTAAGGGAGCAGTATGAATGCTCAGAGCTCCGGTACGAAACTGCAGAAAAACCTGAGTGTCTATGGATTAAGTTTAGAAGTGTGAGCAACAAGAGTGATGTAGTCGTGGGAGTCTGCTACAGACCACCGGACCAGGGGGATGAGGTGGATGAGGCTTTCTTCCGGCAACTCGCAGAAGCTACTAGATCGCACGCCCTGGTTCTCATGGGTGACTTTAATTTTCCTGATATCTGCTGGGAGAGCAATACAGCGGTGCATAGACAATCCAGGAAGTTTTTGGAAAGCGTAGGGGACAATTTCCTCGTGCAAGTGCTAGAGGAGCCAACTAGGGGGGGAGCTTTTCTTGATCTGCTGCTCACAAACCGGGAAGAATTAGTGGGGGAAGCAAAAGTGGATGGGAATCTGGGGTGCAGTGACCATGAGTTGGTTGAGTTCAGGATCCTGACGCAGGGAAGAAAGGTAAGCAGCAGGATACGGACCCTGGACTTCAGGAAAGCAGACTTCGACTCCCTCAGGGAACGGATGGGTAGGATCCCCTGGGGGACTAACATGAAGGGGAAAGGAGTCCAGGAGAGCTGGCTGTATTTCAAGGAATCCCTGTTGAGGTTACAGGGACAAACCATCCCGATGAGTCGAAAGAATAGTAAATATGGCAGGCGACCAGCTTGGCTTAACGGTGAAATCCTAGCGGATCTTAAACATAAAAAAGAAGCTTACAAGAAGTGGAAGGTTGGACATATGACCAGGGATGAGTATAAAAATATTGCTTGGGCATGTAGGAATGAAATTAGGAGGGCCAAATCGCACCTGGAGCTGCAGCTAACAAGAGATGTCAAGAGTAACAAGAAGGGTTTCTTCAGGTATGTTGGCAACAAGAAGAAAGCCAAGGAAAGTGTGGGCCCCTTACTGAATGAGGGAGGCAACCTAGTGACAGAGGATGTGGAAAAAGCTAATGTACTCAATGCTTTTTTGCCTCTGTCTTCACGAACAAGGTCAGCTCCCAGACTGCTGCGGTGGGCAGCACAGCATGGGGAGAAGGTGACCAGCCCTCTGTGGAAAAAGAAGTGTTTCGATACTATTTAGAAAAGCTGGACGAGCACAAGTCCATGGGGCCGGACGAGTTGCATCCGAGAGTGCTAAAGGAATTGGCGGCTGTGACTGCAGAGCCATTGGCCACTATCTTTGAACACTCGTGGCGAACGGGGGAAGTCCCGGATGACTGGAAAAAGGCTAATGTAGTACCAATCTTTAAAAAAGGGAAGAAGGAGGATCCTGGGAACTATAGGCCAGTCAGCCTCACCTCAGTCCCTGGAAAAATCATGGAGCAGGTCCTCAAAGAATCAATCCTGAAGCACTTACATGAGAGGAAAGTGATCAGGAACAGTCAGCATGGATTCACCAAGGGAAGGTCATGCCTGACTAATCTAATCGCCTTCTATGATGAGATTACTGGTTCTGTGGATGAAGGGAAAGCAGTGGATGTATTGTTTCTTGACTTTAGCAAAGCTTTTGACACGGTCTCCCACAGTATATTTGTCAGCAAGTTAAAGAAGTATGGCTGGATGAATGCGCTATAAGGTGGGTAGAAAGTTGGCTAGATTGTCGGGCTCAATGAGTAGTGATCAATGGCTCCATGTCTAGTTGGCAGCCGGTGTCAAGTGGAGTGCCCCAGGGGTCGGTCCTGGGGCCGGTTTTGTTCAATATCTTCATAAATGATCTGGAGGATAGTGTAGATTGCACCCTCAGCAAATTTGCAGATGATACTAAACTAGGAGGAGTGGTAGATACGCTGGAGGGCAGGGATAGGATACAGAGGGACCTAGACAAATTGGAGGATTGGGCCAAAAGAAATCTGATGAGGTTCAATAAGGATAAGTGCAGGGTCCTGCACTTAGGACGGAAGAACCCAACGCACCGCTACAGACTAGGGACCGAATGGCTTGGCAGCAGTTCTGTGGAAAAGGACCTAGGGGTGACAGTGGACAAGAAGCTGGATATGAGTCAGCAGTGTGCCCTTGTTGCCAAGAAGGCCAATGGCATTTTGGGATGTATAAGTAGGGGCATAGCGAGCAGATCGAGGGACGTGATCGTTCCCCTCTATTCGACATTGGTGAGGCCTCATCTGGAGTACTGTGTCCAGTTTTGGGCCCCACACTACAAGAAGGATGTGGATAAATTGGAGAGAGTCCAGCGAAGGGCAACAAAAATGATTAGGGGACTGGAACACATGACTTATGAGGAGAGGCTGAGGGAACTGGGATTGTTTAGTCTGCAGAAGAGAAGAATGAGGGGGGATTTGATAGCTACTTTCAACTACCTGAGAGGTGGTTCCAGAGAGGATGGTTCTAGACTATTCTCTGTGGTAGAAGAGGACAGGACAAGGAGTAATGGTCTCAAGTTGCAGTGGGGGAGGTTTAGGTTGGATATTAGGAAAAACTTTTTCACCAAGAGGGTGGTGAAACACTGGAATGTGTTACCTAGGGAGGTGGTAGAATCTCCTTCCTTGGAAGTTTTTAAGGTCAGGCTTGACAAAGCCCTGGCCTGGATGATTTGATTGGGGATTGTTCCTGCTTTGAGCAGGGGGTTGGACTAGATGACCTCCTGAGGTCCCTTCCAACCCTGATATTCTATGATTCTATGATTCTATGATCAGTGTAAGTGGCCAGGAAAGATGTGGACCTCCATGCTATGCATTGCCCGCTGGATAGTAGCATGTTAGGGGTGGGAACTGAGCTGTTATACTGCGCATTGACCAGGTGGCAGAAGGGAGCCAAGGGTAGGAAAGAGACCAATATAGCAAAAAATAATCACTAGAGAGGAGAGCAGAGGGTAAAGATGAATGCTGTTATGCTGCATAATCTACATTAGGTGGCAGCAGAGTGGAAGAAAGAGAAAGAGTCAGCTATATTGAATATTGACCAACAGATTTCAGTAGAAGATAAAATAATAAGAAAGGGGCAATTATGTGGCAAAAGGTCCACTCGATGAGAAATGAGTAGCTATGTTCTGAAATGCCCACTAGATGGCCAAGGTTATTGAACATTAATAAAGGGATAGTGCACTGTAACAGCCCATCACCTGGGACAAGCGTGTTCCAAAAAATGTAAACTGGCATTTCATCATTATCTGAAATGTTTTCCCATTGGGATCATTATACTTAAATAAATAAATATAGCTTCAATAAGTCACACTGGGCATTGTTAGCAACAAAGCTTTGGAAGACCAAAATTAATCAACAGGGAGCTAGGATACAGGAGGGTCTTATTTAAAAAGCGTGAAGGCATCACCAGAGGACACAAATCTGTTCTTTGTAAATAGAGCGGGAGAAGTATATTTCCAAATATACTCGTCCCTTCAGAGATCATAGAATATCATAGACAATAGATCATAGAATATTAGGATTGGAAGAGACCTCAGGAGGTCATCTAGTCCAATCCCCTCTTCAAAGCAGGACCAACACCAACTAAATCAGAGAGACTAAAGAGAGAGGGAGGTCTCTTTACTGAGAAAATCAAGTTCCTAAAGAAGGAGGATTGACAAGAATTTCAGCTGTGGAACCAGAGTGCGGGACACCAAACCCTAAGAAATAAGAGCTCATTGATTCAAGCTTGAGCTATCCTGTGGTTACAGGTGAGCATCCAATCCCAGACTGCTATGACGTTTTGTTAGTATATAGGCTCGTTTGTCAACCTGAGATAGAATTTTGGGTTTGACTTTTTGATACTCTTATATCTTACACTAATATAGGTGAACAAAGGGATCCTTACTAATATGTGTAAACAATGAACACAAACACTGTGTGTTGCATTTCCCACAACCCAATGGGGCTTTTAGTATAATGAGAAAATATAAGGGATAGAGCTAAAGTGTTACTGGGTATGGGCGGAGTGTAATATATGAACATACATCGGAAGGCTGCCTGACTCCTCTCTCAAGCCAAGGTCAAGCAACCAGTCGGGAGGGGCAAGGATCCATTCTCCAAATCTAGAGGGGATCTGCTGGCAGGAGCTTTGTAGTGGATAAAAAGACAGCCTGTGATCAAAGGGTTGATCCGATCCTCGGTTGTATAAGCAGGAGAATCTCAAGTGGGAGAAGGAAGAATATAATCTGTATTTGACAGTGCTGCAACTGCTAATCATCCAGTTTTGGTGTCCACAATTCAAGAAGGATGCCGAGAAATTGGAGCGGGTTCGGAGGGAGCCACGAGAATGATTAAGGATGAGAAAATTGGCCTTAGACCTGCCTTACACTTAAAGTTTAGATTGACATAGATCATAGAATCATAGAATATCAGGGTTGGAAGGGACCTCAGGAGGTCATCTAGTCCAACCCCCTGCTCAAAGCAGGACCGATCCCCGACTAAATCATCCCAGCCAGGGCTTTGTCAAGCCTGACCTTAAAAACTTCTAAGGAAGGAGATTCCACCACCTCCCTAGGTAACGCATTCCAGTGTTTCACCACCCTCCTAGTGAAAAAGTTTTTCCTAATATCCAACCTAAATCTCCCCCACTGCAACTTGAGACCATTACTCCTTGTTCTGTCATCTGCTACCACTGAGAACAGTCTAGAGCCATCCTCTTTGGAACCCCCTTTCAGGTAATTGAAAGCAGCTATCAAATCCCCCCTCATTCTTCTCTTCTGCAGACTAAACATCCCCAGTTCCCTCAGCCTCTCCTCATAAGTCATGTGTTCCAGTCCCCTAATCATTTTTGTTGCCCTCCGCTGGACTCTTTCCAATTTTTCCACATCCTTCTTGTAGTGTGGGGCCCGATACATTGCTCTGGGGTGCAAAACTCTTTCCCATTGCAGCTACAGTACAGGGTTAGCACGGCATAGCTACAGTGCCACAACTGTGCCTCTGTAGTCCCCGTTGTGTAGACAAGCTCATAGAGTGCGAGACTGCAGAAGCTCAATTGATTTAGCTTAACAGAGAAGGTGAAAGGGTGACTGGATCACAAGCTATAAGGACCTTGTAGCGGGGCAGTTGCCCTGCTCCTGAAAAAGGTAGGCTAATTGGGTGTGGCTGCAGCTGTGGCTGCTTCACCAATAAATAACCCTAATAAAAGGGCTGAGGGCAGAGCGGGGTCAGACTCTCGCTCTCTCTCTGGAGAGAGAAGAGCCTAGCTGCCTGAAGGAGCAAGGGTACCTGAGGCTGAGCATTGCTGGGGAAGGGCAAAGGAGCTGGGGAGCTCCAGCCTGGCAACTCCATAGGCTGAGGCCTTGGTTAAGGCCGAAGAAGGTACTGGGGCTGCAGAGGGGCAGCCCGGGGATAGGCAGAGGCAACTGGTCCAACCCCCTTGCCAATGATGAGTGGCCATTACAGCAGTTTGCCCCATTGAGAGGGGACTAGGTGACGACTGGCAGTAGCCACTGAGGCAAGGTGGGTTTAGAGGGTTGGGGTTCCCCTAGGAGGGGAGACCCAGCATGTGGGGGTACCACAGTGGGCAGAACCGCAGGGTAAGGGGCACTGGGGTCTGGGAGGGACATGGAGGCCTAAGGCAGGTGAGACACTGGCCCGCAGAGGGCGGTTCGGGCTGCACAAGAGCTAATTCCCAAGACAACCAGCAGGAGGAGTTGCGGTGGTGAGTCCACGACCTGCTACAGACCTCCATGGGGAACAGAAATTTAGCTGACAATCTAGCAGATCTTCTCTAGAAATTATCTAACAGACCAAGGTGTTACAAGATCCAATGACTTAAAGTGAAAGCTAGACAAATTCAGGCTGGAAAAAGGTATACATTTTAACTGCAAAGGTAATTATCTATTGGTACAGCTGACCTAGGACTGGGGTGGCTTCTCCATCATTGACAACTTTTAAATCAGGATTGGATGTTTCTTTAAAAGGTCTCCTCTAGTTCAAACATGAACTGATTCAGGGAAGTCCCAAGGCCTGTGTTATACAGCAGGACAGATGATCACAATGGTCCCTTTTCACCTTAGCATCTATGCATCTGTGAATAAGGGGGTAGCAAGGCATTGGCTGGTGTGTCAGACTGGCTGAGAGGCTGTGGTTGCAGGGGGCAACCTGTCTCATCTAGCCCCAGTGCTTGAAGGTGTTTCTGGGTTAAGTGAAACATGCTTAAACTGTCAAGGAAAGACTACATTTAATTAAGACAATATGCATCTTCTTCTAGCCTTAATTCCATCTATATGGGCTGGGCTCTTTGAGTTCTTCTTCTCCATTCCAGTCTCTCTTGCACCAGTTCCTTGGAAACTCATCTAATCAGATCCTTTTCTATGACATTCATCCATCTAGTTTTCTGTCTTCCAATCCATCTCTTGCCCTCCACTTGTAAGTTTGACACCCTATTTTTTCCCACATATTCTTCCAATCTTCTCCTCACACTCACTAACCATCTAAGCTGGGATTCCCTCAGCTTTTCGATAATAGGTACCACCTTCACACTTGTGATCATGGTCCACCCTTGTGACTCCAAGCATCCATCTTAATATTTTCATTTCTGCTGTATTCGAGATCTGCCCGGTTTTTTCTTCAGTCCCCATCATTCAGAGCCATACAAAAGCGCAGGACTTATTAATGTCTTGTATATCTTGTTTTTCAATTTGATAGGCATTCTCCTGTCACAGATTGCTCCACTCACTTCTCTCTATTTAGTCCATGACCATGCCTTTCCCATTCTGCTTACAAGTTCATCGTTTAGTTCATCATTATCCTGTACGATCAAAACTAGGTACTTGAACTTCAGTACATTTGGTAATGGGTGGCTGGCTTATGTTGTGTTCTTACATGGTATCATTGAATCTATAGCCCATATACTCTGTTTTATTTCTGCTGATTTTCACACTGTTCCTTAAAACAATATGCACCTAGGCTTTTATTGCTTGTATCGCTTTTCCCTCTTTGTCACATTTCTATGAACCAATCAGTCATACTAGCCTGAGTCAATACAACTTCACGTTGATCGCAAGTTCCCAGAGAGGATTCCATAGCAGTGCCAAATCCAGCTAGGGCCACCGGAGGTAAACACCCGCTGGTGAAACAAGGGGTGCTGTAGCCTGGTGACCTAGTCTAAAATTGGATGGCCCACAGGGTTCCACTTTGAGAGGAGTTCCGGTGTAGGCCTGTCACTTGGAGAGAAGAGCATGGTCTGAGGCACAGAGCACCCCTGAGCCATACCATCATCACATAGCAACACCAGGCAGTGTTTATAGCAGTCTTTAACAATGGGAGACTAGAGCTAAGCAAATAACTGATTTTCTGGTTCATTGGCAGGGCCAAAACAATCAGTAAAAATAAATCATTTTGGGTAGGATCATAGGACTGGAAGGCATCTCGAGAGGTCATCTAGTCCAGTCCCCTGCACTCATGGCAGGACTAAGTATTATCTAGACCATCCCTGATGTGTTTGTCTAACCTGCTCTTAAAAGTTTCCAATGATGGAGATTCCACAACCTCCCTGGGAAATTTATTCCAGTACTTAACCACCCTAACAGTTAGGAAGTTTTCCCTAATGTTCAGCCTAAACCTTCCTTGCTGCAATGTAAGCCCATTGCTTCTTGTCCTATCCTCAGAGGATAAGAACAATTTTTCTCCCTCCTCCTTGTAACAACCTTTTATGTACTTGAAAGTTGAAGCTGGTACATTTTGATGGAAAGTTTTGATTTCAACAACAACACATTTCACTGAAAAATTCCCAGCCATCTCTAGGACTACGGTGGCCAACTTGTTGGGTACCTAATTTGCTTAGCGTGCTATGAAAATCACAGCCTGAATATGTGATATATTCATGTTACAGAGTGGATTCTCAGCTGTGGACTGTGTAGAATTTAATCACATTTTCAGCTTTTCCAACTCACACAATGAAAAGTGTTTTCAACCATTATTAGTATTGTCATAATACTAATACATTGTCCACTGGGAGATTTTTGTATTTTAGAACTTGGTAATAATGTGAAATAACCATAGAGATACACTGATAGATTCATAGATCTGAAGGACTAAAGGACAGTAAGATATAGCCTTACCTAATCTGACCACCAAGTCTAGACTTGTGGTTTCAAACACTTCTCAGAAATGATCTCCCACATTTGGACAAAATTTGTCCTGGTTTAGTATGTCAGGAGATGAAATATGAGGCTACACAAACCAAATTCTGTCTGTGAGTCTAGATAGCCGTCCAGTACTCAGACCCTTGACCATCGTAATGAGTCCCTTGTCTGAGCTGAGAGGATGACAGGTTGTTAAACCTGCTGAGGAAAGCCTATCAATACTCTTTTTGTAAATTGAGTCAAAATGCAGTCTCTATTATTGAACCATCAGCTTCAGTGTCCCCACCTGTATGGCACAATAGGATGGAGTAAAATTTAAATCTGTTTTGTCTGATCAAATTCAAGAGCTATTTCTGTCTTCTTTCTTTTTCCCCTAGACACATGCCATGGGTAACAGAGAATGGGGAAATGAAACAGCTGTCACACAGTTCATCTTCCTCGGGTTTGGGAATATCCCACAACTGCAGATCCTTCTCTTCCTGCTGTTCCTCATAATATACATTGTGACTATGGCCGGGAACATCCTCATCGTGGTGCTAGTTGTGGCTGATCAGCACCTTCACACCCCCATGTACTTCTTCCTGGGGAACTTGTCCTGCTTGGAAATCTGCTACGCCTCCACCATCCTGCCCAGGATGCTGGCTGGTCCCCTGACCATCTCTGTCAGTGGCTGTATTGCACAATTTTATTTTGCCAGTTTCTTTGCAGCTACCGAGTGCTACCTCCTAGCAGTGATGTCTTACGATCGGTATCTAGCGATATGCAAACCTCTGCACTATGCAACACTTATGAATGGCAGATTCTGCTGCCAGCTAGCAGCTGGGTCATGGATAAATGGATGTCTGGCTATTGCCATCATAACATGCCTTATGTTACAACTACATTTTTGTGGCCCCAATGAAATTGATCATTTCTTCTGTGAATCCACACAAATAATCAATCTCTGCTGTACTGACACCTACCTGATAGAGCTTGTCATTACAATCCTGGTTGTTCTATTCACCCTGCCTCCATTTGCATTAACAGTGGTGTCCTACGTTTGTATCATCTCCACTATCCTGACCATCCCTTCCACCACCGGCAGGCAAAAGACATTTTCCACCTGCTCCTCGCACCTCATTGTTGTGACAGTGTTCTACGGGACCCTAATGATTGTGTATCTGCTGCCCAAAACCAACACGCTCAGAGACCTCAACAAAGTGTTCTCTGTCTTCTACACAATCCTGACCCCTATGACCAATCCCTTCATATACAGCCTGAGGAACAAAAAGGTGATGGAGGCACTGAGAAAAATTGTCTGTAAATGTGCAGATTTTACAAGAATTCCCAACTGATTTTTTTTAAGACTGAAAGGTGATGAGCAGAGCTGATGCACTGTTTAATACTCAGGTTCTGGGCAGTGCTTATTTCTCAGTAGGTCTTTGGTAGTGTGAGCTTATAACATGTGAGGAGGAGCAAAGATTTTATAGTGTAATATCCATCAATACTAGGATCTTTACATTCAGAATAAAACTGAACTGTGTTTTACTTACTGATCATGGGAAGACATATTTTAGCTAATTCCCTGCACCCAACCAAAGTGAGAATATAAAGTAAAATAAGAGTTTAGTCTGGAATTCTCAAATGATTCTAAGGGAGTTATGAGGCATTGCACAATAATATATGCTATGAAAATCACAGACTTATTTGCACCTCTCTGTCACCTCCTGGCTACCAACCCAACTTTCCTTAATCTAGGTCAAAAGGACGGTTGGTTACTGAGGTAGGGAAGTATTTCAGATTTACTATCCCGATTTACAGCAGAACAGTTGCCACAGAAAATCTGTGGTTGAGCCAGTAATTGTAATTAGATCCCCAGTGCTCATGACCAGTGACTTATGTACTAGACAGTTCTTCCACCTTTCATGATTATGCCACCCAGAACTTATTCTTTGAACTCTTATGCCTTCTACTGCACAAAATATACTGAACTTGCAAACAGAAGGTAAGGATTAAAAAATAGGTTTTTATTCAGAAGTTAGGAATTGTAGAAAAGTGATAAGGGAAGCAAATGGACACGAGAAGAAATCTCTGGCCAGCAGAGATAAGAACAATAAGAAGGATTTTTTGAATATCTCAGGAACAAAAATAATTCTGACAATGATATGTGTTCATTACTGGATGGAAATGGTAGAATTATCAATAATTATGCAGAAAAGGCAGACGTGTTCAATAAATATTTCTGTTCTGTATTTGGGAAAAAGCTGATGATATGGTCTCATCATATGGGATTATACAGCTCTTTCCATTCCGCTAGTATCTCTGGAGGATGTTAAAGAGACACTACTAAAGTTAGACATTTTTACACCAGCAGGTCCTAATAACTTGAATCCAAAAGTTTTAAAAGAGCTGGGTAATTTTCAATAAGTCTTGGAGCACTGGGGAAATTCCAAAGGTCTGGAAGAAAGCTAACATCCTGCAGATTTTTAAAAAGGGTAAATGGGACTTCAGTAATTGTAGGCCTGTTGGCCTGAGATTGATCCTGGGGAAGACAATGAAGTGACTGATATGGGGCTGGATTAATAAAGAATTAACTGAGGCTATTGTAATTAATGCCAATCAACATGT